>NC_071506.1:92747367-93372367 GCF_027887155.1 Malaclemys terrapin pileata | reverse complement strand
CTTTTGTTAGTCGCCTGTGTATCAATGTCCAAGACTTTTAGAACTGAAAGATGAAACTGGCTCACTGTAGGAATGTAGGCCCATGTTAGACCTGGGTGAATTATGCTTTTCAATTAAGTTTGGATATTAGCATGAGCAACAAGCCCAAAACATGTGACCAAAAAGATTAAGGTCATGAGAAAGAAAAGAGTTTCTGTTATACTTGTAGTGACCCTTGAAATGTCAGCATTCTTATTTAAGGTTCAGATTGAGGTAATGAAAATAAAGGAAACATGGTTAATTTGGAACCAAATGCAGCAAATAATTGGTTTGAAAGGCTTAGTCCTGTAGTTGGGAAGAAACATCGGAAAATAAGATGAAGAAGACCTAGAGAAAGAGGCCCAACCATTAATCTTGTCTTGACCATGCGAAAGAATAGGGTTCAGCCCTAATTGCCCTTCTGGCCTTAGCTAAGGTCTGATAACCATCAATGACATCACTTGTTTGTTATAGCACTACAAAGACAAGGTTTTAGAACAGTGGTGAGCAACCTGACTATCCACAGGCACTGCCCTCACAGCTCCCAGTGGCCACAGTTCGCTGTTCCCGGCCAATGGGAGCTGTGGGAAGCAGCGTCCAGCACGTTCCTTGGAGGACAATTCCATTTTGTGTCATCTTTTGAGGTATCAAAGTCTGGTTTTGTTCTTCATTGGAACTGACCTTGAAAGAGAAGGATACTGGAAGGTAAAAATGATAATTTTAAAACATGTCAGACTACACATTCCTTTATAACTATACATATTGATATTTTATACATTTATACACAAATTGAGCTTCATTCTGTCCTCTATTGCCATACACTGAAGTCAATTAGGATTATCCTCTCTGAAGTCAATGGAAATATATTTGTGTAAAACCAATGTAAGTGACACACAAACCAGGACTTTTAAAACACAAGATGGGGTTGGTGAAGGGCTTTTAATTTTTATCCTCTGTTGAAACTAGCTAAGCATTTGTAACATTACAGCCAATTTAAGCAAATTATGCTGATCTCTGAGCCATTGAAATTGTGGTTGTTTGGCTTTATTTTCCAACCACTTGTCCATATGGGATTGTTCTAGTTGAAATGTTTGCAGTGCAAATGCATTTATGTATAATAGGCAAAAAACAAGAAAAAGAAAAAAAAAACAGTAGTGATTGATGATCATTGTTGATGGTCTAATTGCACAAATTCCAGTTAATATCATTAGTCAAGCAAAATAGCTCTTTCTACAGTTATGGCAAAGATCTAATACACATGCCAAGATGCTGAATACTTACAATCCACTATCTTTTATACAAAACGTGAAATTAATATTTTATTTGAGACATAGATGTTACCCTGGATTTGAGGGGTCTGTGTACCCCAGAATGTGATCAAGCCAATTGCAACCATATTATGTGCATTCAGCCACTATGAATTAATGAAACTGAACACCAGACAGTATAAGGTTAATTGGACTGCAGACTTTTAGATCCATGGTCAAAACTTGCTGGCAGTTTCTGCTAATCAGAATGGGAGTAGGAGAAAGAGAAGTCAACAACTGAGACCAAAAGAAGATAAGTGGATGGAGGACCTTGAGCCTAGACGCCTCTGATATTGAAAGTTTATTAAAGTAAGAAAAAGTAATGATTTAGTAGGGGTCATTATGTTTTCTAGAAATTAGTTATAAAAGATTAGCTAATACAGTGCACTTTGGAGCAGATCTCTGAAGCCATCTTGAGAGACATTTTTCCTGACACCTTTTCTCCCCAGTGGGTGAGCAACTGGCCACTGTGAACCTGCTGTTAATTACTCAATATCATTCCAGATGTTAAGTAAATATCTGGGATGTTCTAAACCTACTGATTATGTTTGCGTGTACTTAAATCTAATAAACTGCTGTGTTAGACAAGATCACGCTTACTTGCATTTAATCTTTAATCAGACAGAATTGCTGTGTTCCTATTGATTTATTCCTGACACTGCTCGGAGTGAAACAGTTAAGTTGCTCCTGCTGTGGGCTCTGAAAACCCTGGGTAGCAATGTCTCATCAATACAACCCTCCTCTTCCCCCTTTTTACAAGAAGAAGCACTATTGTTTACAGGATCAGTGAAATAAGTCATGTCCATGAGTCAGAGTATTTCCTTTTCACTATTCTAATTTTAAGAATATTCAGGGACAATTTTAACCACAAGCAACTTCTTGAGGCTCAGGGTAGGTTCATGAATCTGGCCTGATCTCTACTTCTGGCAGTGGGATAGAAAGGCCCCATCTCTGGATTTTTAGCTGGATATTAAAGGCTTTCAGCTCCCTGTTCACATCCTCAGTCTTTATGTCCTGCCACCAGAATTCTTTTTAGTTTTTATGCCCCTCCTGCTTACACAAGCCACAATGATAGATATGGCTGGACAGGAAGGAGGTCAGAGTTTGGCTAAGACTGTTACTTCTTTAAGTCAATCTCTGTCTTCCAGGTTAATCTTCCTGGCTTCTCTCTGCTCGCAGTGTCTCATTATAATGTTTTTAAATAACTCATATGGCCACATTTAACAAAAGGTTCTCATACATAATAACATTACTTACAAACGTTGAATATTCATGGTATTATGTAAATACTTTTAGAAGCTTTTTTTAAAAAAAACAAGAATTTAAAA
Organism: Malaclemys terrapin pileata; assembly: GCF_027887155.1. Lineage (NCBI taxonomy): Eukaryota > Metazoa > Chordata > Testudines > Emydidae > Malaclemys > Malaclemys terrapin. The sequence continues at coordinate 93,369,714 of NC_071506.1, read as the reverse complement.
CTGTCCTTTGTTCAGAAAAAAAAATTAAAGAACCATTTCCTTTACCTCATATACTTCAGAAGGATTCTTTCGCCATCTCCGCCTCAAATAATTGTTTCACAATAATGATGACACCACCACCAACTGCCACTCTAGACACAACAAATCCTGGCAGGGGGTTAGACTAGATGACCCTTGTGTTCCCTTAAAACCCTACGGTTCTATGATTCTAAGCAGGGCCATCTCCAGGTACCAGCGCAGCAAGCAAGTGCCTGGGAAGGCCAACGGAAAGGGGCGGCACGTCCGGCTTTTTGGTGGCAATTCAGCGGTGACTCCTTCAGTCCCACCCAGAGGGAAGGACTTGCCACCAAATTGCCACCAAAGAATGAAGTGGCAGCGGTCAAGCTGCTGCTGATCGCGGCTTTTTTTTTTTTTTCTGCCGCTTGGGCTGGCAAAAATGCTGGAGCCAGCCCTGACTCTAAGGGACCACTTCACACAAGAAGTGATCACATACTCCCACAATTAGAAGAAAAAAATCAGTAAAGCTACATGTAGATCATGCAAGAAAACCAAAACAACAACAAAAAACCCCACAACCACCCACAAGTGGAACCAACTACAGTAACTCCACAACCACAGAATACCACCTCTGGGAGATACCATGACATCAGGATCCACCATGTGGATACTACATGACATCCAAACATCAATTTATCAATACCATCCCTATCTAGATCTGAATTATCTGTACTAGCAAATAGATTGAACTTCTGCCCCATCTCAGAACCTGATACCATACTTACACATGGAGAGTTAAAAGAATTATTTCGCTGACTCTTCCTCAAATAATTCTTTCACAACAATGATGAAACCACCCACAACTACCATGTCCCCACTGACAGTCATAAGTAAAAATAATCATCTGACTGGACACCTCACAGTGGATGAAACCACGTTGGATGAACCAGATTGCTTCTGAAAAAAATTGACTATGAAATGCTTAACAAACATCACAACGGCCACAATTTCTCCGCTGCTGAGAGAACAATGATGCAGTCTCTGAAATCCAACCACCAGTTAATGATCAAACCAGCAGACAAAGGGAGTGTCATCATAGTTCCTAACTGTGATAATCATGTCAATGAGGCCATCAAACAGCTCATTGATACCACCTGCTGTAAAAGACAACCCACACCACAATTCACCCACGAATTTAAGGATATCATCAAATCCTTCCCCAAACAACTCCAAGATAAACTTTACAACCGGATCCCCCACCAATCCACACGGGGGGGACCTTCTATATTTTTCTCAGATACACAAACAAGGGAATCTAGGAAGACCCATAATATCTGGCCATGGCATTCTTACTGAAGGAATATCAGGACTCATAGAAATCATCCTCAAACCACCCAGCATGCAAAGGGCCAGCTTCTTCCAAGACACAATCAATTTTCTCCAGAAACTCCACAATAGATGTCACCTCCCTGTACACCAATATCCCTCACAAAGACAGCATTATGCCTGTCTTAGATATATACAAGACAGTGGATAACACTCAGATATCAACCCCAAACACTTTGCCAAAACTCAGCCATTTCATCCTCACCCATAACAATTTTACATTCAACAACTAACACTTTGTCCAAACAATGTGAATACCCATGGGTACTAGGATGGCTCCCCAATATGTCAAACTCTTCATGGGCCACTTGGAAGAAGAATTTCTGGACAAACATCCCATGTAACTGATGATATATCTGAGATACACTAATGATAGTATCATCTACTGGACAGATAACCTAAACTCCCTCAGATTTCCATCACTCTTTCTAGAATACTCCTGCAACCAGCATCGACTTCCTGGACACAAGCTTCAGCAGTGGTACCTGTGATGGGTTTTCCCGGAGTGCAACCTGAACTGTGGGACCACTGAGCCTTCTGTCCCATCAGCTTGACCTCCCTCTCACTCTGTGATGCTGTTGCTGAGCCACAACCTCTCTCAGGTACTGAACTTACACAGACAGCCACAGGCAGGGATATACCCAGCTGAGTTATATGAATGCTTCTCCCAGACACTTATGAACTTACAATAAACAGGCTCCAGCCAATTCCCCCCAGCTTCCCAGCCTTAGACCCCAGAACCAGAGACAACATGTCGGGGGCGGAGGGGCACACAGGGTTAAGTGCCCCCCTAGCAGCTGCCCAGATGTGGAGCAGAAGGGGTGGGGCCAGAGCTGGAATGGAAGGGGCAGGGCCAGAGCCTCTTCCAGCCTTATGGCCCAGGACACTGCCTGGTGCAGTGCAGCTGTTACCCACACAATTTAGGACACCCCACCTATACCCTCCCAAGGGCTCAAGGCATGACTCAATCAATTTAGGAACCCCCATCCTTTCCTTTCTGAGGGCTTAGGGTGCAAGACACCTATCTTTACCTGTGGGGCTGAGAAAGAAACCAGGTAAATTTAAGTACCCACCCTTTCCCTCAGGGCACTACGGATCTGTGAGAGCTTTTCCCAGTGAAAGAGCCTTACACAGTTGTGCTCTAAACATCTATTTATTAGCAATACATGGAGAATATGTATACAAAGCAAATCTCTTATGCTCATCACTCCCAATATACAGACAAATGTCACCCAATGGCCAGTCAGGATTCATTCATCTGGGCATTACCGGTGATGCCACTGCATGTCATGGTCATGCAGAGAGGTCAGAGTTCCAGGAGCTCTGTTGAACTGCAGTCCGGAAATGGTTCCCAAAGAGCATTGTTTTTCATTTATAGTATATAGATAAAACGATCTACCTCCTTCAAATTTACTAAACCTATCACATTATCCCTCTCCTAAATAACAAACAATTAACCAGTTTGCTCACTGGCACCTATGTGTACTCCTTCCTTCCCAAATTTTTTACATTTTATCTTTCATGCCCAAATTGTAACTTAGTTGTGACCTTCTCTGCTTATGCAGATGGTCAGCATGAAAACACTGGTCAGAGCTTATCTTAACATTTATTGAGTCTCTTTCTGTATCCTCCCTAATTACCCAGTGCGTGGGTGTCTCTACTTTACAACCTTGGTGGTTATACGTCTCGTTAGGGACATTCTGGAAGTGGGGGTGCTTTATCAGTAGCAGAAAATTCTTTTTTTCAATTTTAGTGGTGAACTCCCTGGTTTAATGAGGCGGGGGGCAGGGGGGTAGGAGGAGGAGGAGTTAATCAGGTCTCAGGCCTACACAGCAGCTGCCTGGAAGAGTGCCTGGCTCTGGCGGTCACAACAGGCTGTTCCTGCCCAGATGTGGCTTCCAGGGACAGTGGCCGAGTGAGCTGGAGTTGGCTCCTGTTCCCAGAAGCCGAGCCTGGACAGGGAGTAGGCTGCCGCCCCTCTCCAGCCAGGCTTTCTCCCAGGCAGCTGGCTACACTGCATGGAGAACCATCTGAAAGCAGCTCTGTCCCACTCCCAACCCAGGCCTGGCTGCTAGGGAGGGCGGCTGAACATGCTGGGGTGGGAGCCCGCTCAGCTGGAGGACAGAGCCCCTTCCCCCCACCCCTCGCAAGTAACGTGGGGCAAGGGGAGAGCGCAGACATCCTAGGCTGAGTGCGGGACAGGGAGGAGACACGTTGGGAGGCCACTTGTCTTCCCCATTTTGCTAGGACCTCCCCCCACCCATTATGGGGAGCCATCAGTCAGCTCTGCCCAGAATTGTACCATTTTGTACTGGGTAGAAGCCTGATCAGTGTAAGTTTATTAACTTTGCCACTTCTACAAAGGAAAGTGGACATGCACCAGCCTTTTAACCTGAGCAGAGATTTCCCAAGCACTTCAACCAAAACACACTGTTTTAGGTAAAATATAAAATAGGTTCATTAACTGCAGAAAGATGGATTTTAAGTGTTATAAGTAGTGAGCATACAGGTCCAAGTTGGTTACCTAAGAAATAAAATGAATTTGTGCTCTAAGTTCTATAAACTAAACAGGATTTGAATCAAGCAGTGTCTCACCCTGATAGATATTGTAAGCAGGTTACAGATCTTCAATATACAGGCTGTAACTTTCCGTCAACCCGGACTTGTTTCCAGGTGTTGAGTTGTGGGGGGTGAGAGGCCAAGTGATGATGTCATTTCCCTCTTTTATAGTTTATTCCAGTTTTCTGGAAAGGTCTTTTGCTATGATGTGGGTCAAGCAGTCTTCGTTGTCTACATGTTATCTCTGAGAAGTCTCCATTGTTCCTTGGAAGTCTTTGGGAGTGTGGATTCTCTTTAATGGGCCTCTGTCTCCTCCATTGTTGCATCTGAAAGGCTGGTTATGGATGTTCCCAACCTCACAACATATTTCCATAACACACATATAGCACACATTCATATATTCTCATACAATGATAACATATACAATCCAACAGGATATTAATGTTTAAACAGATCAAGACTTTTAAAATCATACCTTACAAGGCATACTTTGGCATTATATGGCAGTGTTGAATATGAGGGTTCCAGGGAGCTGTTTTGAGACACAGAGTGCCACAGTACCCTACTGTATACAAAGAAACCCACAATAATCACTCTTGTCTTCACAGATCCAGTAACCAGCCCAAGCACACCAAATAATTGGTTATCTACAGACAGCCACTCAATACTACAGAATAAGCTCTAAGGACAAAGTCCGGGATACATACTATCCCGGATACATACCAAGAATACCTGCTTCAATACAGGAAAAATAACAAAACACCTTTGACTGCACACCCCTCGTTGGCTCCTATCACCCCACAGTGGATATCATACATGGTATCATTAAGCAGTTACAACCCATAGTTGATGGTGACCACATCCTGAAAAAAATCTTTCCCTAACCCCCTCTCCTGCCCTTCAAACAATGCCCTAGCCTCGTCAAGTTCATCAGAAGAAAAAAGCTCCCAACAGACCAGGAAACACCAACTCAAAGTGGCACCAGAGCCTGCCAGATCAACAGATGCCACATCTGCAGATATATCTCCACTACTATGATGGTCAATACTCCCCAAAACACACCTTTCAAGATTCATGGGTTCTACACATGCCTATCAAAACATGTGTATCTCATGCAGTGCACTAAATAGCCCAACAACTATGTGGGTGAAACCAGACAATCACTACACTCTCAAATGAACTCACATAGAAAAAATGATGAAAGACAAAGACACCACATTACCTGAGGGTGAACACTTTTCACAAAACAATCACTCCATATCTGACCTTCAGACCTTGTCCTCAAAAGAAACCTCCATAGCATCTTCAAAAGGTGATCTTAAAATCATAAAAAAAAATCTAGACACTAAAAATCATGGTCTTAATAAAGATGCTGCATTTATGGCTTATTACAACAATCTGTAACCCACTAACTTCCCTTCCCCCCTTTTTTGTCCTATGACTGCAGAGGTCTTTATGGGTCATTTCACGTTGAATGGTCTTTTAGAATGTGTGGTAACTACTTATGATAAACAGTCTCTTCCATCTTGTATTTATCTGTGACACTCTGAGCACCATTCCCAGACCCAAAGAAAAGGTCTCAAATACTTGTCCCTTTCATCAACAGACATTGGTCCAATTAAAGATATTGCCTTACACATCTTGTCTCTTTGATCTTTTCAGAAAGAAGAAATAAACTGCAGCATGAGAGGAAGCCAAACACTGAGTAATGATTTTGGAAAGAAAGAGGCGAGTTTCAACATTTCTCTCCTTCCCACTTGACGTTCTAGAGGTAGCTTTAACAAGAGTTTCTGCAACCAGCTTCTCTTTGGCTCTTTGTCATAGAACAAAAACTGCTCATCACAAAGGCTACTTGAAACTCAACTGGATATAATATTACTATGGTTCTGACTTAATGCTTGGTTAATCCTTAATAATTCTTATCCTTCCTGCTGTGTGATGGGAGTAACACTGGGGGAAAGAAATCCAGAACTCCGCATGCTGCTTGTCATGTGTTAGAATCCTACCTTCATCATGAACCTCTAGTTAATACACAATATAAAAATCATATTGCTCACACTGCTATTGTGCTTTTGGGTGTCTGCATATGAATACTGAACCTTGGTAACGTACAAAGAATCATTTGTCAGCTTTAAGCACAGAACAGCTTCCAAAAGTTATTATAAAAGAAATAGGGTCATTGCCATAAACTCTTGGACCTTACTTGATTTTTCAATAGCTCCATATATAATTTTACTACTGAAAATTTCTTGCCTACGCTTTCCAATTATTATAAAGGATAAATGCCTGGCCCTCTTGAGATAGTATTTTTATTATCAATTGTCACAATTCTCCTTTTCCAGCATGGACATCTGAGTGCTTAAAGCAGTGAACAGAATACCACGTTTCCAAGCCTGCTTTCCATGGATCTGAGGCTCTTTTCTACTGCAATGAAGGAGGACTTCAAATTATCTATTGGCACTAAAAACCTCCAACAGCCTCAGAATAGTTTTAGTTCAGTAACACTTACCTCATATTCTCATCACTAGGAAGCCCACTAGGGGATCCCCCAACTGGGAAGCTCAGTGAGAAAATGTCATTTTTCTATCATTTTTAAAGTGAGCTCTTCTCATTTTATTTATGAAGATTTCCTTCAGAAGTCAATTGCAAAAATTTATTGTCTGTAGGACATATTGGATTGTTGATTTATAGTTACTCTGTAAAACTGGCATGGTGGGGTTCCATTTTGCTGTCTCTCAGCAATTTCCAAATATGCTCAGTTTGCCTGCAAAAATATATTTAATCTGACTACCAAGCCTACAAATTCAACCTGGGCTCTGAAAGTCATGTTGGGGAGGAGAGGGTTTCTCTTTCTTGTCTGTCATCACTGGTGATAGCAATTCTGTATGACCAATTAGGTACCCGTTCAATTTTATTATCCTAATCTTCTTATTTATTGTTGTTACAGTAGTGCCCAGAGCCCCATTGTGCTGGGACCTGTACAGACATGTAGTAAGATCTGTTTTCTGACATGGACAACTTACATTCTAATTCTGAGACAAGTCATGGTAAGTGGGTTTAACAAATATGAGGAGGGAAAAGGGAGGGAGAATGAGAATAAGAGGAGCAGGGTCACATTAGGCCCCCATCCAGCAAACCCTTAGGCATGTTCTTAACTTTAGGCTTGTGTGCAGTGCCATAAACTTCAACTTTAAAGCTAAGTATGCAGAGGCGCTGTCTTTCTGAGTTGCCCGGGCCGGGGGGGTGCTTGAACCCTGTTCTGCCCCAAGCCCCGCCCCCACTCCACACCTTCCCCCAAGCCCCCACCTCTTCCCATGCTGTTTCACCCGTTTCCCCACCCCAAGTATGCCCTGCCCTCGCTCCTCCCAGTGCCTCCTACATGCTGCTGAACAGCTGATCATCGGCGGGAAGGAGGCACTGGTGGGGAAGGGAGAGGAGCTGATCAGGAGACTGGTGGTGGGTGCTGAGCACCCACTATTTTTTCTCCCAGTCCCAGAGCACCCATGGAGTCGGCACCTATGTAAGTATGTACCTAAATGTTTGCAGATTTATGGCTCTAGTTATATAACCTTAAGTAGTGCATCTCTCAATTATTCCAGTTAAATGAAAAGTATTTTTTTAAAATTTGTGTATCTACCTATTCCAGTTTCTTTGAACCTGTCTAATTCCACTTAAAAACCCTAAAAGAAAAAAAAAAGAAAAAAGACTGGGGCAGAGAAAGAAGTAAATTAAATCAATTGGGGGGGGGGGGGAGGAGGATTGTTTTTAAATCACTGTCTTTTCCAGTTTCCATGTTTACATATAGAACCTATTCTAAGTATACATATATATGGAACTTGATAAACAATTCTGTTGATAATGCATGGGACAGATTATAATGTAGCTGTGAAGCTGAAGATAAAAAAAATCAACTTTCCAGGGGCCTCAGTTTTAAATAGGGAAAAAAACAACCAAACACAACAGTTTGGGGCATCAGGGTCTGTTTGTTTTTGTTTATTTGGTTGACCTGGCTCAGTTTACACCTGGGGTTAGGTCGGTTTAAATGTGTTGCTCAGAGATGTAGCAATGCTGATGTAGGTTCCCAGTGAAGACGAGTCCTAAGGTCTGGTCTACATTAGGAAACGAGGTCAGTATAACTACGTCGCTCCAGGGTATGAAAAATCGGCACCCTTGAGTGACGCAGTTAAACCAACCTAACCCTTGGTGTAAACAGTGCTGGGGTCGATCTAATTACCACCTATTGGACAGGTGGTTTAGCTATGCCAACAGGAGAAGCCTTTCTATTGGGGTAGGTAGCATCTTCACTGACATGCTACAGCCACGCTGCTGTGCTGCTGCAGTTTTCTAAATGTAGACAGGCCGTAAGTGCTCTGCAGCTAAATCTGTAAAGCACAACACTTGAAACCATCTCTAAACAAAGCAATCTCATCAGGGCAGCTCTTCTGTCCCTAGACCTAGCTTCTAGGTAGCAACAATTTTCTCTCCATTGAATTTGGACTCCATTGAATCTCAGGGTGGTCAACACTGGCATAGCTGCATCTCTCAGGCATGTGAAAAATGGAGCCTGGAGTATTCTGTTATGTAGTCAGAAAGAGAATACCAAACATCTAGCAAGACTTATAAAATTAAGGATGTCCATATGGACACTTAATAGTAATGCCATACATATTATTTGTATATATCTTTACAACATTTTGCATATATAAACTTATTCAAAGAATGGTGTTTAATATTATTTTATTACTAGCAATTAAACAAAACAATCCCTTCTAGATAGAATTCAATATAAAATATGGTAGACTTAATTAAGCAGTTAGAGAACCACTGTGCTGTTTTATGAGACCATAATTTTGTTCCTGAGTGGATAAACTACGAAGCTGAAGGACAAGTAGACCATCCCGATGAGAGATAAAAATGATTTCCTCATAAAACAGTGCAGAGGAAGCATTCTCACTATTATGCTGCAGAGGCTGTGCCTTTTAATACTGCAGACTATAAAGATTGAGTCCATTGTTTAGGCTCAGTCATGACCTTACCTACATACACACACAGGGGAGTAAGGGCCGTAAGCAGGGCCATCGTCCCCTGTCGGGGCTGTCCACATTATGGGTCACAACACAGCGTTGGGAGAGCAGCCATCACTGGGTGGCTACTCTTCCTCCTGGTCAGATAGGAAAGGAGTGGGGGAGGCAAGGCTCTGGCCCCACTAAATGTACGGGCCAATGCTGAGACAGTACAGGGGGTAGTAAAGGGGAGTAAGCACCTCCAGGAAAATGGTTGGCTCAGCTTACTTCCTCAAGGATGGTCATGTGGCTAAAGTGCTGAAGTGAGACTTGTTCTGTTCCGGCCACTGCTACAGACTTCCCATGTGATCCCGGGCAAGTCACTTAATCTCTCTGTCCATCAGTTCCCCATTTTACAGAGAATTTAACTTCCATGTCTTGAGAAGTGTACAGATGTTGTGAGGAGAAACACATTAACAATGGTGAGGAGTTCTGATACTAGCAAGATAGTAGCCACATAAGCAGGTACAAAGATAAAAAACTGAGCTGACAGTCAGAAGGGAGGAGACTGGGTCTAGATGATAAGTATCAGTTGCACAAATTGGGGAAAAGGGTAGGACCAGACAGTAAGGCTTGGTTGACATAAGGCAGCACTAGGTTGACATAAGGCAGCTTATGTTGAGCTAATTATGTCAGTATACACACTACAGCCTTGCTCCCACTGATATAAGTGCCCAACTACACCAATATGATAACTCCGCCTTCACAAGTGTCTGTGTCGACACTGTGGGTTACTTACATTGGCTTTTGGCTAGAGCTGTGAAATTGACAATAAGCCACTCACAGCTCAGCTATCACCCCGGGGATGGGAGGGGGCTCCAGCTAGAACTCAGCTGCTCCTCCCCCGCTCCCCCCCGCCAGCTCCTGGCTCCCCTGAGGCCCACCCCCATTTCTCATTCCTCTCCCCCTCTCCTCTCCCCCGCATCACTAGCTGGATGATCTCCATCCCCCTACCCCACCCCCCAGCTGGGCTCCCTCTGCTTCAGGAATGGGATGGGAGATGCTGCAGCCTGACAAGGAGCCTGCTTGCAGGTAGGAGGTTGCTCCAGGTCATCAGAGGCTGGTGTGGGTTAATGACCCAGCACCTACCCCTGCCCCACAGTAACTGGACTTTTGGTGTCCGGTCAGGTGTACTGACTGGACATTGACAAGTAACCTTTTCGACTGGACTTTACAGTCAAAAACCAGGCACCTGGCACCTGGATACATGTAGAGATGCATAGCTCCCGAATCGCCAGTCCACAGGCGCGGCAAACTGCTCCCATGGCTACGAGGCAGGAGTGACCTTCAATCCAGCGTTTGTGTTTGGGAAACTTATTTGGCTGATTTGATTGTACCCTCGCAGCTGGTGTTCACGCGCTCAAGAGATGGGTTCGTTATCTTATGTGCATGTATACTGCCTGGCTCTTCTATGCGCAAGAATGTAACCACTAAGAAGAGTTGTAAACAAAGTAAGGAGAGAAATAAAAACCCCAGGAAAAGTTTTCCTGAGAGGCTTTTTGCAAGAGGCTTGTAAAGCTCTCTAGCTACCACAGACCTGGCGTTCTGTTTCCTTTCCTGCGTCGTCACCACAGATACAGTAGCCAAAAACTGGACTGGTGAAATCTAGATTGGTGGCAAACCTACTGCCTGGGCTCTGCACTCACAGTTCCCTGCTCCCAGCCAGGGTGCTGACCAGGCTCCCCACTCACAGCCAAGCTGCCCCAAGGTCCCAGCTCCCAGCAGAGCTGTTGCCTGGGTTCCCTGTGCCTGGCTCCCCCACATTGGAACCAGGCTGTCCCTGAGGTCCTGGCTCCCAGCTGTACCCTCCCAGCTTCCAATTCTCCACCAGTACCCCAGCTGTTGCCCAGGCTCCCAGCTCCTTACTCCCCACTGGGAGCCCAGCTGCAATGAGGCTCCCTGCTGGGCTCAGTCTCCCCACACTGTCCCTCTTAAATCGGTGGAAGCTCTCCTGTTGAGGACACTGACCCCCAGTAGAAGAAGGGCAGTGTGGACAGCAGTCACTATAAGTCACCCTAACATAGGTTGCTTTAAGTTTTTAGTGTATACTGTTGACTACTAACACATTGCTCTCACCGGCTGTGCAGGACTGAACCAGCAGCCTAATCTTTATCACCTGATATTTTAGTCTACCAATTTCATCTGTGGCAGTAGTTTCACGCAGGTACAACTTCTTATTTTCAAACATTTTTAATCCCCTACTCTCTATATTTTTTAAATCAATGAAGCATCAGTTCACACATACATTCTGGCAGCTATTCACCTTGCTGATGCACTTTTGAAAATGTAGCCTAATAGACATATGGTTTACTATATTCCTTCTTATAACTGAGTTTTATAGACTTTCACAGAGGAAGATGGGGGGTTGGGGGTGAGGTAATATATTTTATTGGACCAGCTTCTGTTGATGTCAGAGATCAGCTTTCAAGCTACACAGAGCTCCTCTTCAGCTCCTGGGAAGGAAACAGAGAGTGTCTGACTCTGAGAGAAATACAGATTGTTGGGACAGATTGTTAAGCAGAATGGGTAACATCTCAGAGGCAGTCACTTGAAATGAAGTGGGCAATTGTGGATTATACTGTTATGCATAAGGGGTTTGGAGTGGGCAATTAAGGGTAGCAGGTACCATGGTGAGTTTCAACTTGTAATGAGCCATAAAAGCAGTATCCCTGTTAAGTCCATGTTTATTGGTGTCTATCGTAGTTATGAATTTAGGTTTCCAGGCTCGCCTTTTCACGGTGCTGTGCATGGTTCCTTTGAGGACAAGTATTGAAAGATCAAATTGCTGTGTGAAAAATGATCGCCACAGGGGATACAGTGTTTTTGTCATATTTTTCAGTGTGAGTTCATTTGAAAATAGGGTTGTCAACTTTCTAATTGCACAAAACCGAACACCCTTGTCCCACCCCTTCCCTGCCCCTTTCCTGAGGCCCCGCCCCTGCCCTGTCTCTGTGGTCCTGCCCCCACTCACTCCACCCGCCCTCCCTCAGACACTTGCTCTCCCCCAAGCTCATTCACTTTCACTGGGCTGGGGTAGGGGTTTGGGATGCGCGAGGGGGTGAGGACTCCAGCTGGGGGTGCAGGCTCCAGGGTGGGGCCAGAAATGAGGGGTTCAGGGTGTGGATGGAGGCTCCGGGCTGGAGCAGAGGTTTGGGGTGCAGGCTCTGGGGTGGGGCTAGGGTTGAGGGGATTGGGGTGTAGGAGGGGGCTCCGGGCTGGGGCCAAGAGGTTTGGAGTGTGGAAGGGGGCTCAGGACTGAGGTAGAGGGTAGGGTCTAGGAGAGGTGTGGGCTCCAGGAGGGAGTTTGGGTGTGGGAGGGGGCTCAGGGCTGGGGCAGATGTTGGAGTGCAGGAGAGGGTGCAGGGTGTGGGGCTCTGGGAAGGAGTTTGGGTGCACGAAGGGGCACAGGGCTTGGACAGATGGTTGGGGTGTGGGATGAGTTGCGACTTGCAGGCTCTGGGAGGGAGTTAAGGTGGGGGAGGGAGTTCTGATCTGGAGCTGGGGGTTCGGGGCGTGGGCTCCAGCAGGTGGTGCTTACCTCAGGTGGCTCCCAGTTGGTGGTGCAGCATGGCTAAGGCTGCAGTTCCAGGCCAATGGGAACTGCGTAGCCGGCGCTCGAGGCAGGGGCAGCACATGGAGCTTCCCTAGCCGCACCTGCGCCTAGGAGCCGGACATGCCAGCTGCTTCTGGGGGCCATGTGGCGACACGGCAGGCAGGGAGCCTGCCTTAGCCCTGCTGCGCTGCCAACCAGACTTTTAATGGCCTGGCCAGGGTTCCTTTTTGACTGGGTGTTCCAGTTGAAAACTGGATTCCTGGCAACCCTATTTGAAAACATAGAGATTTTCTGGCTTCACCTACATAATTTTAATCAGAGCATTAGTGCATTCTGAGGTACACCACATGGTTTAGTTTTTTATTTTTCCTCTCTGATCTGTTATGATCCAGGGACTGGACTAGATGACCTCCCAAGGTCCCTTCCAGTCCTATGATTCTATTATCTGGGAGTAATTGAAAGAGTCTGTTAATTAAATATATGCTCTTAAAGGCATGGTGAGGGTATCCGGATCCGGGGATGGGCACATTTTGTTTGTTACTATTGATGTAATTTGCATCTAAAATAAACAAACTGCCTCAAACTTCTCCCAGTGTAAATTTGGAGTCACATCTACTTAAGATGGCCCTCTGAACAAAGAAAGAGGAGTAGGGAGATAGTTGGTTAAAGAGTTTTAACAAATGATGTTTTTAAAAACAGTTTCCCACAATTTTTATTTTTCAAAATGTTTGTATTTCAGTGAAAACCCCAATACCTTAACTGGTTTTACATTTTTCATTAAACTGTACAAAATTACAATCAGAACAGTTTCTCAGACTTTGATCATTTCATTTATGGGACATCTGGAATAAGGATGGAGTACTGTCTTTTATGAAGAGAAGAGAGCACAATAAAGAGTACAGCCAACAGTCAGTGAATTTTGTTAGCACAGGTTTTTAAGATTCCTGATATTTCCTACTTTCACTATGTCTGAAAGTTCAAGACGAAGAGTCATTTGCATTTATCTTGGTGCTTCTGATCCTGATCAGAATTTAGAAATGCAGAATGTACATACAAAGACAAAATCAATCGGGCAGGAGGGGGAGTAAAAAAAAACCACACCTGTAAATTAATTTACTAAACAACTATTTAAACTCTATCAAACCTCTGAAGTTTGTTTTGAGTCTAAGCCAGAAGTTCAATGACTTATAAACAAAAATATATTTTTATGGTTTAAACAAAAAACAAAACAAAACACACGGGAATGAGAATTAGGATGGATCTAATCCTTGATCCACCACAGACTTCAGTATGACCCCTTTGGTAAATTGCTTAACCTCTTTTTGTATCTTGATCAGTGGAACTAGAGTCAGAGGCCCGTATTCCCTGGAGGGATTGTGATTGAAGAGAATAACAGGAAATGTGTGGAGTTAGACTGGAGGCAATGCAGATAGGCGGACAGAGTGATCCACATAATTTAATAAAGTTCCATTTGTTCAACTTAATTTGCAAATGAAACTATACGTCAGCCTCTCCGTTTGCAAAGTGGGGATGATCACACTTAGCTACCTCCCAGGGTTGTTGTGGGTCAGTTTATTAACATTTGTAAAGCAGTCTAGTATCAGAGGGGTAGCCGTGTTAGTCTGGATCTGTAAAAAGCAACGGAGAGTCCTGTGGCACCTTTAAGACTAACAGATGTATTGGAGCATAAGCTTTCGTGGGTGAATGCCCACTTCGTCGGATGCATTTGTAAAGCACTTTGTCCTTACTGGAAAGATTATTTTAGAAACATATGAAATTCTGAGCTTGTACAACAGTCTGTTATTGCATAATTTTTTGTGACATTATTTCCAAGGGAAAAAGCAAAGTGCTTGACTTCTTTACACACATCTTTTAATAAGACCGACAGCTAGATATTGGTAAATCCCACCTACAGTATGCTCTGATTTTATGATATGAGATTTGACATGTTAAATTGTACGTAGCTCAAGACAAAGTTTATCTTGATATTTATGAGGAACAGCATTTTCAGAGAATACAATTGAAATAACTGTTATTCTATTTTCTGTGATCTTAGATGCACTAATAATAAAAATATTAACCCAGGAGAGCTAGAAAGTCAAAATTGAGGTTTTAAAATGCTTAAACCTTATGAAAACATTCTCCATCCCAGACTGTATACAAAGGGGGGGGGGAGGGGATGGAGTTCTAAACAGAAGCAACATATGTCCAAATGGAAGTGCTCAAATAGTTTAATTTGTGCTAATTTTCACCATATGTTTGCTAGTATTGTCTGATTCTAAATGTCATTCAGACAGAAGTCTGTGGGCCTGATTTGTAATGGTTTGCATTATTGCTCTTATCAATATTTTGGGCACTTGTGTAGAAATCAGGCAAATTAAAAATTCAAATATGGGCAAAGCATGTTCAAACTTCATTGATCACTTGAAGTGAACCAGATGTAGACTGATTGAGGTAAGAATCCTTCACTTCTCCTGTCCCTAGTCAACAAGAGTAAGGTTTTCCCATCTGCAATAGGTCTCCAACTTCAGTTTTTGTCTTGTTTATGTTTGTTTTCCCTCCCTACCAATATTTGCTCTGCCAGTAGGTCTGCACATCTGACTCTTCCTTATTTCATCACTCAATCTTCCTTCAATTCCCTTTCACTTTTGGAAATGCTTTGGTGAAGTCAAGCATCTCTAGTGGAATTTCCACTGGGCCTGGCTTCAATTAACTATTTTATTCAAATCTGATGTGCACTGCTCCATGGTGACCAACTCCCTTGCCAACATACCTCAGAACACATGGGATGTCCATGTCCTAGAAACTGAGACTCAGAAGAGAAGCTTTCCAAGAGGTCCTGGGCTCTTCAGTGGGATGTTCAAAGGTTTCCAGCTTTTTTTTTTTTTTTTTTTTTGAAAGCCCATGGGAAGGAGTGTGTGTTTGTTCAGGGGGCTACCTCAAGAAGAGAATAGGCTGGGATCCTTTTGGGGTATATGTATTATAAATATATTTGTATCAGGGAATTTTAAAATTAAGATACAGGAAATACATATGTATATATATAATATAAGAAAAGGAAATTTGATGTATTAGTGAAATATTTTTTGCTGCAGATGTTATTTCTAAAATACATCTTTACATTTGAAAGTCTGAAAAAGTATTGTGGGTTTATATGTGGTTTCATAATGAAAATAGGAAAGGAATCAGGATTTGATCTTTATGTTTGAGCAAAATCCTTCATGAAGGATATGAAGTTCAGTAGGCAGCACAAATAGATAGTATGAATTTAGTACTGTATGATTATTTAAGTAAGGGAAAGGTTCAATGAACTTCAAGGGACATGACAGCCTGACAAATTGAAATTTAGACTTTTTCTTTTAAGTGTTAAAAATAAATCAGGTATTGCACTTGCTAAAGAGCTCCTCTGACAGTTTTTTTTTTTTTTCTGGTTTTACAATCACATTTTCCAGTTTAAAAAAAAAATGTTTTTCTCTTCCCTGTTCTTGTATGAAAGAATCAAATGAAAAAAAGGGCAATCTGACTGTCTACAGATGGGAAACTGAAGTTAACTGTAGACAGTTTTTTCACATGCACAAAGTATTGAAACAAAGGGATTATTCTTCCTTGCCCCTCTGATCTTCCCTTCATAATAATTGTAGGTTCTACTTCTAGATTGTAAGAACAGCAAGCACAAAATTTTCCAGACAGAAGTTAGTTGGAGGAGATGGTGTTCCTTTAAGACAGTGATCTATTTGATTCTAGGTCTTTATATTACACAACACAGATAAGCAGGCTTCAGAATTGCAAATGAGTAATATCAGCACTAAGAAGGACCTGGTTTAGGAGAGAAAAAAAATCCAGCTGCTTTCATATCATGAACATCTTTTTGCAACAGAAGACATATGGGTTTTATTTCCTTTCAGAATCATCCCTAAAGTGAACAGTGCAAGCAGCCTGCTATTTTTTACTAAAGGAATTAGCTGGGACATACTGGTGCAAACATAGGGGTGGCGGAGAGATTAAGGCTAGGCCAATGGTTTGTAAAAAACAAAATACAATGCTTTCTTTCAAGCACTAGAGTTTCTGGAGCCAGAACATAATTGTGTCAATGTTCCCAATTAGTTGTGCAGAAAAAGAGTCAGAAGTATCAGTTCTTTTAATGGCAGTGATGTCAGCTTCAGTTGCTGTCATGAACCAGGACGACCAGAAAAAAAAGTCAACAGCTGAAAACAAGTTTGCTTTTAATACTACGCTGTTGAATTTTTAGGTACTGGATCAATGTCTGAGCAAAATCAGAAAAATGAGGCAATTCTCATTTGAAGAACAAAGACTCAATCATTTGGAAGCTCAGGGAGCAGGAGGAACTTTGGCAGAACAATTCTATGCAAAAGGTTAATAATTCATGGAACAGCTTGCCACAAAAGGTCACAGAAGCAACAATTATGAATGAGTTTGTGACTCCTATAGTAGAGACCCCCTGAAACAGTGTACTCAGTTCTTGGGGAGCATATAAACCAGGAGTAGGCCAACCCTATACATTTACTGAGGGATGATTTCCTCAGTAGACTTCCTGTGTAGACTGCTTTTTTGAGAAGGCGGTACTTGAGGCGTGCTAGTGGTAAGGAAGCAGCAGGAAAATGGAATTCAGATAAAATAAAAGGGCATTGTGTTCATGAAGTGTTTTATGTTCTTTTAAAAAGAACAGCTTAAAACAGTGAAGGCAAAAATTCACTCCTCTAAGCCAGCGTTTTTCAAAGTTTGGGTCGCAACCCAGTACTGGGTTGTGGCATATCAGGCACTGGGTCGCTCTGGTCAGCACAGCTGAATGGGATGTTTAAAGTCCCGTCGGCCGTGCTTCCCAGCTAAGGCAGGCTAGTGCCTACCTGCTCCTACACCGTGCTATGCCCTGGAAGTGGCCAGCAGTGGGTCCGGTTTCTAGGAAGGGGGGCCAAGGGGATTCTGTGCACTGCCCCCACCCCGAGCACCGGCTCCGCACTCCACCAATCCCCTGCCCCAGCTCTGAGCCCCCTCTCATATCCTGAGCCCCTCATTCTTGGTCCCACCCCACAGCCCTCAGCCCCATACCCCAACTCTCTGCCCCAACCCTAAGCCCCTCCTAAATCCCAAACCCCTCATCCCCATCTCTGTTGGGTCGTGGGCATCAACAATTTTCTTCAACTGGGTCCCCAGAAAAAAGGTTGAAAACCACTGTTCTAAGCCACACTCCAGATCTCTTATCTACTCTATTGCACATCTAGTTGTGTTCCATGCATGCAACCTCATCAATAATAATAGTAGCTCTTTATGAAG
The DNA here is from genome assembly GCF_027887155.1 of Malaclemys terrapin pileata. NCBI lineage: Eukaryota > Metazoa > Chordata > Testudines > Emydidae > Malaclemys > Malaclemys terrapin. Next base: position 93,351,864 of record NC_071506.1, on the reverse strand, counting down.
AATGAATGACGAGGGTATTGATATTCTCACTGAAAAGGAGAAGAATTTTACCTTAAGAATTGTTAAACTGTTATTAACAAAGTATTAAAGACAAGTTGTGTAGGCAGCCAAGTTATTGACACTGGGATTCAAGAAACTAGATTCTATTCCTGGCTCTCTCTCAGTGCTTTGTCAACTCAGGCAACTCATTTCACCCCACTATGCTTCATCTTCCTCATCTGTAAAGTGGGGCAAATGGTATTTACCGAACTCATGGGCATTCTCCAGTTGGTAGATGATTTACTGGGGGGTTTATAGGCAACCTGTAGTAGTTCAGAGAAGCTTTACAGCTTGTCTATGCTACACCATGTTTTTGTTCTGTGACCATCTTTTGTTAAATGTTTGTACAGTGCAGAGCACAATGGAGTCCTTGTCCATGACTGGGGACCCTAGGCACAGCTGCAGTACAAAAATACTAATCTCAATTAATACTAGAGTAAGATCTGTTCACAACAAGTGATGGCCAAGAATTGATCCCAACCCCAAAGAAACATAAAAGAAAGGAGAAAATCAGTCACCAAAGAAAGACTGCAAAGATTTACACAGAAATCAAGCACTGACAATGATCATGAGAAATCAAACCCATTAGTGATTGAAAATTAACAAACTCATGGCTTCAATAAGGATCTCTCAAAAGAGGCACGGAGCCTCATGATGAGTGCACAAGAGCAGTCCTTAAGGCTTAATTGTGTTCAAAACAAAATTTTGATAAACAGAACTGCTCCCCAAACTGCAGAATGTGTTCCATAAAGGGAGAGATGTGGAGCATGTGTTGAGTGCCTGCAGGAGCCTGGCTGGGAGAGTATATATGAACAGACACAATGAGGTCACCAAGCATCTACATTGGAGCCTCTGTGGCAAGTACGGATTTAAACAAACCATGCAATATTACAACCACAGAAATGAATGAAGATTTTATGAGACCTGGCAATTGTCAGAGACCAAACCCTGCAGGCAAACAGTCTGGATGTAGTTGTGGAAAGGAAGACAAAGACCATGTTAATTGATATCACCAGCAGACAGCAACATAAAAGAGAAACAAGAAGAAAAGATGGCAAAGTATGAAGAATTCTGCCATGAAGTGAAGTGATTATGGAAGACTAGAACAAAGATGATTCCAGTGATCATTCATCCCTAAGAGTGTAAATAAGCAGCAACTCAGGAACCTGTTAGGAGTGCAAGACATCACAATTGGTGACCTCAGCAAGACAGCTCTCTTACACACTGAGAATTGAAAGGAAATTCAAAGGAGAATGACTGCATTTGAGAACGTAAGCTCCTGACTGCCCAGACCTAGGAAGTCAGTTTGTGGGGAGGATTTATTGGTGGCTCATAGGGGAAAACAATTTAGACAGTAGCTTTCTCCTTTTTATACTTAAAGATCTTATAAAGAAATAGCCTTTGCAATATACAGTAACAACCAAATAACACAAACATGATATAATACTGAACAATAACAACCAACATCTGGCCCCAGGATTGGGGAAGACACAAACAGCTCCTTTGCATGTTCACACCTTCAACTGCTCTTAGTGGATATTAGACAAAAATTGAGCTCAATGGAATTTCACCAGTATAAAGCCATTGTGTGTGAAAGTCAGGTTATCAGAGTAAGGGACAAGGAAGAGCTGTGGAAGGCAAATATATTTCAATGAAATTAAAGGTGTTCATACTGTAAGTTTACAAAACCACAGCATAAAGTTATGTATCATGGTTATTTTCTCTAAAATTTTTCTGGCTATTGACTTTCCAATGCAAGACAATTACAAACTCAGAGCCGCACTTTGTACACCCACATATAGTCTGCAAAGGTTTAAAATATATCGAGTCTTTTTAATTTCTTCAGTTCCTAGCAACAATGTCCTTCAGGGTTCTTTATCACAACAGCTCAGTATGTTTTCCTCAAGAGACCACATCCACATGTCAAATTCACGCTGCAAAAAAGAAGCCCAAACACAAAAGTAATATTTTGTTAAAGCAGTAAATTTCTAAAGTAAGAACAATACCAACAAAATATTGCCCAGAGTTGTCACTATTGGTTAGTGTGTCTGCTCAAAGTTCTCAGAGAGTATGACAGAATCTGTATAACAAATAGTTTTCCATTATACTAAATCCTTAATATGGGGATAAAAAAGAATGGCTTCTGTGACAACTTTGGGTGAGAATGCTTGCTTTATTACGGTCATATCTTTCCCTCTGGCTACAGATGTGGAGCCTGAGTCGAGGTAACAATATATTGTTACCTTGGGAAGAGGATTTTTAAATATGTGTTCTGGTGGAATGGGCAGAAGTGTTAGAGAACTTTTATTATTGGTTTCAAGGACTGGTAGGGACAGAGTGATATGGAGTCAGACAATAGTACTGAATTAATTCCTGTTGAAACAGAGGGGATACAGTATCTTCCCTTTGATTGGTAAATATGTCCCATGCTATTTATCCTAATCACATTTTACAGGCTTTTAATTTGTTCCTGTCATCTGAATATGTCAAAACATTTTACAAACATTGCTGAATGAAACTTCATCACTCTTTTGAGGAGAGCACAAATCCTCATTTTACAAATGACTCAGCCAAGGAACACAGATAATAGAGAAACATTTTCTGATTTGGGTGGCTGAAGTGTTGTAACCATGTTGATTCCAGTAGATGAGGGATACGAACTTTTAGTAGATCAGCATTTGTTGGTGGAAGGGGCACACTTTTATGTTTCACAGAGCTCTTATCACATCTGGAGAAGGTAACAGCAGTCTCTGAGCTAAACAAAAGGTGAGAACCTAGTAGACTTAACAAGCTGTCCCACCTTGTATTTAGTTCAGATGCTCCAGTTACCTTCTCCAGATCTGAGAAAGACTCTATGAAGTGAAAAAGCTTGTCCCTCCCACCAACAGAAGTCAGTCCAATAAAAGATTTTTAGCCATCCAAGAGAGACAAGGTAGGTAATACTAGGCAGTTAGCCACTGAAATAAGTGGACTTATTTTCAGTGGTGATTACTGAGAACCCACAGTTTAGGTGTCTACCAGCAGCTAAGGCTGGGGGGATGGATAGCTCAGTGGTTTGAGCATTAGCCTACTAAACCCAGGGTTATGAGATCAATCCTTGAGGGGGCCATTTAGGGAACTGGAGTAAAAATCTGGGGATGGGTCCTGCTTTGAGCATGGGGTTAGACTAGATGACCTCCTGAGGTCCCTTCCAACCCTGATATTCTATGTGTCAACATACAATTTTTTTTTAACCAAAGTTATTTTCAAGGTTGCTCAAGAAAATGGTGACATAGTTGGGAATATAATCCCATAGTACTGACTTTTAGTCTCTGGATTTACCATTGCCTCAAAACACAACTCGCCAAATTCTGCTCTTGGTGCTTCAGTTCAATAGTCTTGTCTTTCATAATGTGAACAGGAAAGAAAACAAAACCTTCATGATGAGAGATTTGTTATTTTCTATAAGGAAAAAAAACCCAAACCCCAGGGCTTGATCCTGCATGCAAAACTCTCAGTGATGTTAATTGGAGTGCAAGTTTTGCAAATTTGGGTACTTAAGTAATTAGGTTAAAATTACAAGTTAATTTCATTCATTTAAAAAAAGAGGTGCCTAAAAGAGGCCAAAACCAAATAAAGAATATTTTAAACTCAGTGGATTCTTTTGATTGTGGGATCTGGTAGGGCACTGGACTGGGAATCAGGAGGCCTAGTTTCTACTGCCAGCTTGATGAGTTGAACTCTGTCCCTCTTTCTCTTCTCACTGTCACTGTCAAACTCTTTGGAACTGGGGCTGACTCTTCTGATATGTATATACGGCATCTAGCATGACGGGTTCCTAATCATGGTTAGTGCCTCAAAGCACTAACATCATATAAATATTTCAGATACAACTGTGCAGTAATGGTTGGTGAATGACTTGATAAATGGTGGTCACTATTTGTTTACAATCTATGAAACAACTACAAACTAAAAAAACAACCCTGCATCTCAAATATATAAGGCTGCACAATATGTTACCTATTCTATACAACATCCTAAAGGAATAAAATACTCTTGAGATGAAAGGAAGATACATAAGAACCTATACATGAGCAGGTTGACAAACAATTCCCTTTGTTTCACAGCTCACCTTTTGTTATTTCTGATAATGGTCTTAGCCAAGAGCAGTAACTTTTAAAAAGCAAGCTGCACTTTGAGTCTGTTGGTTGAACTAATATTACCTCTCAATGTTTTTTTTCCCTCCCAGCTGTTAGCATGGGCAATGATACTAACGTCGTAAGAGCAATGTAATGTGGTGTGTGTATGTGTATATATATTGTGACAGACCCAGACCAGTGGGGTACAGGAGTCTGGAAGAGGGCAAATATACTGGTCACTGGATGAGTAGTTTTCTGTTCCCTGAGTGACCAGAGCAGGGGCTGCACTAGAGTAATAAGGAACCTGCTAGAACCAGTTAAGGCAGGCAGGCTAATTAGGACACCTGGAGCCAATTAAAAAGAAGCTGCTAGAATCAATTAAGGCAGGATAATCAGGGCACCTGGGTTTTAAAAGGAGCTCACTTCAGTTTGTGGCATGAGTGTGAGGAGGTGGGAGCAAGAGGCATAAGGAGCTGAGAGGGAGTGGGTGTGCTGCTGGAGGACTGAGGCGCACAAGCGTTATCAGATACCAGGAGGAAGGTCCTGGGGTGAGAATAAGGAAGGTGTTTGGAGGAGACCATGGGGAAGTAGCCCAGGGAGTTGTAGCTGTCATGCAGCTGTTACAGGAGGCACTATAGACAGCTGTAGTCCACAGAGCCCTGGGCTAGAACCCGGAGTAGAGGGCGGGCCCAGGTTCCCCCCAAACCTCCCAATTGACCTGGACTTTAGGTTCTTCCAGAGGGGAAGGTTTCTGGGCTGTTCCCCAACCCACATGGTGAATCTCTCAGGCAAGAAAATCCACCAATAAGTGCAGGACCCACCAAGATAGAGGAGGAACTTTGACACAATATATAAATAAATATATATATAAATTACATGTGTACCATATTATACTCCATCTCAAGTTACTAGGACATCTTCTTATATTTTTAGAAAGAAGATAGTTTCTAATCTTTTTTAGCAGATGCTCACAATATCTGCACCCATTTTAGTCACTATAAAAAGCCCATAAACCCATGTGAGAACTGCTGGAGATAAACTATCTTCCTTCATTCAAATTAAAATGAGAAGTTCCAACTTAACATTTTTTCCCCACTTGGTGAAAGGGCTGGTGGAACAACAAATACACCAATAAACTAATACTCCAGATACAAAGCATGTACAAGGTACAGGAAAAGAAATGTGTTGTTCTAATCCCTGGTCAGTGGACAAGGTCAGATATTGAAATATTTGGATGGAGACATTGAAAATCATATTGATATTCATCACAAAGAGCCATCTTAAAAAGCATACTAGACCTAGAGATAAGGGGCCTGATTCTCCTCTCAGATCAATACAAGTCAGTAAATGAAGCTAGAGGAGTTATACCATGTAAAATCAATGATGTAAGAGCAGTATTAGGCCAAATATTGGAATGAAGCTGATGAATACAGATGCAATCTGAAAATAATAATAAAAAAATGTTTATGTAAAGAGAGGAGTGTTGCCTTTTCAGTGCTAGATTACAGTTCTTAATCCTATTCAATCATCAAAATTCATTTCCCTCAGATGGATTCTGAATGCCTATTTGATGTGAGTTGATTTGTAGTGTATAGGAATCCAATGGGATTCCTGGGTCCTCCAGTTAGGGACCATTTCTTTAACTTGTCTGTGAATCCTCATCAACACTTACGTTGCTGTATAAGTAATCACCACAGAGTGTCACCACCTGTTAGCATTAAATGGTAGACTTATTGACAGTGTCAGACAAGCCAAAAGTTGAATGGAGATACCCCCTGAGACGTTTTGATAGTCTGGGTGGTTTAAGAAAGAAGGCCACCAGTGAGGTAGCATGGGAAGCTTTCTGGCCTATGGACAAATGAAGGAATTGGGTTTGTACCGCTGTTAGTCTGGCTTTTTTCACGAGTACTAACTTCACTTAAGGGCAGAGGGGAATAAATGATCACAAAAAGCAGCCAATAAGAGGTAAGCTCCAGCAAACATGACATTCATTGATACAGAGTGTAAACTATCATAAGAGCCAGTCATCTACCTTCTGTCTCTTCTACCTTATACCATATCAACTACTGTAAATTGGGGCTACAAACAAATATGGGAACAATTGTTTGATGCCACAGATTTACACCAGCTGAGGATCATGGAATTTAAATTGTGCAAGATATCTAGCAGAAATAGTTCACTGCCATTCATTGCCAGATTCATCTCTGATGGAAGCCTATTTTCATGACTATACAATAGTAGCTGTCTAGCAAGAGAGAGACTACCACAATATACTCATATATTGGTTTCAGATTCAAAAAGTATGGTCCTCGTGAACTATAAATACCACTGAGTTTTTAGCCGCCTGGACAGTTTTTATTCAAAACTCATTCTAGGCACAGCTGGGAATGTTGTCTCTAACTATTAAAGGCCAACTCTGAATACTGAGATTGTAGAACAATAGACATTGTTAGCAGGAAACAGGGAGATCTTTCATCCAAAGCCCATTGCAGCTGCTACAGATGCTAGCATAGCTTCCATCTGTGATAGTGATGAATGGTGTACAAGTGAGTTAATGCTGAGATACTGAAACACACAGAGAAGGAATCCTCCAAACAGGGGAGAATTGACTTTACTGAGAGACCAGGTATGGAATTCATTTTTTTACTTTCTTGTCTGTGTTTGTTCCCTCTAAAACAGAGGGCAATCTAAACGTAGTAGATTCTCCCCCCAGCCACTCATTTTAGGCTGTATATTTTCAATGGAGGGAGTTATGATTTTGGAAGAGGCATAGGAAGCAGTACAATTTTATCTGCTCTACGAGTTTAGCAGGGCTAGTTACATCACTATCAGACTGCTGTATACATTATTTAGGGGAGGTGATGATTCAAATAATCTATAGATTTTTATAGAAATTGAGTTTAGAAAGCAATTGGGAGAGAACACTAGAATATGTGATCACCTATTTGGGGCATTTCTGCCATGGATATTGATCAACAAAGGCATAATGCTACAAGGAACTGAGTGCTTTCTATGAGGTGCTATGCATATTTAACTGGTTACAGTGGGAATTGAGGGCACACAGTAGCTCATCGAATCATTCCCCAAGTCTCCATCATTCTCTAGATCTAGTTCTTATGCCCTATGCTCTTCCCCTCACCATTTACCTGCAATTCTGCCACACTGCAGCTTTAATAATGTATTAAGTTCCCTCTTCTTGATGCGTCCTATCCCTGGCATCAATCATGCCTTGAATTCCACCCCAGTAGCCTCCTGGTTTCAAGACCCAGCATTGTTTTATTATTTATTTCTGCCTTACTTTCTTCTAGCTTTTCCTTTCCACCACTCCTTCCCCTCGCTGATTTTATCTCTCTCTAGGGCCACAAGCTGGCTGGCTGTGTTTATTTTAAGAGTGTTTGGGTCTACCAAGTTAACCCATTTCTTGTACTGAGCTATATTAAAATATATTTTTAAATAAATAAGATAAACGAATAGTATAGTGTTTCACACCTGAATACCTGGGCCAAACTTTGTTCACTTTAGTCATCCGGATTAATTCCATTGGCATAGGTAAGGATCCAATTCCTGTTTTCATTATTATCCTTCTGCTTAATTCCCACCCAAAATTATAACCCTTTGTGACAGACTAGTTTCCACTTGACCAATTATGATGTCACAAAGAGGAGAAGGAAATAAAAATAGGGATTAAGCAGCAAGTATAGATGAAATTCTACACAGAGTTCCTGTTTTAATGCCCATCTTCTTAATCACGAAGAATATAGGGAAGAGAAAGCTGGAAATAGTTGACCTACTGTGGCATAGGAATAACATTCTTTCTATGGACCATTGTTCAATGTTTTCCTATGGGCAGTTTTTTTAGGACTAGAATATGGAATTACCACAAGCACTGAGTAAGGGGCAGCACATAGTTGTAAAAGTCACAGTTTGGTCCCTAGTTAATCCCTCAACCTTCGTCCTTGCTCCAGGGAGATGTAATATGTCAATGCTTTCCCTGATGCAAGTTGCTTCTCCCGCCATGTCTTAGCTATGTTGACCAAAACACCAAGCTGTGAAATCAGTGAGTTTATTGCAGAGTCAGTCCTCAATGCTACGCTGCAACGTAGATGATCTCTATTATAAGTGACAGAGTCCTGTGGCACCTTATAGACTAACAGACTATAGTTAGTCTATAAGGTGCCACAGGACTCTGTCGCTTTTTACAGATTCAGACTAATACGGCTACCCCTCTGACACCTAACTCCATTATAAGTGGTTTTCTTGTTATATTAGACCACAGAAATGTAAATTCCTTTAAAAATCCCACAAAAGAACATTTTTTTCTGCTGGTGTAAGTTGGGGACACTCTAAAGAAGTCAAAGGAGCTGTGCCAGTTTAGACCGGAAGCCAATTTTGTCCTAACGTTTACCAGGTTTAGTTGTTTTTTTTTTTTTTTGCTGCCAGATTCAATATTAAAAAAAAAAAAAAACAACCCACCAAACACAAACATGTACTTGTGTTCAGCTATTATTGGTATATAATACTTTCTGGATCTGCTCTCTGCTGTTCTAAGCATTGGACATGCAGACAGGAAGAGAATAGCTGCCGTGAGGAGTTTGTTGACTCTAGAAAGAATATTGCAGCCTAAACCCCAATATTTTTCCCCCTAAAGCAGAATCGAACTAACCCTGTATGTGTAAAAAAAGGTGATCACTTACTTCACATAATGAAGTTAGCCCAAGGAAGGGTAAAAATCAGTGTGATCTGTTAGCTAGGAACTGAACTGGGAGTCAAGGGACCTCAGTTCCATTCCTGGTTCTGCTACTGATCTGCTGTGTGATCTAGGAGAAGTCATTTCCTGTTTCCACTCACACGTTTTGTGTGTCTTGCCTATTTATACTGCAAGTTCTTCAGAGCATTGGCCATGTCCTACTGTGTATTTGTACAGTACCTAGCACCATGGGGCCCTGATTTCTGTTGGAGCCAACCGGTGCTACCATAGCACAAAGAATTACTCATCCTATGGATATAAAAATTGCACAGTTGATCCCACCTGAACTTTTAGTAGTCCTATACATTGTTGATGTCAGGCTTAATCCTGCACTCTTATTCAGGCAAAAACATTGACTTAAATTGAGCATTTTTCCTGATTCATGGGTACACAGAACAGCACTTGGTTCATGTGCATCACAACCAGGTTGATGTGACAGACCATAAGTAGTAAGAGCCCATTGCCCTTTCAGTTGACCAGGTCAATGATCCACAAATGAAGAAAGGTTCATGCAAAGTATTGGAATATCTTAGAACTTTCTACTTTAAGAGTGCATGTGGCTAGTCCATTGGGTAAATCTATGTTTTCAAAATTTGGACACAAACATGGTTACTTAGTATACCACAACAGCTGTAAAGCAAATATTGAGGCCTGTCAAATATATAACAGATTTGAAAGTGTTAAATATATATTTACCTAATGCTACATACTTATTTATACAAAAAGACAAACTATTTTTTTTTCAAATCAGCTCTCACAGTTGCACAACGTATTTTGTTTCTTTTAATAAAATTAGGGATCGTCAACTGTGATAAAACAACATACTTCAGCTGAACTCACTGTTCACATTATCATTGTTTAAAGTATGTTAAAGATGGTTTCAACAAATTAAATTATGTTCATGTCAAGTTTAAATATTGTTGCTTCTCCACGGATCAGTGGCAGATATCCAATTTCGTCTCCAATAAGAAATTGACTTGCAAGGCTCCAGTGATGTTGGGTCTGTGCATATTTTTAGTACAACTTAATTTACAAATATACATCACTTTTGGAAGAGAGGAGGTGTCAGACAGCACACAGCCAATTCTCTTTTTCCAGGCATCTTAGCCCAGCCACTAATGCCCAGTTTGCTGGGAGCAACTCTACCTGGAGAATTGACTCTAGTTCGAGAGATTAAGACAGAGAGTAGAATCCTTTGCTCCTTGCCACAGCTTCACAAGAAAAGCTACAATACGACCACTAAAAACAATACATTATTTCTTCCAAGATTAAATCCTGGCTCACATACTAAGAAAAACATGTAATACTATGTGTAACAGAACCATTTGGTGAACCCTGGATATAACAATATATGTTTTTGCTGTAACATTACTTAAGAGTTGCTGTCATCCCTATTGTCACTATTGATTTGCAGTATTATGTCTGTGAAAACTTTTAACATCTAGTCAGATGTCTATATACTACAACCCTATCCGAAAAAATTCATTGAATTTAATAATGTGCTATGTTGCCTCCACGTTGAAGAAAAGGCATTGTTATGCTACAGCTGCTAGAACTCAATTACCATAAGCTTACCATGAAATATAATTTTATTAAGTCTGTATTTCTGCATTAGAAAAGACATCTTTAGTTGCAAGAGGAAGGTTTTAATTGCTTTCCCTCTGCTGACCAGGATCAGCTGATTAGTATCCAGACTAAACCTTAGCCATCTCATTGTTAGGCACTGGAAAAGTAAGGAAAATGCATCATCCAGATGTCACAATAAGTGGAGGAAGAGCTAAGAGTCATTGGGCCTGATTCACACCAGCTGAGAATCAAGCCTACTCACATTCCAAATTACACAAAGTCTCCCCTATAGTGTTACGTGCACATGAAAAGGAAGAGAGGTGATAGAACAGCATCTGGCAGGTCTTCAGGGTACATGGCCAGTCACATCACGCAAATTAAAGAAAACACTAAATGTATTATTGTTAAAAATCTCATAAATGTGGTTAGCAATGCTACATTCTCAGTACAATCGCAAAAAGAAAGGAACAGAGTCACTGAGGAGCAACCTATCCCATCGCTGTCAGATCTCTCAGATGAGTTGGCAATATCTTGTCATCAGCAGTATCAAAAGGCCACTGGCATAGCTATTAAAGTCAATAGGAACATTTGACTTTGACCAAATTAGTGAAGCTTTTAAAACCAAAACCAAACTTGAAACCATGAAACTGATAGATACACAGAAATTTAGAATAATTCATATGAAGATGAAGCTACCCAATGATGGACTGTCTCGTAATGTTTCCCAGAAAGGGAAGGTTGAGACAGGGTGGTAATTAATAAAGTCATTAACATTAAGTATTAGCTTATTTAGCAAGGGCATAACCTCTATTTGTTCTAGAACAGCCTGTATTCTGCCTTCCAGAGGGAGATGTAGAACGATGCAGACCACTTGCCTCTGTTTCCCTTCACCAAGGCACCTTTCACTCAGTTTCCAGTTGCTTTCTCAGTCCAAAATTCTTTAATTCATATGTAAATAGTATGGCAGGGGAAATATTTAGTTTATATAAATATAATATAGTAGTTTATGTATATATTATTCTCATAGCAAATAAGTTAATAACTTAGTGAAGTTGATAACATAATTTATTAACAATATAGTAAAAGCATCCTGATTGGTTAATAACTTAGACTGGTTGATATTAAAATGTTATGTGATTTAATTATTATATGCTGCAAAGAGCCACAGGAGATGCATTGAAGAGCCATCTGCAGTTGGCGAGCCACAGTCTGAGTATCACTGGTCTAGAGTCACTAGGCCATTCACTAGAATTATTAATTCTAGTGGTCTGGACTTTAGAGAAGTGTAGGGAACACTTACTTTTTGCCTCTACCACATCAGTGATCTAGAAAATATAGAAAATCTCTCTCTGTTTTGCAATCAGTCAGATTTGGAATGAGGTGAGTTTTTGTTTTGTTTTGTTTGTTTTTGCCACCAGTGCAGTAGTCTCCTTCCTTTCCTCTTTATTTGTCAGAGATTATTTGTTTACCAAGGGATAGGGGCCATTGTGTCAATGTCTGAAGACAAAAATACATATAATCTATTTCAAAAGTGAGAATTTGGCTCTCATGTCACTCCAATGTCTCTTCAATATTATCCCTGAATATCAGATGAGGAACTAAAACTAGTGATAGATGTTCTCAAAGCAGTCATTGAAATTTCTGCAAAAGGTGATCTAAGCCGTGTGCTGAAAAACCCAGTCACCATTTCCTTTCAATGATCACAATCAAAAGAGTTTGCCCTTCCTTTGATGAAGGTTCTATTTGAAAATTTGGCTCACTTGTTTAAAAGCTTAAGCATTCAAGCAGTTGATGTACCATAGAATAAGTTAGTGTAGGTACCCAAAGGTATTACAGAAAGTGAACAACAGGTAGGGAAACCCAGAGTGTGTAGGATTGATTGTCAATATAATTTTATGTGCATGAAATGCGGTGATCTTTATTAGAATGGCACAAGGAACATCAGGTTGCAGTAAAATAATCTTGATGACATGACTTGGAAATTGTAGGCCATTTATTTTCTGATTCCCAAGGTTGTTGTGGTAGACTCATGGGGAACTTAAAATTAATTACTCCCATTTCAGATTTAACAAGGATAAAAAAAAAAAGGACTAGAAATAACAAAAATACGCTAAAGGAATATAAATGCAGCAGATAGTTATTATATAGGAGATGCTTCCTTACCACTGTAGAATACAATTCAAATGTTCTGAATCCAATGCATTTGATAACAGAATGAGTGATTCAGACTTTTTCTGTATTTTTTTCATACAAAAGAAAAATAATAAAAAACAATATGCTTAGTTTATTTCATGTTTTGTTACTAAATACCAAATTTGTGAACAGTAAAGATAGCCAAGCTAAACTGGATGGCATAGATTGAACACTCTACTTAGGTGAATACATATTTTTTAACAATGAAGTAATAAAAAAGTTATAGAAATATTTTAAATATAACCTTTTTTAAGGGAAACTTTATGGGCAAGTCTCTCTCTTGCCCATGAACCCTGCTTGAACATTTGCTTTGTGCATGCCATATCCCATATGCAAAGTCAACCAAGAAGAGAATGAACAAGTACCATTTTTGTCTCTGCTGTTGTGTGAACAAAGCCTAAGGTCGTATGCTTTTTAGCATGTTTTTTTACCAGTAGCCTGTGCTCTCTAAAAAGGGTTGACTTTTTGTTTTGTTTTGGGTTTTTTTGTTTTGGTTTGGTTTGATTTTTCTAGTCCTCTCAGGTTACTTTTTTGTTATTCCCATTTGCTCTCACTCTTGAAAAAAAGTACTGTAGTTGCAAATATTTTATAGTATATTACAATTAGATGCTCACAACAATATTTATCTTGTGAATGAAACCCACCAAAGTATGGACCTTCATTTAAGGTAGAAACTCCTTCCTCAGTTCATCTTCATGTGCTTGTATGTAGCAGAAGTGAGGTAGGTAAAAGAATCTCAATCTGCTGTTGGTCATTTTGAGGGATCCTAACAAAGAATCACTCCAGATCTTCCTTAAGCTTTTGTTCACAGTAACTCAAGATACATTAAGAAGACACAATAATACTAACATAGGCATACTGCTTACAGATTCCCTAGACAATGAAGACCTTCCAGAGGATTTGATAACATTTCTGACTCATTGATGGTGTCCACAGGAGAAGTGTCCTAGGAAACTTTAATATCCATGTGGGCAACACCTCAGACACAGTGAATCAAATCTTCTTGTCCCCTCAATCCACTGATAGATTCCCAACATGTGACTTCATGTGCAACTCACATAGCTGATCAGACTCAAGACTGGATCCTTAGCCTAGGAGCAGACATCAGAAAAGGCAGGAGCAAACCCTTCTCCTGATAGAGCACTCCCTCCTCAAAACTGAGAGCACAACAAAACAAGGAAATAGAAGATTCTGCCTTTTATGGCTCACCCCCATGGAGCCAGATAAAAACTACGCTCAACTGAAGAGCTGAGATGTGGACAATCTAGTCAGATTCTATGAGGTAGCACTGGCAGCTGCTACTGGCACTCTCATGCCTACCTGTATGCTTCACTTCCATCATTTCCACAGAATTCCATAATTACCAGTGCCTGGCAGATCTGAATAAAACACTGTTGGCTGAAGATGAATCCCAGTAAGATGGGGCATAGGGATGATACTGGGGGGAGGGAGGGAGGGAGGGAGAGGAAAATGTTTTGAAGACCAGAATGCCAACTTCACATCACTCTTTATCAAGAGTCTGTCACTATGTTGTCAAATCACTCTTCACCCTTGGAGTTCTTTCAGACTTCTCACAGTTGCTGGAGTCTCAACTACCTCCAGCTGCGAAAAACATATTATTCTACTTGAGACTGGCTAAAAGACTGAGCCCCATCCTCTCAGATAATCTCTTTGTCACTGCGATCCGCACTTTTTAACCACCAAGCTGATTACTGCACCGTATTATCCAATGGAATGTGCCCTTTTCAACTTTACAAAAGCCTCAGTCAGTCCAAAATGCAGCATCCTCCCTCCCAAAAAAATTCTAGCAGTTCATAGAATCTCATTCAGGTGATCTGCTCACTACAGTGTGTATCACAGAAAATGTCAGTTTCAAAATTGTGATCCTAATTTTCAGGGTACTCCACAGAACTGGGCATGGGCATTTCAGACAACACATCTCTCTAGGTGACTATAAGCTCTCTCTCTCTCAACAGCCCTGTTCCTCAGGAATTAAGACATTAACAACCTCAAGGGTGAAGCTTGGGGGAGTGGGAGACATGGCTTTCTCATCCACTGGAGATTATGATAACATGAATTAGAATTAAGAGGAAGAGGAGAATAAAGCAATGGAGACAAGATGGAAGAGAGAAGGAGGAAATAAAACTTAAAAAAAAAAGGCAGAAAAAATTAGAACCAAAAATTAGTCTGACTGCCTCAGGGCAAGTGAGAAGGAAAATCAGACCATAGGCTAATTGCAAATTTTTGGCTTCCAATTCTTTAGGAAGTGCTCAAATTTTACAGTGATTGGGGCCATTTCAAAAATGCATGTGGGAGACAGAGAGAGAGATTTGAGTTTAGAACCAAATCCATATTTTATATTAAACTAATAGAATCAGATTCAGTGTTTCAAAAGTACTTATAGTTATAATCTGCAAACAATTATTTTTATGAAGACAGGATGACCAGATAAGAGAGAGATGTTTTTAGTCATAGAACAATGAAATGTTACTTACAGGACTTTAAACGAAAGTAAATTAAATGTGATCAATTTAACAAATAGAGAGAGACATTTTCCTCGCTCAAAACTTTCCCCGACAATTGAAATGGATTTCAGTTCACATTATGGTAAAAACAAAATACATTAACAATCTGCTGTGTTTTATATTTAGTGTCATTTTGTTCATTCATTGTCAGTTTTCCTTTACACTGTGTTGTAGAGAAAATCTTGAAATGTCCCTATATAACAGCTATATGTCTCTAGACACATACTTATGTCATGTAAGTGAAAGAAATACAAAACAACCAACTGCCATAGATAATACTCCTATGTTTTTTGGATCATAATTTCAGTTAAGCAAAAAGGCAGATTTTGTTTATAAGTTTGCTTTGACATTTGAGTTCAGTTATCACCATGGTAGAATTACTAACCTATTAGGTCATTTACATTTACATCATCTAAATGGGTATCTGAGTAATACAACATTCAAAGGGTAATTGAGAACAGAATAGTGATTGTATCCCATCAAATCAGGCTTTATAATCAAGTAAATAATACTTGGAATGTATCAATAGGCCATGAAGATAGAATGTCTGATTGGCTGATATTTAGACTAGGAATTTGGATTGAAATTTGACAAGAACACTGAAGAAAAGAAAATGAAAATATATATATATAAAGATTTCTTTCAAAAAGAATTGACTTTATTGCTAAATTTACCCAAATCAGGCTAGTTTGAGTCTGAAAAGATATTCTCTGTGAAACTGATTGAAGACTGAAGTCTACGGATCTGACAATTCAGGTGTGGTAGAGCATCGACATCTAGCACAGCAATTATCTGCATATCTTCCACTTACAAATATTGTATTTATTTATTCAGATTCAGTCTTATATCAAATCCACTGCTCTGGACTCCCCTGCCATGCAGATAAAAAATATCAAAGATAGAAAGTAAAACTTGACCAAAGCAGAAGCACTTCTTTCTCCCATACTACTGAACATGATTGGATCCAGTCATATGACTAATATAGTTTAAAACAACATAAACTTTCCAACAAGATACAAATTCCACTCTCAGTTGCCTCAGTCCTTTGCCGATGACCATTCAAAGAGCCGGTCTTAGCAATGTGCCTGAAAAGTCAACAAATTGGGTCTATTTCTGACTTTGTGAGAGGTAGGAGGCCATTACAGAGAATGTTCTGTCAGCAGCTCTCTCACATTTGTAGTGAAGAAGAAGCTCAAGAGTCTCTGCTCCTTGAATACCCAACTCAAGTTCACAAGTTTCACATTGTCACAATATACCACAGCAGGCCGTGTAATATCGTCACATACTTAACATTTCCTGTTCCTTTGGATTTCCAAAGAGCTTTCTATGGTTTATTAGCTACCTATTCATATGAAAATGGCTCAGCCGGTCCAATCTGTAAAATGTGCATTCATTTAATGTGGATCCAGGCATTGGAGGTAGGTGGAATCTGTTACATACTAAGCTAGGCTTTGTTATTGGAATACTGCAGAGAGCAGAATGTGTGTTAGCAAATTATTTTTATTCACAACACCAACTTTAATCTCTGTCTCATGAGTTATAAAATACCAGATGATCAAATAAGAAAGAAGAGTCACAGACAGGGTTGGATAAGATGCTGCTGTAGTTCTAATGTCCTCACTTTCAATATAGCTGGGAAGTTTCCTAAGAATTATAAATCCATGTTCATTTTGTAAATGAAATAGGTCATGAAGTAAACCTAAGAGTAGAACTGTAGTTAATTTTTTTTAGCTATACAAAACAGAAGCCTTTGGAAAAAGAAACAAAAGTAGTCTGCTGTTCAGGTGATTCAAGATGATTTAAATAAGTGTTAACACAAGACTTTACTCAGAACTCCTACCAGAGCTGCACCATTTTGTAGGGTTGGGCTTGTTAAGGAGAGGGTGAAAAACCTTTTAATTAAATTATGCACATATCTCTGTAGTGCTTGCATTAGGCCAATATCATAAAGAGAAAGAGGACTCGAAGACTCTGGCCCCGATCCAGCAAAGCACTCTCGCATGAGTTTAACTTTAAGCACATAGATAGTGCCATCGACTTCAATGGGATTATGTATGTGTTTAAAGGTAAATTCATGCTAAAATACCTTGTTGGATCAGGGCCAGATGACTGAACACTTAGTAAGTTCATGCATGTGCTGAGAGGGAAGTTTTTCTCCCACTGTGCTAGACAGACAGAATAAAGAGCATTCCGTTTCTTTTCAGGAAGCTCTGATATCCTGATCAAATAGGTTGAGATGCTCAGCTAAATGACCATTAAAATGTTGGGATGCCTACTCAAAATAAGCCTGTGAGATTTTCCCATCCTTTTACACAGTGGCCATGCTGAGCTGGTACAACTGGCACTGAAATATTTAGTAAATCTATGACAGACTAGTGAGACAGGCTGACAGTGTTTCCTGCCTTTGCCAAGTGTCCCTCTTGATTGTAGCTTTGGTCTCTGTGAACAACTCCTTTAACTTAAAGGGCCAAGAAGCCCACAGGGTTAAGTGAGCATGAAAACTCTCAAATGAACTACAAACAAATGGCAACCAGACAATTCAGCCTATATAAGTGGATCGGACTAATATATATTTGTTCTTCTGGAACTCTGACCCTCACTGAAATCAACACTAAAACTCACAGTAATTAAAAATGACAGTAGGCTCAGTAAGGGGACCATATTTTCAAAAGCAAACTCCCAGAGTTTTATTGGCAACATGTTTAAAGGTTATAAGATACTCCAGCACTCAACATTCTGGCCGGCTCCAATTGGGATGGAAAAGTTGCATCTGGATCAGTGGAGAAGAAATGAAGAAAGGCTGAGCTGTGTTCCTTTCCCCCATGGCCGTCAAAGAGGGAAGACAAGGAGAGACAGAGAGAGCACAAGTGCCCACTCCCTCTATTCACACCCCTCAAGCACCTCAAGAGGACAGAGTGGAAGTCTTGCACAAGTTTTTGCATTAGCTAGACTAGTTTGCCAACACATAAACCTCATTTAAAACCTGATTAGCTTCATCCTCAAACTATGATTAGAGTAAAATGCACACTCAGTACATAGTGACAGTGAAGTGAGGCTGTACAAAGTACTTTGTATCGGGATACTAATATGACTTGCACAGACATTTTGTCATTATAGAACTCTTTATATCTTGACTGATGAAATATTAGCCAGGACACTTTAGGCATCCTGCAAATAAATATTTTTGGAACATCAGATGAAAGACCCATGAGTCTCCCAGTAAAACTGGGACATATGTTTTCTTTAAGGCTCAAACTCTCATTTAAATATAATATACAATCCATAGAATAAGGTACCATCTTTTATAGGAAATAAAGACACCAATGCACTTTTCAGCTAATAGGTATCACTGAAGCAATGGGCAACAGTGGCAAAAATCTTCTACAGAGCACCCTACAGAAAGATCAAATTAAATTGATAAATTCCAGCAGAGGTTAGTGAACATAAGAATTTTTGAAGTATAAAATGCTCATTCAGCTCAGCATGCATACTTTTTTATGGTTTACCTTATTCCCGTGGTTCAACTTCTCACCTTTTCATCATATCCATCAGTCACTTCCTTGTTTAGAAATAATTCTATGCTAGGAGTCTCTTGAAATCATTTATACTCTTTCCTTTGTTTACATATACTTGTATCTTACTCTATGGATTTATTACCCTTTGTATGAACCAGTTCTGCTCCAGTTCTCTATTTGTTTCTAGTGTATAAAATTAGAAAATGTTCCCTACTTGCTGAATCTTTCACCAATGCATATCAGTTTTATCAGTACCATTCATAGATTTGAATCCATCTCTTGGGACCTGAAGACATGTCTTTAGCCATGCTGACAGAGCTCATATGTTCTCTTCTAAAAATTCATAACATAGGAATATTTCAAAGCAGGAAAATATTTCAAAGCATCTGTTTCCACATCGGCCCATATTTCACACTATTAAATACATTTCTAAACCCATACACAGATTAATGATAAACCAAAATCATGTTCTACTTCAGCTTGATATATAGGCCTTGGCTACACTTGCAGCTGTACAGCGCTGTGAGGTAAACCTGTCTTCGTACAGCTGAGTAGGGAAAAGCGCTGCAGTCTGTCCACACTGACAGCTGCCAGCGCAGTGGTGTGGCCACAACTGCAATATTTGCAGCTGTGTTGGGAGCAGTGCATTATGGGCAGCTATCCCAGCATTCATGTGGCTGCAATGTGCTTTTCAAAATGGGGGGGGAGGAGGTGGATTGTGACAGGGAGTGTGGTGGGAGAGAGTGTGCTTTTTGGAGGATGTCAGCTCTCTATTTTGCAAGTTCCGAACTCCCGGCCCCCTGCTCATTCATTTACTCACTCAAAGCAAGCTGCAAACTGTTTGCTTTTCTCTGTGGTACGAGCTTTGAAACCGGCACTTCCACATTCCTGCAGCCGGTCACAACAATGGAGAGAACTGGCCTCTTGACAAGGTGATTAGTACAGCACTGCAAGCGTTTACACTCACACCCGTGAGTCGTAGCCACTCCGCTGCAACTGTTATTCCTCTCGGAGATGTGGAGTACCTGCAGTGGTGTACCTAGGGAGATACAGCGCTGTACCTAGGCCTTGGCTACACTGGCAATTCACAGCGCTGCACTTGCTGCGCTCAGGGGTGTGAAAAAACACCCCCCCCTGAGCGCAGCGAGTGCAGCGCTGTAAAGCGCCAGTGTAATCAGCGCCTGCAGCGCTGCACGCTCTCTCGCAGCGCTGCAAGCTATTCCCCTCGGAGAGGTGGAGTACTTGCAGCGCTGCGAGAGAGCTCTGGCAGCGCTGGCGGTGCGACTATACTCGCGCTTCACAGCGCTGCCGCAGCAGCGCTATGAATCCGCGAGTGTAGCCAAGGCCCTAGGGAGATCCAGCGCTGTAAGTGCCCTGCCAGTGTGGACAGGGAGTGAGTTACAGCACTGGGGGAGGCTATACAGCGCTGTAACTTGCAAGTGTAGCCGAGGCGGAAGAGGTATTGATATAACCTCAAAAACACATAGGTCTAGATTTTCTGCTCCTACTGTCTGCAGACTTTCAGCTGGGTGCAACAGAGAGGGGTGATAACCAGAACAACAGTTACAGTTTCCATGGCTGGTTCTATGCCAACAGTGGTCTCTTTGGACTTTGAGCAGCCTGGACACTGCCCTAAGCTTTGCCAGTTGGTAGTAGTCACCAGCAGCATACTTTGGTTACACCTCCTTTATGCTACCCGCACTGGGGGTGCAATTAAGGGTGGTGGTGGTGCTGGTTACATGCATGCTGACTGAGCACTGCAGTGTGTAAAGGGAATCCCCATTTAGGGAGATGAAATGAGTTTCTGTTCTCTGTGCACCACCCTAGTGGTAAAAGAGAGAGGAGAGTGCAAGAGACTATCCCCATATACTGTATATTAAAATATGATTATAGCTGTATTTCAAAGTAATTTTGTTTCCAAATAAGACACTGCTCCTGTAAACACTTACACAGGTTTAATTTTTTGACCATGAGCAGTCTTATTTTAATCAGACATATGCAAAAGTGTTTGCAGGATTGGGACCTAACTAGCGTGTTTCTTAAACTGTCAAAGAAATGAAGGGTTGGGTTTATTTTGAAAATTGATTTCATTTTATTCAGTTGATTGATCACAATGGGCTGAGTAGGCTTTACTTGTTGGAAAGATTTTTATGTGTAGGACTTTGGTTTGTATTTGACTCAGGTAGGCACGGTCTGAAACTTGCTTACATCTGGTAGCTCTTTAGTAGGATATAAAAAAATTAGATGGTGGTGACAGTACATTTCCTGGGAGACAAGGTTCTCATCAACAAAGCCACCTTCAAAACAAGCGCACTTTGGCCTCCTCATCAAAGAGACCAAGGATTAAATGGGCTTAGAATAAGAACTATTCTCTCTCTCTTTTTCCTAGAAATGGATAGAGGTCAGGTTTGAGGCATACTGGTGAAGTGCTCCAGTGACAGTTTGGCTGTTGTAACAGTCCTTTGAGGCCCACTGCAGCTGGTAGAATTTAACACAGCCTTGAGGTTTGTCCCTGGGCCAGCTCTAGGATCAGCGAGACATCTTTGCTCCATCTCTTCAATTGCACAAAGCAGACCTCAGGTGCAACTACTGGCTTGTCTTCACTGTAATTTGAGCTTGTGTTATCTACACTCAGGTTAACTCTTTGTGAGTTAGCCTAGCTCAAGAGCGATTTGTCAAACAACCAGGGCCGGCTCCAGGTACCAGCCCAGCAAGCAAGTGCTCGGGGCAGCCAATAGAGAGGAGCAGCACGTCCGGCTCTTCGGCGGCAATTCGGTAGCGGATCCCTCAGTCCTTCTCGGAGTGAAGGATCAGCTGCCGAATTGCCGCCAAAAACTGAAGCGGTGGCAGTAGAGCAGACTGCGGCTTTTTTTTTTTTCTTTTTCTTTCTTTCTTTTATGCTTGAGGCGGCAAAAACCCTGAAGCCAGCCCTGCAAACAACTAGGGTTGCCAATCTTCCAGGATTGTCCTGGAGTCTCCAGGAATTAAAGATTATTCTGTAATTGAAGATAATGTCATGCGATGAAACCTCCAGGAATTCATCCAACCAAAGTTGGCAACTCTACAAACAACACTCAAGATGCACAGAGTAGCTGAGTCCCCACAGTATTACTAGTTGCAGCATCAGCAGCACTCATGTGTTAATGCACACCTCCTAATAGGCTGGCTAGCTCAAGTAACTCAAGCTACAGATATGCATGTGTGGATAGGTGTTGGGCTGGGGGCAACACTCGAGTTACACCTAGAGCTAAAAATGTGAAGACAAGCCCTAAGAATGGATCCCTGAGTGTTTTTGAGAGTCTAGAGAGATGCCACAGGCTCCTAACTCAGACTCTGTCTTTCTGGGTTTGGTATTGGTGTTAGCAATGCTGTAAGCTCAATGGAACAACTAAGATAAAAAGTTTTATAGAAAACTAAAGGGCGTCAATAGTTCATCTTTATTTTGGGGATACAGTGCAGTCTGCTTTCATAGTTTTGGATTCAGAGATTAAATGTGAGAAAAACTTGGGCCTTCCCTTTCTGGTATGTATGGACTTTAAAAGCATAGGAACCAATATTTCAGAACCCATCAGTTCTCTAACTAGTCTGTTATGCAGGAGTAACCTATACAGGGAGCAGGAAAGAAAGGGCAAAAAGAGCCAGTGATGTATGTTGACAGGTTTCAGAGTGGCAGCCGTGTTAGTCTGTATCAGCAAAAAGAACAAGGAGTTCTTGTGGCAACTTAGAGACTAACAAATTTATTTAAGCATAAGCTTTCGTGGGCTAAAACCCACTTCATCGGATGCATGCAGTGGAAAATACAGTAGGAAGATATATATATACACAGAGAACATGAAAAAATGGGTGTTGCCATACCAACTATACCGAGTGTAATCAGTTAAGGTGGGCTATTGTCACCTTCAGCCCCCAACTAAAACCTACTCCAGTGCATCATCAAGGATCTACAACCTATCCTGAAGGATGATCCCTCACTCTCACAGACCTTGGGAGACAGGCCAGTCCTCACTTACAGACAGCCCCCCAACCTGAAGCAAATACTCACCAGCAACCATACACCACACAACAAAAACACTAACCGAGGAACCTATCCTTGCAACAAAGCCCATTGCCAACTCTGTCCACATATCTATTCAGGGGACACCATCATAGGACCTAATCACATCAGCCACACTATCAGAGGCTCGTTCACCTGCACATCTACCAATGTGATATATACCATCATGTGCCAGCAATGCCCCTCTGCCATGTACATTGGCCAAACCAGACAGTCTCTATGCAAAAGAATAAATGGACACAGATCAATGTCAGGAATTATATCATTCAAAAACCAGTCGGAGAACACTTCAATCTCCCTGGTCACTCAATTACAGACCTAAAAGTAGCAATACTACAACAAAAAAACTTCAGAAACAGACTCCAATAAGAAACTGCTGAATTGGAATTAATTTGCAAACTAGACACCATTAAATTAGGCTTGAATAAAGGCTGGATGGGTCATTACACAAAGTAGAACTATTCCCCCTACTGCTACTCACACCTTCTTGTCAATTGTTGGAAATGGGCCATCCTGATTATCTAGGGTTACCATATTTCAGCAAGAAAAAAAGAGGACGGGAGGAGCCCCGCCCTAGCCCCGCCCCTGCCCCTCCCACTTCCCACTCCCCCAGAACCCCTAACCCTCCCCCCGTTCCTTGTCCCCTGACTGCCCCCTCCTGGGACCCCTGCCCCTAACTGCCCCCCAGGACTCCACTCCCTATCTAAGCCTCCCTGCCTCTTGTCCCCTGACTGCCCGAACCCTTATCCACACCCCCACCCCCAGACAGACCCCTGGGACTCCCACGCCCCATCCAACCACTCCCCACCCCCTGACAGCCCCCCCCCGAACTCCCAACCCATCTAAACCCCTCTGCTCCCTGTCCCCTGACTGCTCCGATCCATCTCCCCACCCCTGCCACCTGACAGCCCCCCCCAGAACTCCCAAACACTCCCCCCCTGCTCCTTGTCCCCTGACTGCCCCCTCCTGGGACCCCTGCTCCTAACTGCCCTCCAGAACCCCACCCCCTACCTAAGACTCCCTGTTCCTTGTCCCCTAACTGCCCCCTCCTAAGACCCCCCCCAACTGCCCCCCAGGACCCTACCCCCTACCTGTACCCTGACTGCCCAAAACTTTCTCCACTCCCCCCAAAAAGCCCCCCCCGTTTCTTGACTGCCCCCTCCAGAACCTTCCTGCCCCCTGACCTCCTTACCCTGCTGCTCAGAACAGAGTGTTGGGCTCTGTGCAGCCGAGCCGGACACGTGGCTGAGCTCCCCAGCACAACAAAACCCGGTCCCTGGCCCTGCACAACAAAACCCGGTCTGGCCCTGCACAGTGCTGCCGGACTGGGCTGCAAGGGAGCTGCCGGCTCAGAATGCAGGGCGGATCCGGCTCCTTACAGCTGCTCCTGAGTCCAGCCCGGGACTTCCCTGCAGCCCTCCCAGCCGCTCGCTCTGCTCTGCGGGGGGGAAATCCCGGACATTGTGAGTGCTTTACAAATTCCCCCCCGGATGCTATTTTTAGCACAAAAAGGAGGACATGTCCGGGTAAATCCGGACGAATGGTAACCCTAGATTATCACTACAAAAGTTTTTTTTCTCCTGCTGACAATAGCCCACCTTAACTGATTACACTTGTTATAGTTGGTATGGCAACACACATGTTTTTCATGGTCTCTGTGTACATATATGTATCTTCCTACTGTATTTTCCACTGCATGCATCTGATGAAGTGGGTTTTAGCCCACAAAAGCTTATGCTTAAATAAATGTGTTAGTCTCTAAGGTGCCACAAGTACTCCTCGTTCTTTTTAGTAATGTATGTGACATCCAAAAAGAGTTGAGCAGTTCTCAAGGATGGGGCGGAGTCTCTCACTCTACCCCTCAGAAAGGGAAACACCAAGCGTGGGGGTGTACCACCTATGTATTTTATCGCCATGTCAGGGAGCTTCCCTTCCTACACTTTCATGCTGTGGCTGTGGATGCTGCTGTGGCTGCAGGACCTAGCTGGGCAACAGGGATCCTAAAGCTCCTCACCATATACAAGCTTTGTAGTGTGCCTGGAAGGTCAGGGGGCAGAGAATTTCCAAGGGGAGAGGTTGCTGTGGAGAATGTTCTGCCAGCAGCCAAGTCAACATGCTTGTGTTGAGAAATGAACTCTGCAACCAAAATGCTGTGCACCTGGGAGTCTGGTCACCACGCGAGTGTAGGATTTTAGTGGAATTACACTGGCACAGTGCAATGCAATTATGAATCAGGTCTGCTACTCACAAAATGAGAAGTGACTTATCTAATAAACTTACATTTTCTCATATTATTCTCTATCTCAGTAGAAATGTTATGTGCTTTTTTTGACCACTTCTGTGCAGTAAGCAGATGTACACACTGATTTTGCATGGCTCTTTTTTCTACCAGGTTTGAAACTAAAGGTATGTCTCCACAGCAGCTGGGATTGTGTTTTACAGACTGGGTAGACAGAGATGCGCTAGCTCTGTTTGAGGTAGCATGCAAAAAATGGCAGGGTGGCCATAGCACCTTGGGCAGCAGCTCAGGGTATCCATCTGAGTACATAGCTAGGGGGTCTGGCAGATTTGCACTTAGTGGCCAGCCCAAGCTGCTGCCTGTGCTATCACAGCCACACTGCTATTCTTAGTGCACTAGCTTGAGCAGACCTAGTGCATGTCTGTCTACCAGTGGTGGGAAGCACACTACCAGCTGCTGTGGAGACATATCATAATTCGTAGACTATCCATTTGTAGGAGTAGCTTATTTCCCTCCCTTTCCTAGGTATAATACGTTGCACCTGATGACAATGAATATCATCTGCTATCATGTTTCTTAGATACCTGTTTTAGACAGGTACTTTAGCAGTACCATACAGTTACCCTTGTGTGGACATTCTGAATATTTTTCTGTTATCAGAAGACATTGCATTTTACTCTTCACCCTGTGCTGTGTTCCCTCTCTCTTCCTCTTACCTCTATATGTGACAACCTTCTGACATCCTAATGACCTCCCTCTGTTTGAACGTCCCCAGATAGCATCCCAGGACATCATGACCTTCATCCTTCCCATTGTTTTTGTCCTTGACAGGCTCATAGAACTCTTCCAACTTTCATCTTCACCCTGTAGTACCAACAGACTCTTTTCCATTCTCTTTGTTCTTATTAATATTCTTGCTAGGCAGAGCAACTGTAGCTGCCTCTTGGCTACGTTCTTTAAATTTATGTTTCTCACATACTTGGATTTTCCATGTTAGAAGTTTCCTACTGTGCATTGTGTGTCAGAGCACTACCTTTACATTGTTTAGCACTTTGGGCCCAGTAGCAAGTCTTTATAGATGTTGAATCATGCAATTTTACCAACAAAGATAGGTGGCTCTGGGAGATGCTAGCATTATATAATCTGACTCTAAAAAGGTTGAGTTCTGATTGGGAACATAACTGAGTTTCAGACTGGTTCTTAGTAAAAGCCAATTGTTTTGCTCAGT
The DNA here is from genome assembly GCF_027887155.1 of Malaclemys terrapin pileata. Lineage (NCBI taxonomy): Eukaryota > Metazoa > Chordata > Testudines > Emydidae > Malaclemys > Malaclemys terrapin. The sequence continues at coordinate 93,325,640 of NC_071506.1, read as the reverse complement.
CCTCAGTAAAGCCATAGATTTTATGCTGTGAAGGCACAGTAACGCACAGGGCTTCCCTAGGGCTTGATGGAAGTCAATGGAAAGACTCCAAATGACATCCATGAGTTTTGGATCAAGCCTTTAAGTGCAGTATCCTTCCACTAGTAATACCTCTTATGTTTCCAGCAAAAAAGAGGAAAAACACTCCCTTTCTTAATTGCCACTGTAGGATGTGTCAGTGGCATCTGTTGTAATTCATGGAGAAGTATAGCTGAAAGAAGTTACAAAATTACACTTCAGCAGAGGATGCAAAGGTATTTAAAAGAAGTGAGTGTGAAACCAGGGACCCTTACAATTAATTTATCAAAGTGTTTGCCATTTCCATTTCAAGGCAAATGAAATAATATTGAGCAAAAGAAAGTTAATCTGTATCTAGAACGTTTTAATAAATAGTTTTAAAAAATAAGCACAGATTATTGGCTCTAGCCAATCCTTGTTTATCTTCCATCTCTGTCTGTCTTTGATGGATGTTGTTCATGCTCTTTTGTTTATGGTAATAAACAGGTTTTTAATTTTTGTATCTTCTATCTCTCTAGTGCCAATCTTTGATGGATGATGTGACAAAAGATTCCTCAGTAAATTCTGAATGCTAAATAAGTTAGTGATTTAAGAAGTGGTGCTGCATTCACCTTTGACAGCATTACAATTGCTGCTGCTCTCTAGCTTGTTCCCATCACTTGCTCAACCTGTGTCAATAATATTAATTCAGCACAGGGCTGATTTACAAAAGATACATAGTTCTCTAGAGTAATGATGCAAAATATTACATACTACTAACTAAGCTGCAGAGTTTGGGTTTATTATTGTAGAGAAATGACTAGTGAGCAACCAATAGTCAGTACCACCATCTGTTTCTAAATGCTTGCCCATCTTAGTGTATGAATCTTCCATGACCCCCTTGATATACTTTCACTTCCCCACAGAGTGGCATGTCCTACACTTTGGCAAATGTTGCCCTAAGGTTTATGGGTGTTTGGATCCAGGGATTGTTTTGGTTTAATGTTTAGTTTGGATTCTTTGTCTGTTTTAATACAGGGGAGCCAAGATTCAGTTGTTAGATGTTCCTTGAATGTTGCCAAAGTGCTCGTACCAGAAATGGAGGTGATAAGACTCACACAGTCCTTTGGTTTTTCAGTGTGAAAAGTGTTTTCTTTTAGAAGTAATGCTTATTTAAGAAAGGACAATGAAACCTTTTATACTGTAAACTGAAGAGTTGATTTACCTCGCATCATCACTAACTTAATGTCTAGTTTCACCTGAACCAGAGCTGTGTTTGGCACAAAAGAATGGGAAGAAAGAACCACTTCTGCCTCCCCAGTTCTTAGGGATAGCCTCAGCACAGATGCTACTTAGTGCAAAAGTCACAGTCTGTTCTTAAGGAGATGAAAGGGTTATATGTACTGAATATATCTTTCGCTGCAAGTAGTTCAAGCAGGTCAACATCCACGTCTTTTTCCTCTTTCCCTTGGAGCCCCAGTTTATCACCCTTGTAACACACCATGGGCCTGAACCTAAGTCTCAGAGTGCTGCTTACCAAACCGCAAGGCCAATCATCACAGCTGGATCTTTCTGCTCTGTTTAGTCATTGCTGGTCCCACATGATGGTTTTCAGTACTAGTCAGGAGATTAGGGACACTGTATCCCAGAGCACTTTTAGATGTTCCAGATAAAATGGAAAATAATAATAATCATAATACATAATAAATAAAAACCTTTGTTCCACTATAATTCTAGGGAGATGGGATAGTCTATTTCTCAGAGATTCAAAATGCAGCACCATATTGCTGGCATAGCAGGTGGCATCCTTAACACTACTAAACTAGAACAACAATGCTGCACATGAAGGAAGATAAGTGTAAAAGTACTATGTCAGGACAATATAAATTGTGAGGTACATGGTAGGAAGTAAAACAAGTTATCATCAGTAACTCAGACCCATATTTTAGCTGGGATGTCTGCATCTTAAAATTAAAGTCTAGCTTGAAAGTCACTAAATACCAAACAAACAAACAAACAAAAAAGCTTAGAGTGGAGAAAAATGAAAACCAGGCAATAAAGTAACAGGGGAAAACTTACAAGGTAAAAATGTGGCAGTTTACCATTCCTTTTCTGTACCAGAGAGAATAATGAAGGGTATTTGGGGAATGAGGGGAAAGTATTCAAAATGCATCTGCACCATTTTAGGCTTTGTAATATAGTTCTGAAAATGAAAGGAGATAAAACCTATCCACTTATTAAGATGATTCTCAACTCTAACTGTGTTAGGAATACATTTGTGATATCTAATCGTGTTTCTAGTCTTCTTTATCTCAGCACCAAGATTGTGAGGAAACAAGTTAGATGTGACAAACCACAGTACAGTTCACTCCTAACTGCTCCTTGTTTTTATAGATTTAGTCAATGAAAACAAGTTGTGAAAATCTGTAAAACATTATTATAGAAATGATGCTCTTATCTGCTAAAAACAGAATTCTTAGAGGAGGCTCAAGTCTGTGAAAAATGGTCCCTTAAAGGGACAATGTCATCGATGTGAAACAACCTCTCTCAACTAAGACATGTCAGATTGCTAGCAGTGGACATCAGTGGGAATATGACTGCATGAAAAGTTTAAACTAACTGCAGGAAAACAGTCAGACTTCAGATGTCCCCAGCTTTATTTGAATGGGTAGATTTGAGAAGAGGGACAAAAAGCTTTGAAGAAAAGATTTGTTAGATTCCTCTGAACCTGAAAGGGTTTTGCTTGTTATTGTTTTAAAGTGCTTGAATTGTTCACACCACAGTTGCCTGTGTAGGATACTTCCTCTCCAGTATGCTTCCAGCTAGCTAAAATTATGATATGCAAAACTGATGCTAGTAATTGTGTTTACAGGTAAACACAGTGCAAAAGAGTTCTTCTTTTAGTCTAAGAAGAGTGGGCATACTGCTGCACCAGTGCACAGTCCCATTGAAGTCAGTCTGATTCTTCAAGGGCTCATTAGTCCATCTGTGCACTGCATCATTGTAGGACTGATGTCTAACTTTGGATGATATCAGTCTAATTGAAGCACAGGTTCATAGTAAGGAAAAATAGCTACCGCCTGTGAGGTATTTGGCAATTTCTGATAAATGTGCTAGTCTCAGCTCAGTTCATTTCACAAAACAAATCTTCTTAATTTGCATGATTTGGGGTTTTGGCTGTTAAATGTAATGTAGCTTTTGCAGTATTCCCCGATATTCCCCATTATTATTAATATCATCTCAGTAGCACTTAGAAGCCCTAAACAAGATCTAACTTCATTGCACTAGGCACTGTACAAATATAGTAAGTGACAGTCCCTGCCCTTAAGAGCTTGCAATCTAAATAGACAAGAAAGACAAAGGGTAGGAGATAGAATGCATTATTATCCGCATTTTACTGATGGGGAACTGAAGGACAGAGAGACTAAGTGACATGCCACAGAGAAAGTCTGTAACAGATATGCTAACTGAATCTAAATCTTCTGAGTCTCAATCCACTGCATCTTCTTTATCCCAGTCCAGTGCCTTAACTGTAGGACTTTGCTCTCATACTGGTTTTCTCAGTATAGGGTATGCTCTAAATAAGGCATCACAATCAAATACCATGCTGTGGTACAAGCTGGTTTTATTTTATTTTTAATGGCAATCACTTTAGTCACGGCAGAAGCTCAAACGCCACAGAAAATGAACTACCCTTGCAGTGCTAGAAGTTAGCCCTACAGGTTAGGATTAAGGCATGTTGGCAGTTCAGTATGTGATTCATCTCTGCTGCTCACTTTGTCCTTGCTTTGTGGATAAATAGAGAACTGAAGTTTACATGGTTTTCAATATCGCACTTGTCACGAGCACCAAAATCACGTACACACACAGAATCAAGCCATATTCACAAGTAACACATAATAGATTATAGAAGCCCATTCATTTGCTTTGAAAAATCTACCTTCTCTTTGTCCCATTAGACGAACTGTGCACAATGGAACTTAGGGTACCTTGACACCTTACTGAGAATGTTGAAAGGGGTCTCAAATGTCCAATCCTAAGCACTCAATGGCACTCTAGCTGTTACTTAAAAATATGTGGTAACTGTCATTTAACGGGGGGGGGGGGGAGAGAGCTTCAAACAAATACAGAATTCAGTCAAGAGGGTTAGTGTTCTGAATTTAGATGAAAAGGGACAAGTGGGAAAGGACTAAGTGGGACTGGGAGATAGAGTCATTCACCCTAAGCCTCTGGATGGACTCAGGGTGCGACCCCATGCCTATGAAATCATTTGCTATTGTTAGCCTGCATAAAACGTTTGTCAGTAAGCCTGCAATAGAGCGAGGCTATTTTTGTGCCAGACTCCTGAGAGAAGGACAGTGTGTGACTGTCACTTTGCTGATGCAGAACAAAGAACTACAGATTTTATTTTCTTTGTTAAAATAGTTTGGTACAAATACATAGACAGGTGCACCTCTTACACCAAAGAGAAGAACATCCTGCAAGATGAGTTTAAAACCATTAGAGAGAAGGATCACTCCATACTTGGAATGTTGCATATTTTCACCCAATGAACAGCTCCTCTAATATTTGCAGTTATGAAGATCATCTCTTTCTACAAACTTTTCCCCGAACTGCAAAAGGGCCTTGACTGGGAAATAGAAATATTTGTGGTTGTTTTTTCTTCTGTAAGTAGGTTCAGTCTGTGGGAAACAGCATGTAGCTTTGCTCTTCCCTGAGAGAACTGATGTGCTTCAAAATGTATAATGGGCCATGGCATGCAGACACTGAGGGTATGTGCCTTAGAAATACAAAAAAGAACAACAACAACAGTAATAATATACCTAAATGTCTCTGACATTCCTGTGCCTCACTAAGCCCCCATTAGAGTCCCTCAATGAAAATGAGTAGAACACTAATGGAAAAGTTCATTCTGACTGTTGTTACTTTGGCGTTAGTATCTCAGTGTCTCCCAGCTGCCCCATTGCACATCTGTTTCACTGGTTGCAATATTTACCCATGCTAAAGTGGCATCATCAGTTATGAAGACACAGATGATCATATTTTGCTGCCCTTTTCATTCTGTAGACCACCTGGCAAGCAAAATTACCTTTCATAGATCACTCCCTCTTCCAATACTCCAGTCACCCCATAAACTGTTCTCAAACTATTTAATTCTACAAGGACTATGAAAACCACTGGTGCTCTGTTGACCACAATGTGAACGTTTCTGATCTAATATGAATCAATGCTACATAAATGTCTACCATTCAAGAAGTCTTCTCTAACACTAATTTTTTAGAGAAAAAAAATTCCATTACTCTCAGTTTCCCTTTTAGTCTGTTCTAATTTACTCCAGTGACCAAATTGGGCTCTGGCTGGCCCTCAGATTGCAGGAACATAAAGGTGCCTTAAAGTTGCCTGTGTCCTTTTTCGCCTCACCCTCCCATGACCAAACATTATCACCAAACATTACTTGGCTTGACCAGAGAATCCAGCCCATCATATCTTCCACATTATGACAACCTGATCCTTAGGAGGCCACTAATGTATTTTCTTGCTTCCAGCAAGCAGGAGTTATGGAGGTAGAGAAAAGCAAAGAGGTACAGTATTTACTTCATTGTAAAGTGAAAACAGATTTAAAGGTGGTGTTCTCTAAATTGTGAAAGAAGAAAAAGAAGAAAAAAGAATATTCAAACAATCCAGCAAAGAATGGAGAACATGTGTTTGCTTCTATTCAAAAGCACACTACAGGCAACAATGTTTAGACTAAAGGAAAGACAGATCCTGAGCAGTTCTCCAATCACTTTGTATCATTTGGAGAATACAAACAGGTGGAAACCCAATGGATGCAACCTTCTAAGGATTCCTCATCAGGTTGTAAATAGCTACTGGAGCAGCTCCTATGGTACATCCCTCACCCACAAAATCTGGATAATCTTGCACCACGGTGCTCCCCAACTACATTCACGATTCCTCACCTGTAAAATACGGATAATATGTACTTACATCAAGGGATGTTGTGGGAATAAAATAACTGAAGGTTTTAAAGTGTACTGAGATCTTCAGATGAAAAGCATTACATACAGCAAGTGTAAAGTACCAGCACTTTTTCACATGTCAGTTTATTCAACACTGGAAAATGCACTATTATGAAATAGGTCATCTCAGAGTCTCATGTTCTGCCCTAGTCACACCAGTTTAACATTAATAGCAGAGGCTTTAAAGGGGACTGTTTGAAAGAGAGACCATGAGGAAGGGAAGGCTATTTTAAAATGTTTAATATAGCACAAATCTAGTCAACATATTTTTTTTCAATATATATTATCAAACTTGGATATAATTCACATATCTGTTAATAGGGTCGAGTGATCAAAAGAGTGTTACTAGCAAAAGTACACACACACACACACACACACTCCCCTGGTTCTTTTTCAAATGAAGTCAATAATATCCAAAAACAAATATACTATAATACCCAACACACACAATTATCTAAGCAAGTTATAATCTGTCAGATTCATAAAACAATTTTTCATTCAAAGACCTTTGATATATTTCTAGTCTACCCTCAGCACCCCAGGAGTTTAAATTATTCCCAGTAACCTGTTGATACTGATGAAGGATGAGGATGAGGAATATTGACTATGCAATAAATGTTTCCATTACACAATTGACTGTAGGTAAAAAATATGCTCTGTGAAATACAACTCCCTTAAACCCCTATACTATACCTATTCTCAGTAGATTACAAAACAGCTACTAGTGGTAATCCTAAGGAGAAGTCAAGTAAATGCTTTCATTCTGGTGAAAGGTATTTGCTAAACAAGGTATGTTGTTTTATTTGAATATGGACTCCACTCTGTGAGGTTCTTTTTAGAACTAGCTGAAAGAGAAGCAATTAGGCTGTAAATAAAGTCACACAAGTTACCAAAGACACAAAGAATCTAGCCCAGGACATTTTCTAGTCCTTTTTACAGGCAAGAAATTTACTCAAGAGCCCATCATAACTATACAGTATTCACATTTTCAGTTAAACAATCTGTAGACTAAAATAAGCCTTTCAATGGACTTTAAAAGTTCAGTTACCCAAGTACTATATTCATATTTTCAATGGGCCAAATAAAATCACACCCCTTAAGAACACCAGCACAATACCAATATATCAATAACATCTCTCAAAATAGGGCCCCTGCAAAGGGATGAAAATGATAATACAAATGTAGCAGGAGGGTAGGATTTTAATAGAGGGCTTTATAAGGCACACCATAGTTTTTCTTTGTTAAAATACTAAGGATTTTGAAAATCAGCATTATTATTTAACATAATTATTCATTTTCTGTATCATGTCTATGATTTTCTCCTCTTCATCAAGACCTGATTTTGCTGGTCAAGTGAAGGGTCACCAACAGAACGTGCTTTCCAAAGCAAGTAGACTGGACTGAAAAGTAAATCTCATCCATGGAGAAAAGAGTTTAACTGCAAAAAGCTTCAGTGAATATGTTTATCCCCCATAGTGAGGATCCAGACCAATTTGACACAATAAATTGCCTTGCTGCTCAATGAGTCCCTGAAACAAGTACAGATTACATGTTTAAGACCTGTTGTTGCCTCCAGCCAATGTACCCAGAAAGAGTGTTAACTGTCCGTGTCTCTGCTTCCCAGCTAGTAAAAGGAATTTGGCTCTGTAGACTGACTTCTAAGAGGAAACTAAGTGGAATGCTGAAAAACACAATTAAAAGAGGGATAAACAAGTGAAAATGTTTACCACCACCAATTGGCATAACATTCCAGACATATTAAGTAAAGCTACGCTTTCAACTAAGAGTATAATACTTTGTTATTTATTGGAATGTAGAAGAAAATGCAATTTCAGAAGCCACACGTATTAATGTGCCAGATGGGGGGAAGGGGAACCATGTTATAGATTCTACTAATGTGACTCCTTGAAACAGTTAGAGCTTCATGCTGTAACAGGCTGAAAATTAAGTGCAAATTCATCAGTTTAATTATTTCTTCTTTTCCTTTTGTGGGGGACATATTGAAGATCGGACATCTTTTACTTAATCACTGATTACATTTGTTGCAGTATATGTCTGTAAAACAAGTGTAGCAAATCTATTGCTACGCTGTATTGTCAGGAGCCCCAGTTCCCCTTCCTGAGTTTGTAGCTATGCTGTATGAAAAACAGAAAACTCTCTTTCCCCTGCTGGTGGTTTGAATTGCTCTAATTTGTTCTGGTAATAGGCCCCAGATGTCAGAGTATAAAAGAAAGCCGGACCCGGCAAAAAGATTGCCATTCTGACCTTCTATTGAATTCTAGAACTCTTGCCCTTTTTTTGTCTTCTGAGCAAATCAAGCATTCACAAACATGCTGAATGGAGTGGAAAAAGCAGCTTGACTCTTGTGAAAAAAGTCACAAACAGAACTGAGATGGCCGCTTGCCACTTTCCCTGTCAGGGTGACATCTGCCACTGTTTGTTGAGCTGCCTTTTGTGGGGGGAAAAAAGAACCTTAACCTCAGCAGGGCTGTCTCTTCCTCCTCCTTCCCCTCCACCCCCTCCACCATTGTAGCTGTTTCTTTTTCTTCAGAAAGGCTTTCATTTTTAATTCAGTCTTTGGAGTTTATCTTTTAGGAAAGATGAAGGCTGTATCTTATGGGCTTTTTTCTTCTGTAACTAGAGCCCTGACAATTCCTTTTTCTCCTACTATGAGCATTTAGTTTATTATATTTACCACTCCATTTGTCTTGGCAAAACAGGTTTACATCTGTAAAAATGCTCAGTAGAGTAAATGCTCAGTAGAGTAAATCAAAGTGAATACAGCCAGATGCCTGCTAGCATTGATAAGAGTCCACATTCATGATAAAGTCAATCAACTTCTACACAATTTATGTGTCTTAGCCTCTAAACTACATTTTTGGTTAACTGATCTTTGGCGTGTTCTAGGAAATCTATGCAGGGCTATATTTTTCTGTTTGTGGAAAAAGATAAGGTTCAGAAGTAATGTTTTAAATACATATATACGTCAACTATTAATTTAGTTTGCACGATTCTTGCTCACATAGGACTAGACTGCAACTTTGCCACAAGAACTGAATAAGGGACAGCACCTTAGGATAAGCTGTGCTGCACCAGGAGCAAACTAAGGATTATAGAGTGACTCAGGAAAATCTCTGAATCACAATATAGCCCTTGGTTTCCCTCTTGTTCCAGTGAGAAAGTATTCCAGGTCATCCCAGTATTGGCATAGATTATTTCTCTCTCCAAGTTGGTTCAAAGGCACTGGCCAACACACTGTGGGGCAGAGAGAAGAGGCCCCATTGAAGGCACTATCTGCACAGTCCCATATGGATCCACATGTATTCTGAGTAGCCTGTGCAGAAGAATTAGGTGCTGGCTACCTAGAAGAATATAGAGTGAGTGATCATTTTACCCATAGCACAGAAATCAATATTGAGGGTTTTCACCATTTTGGGGTCAGATTTTGCAGCCTTTACTGACATTGCGTAGTATTTACTCATTTAAGTAATTCCATCCAGTGTGTGTCATGGTTCCAACATAGTGCTCTTAGGTAGTTAGGAAAGCAGAATGGTAGAAAAGACTGTTTTGTTTAATGTGCAGAGCTCAAATGAGAAGAAAGTCTATCCCTCTTTTTGATTGTGTGCCTCAGGTTCAAGAGAGTGAAAAACAAGAAATGGATTTAGGAAAAAGGTAAGGAGCCTCCCATCTTGTTCATTCTTTATTATTCAAATCGTACATCTTGGGCAGCTAGGAAAAGACCCCAAAAGGTTTGTGAAACTGTTAAATTATAATTATTTGCTCACTGCGTTAGAGGAAGCATTTCACTATTCAGGAGGAAGCCTAGGGCTCATTCTAGAGCTAATGGCTGTTGAGTACTGTCTGCAGTCATAGCATTCTCCATTATTACTAGAGAAATCTTTCAGATGTTGCTTTAGATTGATTCAGCATGACAGAAAAGCCAGTTAGCTACTCATATGCCTTGAGGTTTTTTAAAGCTGTGGGTACAAAGGTTCTACCTTTTGTAACAGGTATGCCATCATGTAACCAGGCTTTGTTTAGGACTGACAACCACAATATTCATGCATTGGGCATCCATGGAGTTTGGGACGAGGCCAGCCAGCAACCCAACCCTATCTCTGAAAATGTCCAGCAAAAGAATTGTATCCTGTCAGACTCAACACGTAGAAAATAGAAGAGTATATCAAATAGATAGAGAGTCATATGAGTCCAGAGCCTGTTGGAATTTGGTGTCCTAGAAGTGAATTAAATCTGTGTCCAGGATCACTGAAACTTTAGCAAACATCATTGACTCTTTTTCTAAACAAAGATTGAGTTGGGTGTTTTGTTACAAATGCTTTGCACATTCCTTACTGCATTTAGTATTACCTCAGAACACTAGCAATTAGCTGAAGCAAGTCTGTCTGTTATTATATAGTGTTGCTGTGCACTGTTCAGTTGTTGCTTTGTTTCACTCCAGAGCTAGTGGAGCTTCAGTGTTGGATTCAGTGATTCTTATATTATTAACATCATCATTACAGTTCACAAAGCATGGAAGGTTGTATATAAATGTAAGATATTATTTTCAGCAGCAAAATCAGATAACATGTAACCAAGTAAAAATCAAATATAACACTGCTAGACTAACACTCTTCTTTGGAGATTTCTATTTAACTCTTCCCCCCTGCCCATTAATCTCCAGTCCATCTTCTCTTTCTACATTACTAGCTGACACCCACTAGCAACAGCAAGACTAGCTCACTAAGGCAGCTGCTTGTACCCTGCTCACATTGGCCACGGATATAGCAGCAGGGTGCCACCTCACAGACGAAGGTCACTCAACTTCTGTCCCTTGGTTTTTCATTTCTATACAGGTGACTAGCACTTCAAGATTCCTCCTCCTAGCCTGTCATGTTGCTTCACAGCAGTATGAAAAATAAGGACAACTCTAACCTCGCTAAGGTCTTCTTTATTAAATGTTGCTTTACTAACAGTTCAAAAATATATGCTCCCTTGCAACTGTTAGCCAAACTCAAATGAGATGCAGTAGAAAAAAGATTTTATCCAGTAACAATTGCCACAACAGAAAAATTCCAGGAAAGAAAAAAAAGCTTACTCGTTAAAGATAACCTATTAAATCTAAATGGAAATATGTAGTGGAGGAATCATATATCTTCAGGGCTGACATAAAAATAACCTAATGTGATGCACAAATTCACTCAGATACCTATGATAGTGATTTTTGTTGATGCCGAGCACTTTAGGATATATTGCATAACTGGCACCAGACTATTTATCTTCAAGCAAAAGAGCTTTCAGCAGTTATGCAAGGTCTTTTATTTAACCAGGATAAACTTGTGTAGCACAAATAAGCTTAGGATTTAGGTATTTCTTTTTGGCTCAAAAGTATTTAATACAATATATATATGAGCATGTGAAACATACTTCACTTTCTCAGCATTCTCTTTCCTCTCATAAATCTGGCATAGCTAACTTTGTGTAGGAGTGAACAGCACATTCACTGATAGGTTGCTACAGCCATAATTTCTGTCTGACAACAGTATAAGCCTCAAGAATGCTTCTAAAATATTCAAGTTCGATAGTGAAATAACTTGTTCTGAAGAAAGCAATACTGTTGATTGTTCTGATTCCCTGGTCCCTAGGGAATAAAGGTGAGAGGCTGTGAAATCCTCTGAAGTCATGAGCCCTTGACATGATCTAGAAAAAACAGTAAATATACTCGATGTTATAAAACTGAGAATTAGAATATAATGAGTCAGATTTTCAAATGAGATCCAGCCCCTAAAGTGGCTAACATAGATTAAAATGGGAGGAAGACATCACCAACTTTAGTGGTTGTCCTCACAGGTCTTGATGTCACATTACATGATGACATGGCATCATATTATCTGGTGGTGATAGGACACAGCAAGAGGAAAAGAATAGAGACAAGAGAAGAAATATATCCTTAAGCAGTTGATGTTCCCAGAAGAAGGATAGACAGCTAAATAAACTAAACTTTCTGACTCTGACCCAGCAAATGACTTAAGCACATGCTTAATTTCATTGCCACAAAATACAGTTGAGGCCAAGAGCATAGAAAGATTAAAAAAAAAAAAGATTAGGCATTTATATGGACAATAAGAACATTCACAGTTTCATTAGATAGTTTAAAAATATTAGAAGGGTTATAAGCCTTCATCCCTTGGGTCTAAGTCAACATCTAACTGATGGCAAGTTAGGCAGAAACCTTTATGGACAGGTTGCTCCATAGTAGACCAATATGGAGTATTTTTTACGTTCTGTCAGACACAGGGTATTAGAGTAGATGCGTCACTGGACTGATCCCATATGACCATTCCCATTTTCCTAACTAAGTATAAGCTTTCAAAAAGTCCTTTGAAGTCATAGAATCATAGAAATGTCAGGCTGGAAGGGAACTCAAGAGGTTATTTAGTCCTAGGGTGAGCAGATGTCCTAATTTTATTGGGACAGTCCCGATTTTGGGGTCTTTTTCTTATATAGGCTCCTATTACCCCCACCCCCACCCCCATCCCGATTTTTCAGATTTGCTGTCTGGTCACCCTATTTAGTCCATCCCCTTGTGTTAAAACAGGATTAAGTCTACTTAATCTATCCCCGACAGATGATCATCTATCCAGTTCTTAAAAATCTCCAGTGACAGGGACTCTACAACCTGCCTAGGTAACCTGTTTCAGTGCTTAACTATCCTTATAGTTCATGGGTCGTCAACCTCTGGCACGTGGCTCGCCAGGGTAAGCACCCTGGCAGGCCAGGTCAATTTGTTTAACTGCTGTGTCCGCAGGTTCGGCCGATTGTGGCTCCCACTGGCCGCGGTTCACCACTCCAGGCCAATGGGGGCTGCGGGAAGCAGCACGGGCCAAGGGATGTGCTGGCCGCGGCTTCCTGCCACCCCCATTGGCCTGGAGAAGTGAACCGCGGCCAGTGGGAGCTGCGATTGGCTGACCCTGCAGACGCGGCAGGTACACAAACTGACCCGGCCCGCCAGGGTGCTTACCTTGGCAAGCTGCATGCCAGAGGTTGCTGACCCCTGTTATAGTTAGACAGTTATTCCTAATACCCAGCCTATATTTCCCTAGCTGCAAAGTCAAGTATTTCAGTCTATTGCCCTGCCACTGTTGGGTTGTTCCTTATTAAATGTTGCTTTTGTTTGGACCAGTCTATTTTTAAATGTCCCAAGCAGTAAATCTTCCACCAATTCTTTGGGAAGACTGTCCTAGAGTCTAACATAATCTTATTGTCTGGATGTTTTTCTGGTATTCAGCTTTAATATTCTATATTTTATTTTCAACCTATTACTCCTATTTATATATCTTGGATTAGCCAAAATAATTATTCCATTTCCTTTGTATTAAAACCCTTCATAGAGTTTTAGATTGCTATCTTGTCCCTTCCCTTTATCAGCACTTAAGCAGGTTGTATAGACTTAACCCTCTTAGTCCCAGATTCTCCTTTATAAGGTTGTTTTACATCAGTCTGTCAATGTAAAGAGGTTCAGCGTGATATAAAGGGTCCTTAATTGGAATGACAATCTGTCCCATAATTTTTTCTTGCAAATTATTTCTCAAAGCCCCCTAATAATTTATTTTGCCTTTCTCTGAACCGCTTCCACTTTGTGACTATCTCCCTAGTAATGCAGTTCCCACCATACTCCAGGTATGGTTACATTCTCTCCCAGTTCAGAACAATATGTAGGTAGCCCAAAATTGCATTAGCATTTTTTGCTGTCACGTCATATTGTAAATTTGTGTCTGATTTGTTGCCCAGAATATAACAGTACCAGAAACCAGCATAGACTAAAGGTTGTCACTGAAATACTGAGTATGTAACAGTACCCGTGCATAAGTCCCCCAAATGCTCACATATCTGAAGGTTTATCTTGAGTGACTTCGTTACTGGAAGTGCTGCCTCAGGTAGGTGACACTTCCAGGAATATCAGTACAGCACTAATATTTCCTGTGTCTGTCCCCAAACTGTAAACCAACTCCAATATTACTACAGGGGTATACTTCTAAGAGAATGACACCATCATTTTAAAGCAGTGGCAAAGTTCACTGTAGCTGGGTAACAGTAGTTAGAAAATGAATAGAGGTGATTGGAACTTTTTAGACCAAATGGAATTTCATTGAAATGTGCTATTTTGAGAAGAGGTACCAGTTATGATGAATATTTAATCAGGAAGGTTTTTGAGATCCAGGGCATTCTGATCACTTCTGAACACAGAGAGATAGAGATAGAGAGAGACCTGAATCAAAACCCTGAGCTTTCTGACCAGAAAACAGCTCTGCTGAGATAATTCCATTTCATGAAAACATCAAAAACATTTTGGTTTTGCTCCATGCAGAACAAAAACAAATTTCTACACCGCAAAAGTTGTCATGGAATTATCATCTTCTAGACAGGTATAAAAATAACCATACTGGATTTTGTTGAGCCTCAAAAAACACCCCCAAAAATGGGATAGAGTAATTCCCATTTTTTAAAGGTCATAGCAGTAGATCTCTTTTGACTGATATCAGTGCTGCAATTGCTCCTTCATTCGCCTCCCTCCAAGCAGTCACAAATGAGCAGATCACCATATTATACGCTCATGTCTCAGGGTAGAATCCAGGACTGTGAGGCTGCAATATTATGTAGCAACTAGAGTCTTCCTTTGCCCCAGTAGGATTCTGCCAATGTCTCTGTCAGGATGATAGAGCTCCAGACCAATATGGTTCCTCTAGAGTCCCAGGTATGGTAGACAGAGACAGACTTAGCCTCCCCTGACCCTCTAGAATTGCAGTTTCTGGCCCCTGGGATTTCAGTAGATGGGCCGTGCAGAGAAGAGCAATGGAAGAAGAATTCAAAGAAGAAATGTGCTTTAAGGAGAGTATTGGGTGAAGAGAAGGCCCTTGATGGGCAAGAAATGAGACACTTCTACAGCCATAGGAAGCAGCATTACAGAGACTGTCACATAGAGCAATAAGGAAAGAGGGTTGTGAGGTCCATAGGGAACAGGAGGAAATGAGAGCAGAGATATAGGTGGGGTGAAATTAGGTGAGGCTTTAAAGATTAAGATATTGAATTTGATGCAATAAAATCTAAGAAGCCATGTCAGGATTCAAGGCTGAGGGTGATGAAGTGTTGGGTGCAGAGTTTTGACTAAATGGGGGATATTACAAATATCGTGATGAGAGATTAATAAGGTGCACAAAAACATTTCAGGCAAGTGGATAGAAGGGAAAGGACAGTTAAATGAAATATATTGCAATTTTATGTTGTATAAGTTTGTGTCAGTCCAATAAAATTAGTAGTGTGTGTTGGCTTTGTGAGGCACTAAAATGATATTTGATTATTTTAAAAAAGGGAGTTAGCTGCTATCACATCTGGAGGACTGAGCGTCTCCCACAAGCCAGTAAAATTGTTGGTTTGGGGTGATAGTGGTGGATTGTTAATCTCACTGATGTGAATCATGATTTAGCATTATTTTTTTTTCCTTCTTAAATGTCAAGTAAAATCGCTGAAGCATGAAGTGGATTATTTAACTCAAAGTGATAATGTGCCGCACTGTTAACACTTACAGGCAGGAAATGAAACCTGAAGTTGTAGTAATCTTACTGTGGTTAAACAGATAATTATGTAATTTCCTACCTTGTGATTAAGAGCCCCCACACCATGGGAAAAAGGTAACAAATTGTCAAATTGCCATTGTTTGGTTTCTGACAGAAGCCAGGCCCTTCCCCGCCTCATTGTGGCCTTCATCACCCCCCGGCTCAACTGTCTGCTTTGCATTGCCTGCCAATGGCAGAACAGACTGCGCTTGCAGGAGCTGGAAATTGAGAGGCAGTCAGTCTTTATAACAGGAGAGGGCAAAAGCCAACTCTCCACACTGAAGACTTCAGAGCAGCCTGATGAATGGCTACTTGCACTTCAGAGAGAGGGAGGGAGGAAAGGAGGCCTGCGATGGTGGGATTGAAAGCATTAACGTTCTCCACACACTGTTCTGATGTACGTCTGAGTTGGCAATTTAAAAGCTTTTTTTAATTTGTCCCCAGCACACTGAACCATCATTGTTTTCACCCTGGTGGCTTCAGCAAGTGCAAAAAAACAAACAAACAAAAAATCCAATCCACAACCTGAGGTATAATCATGTTTTGTTTTGTTTTTTCTGATCAATGTTGTGGTTTGGAGGACATGATAGTGAGCTACAGGAGTTGCTATGTATTAATTTTAGTGGTTTATTTTAGTAAGCAATTTATATCTTTTTCCAGATATCTTTTATATTTTCTCCTCATTAATTGAGTCCCCATTTATGCTGTTCCTTTTTCATTAAAAGATGTATTGCACTATTTAGAGCCTTAATTTAGCCCATATGTCAAAACTATATCTAAATGAGCCACTTACAGTACTTTAGTGTGAAATACATTATATAAGTCTCTTCTCCCCTCCACAGCCATATTTTTCCCTTTACAGATTTGGCTTCTTCATCAAAAGTAAAGTATTGTCCTTTCATCAAAAGTTAAATAAAAAACTGTATTACCCAGAATAATTAAAAATTATGGGAAGAAATACAAATATTGGCCTATCACACCAAAGCATGAGCATATAATATGCTGAAGGTTTTCAGGGATATTTAATCCTTGGAAAAATAGGTCAGATCCTCAGATGGTGTAAATTGACTAAGCTGCACTGAAGTAAATGGGGCTGATTTACATCGGATACATTGTGCTCCAAAAATGGACTATAGTGCTACAATAAATTTGAATGCCATGCATTTCTTTTTTTTAAAGCCTTATTAATAAAGTAACTACAGTAAGTTGTTTTTCCTGTCACCTGATCATCTTTACCAAAATATATTATTACCCTGCATGTTCCCTAAAATAATCTCTTCCTGTAAAATATTCTCTTTTGTTGCCAATGTTGTTATACTAGCAGAACAGGTCACTGCAGTGTATGTAAGAATAATGAATAGCTGGCTGAAGAATCAAGACAAAACATTTTTGTATGTTGTTTCTCAAGGCTTGTGTGGAGTCCCACCTGTTTTGTCAATTTTTCTATTGTAGAATTGCCATATTGAGAGGTTGGATGAAATCCTAGCCCCATTGAAGTCACTGGAAAAAATATAATTGACTTCAATAGGATATCACTCCTTCTGTTCTGAGTTTCTACTGAGAACATTTCTTCTACAGGAGAATTTTATCTTTTTTTTTTGCTATTAGTCCTGCACTGGGTCAGATCCTCAGCTAATGTAAACTGGCATAGCTCCTTTGAAGTCTCTATTAAATTGGACACTGAATCCAAAACAATACATTTACAGTTGAATATGGGAAATGTAGCTCTTTACCCCTTCTTGGCAAGCAGAAGAGTGTGATTGTTTTTTTTGGGGGGGGAGGGGGGAGTTTTACCTTTTCACTGTTAGAATGTGTATATAACTTGCATGATGATACTGATGTTCACAATAATGATGTTTGTCATCTACTCCATTGCAAATGGGATCTGCTCTCCCCCATTTAGCACTATGCAATAACTCTTCATTCGCACAGCTCTTAATTCTTAATTCTACATTCAGAGTGTTCAGTGGACTTTTGTATTGATTTATGTACTTAAGACCCACTTCTCTGTTCTAATGGTACCAATCTCTACTTTCCCTTTTAACGAGGAAAGCCTGGGTGTGTCTTTTAATGATTTATGGGCACATACCATTTAAAAAAAATCTGAATTAATATTAATCTAGAACTTTTTTCTCTATTCTTAAGAATCAGACCATTTTCTGCACCGATCCTCTCTCGCTCTGGCAGTACTCTTTATTGATATATTGCTTATTACAAGATACAACATTACCATGGTTATAATAATGATATTTAACATCTGTTCATTTTATATACCAACTGTTTCCTAATTCATTACAAAATTAAAAAAGAAGTCTATTGTCAACATTCCAATTCAGTATCAGGGTATATTTAACATCAGAGCATTTCACCAGGTTAGGGCCCACCAGTTGACTTTGTTTCTTAGTATTGTATAGTTGGTTCTTTAACCCCTTATACAGACCTTTTCAAGCCTTGCAAAATAAGAAATAAGCAATCCCCAAATACTATGTGGAGTTTGGTTCTAATGGAATTTGGGGTATCAGTATTGCATTTAGTCATACTATAGCCACACTGATGTCTCTGTTTCTTGTGCTGTGCAAAAGTAATTAATTTCCTAGTTATGGGGTCTTGTTATGGATTTGACACAGACATGTGGCCAACTTGACTGCTCTCATTTTTTGTAATTGTGTAAGTAAGTTAAAATTCAACAGCACCTCTGCTGTAGTTTCTAGTTGCAGAGAGCTTATAGCTCAAGGTAAGGGACATTTTCAGTACTTTATGTACATTGGACTTGACAACTTTTCAGTCCCCCGGGACTAATGTGGCACCTGATCCATCAACACAGACTAGAGTAATTTTGAACCCAAACCTTGAAGGTTATTGTTGAAGTCAGTAGCTTCCAAGATTACTGCATAGCACGTCCCTGTGCCCATACAGAATCCCATTGACATTAGTAAGGCTCTTCATGGTTTTCCTTGCAGAAATCACTAATGTATTTTTATTGATTCTCCATTTATCTAGCTATCCCAGGGTCTGTTCAAGACCCTATTGAAACAAATAAAAAAGCTCCCATTAATCTTGTGCATTAGATATTTGGGGTTGGGAAGGTAGTTATTTTGCTGTCAGTAATCCAGTTCTTACCCTAGTTCTGGAACTCTGGCTATCCCTTGAGAACTGGAAGCACAACAAAAGGCAGGGAAAATCACTATGTAGGGGGCAGATGGGCTGGAGACTCAAGTGCAGTAAGAGGAAACGTGGTCAGAAGCCACAAGGAAAAGAGATGGTACTGGAGCAGAGCTTCCTCTCCCACTTCTGATTCCAAGTATCTTGACATTCACTCTTCAGTCTGCTGAAGAGCCTTAACCACAATCACCTACTCAGTGTACCATGTTGTCAAAGTTTGAGAAATCTACTTCTGGTGGCTGGCAATGGATGCCCCAGTATGGCTCAAAGAAAAAAAAGGAAGTGAACATTCAACAAATGTAAAGTTTTTGTAGTATGTCCATGTCAATCCTGTCTTAGAGGCAGTTCCCAAGTGATGAGATTCTTAATGCCCACTTCAGCCTTGGGCTTTCTCCTGAGGCAACAAACAAAGATACAATTGTGGTGTTAATCTTTATGAACTGACCAGGGCTGGCTCCAGGCACCAGCCGACCAAGCACATGATTGGGACAACACCTTCTAAGGGACGGCCAATCTTGGGGTGGTGGGGCAGTGCTCCGTTTTATCTGTTTTGTTTTGTTTCAGCGGGGCGGTGCTCAGTTGTTGTTTTTTTTGGTTCGGTGGGGCAGCGCTCAGGGGGTTTTGTTTTTGTTTCAGCGGGGCGGTGCTCAGGGGGCGGTTGTTTCAGTGGAGGGGCACTCGTTTTTTTGTTTTGTTTTTGTTTTGGCGAGGCAGCGCTCGGGGGGTTGTATCGGCAGGGCGGTGCTTCGGGGGGGGGAAAGGTTGTTTCAGCGGGGCAGCGCTCGGGGTTTTGTTGTTGTTTTGGCAAGGCGGCGCTCGCGGGGCGAGGTGGGGTTGTTATGCCGGGGTGGCGTTTTTTGTTTTTTTTTGGCTTGGGGTGGCAAAAAGTTAGAGCCGGCCCTGGAACTGACCATCTATTCACTATTTCACTTCAGAAGCCATCAGATTGTAACAATGACTTTAGGATACTACTGATTTACTGTAGGTGGGATTTGAACTGACAACTTAACCATTATTGGAAGGGGTCCATTATTAATCAGTTGATCTATCCCACTCTCTATGAAGAATTTCTATCATGCATTCTGTTCAGGCCCAGGCCTATGAAACCTGGAAGGGCTTTGTGCTTCAGCCAACTCTTAACTATTGAGGATTAGGAAGAAACAGAGGCCAGGTTATCCCACATCTACCTACTAAAGGGTTTACCTTGTACCTTCCTCTGCAACACCCGGTACTGGCCACTGTTAGAGACCAAGGACTGTATTAAATGGACCACTCACCTCATCCAATATGGCCATTTCTGTGTTCTTGTAAATGACTGTAATGCTGAGAAACAGTCTATCACAATATGCTATCAAGCAGAAATTCCATGAGCTTGAGTGTCCTGGATGCAAAGTTCTTTTTCAGAATAAGCTATGACCCCCCTACGTAGGACCCAGACCTGCTGGCTGATTCCGGGATGCACACAGCACAGCACCAAGACAGGCAGGCAGCCTGCCTTAGCCCCCCTGCTGCGTCACTGACCGGGAGGCGCCTGAGGTAAGCCCACTCACGCACCAACCCCCTGCCCCAGCCCTGAGCCCCCCCCCAACCCAGAGCACCCTCCTGCACCCCAAACCCCTCATCCCCAGCCCAGATCCTGCACTCCCAGCCCAGAGCCCTCATCCCCTGCAGCCTAACCCCCTGCCCCAGCCCAGAGCCCCCTCCCACACCCTGAACCCCTCATCCCTGGCCCTCACACCAACCCCTTACCTCAACCCACAGCCCCCTCCCAGACTCCAAATCTCTCAGCCCCAACCCCCCCAGCATGGAGCCCCCTCCTGAACCCCAAACCCCTCATTCCCGGCCCCACCCCAGAGCCAGTAACCCCAGGCCAGAGCCCTCATCCCCTTCTGCACCCCAACCCAGTGAAAGTGAGTAAGGGTGGCGGAGAGCGAGCCACCAAAGGAGGGGGAATGCAGGGAGCAGGGCTTCTAGGAAGGGACGGGCTAGGGTGTTTGGTTTTGTGCAACTAGAAAGTTGGCAACCCTAGATAAGGGGCTGGATATTACAGGAAATACTCTGAGTGTTTGGGAGGTTAGTAGCCTGTTACTACCTGTACAGAAAGAGTGCAAGGTCAACAGAGTCTTGTAAGGGAGTGCTGTGCTGCAAGAGGCTGTTAGTTTTGGGGAGCTGATCTGCAGCAGACACAGACAAGAATACTTCACTCCAAGGGCTGGTAGTTGTGAGGTGACTCTGTGTACCCCTGGGGAACAGCACACAAACACCGTGTATTACAGGTTTTTTAGAAATGGTTTTACTGAAGTAAATTTCTTTACATAGACACAGTAGATTTTTAAATGATCCAAGTTATTTGTGTAGTCATTTGCTGCATTGCTGCAGAGATTCTTTAACATGAATGTACAGGGACAAAAATAGCCTAATTTTCATTGGAGATGTCAGTTTAACAGTGAAAGCTGCCTTTATTGATTGATTGATTAGATTAAAGCAGAAATATTTAAAAGTTGTTAATGTTCCTTTAGGGATGTGCAGAAAAGCTTCATGAATCGGGGTGTGTGTGGGGGGGACGACACTTTTATACATCAATCACTTGACATGAGAAAAAATGTTTATGTTCTGTATTTCAGAGAATTTAGTTTATAATCCAGGTATTAAACATTAGCAAAGAAATTACACTTTTTCTCACTGAAGATGTGGCCTGTATGATTTAATTACACTTTTTCTCACTGAAGATATGGCCTGTATGATTTAATGTAACAAGTGCTTACAGCACTGTCCCTATAAATATCTCCAATTTTTCCTGTTGAATCTCTTAACTGAACAGAAATTAGAGACTAATCATCTCTTTTGAAATTGGGGCAGTGGGCAGGAAGGGGAGTGCATGCATGTGTATATAATTTTAACAACCTTGCTAGAATACCAAACAAACAAAACTTAAGCACTTGTATAACACTTCTCATCCATATATCTCACAATACTTCACAAAAGAGGGACATATTGTCTTCATTTTGTAGACTGGGATACTGAAGCACAGAGGCAAAGCACTTAAACTAAAACATGCTCAAATACTTCCCTAAATAGGGATGGCCTTAAGCATATGCTTAAAGTTAAGCAATTGCTTAGCCAAATCAAGACAAGACAGATTCATTTGTCCAATGCCATTCAGCAAGTCAGCGGGAGAGGAACAGAATCCAGGTTGCTAGTCTTCCAGTCTAGACCCTATCCAGGAAACTACGGTACTTTTGAACAAGCAAATAGACTGACATTATAGCTGTGTTTTCTCCAGGTCAGGCTTAAGGTATATTTGTAAGGCAGAGTTTAGACTGGCACCTGCCATTCCATTTTGTTCTCTGTGATAGGCAATGTAATTGAGGCTTTAAATCTATAAACCACTACCTCCCTCATAAGAAACCTGCTGCAAATCAGTGATAGTAACAATTTAAAGCAAAAAACGGAACCAATGTGTGTACAAAATTGCATCAATGTGAGCCACTGAGTGCAAATTCTGCCTTTGGATATGAGCAGAAATTCCTGTCGAAGTTAAGTGGACCCCAATGTGTGTGTGTGCGCACGTGTGTGTAAGGAAAAGTTTTTATCTTTAAGTGTGAATATTTTATAAGCTATTAAATAGAAAGAGAGAACACTGTTCCTCTAGGAAGAAAATGTGAAGTTTTCTATTTTTAGAGCTATTTTTTCAGCCTTATTCTGCTCTGTTGCACTGGTGTAAAACAACAACAGTAACTCCACTGCATTACCTTGATATACAACAAGTGAGAGCAGAATCAGACCCTTTTGTCTTTAAGGAAAAATGGATATAAATTCTTATGTTAATCTATTCTTTCTAGTGAAGTCCAGACTCTTTATTAGAATAGCAAAAAAATCTCAACAACAATAATACTTTGCAGTTATGCAGGGCTGACTTCCACTGACTTCAGGCTTTGGATTGAGCCCACAAAGAATTTTATCTGAGATTCTCAAAGTACTTTACAGAATGAGTAAATATAATTGCCCTTCTTTTACAGTTCAGGAGTCCTAAGGCAGAGAAGTAACCTGAAAAGGGCCAAACAGTAAATCATTGGAAGAATAAGCAATAGAGCCCAGGACTCCTGATATCCAATTTCTTGCTCTAACCAACACACTATAATTCCTCTCTAGCATCATACTGTATTCAGCTAACTGGATCCCTATGACCTTTCAGACATCTTGGAGTAGACCTGCTTAATAATAATAATAGTCATCTTTTCATTTCAGGCTTCTCCACTATTTGAAATCCCTTGACCTTGTTGTTTGCAAAGTAGACTGACTGACTGTGGAACTGAGTAGGCTGAGCTGATGCATTAGCTGGTTCTCCAGCTGGCTGGTGGTTAGTTGGCTGTCTCCCAAGACAGGAGTGACCTTGCTGCTGGGCTAGCTAGCTCTTAATCTGATTGGGACCTTGCTGTCTTGCTTCTAGCCTGGTTTCCTCCACTCCTGGCTGCCACGCTAGCTGGTTCTCCATCTGGCTGGTGGCCAAGATGACCCAGTTGCAACTTCTCCATCTGGTTTATTCTTGGAATGATTTACCATCTGTTGCTAATTTAATATAGTCACCCCACACACCCTTCCTACAGCCTTGCTACTGTATATCCTCACTCATTTTTGGCTTGATTTCTGCCTAATGCAGAGACTGAATCTATTTTTCTGTGCCTCTTCTTCTGTTTCTTCAGTTCTGCACTAGCTGGCAGAAAGCTCGCTAACAATCTCCCGTCTTCACTGTCACTTTCCTCACTTATGCAGTGTTCCATTAACAGTCTGCTATAGTCCTTTGCAAACCAGCTACAGAATCTGTCTTATATTGTAATTGCATCTTCATGGTCTTTTCCAAAACATCCATATCAGCCTTATACACCTGTTTTATTTGTTCATTTGTTTGTTTTCCCCCTCTGTGGGTAAAATACTGCCTATTATAACAGCACATTCACTTTGTAAGCATTACATGAGAACAGACTCCAGCCATTCCAACTCCAGAAAAGAGAATGATATCTTTAAACCCAAAGTCTTGTCTCCTTTGGATTGACAGGAAATAGTTCATGATTATGTAATATTTTGTAAATGCAAAACACTATATAGATGATGTAGATGATTATTTTATTACTACAGATCCCATCTCACCTGGGTTTGCCACAGAATGTTCCCGCCCTACTCCTATTGTACAGTGTTGTATATTTGGACATCTATTTCTGGAACTTTTAAGGTTGCTGCATCTCAACTGTACTATATACACATTTATTTCAAAGAGCTGGTAGAGATCTTTGCTCGAGTGGGGCTACCAAAGGAGATATTAACAGACCAAGGAACCCCATTCATGTGGAAGTTAATGAAGGATCTCTGTACCCTACTCCATATACATACCCTGAGAACTTCAGTCTATGATCAGCAGACCAATGGGCTGGTAGAAAGGTTTAACCAAACCCTCAAGGCTCTGATAAGGAAGGTGGTAAGTCAGGACTGGAAAGATTGGGACACCCTATTACCTTACCTTATGTTCGCCATCCGAGAAGTACCTCAGGCCTCAACTGGGCTTTCCCACTTTGAATTAGTATATGGGCGCCACCCCCGTGGCATATTAGATATTGCCAAAGGGATTTGGGAAGAGGAATCCAATGAGGGGAGAAGTATAATTGAACATGTATTGCAGATGCGAGACCGGATTGCCCGGGTCACCCCTTGTAGTGGGATGGTCACCCGCTCCTGCCCTGAAAGGGCTTGAAGCCAGCCTTGAAGCTAAAGGCTCGCTGATTGGGGAAGCAGCCACAGCTGGGCCATACCCCAATCAGACTGCAGCTGGCCCTATAAAAGCCAGTGAAGCCAGGAGCTGAGAGGACTCTCCCTGTAGCTCTTGAGGGAGAAGGACCTGTCTGCCTGGGAGCTGAGAAAGAGTACCTAAAGTGGAGCAGGGCTGGGGGAAGGCTAGAGGAGCTGGGGGAGCTCCAGCCTGGAAACCCCCCAGGCTGCAGGCCTTGTTAAAGGCCAGAAAGGGTACTGGGGTTGCAAAGGGGCAGCCCAAGGGTAGGCAGAGGCAGCAGGTCCAAACCCCACTTGCCGGTGATGAGTGGCATTTAAAGTGCAGTCTGCCTCAGGGAACAGGGACTAGATCGAAACTAGCAGTAGCTATAGATTGAGGCGAGGTGGGGAACAGTGGGTTGGGGGTCCCCCCAGGAGGGGAGACCCAGAGTTGTGGGGGGTACTGCCAGGGGGCAGAACCTCTAGGCAAAGGGCCATTGGGGTCCAGGAGGGACACGGGGGCCAGTGGCAAGTGGGGCATTGGCCTGCAGAGGGTGCTCCGGAGGCTGGAAAAGCTAATTTCCTGAAAGACCAGCAGGAGGCGCCTCACTACTCTCCTATTGTACAGGAACATTTGGAAAAGGCGCAGGAGACCCAGCTAACCCATTACAATTTCCAGGCAAAACTCTGACAATTCCAACCAGGGGCTTGAGTGATGGTGTTGGTACCCACAACAGAAAGCAAGCTTTTGGCCCAATGGCAGGGGCCCTATGAGGTGGTTGAACCTGTGGGTGTGGCAACCAGGACACAAGAAACAAGAACAGATTTATCACATTAACCTCTTAAAGCCTTGGCACCAGCAAGAGGCATGTGTAGTGGCCCAAGAGACCCTGATCCAGGGAAATAACCTGCAGGAGCAGATCAGGATATCCACTGATCTGACACCGAACCAGAAGAAGGCAGTAACTGAGATGATCAACCAATGCCAGGATGTGTTTTCAACCAAACCAGGTCGGATGACTGAAGCATATCACCACATTATCACAGACCCTGGGGCAAAGGTAACTTTAAGGCCCAACCGGGTCCCAGCAGCAAAAAGGGAGGAGATCAAGACAGAGGTAAAAAGGATGTTGGAGCAGGGAGTCATCAAAGAGTCCCACAGTCAATGGTCGAGCCCGATTGTGTTGGTGCCCAAACCCGATGGCACCACTAGGTTTTGTAATGACTTTTGCCGGCTGAAAAATATCCAGATTTGGTGCATACCCCATGCCCCGTATTGATGAGTTAGTTGACCGCCTGGGCAATGACCAATTTTTGAATACCCTTGGGATACTGGCAGATTCCCCTTGCCAAAGATGCGAAAGAAAAGACAGCATTCTCTACCCCAGAGGGTCTGTTTCAATATACTGTTCTTCCTTTTCGACTGCATGGGGCACCTGCCACCTTCCAGCGTCTTATGGACAAGCTCCTGTGGCCCCATTCCAGTTATGCAGCTGCGTACCTGGATGATGTGATTATTCACACCCCCAACTGGGAGACCCACTTGGAAGAGATGAAAGTGGTACTGGACATGCTAAGACGGGCCAGCCTTACAGCTAACCCAGCCAAGTGCACTATAGGGCAAGCCAAGGCTAAATACCTTGGCCACATTGTAGGAAGGGGCGTGGTCAAGCCCCAACTAAGCAAACTGGAGGCTATCCAAAATTGGCCCCGGACAAATCAGAAAAAGCAAGTCCAGGTATGGTGTGGTACTACCGGCGATTTATTCCCCATTTCGCCACCAGAGCAAGTTCCCTAACGGACCTGATAAAAGCCTGGGGTCCAGACACGGTGAAGTGGACAGATGCCGCAGAGAAAGCATTCACGGATCTACGGACAGCCCTCTGCAGTAACTCCATGCTTATAGCCCTGGACTTCAACAAAAGTTCATTTTACAAACAGATGAATCTGAAGTAGGATTGGGAACTGTCCTATCACAGAAAGAGCAGGAGTACTTGTGGCACCTTAGAGACTAACACATTTATTAGAGCATAAGCTTTCGTGGACTACAGCCCACTTCTTCGGATGCATATAGAGTGGAATAAATATTGAGGAGATATATCTACACACATACAGAGAGCATAAACAGGTGGGAGTTGTCTTACCAACTCTGAGAGGCCAATTAAGTAAGAGAAAAAAAACTTTTGAAGTGATAATCAAGATAGCCCAGTACAGACAGTTTGATAAGAAGTGTGAGAATACTTACAAGGGGAGATAGATTCAATGTTTGTAATGGCTCAGCCTTTCCCAGTCCTTATTCAATCCTGAGTTGATTGTGTCTAGTTTGCATATCAATTCCAGCTCAGCAGTCTCTCATTGGAGTCTGTTTTTGAAGTTTTTCTGTTGTAATATAGCCACCCGCAGGTCTGTCATTGAATGACCAGAACATGGGCCATGGAAACACTATGTTATTACCTGCTGGGACGATGGTTTATCATTGTGACTGACCATGCACCCCTCCAGTGGATGCAGTGAAATAAAGAGAAGAATGCAAGGGTGACCAGATGGTTCCTGTCCCTACAACCTTTTCAATTCACCGTACAATACTGGTCTGGAAGCCACCATGGCAATGCAGATGGCTTGTCACGGGTACACCGCCTGACATCCCAAATTGCCCAACCCCATGGTGTTGAGCAGAGGGCAGGGGATATGTGACAGGGTCAAGCCAGATGGCTACAGGAGCGTGATAGAAGGCAGATATATTAGCCTCAGATTAAGCAGATCTCTTTTCCCTGGGTAAGGTAACGGGGCGGTTCCAGAACAATCAGGAACTTGCTAGAATCCATTAAGACCGGCAGGCTAATCAGGGCACCTGGTTGAAAAAGGACCTCACTGCAGTCAGTGAGGGGCATGCGAGGGGCTGGGAGCAAGAGACGCGCAAGAAGCTGAGAGTAGTAGGCGTACTGCTGGAGGACTGAGAAGTACAAGCGTTATCAGACATCAGGAGGTCCGGTGGCGAGGACAAAGAAGGTGTTGGGAGGAGGCCATGGGAAAGTAGCCCAGGGAGTTATAGCTGTCACACAGTCGTTACAGGAGACACTAAAGACAGCTGCAATCCACAGAGCCCTGGGCTGGAACCCGGAGTGGACAGAGAGCCCGGCTTCCTCCCGTCCCCCCAACTCCCTATTGGATATAAGGGTGTGATTCCCAGCTGGTGTAGACATACTCATGATAGCTCTTACTGAGCTAGGGTGATAAGATAGTACTGTAGCAAGTGTAGTACAGGCAGCCGTAAGCAGTGGCATGAGCTAGTCATGCTGAGTACAAGCCCACCTGAACCTCATGGGTGTGTGCTTCTCACAGGTAGCCTGTGCCACCACTTGCTGCCCATGCTACCCCAGCTATGCTACTATTTTTAGCATGCTAGTTCAATGAAAGCTAATGTGAAGATGTCTACACAAGGTGGGAATCAACCTCCTAGCTCCAAGTGTAGGAGGTAGCTTACGGCAGAAAGAGTGTGAGAGAGTTAACTCTTTCCTTTGAAATAATACAACTTAGCCTGTTTCCCCTATTGGAAACAGGCTTACTTCAACCTTTATTTTCTTTGCTTTCAACTAGTAATCTTTTCAGTTTGAACTAGGTATGAAGAATGCAGCAACTTAAAGATGTACCTTCTGGGTAAAAACAAAATGAAATCCCAGCTTTCAAGTGTGACTGGGATTATTTACACACAAACTACCATAATTACTATACTATACTAATTCTTGTAAAATCAAATAAATCCAGTTTCAGTTAACTCATTGTGGTAACCTTTGTGAAGAAAATAAAACTACAATTGGTCCAAGTTAGTAAACAACTCAGCAGGGATCCTTATTTAAGGAGGGACCTGGTTGCAGGTGCAGCTGCAGCCAGAGGGAGTTCATGGCAGCATGACTCAATTCTACCAGGAAGCAGTGGAACAACCAGGAGCCAGAACTTTTGTGGTAGAACAGAATTACTCTAATCTCTGGTGCCTCTCTTAGGATATACAGGGGTCCTGAATGGGATCTGTGACATATTCCATGGAGGGGTGGGGTCAACCCCGGCAGAAAAATGTGGAAGGGGATCGCCTCTGAAAGGGGATTCTTCAGGAGATTCCCTCATCCTGAGCCCATTCCCCTGGGTTTTAGCCTGTGCAATGAATGGAAAGAGTGATGGAGTTTGAGTATGTTCTCTTTCTGACACAATGCATTCCATAATAAGAATATTGAGTGCACCATTTAGAAAAAAGAAAGATTCACCTTTGGAAAGGCATGACTACACTATAATGTTCAGATTCTTTTCATTAAGAAGGTTATGCACCATTTCCACAACATTTTCACACATTTACTAAGTCTACACTTTTCCCAAAGTAATTATGTTTTGTTGCGATTCATTAAACTCCTATCCCCATTCAAAAAGGATTCCACAATATGGTAATGAAGAGTCAAAGATGGAGGAGGAAAAACATGAATAGTACGTGAATGCACAAAATCCATCATTAAAGAGCAATATTAAAAAAAAACAGATAATGACATTGATTGTCAAGATTACCAAGGGAAGGGGTCTTATTTGTCATAAGGGAAGTTACAGCATGTGGTGGCTACTTAAAGCAATTATCCTATATATAAGGAAATGGGATTGTCATGTTATTCATCCATTGATATTGCATATTGTATGCACACCTTTTGGCTAAAGATAATTGACCAGTTTCTGGTTTCTGGATTAATTTTAATACTTGTTGCTTATAATAGTTTTAATGGGGGAGGTAGGATTTGGCTGTGTTGATATCATTACCAACAGAAAGGCAAAAAGAGAAATATTTGTATTCAACACAAGGGCTGAGAGATTGCACTGTGATGGTGTATCTCAGATAAGCACAATGGCCATAATCCAAAACACAATCGCTAAACAAACTAAAAGAGTGGTTAGAGGCAAAAAAGGCATCCTTCAAAATTGGAAGTCAAATCCTACTGAGGAAAATAGAAAGGAACATAAACTCTGGCAAGTTAAGTTTATAAGTATAATTAAGCAGGCCAAAAAAGAATTTCAAGAACAACTAGCAAAAGACATAAAAACTTAGAGCAAACATTTTTTTAAATATATCAGAAGTAGGAAGACTGCCAAACAACCAGTGGGGCCACTGAATGATCAAGGTGCAAAAGGAATACTCAAGAAAGACAAAGCAGTTGAGGAGAAACTCAGTGAATTCTTTGTATCGATCTGCACTGCAAAGTATATGAGGGAGATGCTCACATTGGAGCCATTCTTTTTAGGTGACAAATCTGAGGAATTGTCCCACATTGAGGTGTCAGTAAAGGAGGTTTTGGAACAAATTGATAACTTAAACAGTAATAAGTGACCAGGACCAGATGGTATTCATCCAAGATTTGAAATTGCAGAACAACTAACTATGGTATATAACTTATCACTGAAATCAGCCTCTATATAAGATGACTGGATGATAGTTAATGTAACAGCAATTTTTTGAAAAAAGCTCTAGAGGCAATCCTGGCCATTACAGACCAATAAGCCAAACTTCAGTACTAGACAAATTGGTTGAAACTATAGTAAAGAATGGAATTATCAGACACATTGATAAATATAAAATGTTGGCGAAGAGGCAACACAGCTTTTGTGAAGGGAAATCATACTTCGTCAATCTATTAGAATTCTTTTAGGCGGTCAACAAACATACAGGCAAGGGTGATCCAGTGGATATAGTGTGCTTGAACTTTCAGAAAACCTTTGACAAGGTCCCACATCAAAGGCTCTTAAGCAAAGTAGGCAGTTATGGGATAAGAGGAAAGATCCTCTCATGGATCAGTGACTGGCTAAAAGACAGAAAACAAAGAGTAGGAATAAATGGTTCCTTTTCAGAATGGAGAGAGGTAAATAGCAGGGTCCCCCAAGGATCTATATTGGGACCAGTGATATTCAACCTACTCAGACAATCTGGAAAAAGGGGTCAACAGTGAGATGAACAAGTTTGCAGACAACACAAAATTACTCAATATAGTTAGGTCCAAATCTGACTGAAAAGAATTACAAAGGGCTCTCACAAAACTGGGTGACTGGGCTACAAAATGGCAGATGAAATTCAATGTTGATACATGCAAAATAATGCATATTGGAAAACAAATCCCAACTATATATACAAAATGATAGGATCTATATTAACTGTTACCACTCAGGAGATCTTGGAGTCATCATGGGTAAATCTCTAAAAACATCTGGTCAGTGTTCACTGGCAATCAAAAAAGCTAACAAATGTTAGGAATGAATAGGAAATGTATAAATAATAAGATAGAAAATATCATAATGCCGCTATATAAATCCATGGTATGCCCATACCTTGAACACTGTGTGCAGTTTTAGTCGAACCATCTCAAAAAATGTATTAGAACTGGAAAAAGTACAAAGAAGGAAAACAAAAATGATTAGAGGATGGAACCCTGGGTGTCCCTAAGCCTCTGATTGCCAGAAGCTGCAACTGCATGATTGGATGGATCACTCAATAATTGTCCTGTTCCGTTCATTCCCTCTGAAGCTTCTGGCACCGGCCACTGTCAGAGGATAGGATACTGGGCTAGACAGATCACTGCTCTCACCCAATATGGCCATTCTTAAGTACATCAGGAAATGAAAGAGATTTTCATTGACTTAGGGTCAGGCCCAACATCTACCAGAATCCAGGGGAAAACAGGCACTACACAACCGTTAGAGAGGTTGTAATGCACCCTCCCACTACTTCTGCTAGGACCCATTGGCTGGTATGAATGTATGGTCCTCTTCCTACCTACCCTTGGGAAGCATTGGCTGCTTCTCTAGCCTGAAGTAATCCTTACACTTATAGACTGCCACTTTGTCCACTGCCTGCAATACATGAAACAGGAATGTTTGTGTGTGTATGTGTGTGTATTACCTTTTATTCTGCATCCATCTGGGACTGAAAAACGTTGAACCTGCACTGAATATTAGGTCAGTACTTAAATATCCTTCAATTTCTTATACTATTTCTATAAACTGTAGGTTAAATAAATATGTAAGCTTATAAATATTGTAGGTTATTACTGATGAACTGAGAATTCATCAGATTAAAGCCCTTTCATAAGAATGAAACTCTTAGGGATAACCTTCCGTCAGACTGCTCATCAGCACTGTACAATTTTGAAAAGTTATAAACTGCACATTGATAAAAGCACCATATAAAGAGATACACACAAGAAGCCAATTCCAGAGCACACCACCTTCCCATTCTGTTGGCCCTGTTCAAAATCCAGAAAAGATGCTAATATATTCTGGAGTACCATCTATTGGCAATGTATCTATTAGCTAACTATTTGCATTTCTAGAGACAGATCTCATTTTTCGAGCACTCCCATAAAACACATCAATTTGCCAGCAATGTGGCAACTTGGAAGCCATTTGACTAGTTTCCATTAACCTCTTGCCAAAACGTTCAGTTGTTTTACAAAGTGACTATTTTCTTTCCCTCTCTTTCTCTCTCTCTCTAGTCTAATGACCATGCTGCACTTGTGATTTATTTTTTCACCTTCTCTAAGATCCATAAATCTTTCTAAAATAAAAAGGAAGCTTTGTTTCTGGTGCAATACTCATTCTTTTTCATACTCGGCTCTAGTTTCAGGGTTCTGATGCTCAGTGTGTAAAATTCAACTCTGTGCAGAGGCCCAGCACAAAGCTTATCCAACACTGAAATCCCATTTAAGCCTCTCTCTGTCTTGTCAGCCCAGTCTGTACTTTAGAAGGATAATTTTAAACAAACAAGGCAAGAAGAAAAATTATAAGGTTTGAATCACATGTTTTGCCTTGAAGGGAAAAAAAGGTTTTTCTGACCCCCCCCCCACCCCTTGGGATGCCAAGTCCCACATTTTCCCCTTGGTTTGATCACTCTAAGACATCCTTCACTATGGTGAAAGCTCCACATAATGGGCAAGGAATGGATACAGATTTTTCTCAAGGGAAAACGCTTGAGAAAACGCTTGTTGCCTAGTGGTCAGGCGAGGGTGCAGAAAGTTGTCTCCCTCCTTGATGAACTCCCCTTTACAGTTATATCCTGTCTTCTGGGGTCTTTCTCTTCTTTTTATGGCTCAGCCCCCATCCCCTAACTGGCTGGGTCACACATCCCTGTCCACTCCTTTCAGGGTATATATACCAAAAGAAAACCAATCACGGAGAAGCATTTCAGCAGCCACAAGGTCTTCAGGGCTTGCGCCTTAGTTTGTGGACTTCGGGTCTAGGCCATTGCACATTCAGGGTTTGTCTAACAATAATGTAAACCTAAGGTTAGTGGGACTCGAGTCAGCTGACCCACGTCAGGGAACTCTGTGCTTGAGCATCCACACTGCATTTTAACCCTAGGTTAAGGATTGATTGTCTGACCTATGCTCGAAACTAGGGCTCTGGCATCTACACTGCAGTGCAGTCATAGATCTGAGTCAAAGTAACCCCATCTGAGAGCACTGCCCCACCCAGTGTCAAGCCCTACAAAGGTGTTGCACTGTGGGAAAACTTTACTGCCCACCCTGTGTCCTAACTGTGACAGTGCCCATAAGTAGCACATGAGCACATAAACTGCATAATTAGCTCCTTTGGTGGCTGTCTCAGTAGAATGAGTGCAGTTTGAGAAGGCTTTATACTGAACTACCATCTACTAGGAATTGGGCTCTCCACCTCTAGGCTGAGTCCCATGACAGGAAGATGTCCATGTGCACCTGTTCTGAGGATAATGGGGACATCAGTCTCTAGGGATGTCAGACTATTACAATGAAACTTTGCAGTTCTTCATTCTGAAAATGGAGTGTTGGATGAAGGTGGTTTCATTTGCTTGATTATTTATTTTTTTCTGTTTGTTTTGAAGTTTGGCAAAAAATGTAGATTTCAGAGGATAAACATACACACCCCAGCCTGGGGGCTGCTGGCTGAAGAGAGGTGAAGTGCATCCCCAGGGCTTGGGGTACAGTGCACCGCAAAGCCCCCTGGGATCCCAGCTCTCTGCCTCTGCCATACCCCAGAAGGCAAGGATAAAAAATCCCTGCGTGGCTGCAGGGAAGTTTTAGGGCCAGCTCCTGCAGAGCATGGACTAAGTGGCTGCCCTGCAGGAAGGAGAAGTGGCAGAGCTCCCAGCTCAGCACAGCCAGGAGAGGGATAATCCCCAACACCCTTTCTGCTCCCCCTCCCTACAGGGCAGCTGCTTGGTCCACACTATGCTCTCTGGCTCCCTCCACCCTCACTGGGGGTGTATGTGCAGGGATACCCAGGCTGCGTGTACTGTCAGGGTGGCAAGTGTGAACAAGCCCCAAAACTGGGGCTGATTCACATTTACTGCCCTGACAGCCCAAGGGCTTCTGCACGTGCATCCCCAAGAGGGGCAGGGGAAAGCTGGGAGCAAGGGCCAGAGAGCAGAGCAGGCGGCAAGCAGCTGCCTTGCAGGAAAGGGGAGTGGCAGGGCTACTGGCTCGGCCCAGCTGGGGGCTGCCTCCCACCTGTCAGCATTGCTCCCTGCTCTAGGCAAGCTCTGCACAGCAGTGGGGAAGAGATGAAGCTGGAACTGTTGCTACCACGAGAGAGGCAGGAACGGGGAACATGCTCAGCTAGGCAGTAACGGCGCTTCCGGCCAACTGTGCTGGCTGCCTGCAGTGCTGCTCCTCTGCCACTGGGAACATCCAGAGGAATTCCAGAACCCTAATCAAGCTGGGGCCCTGGGCACACAGGAAAGCAATTGGGCTCAGAGCCTTAGGTCCCAGCTTAACAGGGGCTCAGACCCTCCAGACCTGCAGAATAACTTTTTCTCCCACAGCAAATTAAAGAACCACAAAGAAAGTTTCTGACCTTCACAATCAGTCTCACTAGTCTCTCCTCTGCAAGCTATATCAGGTTTGTGTTGCCAGGTCTCAGGCAATGAGAGTTCCAGGCCTCAGGCAATGAGAACTCCAGGCCGTACTTCCCCAGAGCTCAGAGGAGAGATCTGCTTCCTTTCACCCCCTGCCTTCTCCGAGTGGCTCTGCTTCTCTTTTTGAACCCCACCTCCAGCTTGTGCAGTCTCTGCAGGTGTGGCAGAGCAGCACTGCCTGAACCCGAGCTCCTCCTTAGCCCCTTGTTCTCCAGCGTGGGGAATACAAACATCACAGCCACTAATACATCTGGATGAATCCACCAGAGTGGTATCATTAGAAAGCAATTTTCAGTGAAGCCAGTCCTCTGTTGTGCAAAATTGAGAGCTTGCCCTGCTCTGATTTGTTTTATTTTAAAATCTTATTTTTTTTAAGGTTGCCAGTTGTCATTTTCTTTCATTAAAAGGAAGTGTTTTAGCCAACGCTTGTTTAACTGGAGAAAAAACAACTTGAGTTCTTCATACAGAGTAATTCATTATTATTTTCTGGGTATTTAAACAAACTTCAACTGCAATTCTCTTCCACTAAGCCATCACAATAAAAACATTTTAAAAGTCTCATTTAATTATATTTAAACAGTAATGCAAGACTAAATTCCTGGGAAAAGGGTGAAATGAGGTTGAATTGCAGTTTGTTTAGAAGGATTGGTTAATGGGCAAATCCTCAAAATTATTTAGTGATTTTATTCAGTACCCATTTTTGGCATCTTATTTTAACTATCCAGATAAGCACCTATTGGAAGTATCCAGCACTCTTGGCTATACAAAATTTCTTCTTCTGGCAAGGTAAACGTAATATGCAAAAAAAATCAGCTGGAATTCTAGCATTCCTCCCCCCCCACAAAAAAAATCATAATAATTCCCCAGGTAATATTCACTAGTATGAAAATTAAAATTTCATTTTTTTTAAACTCAGCTTCTTCCAACCTTTCCAAAGTGATGGACAAATGTTCAGGTTGTTGCTTAACTGTACCTGAACTGGTTTGCTCATTCCTTTTGATTGTGATACAGATTTTACTGTCAGCAAGCAGAGGTTCTCCCCTGTAGAGATAGCTGATGTTAGGCCTTTCACATGTCTTGGAGGAAAGCTGTGACAACAGTCAAGGTGACAGTGGCTGCTGAAAGGTACCATCTTTCTGTCAGATACCTCTCTGTTGGAAGTAACATGGACTGTGACCTGTGAGATTCAGGGAAGAAATATTTGGGTAATTTTATTTGTCAATATATGACAGTCCTAATTATTTACTTTGAAAGTTAATAACAAAAAGTTATGGTGGTAATTAGTACATGTATTAAAAATCATTGTTTCATCTATCTACACATCAGTAAAACACATTGGGATGTGCACCACTAGCCAAATAACACAATCCCAGGGTGTTTGTATGTATTATCCTTTATTGCCAAGAACTTACTTAAATGTTCCATTTATTTTCTCATACATCCCCCAATCTGGTGGTCACCACAGAGGTAATTCGCTATGACCACAGTCTGAGAGCTGATGTTCTGTTCTCCTCAGAAGAAATTAGTTGGGAGATTTCCTCTCACAGTCACTGGAAGCTCCCCCCCCCCCCCAATATGGCCATTTTAAGGCAGCAAAAAACCTTGCTTAACTTTTTCATAGCTTTGAAAGGTGTGTGTGCACAGTGCAGCCCACCCTACCCCACCTTTCAGTGCCATTTATTGCTGTAAGCTCATCTGCTTCTGGCCAATGGTTTCCCATTTCACGTGATGGGTGTGCTTAGCATCCAGTCCATTTAATCAGTTCTACTGTCCTTTTTGTCAACCTCTAACTTCCAGTAGCCTCCTATTGTTCTTTTCTCTTCTGTATGAACTTAGCATGCCCTACTTAGGACTTATCTACATGGCCCCACTGCCATGACTATGGGAGTGTGAATTGCAGCATGCACTAAAGTGTGTTGAAACTGCCCCATGTAGACCCTGCTAGAGCAAATTTAAAGGTACCTAGTTGCATTAACATAGTCCTAGCAGTTCAACACAGCAGCACTACAGCAGCAGGGTTTACACAAGGCAGATACAACTTTGATGCACATGTAACAGATATGACAATATTCTGCAGTGTCCTGGACAAACATTAGGGAATTAAGATAAACATTATTTAATTAAGTTTCATACTTTTGGGATCCATTGTATTAAAAACACAATTGTGTGTATTTTATTGTGAAAGTGTATGTAACTTCTCTTGGAGATTGACTAATCCAATCTCTGGGAAGGATTAGGAACGTCAAAGGATTTTGGAACGATAGATGTTAAGTGGATTTCCTAAGAAATATTTGGGTTGAAGTCAATGCAAATGACCCACCTCCAAATTTTGAAGCTGCACATTGAGAACAAATCATTGCCTACTGTTTACATGCTTCTGAAAACTCCAAATAAAGGATCCCTGAACTTTGTAAATGATGGGCTAAATTTTTCATGAGTATTGTAGTTCTGATCTGAGGGTGTTATGGACTTGTGACCATAGAAAAGATCCCTTTGAGGGGCATGGGGTCGAAGAACTCATATTGGAGACAGTTGCAGGGAATTCTGGTAAGCTTATTAGCAGGTGTGTGCCTTCTTTTATTGTTTTTAATATATTTTCTCTGTAATGCTTTTATCCTAAGAGTAAATATGCATGCATAGGAAGTACTTTGTGATAACTGTTGGCAATTACTCTATAATTAGTATCTGTTTAGGCTCCCTATCTTTAGCTCAGAGTAACACAGTGAAGGCAAGGAACCACTCATTCTGAAAATACTCTGGTCAGAAGTTTCAGAGTGGTATCAAAAACACCTTAGAGACTTAACAAATGTATGTGGGCATAAGCTTTCGTGGGCTAGAGCCCACTTCATCAGATGCATGAAGTGAAAAATACAGGAGGAGGTATAAATACATGAAATGTGTGAGGTCAGTCTAACGAGATAAATCAATTAACAGCAGGATACCAAGGGAGGAAAAATAACTTTTGAAGTGGTAAGATAGTGGCCCATTACAGACAGTTGATAAGAAGGTGTGAGTAACAGTAGGGAGAAATTAGTAATGGGGAAATTACGTTTAGGTTTTGTAATGACCCAACCACTCCCATTTTTTTATTCAGGCCTAATCTGATGGTATCCAGTTTGCAAATTAATTCCAGTTCTGCAGTTTCACAATGGAGTCTGTTTTTGAAGTTTTTGGTTGATGAATTGCCGCTTTTAGGTCTGTTATTGACCAGAGAGATTGAAGTGTTCTCCTAGTGGTTTTTGAATGTTATGATTCCTGATGTCAGATTTGTGTCCATTTATTCTTTTGCACATAGAGACTGTCTGCTTTGGCCAATGTACATGGCAGAGGGGCATTGCTGGCACGTGATGGCATATATCACATTGGTAGATGTGCAGGTGAATGAGCCCCAGATGGTGTGGCTGATGTGGTTAGGTCCAATGCTGGTGTCCCTTGAATAGATATGTGGACAGAGTTGGATTTGTAGCAGGGTTTGGTTCCTGGGCTGGTGTTTTTGTTGTGTGGTGTGTAGTTGCTGGTGAGTATTTGTTTCAGGTTGGGGGGCTATCTGTAGGCGAGGACTGGCCTGTCTCCCAAGGTCTGTGAGAGTGAGGGATCATCCTTCAGGATAGGTTGTAGATCCTTGATGATGCGCTGGAGAGGTTTTAGTTGGGGGCTGTAGGTGACAGCTAATGGCATTCTGTTACTTTCTTTTTGGGGCCTGTCTTGTAGTAGGTGACTTCTCAGTACCCTTCTGGCTCTGTCAGTCTGTTTCTTCGCTTTACCAGGTGGGTATTGCAGTTTTAAGAACGCTTGATAGAGATTCTGTAGGTGTTTGTCTCTGTCTGAGGGATCTTAGCAAATGCGGTTGTATCTTAGAGCTTGGCTGTAGACAATGGATCGTGTGATGTGGTCTGGATAAAGCTGGAGGCATGTAGTTAAGTATAGTGGTCAGTAGATTTCCGGTATAGGGTGGTGGTTATGTGACCATCACTTATTAGCACTGTAGTGTCTAGGAAGAGACACATGGGTCTCTACCCAAGAAAGGCAATGACTAGGGAGCCGGAAGACAGACTGGGTGCCCTTGCTGAACCACAAAGAGGAAATACAGATATAGGTGCCCTGAACTGCAACAGTGCACAGCAACTTAGGCTCCTGGCTGCAGGTCTGTGTAGATAGCTTAGGTAATTTCCCATCACCAGATTCTGTCCACAGCCGTTTCCCATCTCCTCAGTGAGTGAGCATATTGCTGTGTTCTGCCTACTTCTATGTTGTTATTGCTGGTTCTGTCCTGCTGAGTTAAGCTTCATCTCCATTGGAGAAATAATGAAGGATGACACAAATAATAAGAGCAAAAGTATTTCTATTGTCACAAATCTAATCATCCCACTGTAGTGCCATCCATATATCTCCACTCTTCGCAGATACAGAAAGAGGGCTTTCAAAGCATAGTCTTACATGTGTTGCCCTTCAGGTCCTCTGCTAGAGGCTAGACCTCTCACTTTATTCTTTAAGAAAGTGCTGTGATCTGACAGATAGTTCTGGAGACAGACATCTTAATTTCCAAAAAGTCTGTGTTGTCAGATGGTATTTAGCACCTATTCACATGCTCTGACCCTCATGCAGATTCACATTTCTTAGGAAGTTACAACTCCTTCCGAGAATTACCACTTCAGAGGTAAGAAGGAAAATCTGACTTTAAAACTTAGGCTAGACCAGGATTTAAAGGTGTGATGTTAGATAATGTTACTTAACTTACTCTAACGTGCTCTGAATTCTAGTTCGGACAAAGCAAGTTGTATTTTAGCATGTGCTCAATGGGTCAAATTAAACTCTAGAGAGGAACCTAAGCATATCAACAGAAAACCTGTAACCTCCTGATCATCTTCAAGCGAGACATCAGTCAAAAGTAACTTTTCTGAGCTACATGGTGAAGAAGAAATCTTATGCCAAGTCCAGCGTAGGCATCCTGTAATCTCATTTTCTAATGAGGAACCTGCAAAATATGGGATTGCCAAATTCAAGAAGAAATCTATTAAATCCAGAGCAACTTCTTGGTCCTCAGATGAAGAGTTAGCAATTAACTAGTTAATGTAAAAAATCCACAGACATGTCCCTACCTTTTTTCAAGGAGGACATGTAAAAGTCAGGTCATTTGATCAGGAAATAAAAACAGTCCCATGTGATTTAAGTGAGTAATCTCATAGTGCAAATATCAGATTATCAGTCCCTTCATGCTTCAACCACCATTCCAGAGGACATGCTGATGACGGGTTCAGCTCGATAATGATCCAAAGCAGAGCAGACCGATGCATATTCATTTTCATCATCTGAGTCCGATGCCACCATGTCATAACTATAAAGGGAAGGGTAACAGCTGTCCTGTGTACAGTACTATAAAATCCCTCCTGGCCAGAGACTCCAAAATCCTTTTCCCTGTAAAGGGTTAAGAAGCTCAGGTAACCTGGCTGGCATCTGACCTAAAGGACCAATAAGGGGACAAGATACTTTCAAATCTTGGGGGGGGGGAGGCTTTTGTTTGTGTTCTTTGTTTGGGAGTGTGTTCGTTCTCGGGACTGAGAGGGACCAGACATCAATCCAGGTTCTCCACATCTTTCTAAACAAGTCTCTCCTATTTCAAACTTGTAAGTAAATAGCCAGGCAAGGCGTGTTAGTTTTCCTTTGTTTTTCTCAACTTGTAAATGTACCTTTTACTAGAGTGTTTATCTTTGTTTGCTGTACTTTGAACCTGAGACTAGAGGGGAGTCCTCTGAGCTCTTTAAGTTTGATTACCCTGTAAGGTTAATTTCCATACTGATTTTACAGAGATGATTTTTACCTTTTTCTTTAATTAAAAGCTTTCTTTTTAGAACCTGATTGATTTTTCCTTGTTTTAAGATCCAAGGGGTTTGGATCTTGATTCACCAGGAGTTGGTGGGAGGAAGGGGGGGGGATGGTTAATTTCTCCTTGTTTTAAAATCCAAGGGGTTTGGATCTGTATTCACCAGGGAATTGGTGAAGGTTTTTCAAGGCTTCCCCGGGAGGGAAAATTGATGGTGGCAGCGGAACCAGAGCTAAGCTGGTAGTTAAGCTTAGAAGTTTTCATGCAGGCCCCTACATTTGTACCCTAAAGTTCAAAGTGGGGATCCAGCCTTGACACACCAGCAGAAGGTTGATTTTCTTTTTTGGTGGTTCAGGTTCTGTAGTTTCCATATCTGAGTGTTGCTCTTTTAAGTCTTCCGAAATCATGCTCCACACTTTGTCCCTTTCAGATTTTGGATGGCACTTCAGATTCTTAAACCTTGGGTCGAGTGATATTGCTATTTTTAGAATTCTCACATTGGTACCTTCTTTATGTTTTGTCAAATCTGCTGTGAAAGTGTTCTTAAAATAAACATGTGCTGGTCATCATCTGAGACTGCTATGACATGAAATATATGGCAGAATGCAGATAAAACAGATCAGGAGACATACAATTCTCCCCCAAGGAGTTCAGTCACAAATGTAATTAATGCATTCTTTTTTTAACGAGTATCATGAGCACGGAAGCATGTCCTCTGGAATGGTGGCCGAAGAATGAAGGGGTGTACAAATGTTAGCATATCCAACATGTAAATACCTTACAACGCTGGCTACAAAAGTGCCATTCGAACATCTGTTCTCACTTTCAGGTGACATTGTAAACAAGAAGTGGGCAGCATTATCTCCTGCAAATTTTAACCAAACTTGTTTTACTGAGCGATTGGTTGAAGTAGGATTGAGTAGACTTGTAGGCTCTAAAGTTTTATTTTTGTTTTATTTTTGAATGCAGGTTTTTTTTTGTACATAATTCTACATTTGTAAGTTCAACTTTCATGATAACGAGATTGTGC
Organism: Malaclemys terrapin pileata; assembly: GCF_027887155.1. NCBI lineage: Eukaryota > Metazoa > Chordata > Testudines > Emydidae > Malaclemys > Malaclemys terrapin. The sequence continues at coordinate 93,284,290 of NC_071506.1, read as the reverse complement.
TACAGTACTTGTATTAGGTGAATTGAAAAATACTATTTCTTTCGTTTTTTACAGTGCAAATATTTGTAATCAGAAATAAATATAAAGTGAGCACTGTACACTTTGTATTCTGTGTTGTAATTGAAATCAATATATTTGAAAATGTAGAAAACATCCAAAAATATTTAATACATTTCAATTGATATTCTATTGTTTAACAGTGTGATAAACCAGGATTATTTTTTTTAATCATGATTATTTGTTTTGAATTAATTGCGTGAGTTAACTGCAATTAATTGACAGCCCTAATCTCCACTGCTACTATGATCAGTACCCCCTACCACACACCTTTCAAGATTTATGCATCTGACATGTGCCTGTCACAACATTTGGTGTACCTCATCCAATGCATCAAATGGCCAAATAACTATATCGGTCAAATTAAACAATCATAGAAACTATAGAAATGTACGACAGCAAGGGAGATTGATAAGTCATATAGTCCAGTCTCCTGCACTGAGACAGGACTAAGTATTATCTAGACCAGTGTTTCCCAAACTTGGGATGCCGCTTGTGTAGGGAAAGCCCCTGGCAGGCCAGGCCGGTTTGTTTACCTGTCCTGTCCGCAAATTTGGCCGATCACGGCTCCCACTGGCCACGGTTTGCTGCTCCTGGCCAATGGGGGCTGTGGGAAGTGGCGCAGGTCAAGGGACATACTGACCGCCGCTTCGAGCAGCTCCCATTGGTGTGGAGCAGCGAACCGCGTCCAGTGGGAGCCGCAATTGGCCGAACCTGCGGACGGGGCAGGTAAACAATCCGGCCCAGCCCACCAGGGGCTTTCCTTACACAGGTGGCATCCCAAGTTTGTGAAACACTAATCTAGACCATCCCTGAAAGCTATTTGTCTAACTTGTCCATAAAAATGTAATATAAATGACATTCCACAATATTTGGTTCCAATGATTAACAATAAGGAAGTTTTGCCTAATGTCTAACCTTTATCTCCCTTGCTGCAGTTTAAGAACATTACTTCTTGTCCTGTCCTCAATGGTTAAGAAGTACAATTTATCACGCTCCTCTTTATAACTTACTTGAAGACTGTTATATTCCCCCTTCAGTCTTCTCTTATTCTGACTAAACAAATCCAATATTTTCAATTCTTCCCTTTTTGGTTATGTTTTCTAGACCTCTAATCATTTTTGTTGCTCTCCTCTGGACTGTCAATTTGCCCACATCTTTCCTGAAGTGTGGTGCCCAGAACTGGACACAGTACTCCAGTTGAGGCCTTATATGTGCTCACAGCATTCCTGGTATAACATCCTAGAATGATGTTCGCCTTTTTGTGTGTGTGTGTGGCAAGTGTGACATTGTTGACTCATGATTAGTTTAGTTTGTGATCCACTATAACCCCAGATACGGTGACCAGATAGTACATGTGAAAAATTTGGACAGGGCATGAGGGGTAATAAGCACCTATACAAGACAAAGTCCCAAATATCGGGACTGTCCCTATAAAATTGGGACATCTGGTCACCCGACCCCCACATCCTTTTCTGCAGTACTCCTTCCTAGGCATCATTTCCTATTTTATATTGGTGCAATTGATTATTCCTTCCTAAGTACAGTACTTTGTACTTGTCCTTACTGAATTTCATCTTATTTATTTCAAACCATTTCTCAAGTTTAAGATCATTTTGAATTCTAATCCTGTCCTCCAAAGCACTTGCAACCCTTCCAAACGTGGCATTATCCACAGGATCTATGAGTGTACTGTGTCATTATCCAAATCATTGATGCAGGTATTGAATTAAACTAGACAAAATCATCTTGACTGTGAATCATTAATAACTACTCTGAGTACAGTTTTCCAACCAGCTGTGTACCCACATTATTGTAGGTTCATCTAGGGTGTATTTCCCTAGTTTGTTTATGAGAAGTTCAAGTGAGACAGTATCAAAAACCTTTCTAAAGCTGAGATATAACACATCTATTGCTTCCTCCCCCCCCCATCCACGAGGCTTGTTACCCTTGTCAGAGAAGGATATTAGGTTGGTTTGACATGATTTGTTCTTGACAAAACCATGTTGACTGTTACTCATCACCTTATATTCTAGGTTATTACAAATTGATTGATTATTTGCTCCATTATGTTTATGGGTACCAATAATTCCCTGGGTTGTCCTTATTCCCCTTTCTATAGATAGGGTATGAGATTGCCCTTTTTCAGTTCTCTGGTATCTCTCCTGTCCTCCACAATTTCTCAAAGATAATCAGTAATGGCTCAGAGATCTCTTCAGCCAGGTCATTAAGTATTCTAGGAAGTATTTAATCAGGCCCTGCCGAGTTGAACACATCTAACTTGTCTAAGTAATTCTTAAATTGTTCCTGCCCTATCTCAGCTTCAGATTCTACACCTTTTACACTGATGTTCACTGCACTATCATCTGATCACTGCTAAAGTTTTTGGTGAAAACTGAAACAAAAAAAGGCATTTAACACTTCGGCCATTGCTATGTCTTCTGTTATCGTCTTTCTCTCCTCATACTAATGGCCTACCCTGCCCTTGGTCTTCTTCTTGCTTCTAATGTATTTGTAAAATGTTTTCATGTTACATTTTATGTCCCTAGCTAATTTTATCTCATATGTCCCTAGCTAATTTAATCACCTTTCTAATTTTGTCCCTACATGCTTCAGGGGGTGGGTTTCTTTATATTCATCCTTCATAATTTGACCTAGTTTCAATTTTTTTGTATAACTCTTTTTTGTATTTCAGGTGGTTGAAGATCTCCTGGTGAAGCTAGGGTGGTCTCTTACCATATAACCTATCTTTCTTACACATTGGGATAGTTTGCTTTTATTCCCTTAATAATATGTCTCTTTAAAAAATGCCAACTCTCCAGAACTTTTTTCTTTAGACTTGATTCACACAGGAACTTACCAATTCTCTGAGTTTTCTAAAGTCTGCATCCATGAAGTCCATTGTTTGTATTCTGCGGCTTTCCCTCTTACCATACCGTAGCATCATTAACACTATCATTTCGTGATCACTTTCACCCAAGCTGCCTTCCACCCTTAAATTCTCAACTAGTTCCTCCTTTTTGTCAGAATCAAATCTAGAAGAGCCTCACCCATAGTCACTTTCTCCATCATCTGTAATAAAAAAAGTTATCTCCAATGCATTCCAAGAGCTGGTTTGGATAATCTGCCCTGCCGTATCAGCTGTCTGTGCAGTTAAAATACCCTATCAACACCAAGTCCTGTGCTTTGGATGATTTTGTTAGTTGATTTAAGAAAAGCCTCAGGCTCCTCATCTTCCTGGTTAGGTGCTTTACAGTAGACCCCTGCCATGACATCAATATATTTGCAAATGTAGAAAACATCCAAAAACATGCATAATAAATTGAAATTGGTATTCTGTTATTGTTTAATAGTACAATTAAAACTGATTAATCACTACTATATTTTAATCTCACAATTAAGTGCAATTATTTTTTTTTATAATTTAACATCCCAAATTATATTCTCTTTTATGGTAGACTAGGGTTTGTTTTTGTTTCTTTTTTGTGAAAACTAAGGGTCAAAATTAGCTTTATTAGTCAGTTACAAGGAGGATAAAATGAGTCAGTTCATAAAGTGTCAGAAAACATGAGACAAGACATAAAGCTATACTATGGATATGGTTTCCTTACAGTACCATATCTGTTCAGAAATAAGGAAAAGATTCAGTAAAGTCATTGCTGGAGAGCAAAACACAGACTGCTGAAACCCTCTCCTCTTTTATATAATTTTTGTGACTGCTCTAAATTTATCATTTGCTTCCCGATTACTCTCTAAACAGACAGCATGTCCCTTTCACTTGTGAAATACTCTGATGCAAGATGAATTACCTTCTTACCACTTCAGTTACATGCCAAGAAGTACTTTATTTTTCCACTAGAAAATAGAAAATAACAAGCTTGTATTTTACTTGCTGGATCCTTCTGCATTTTAATTCTGGACTCTGGGTGAACTTCAGAGGGGCCTTATGATGTTTAGCACAAAAGTGCCTGTGTTCATAGTTTTACTCCCGGCACTGAAAATAGCACGCAGTAAGCAGTGACATACTGTGAGTTTTCAAAACTAAAAGCACAAGTGTCTTTTACTGGCAGGAAGCTGTAACTTCTCAAATTTTCTGAGGAGGAGGCTGAGAAGTTAAAAAAGAACTCCTTCCTTTTCTCCATCAGATGTTTAAACTGATTTTATACTACCCATTCCTTTAAGGCTAGGAGGGCCCAGAGGTCTCACAGGTAAGTTTGTGATATTTTTTCTTCATTATCTGTACCAATCAAATAAAAAAGGTTCAACTGGGTGCCTCTAGTGTACATTTGAAAGACCTATAAAGGCAAAACCAGAAGCCACTCAAAAACCCTTCAGTAGCAGGGCTCTGCTTCGGTACTGTTTTCTCAAAACATACTTGAAATCTTGTAATTGTTGGAAACTTGACTTTATTTACTCTGATTCACCTGATTGAATCATTTACTACACTTGTTTTGCGTACCTTGCATGTTAGAATTCTCCTGCTGATTATCAATCTGTGTTCCTGCAAGGCATCCTCTCCTGACAATTTATGAAAACATCATCTACTCCATAGTCATCCAGGAGATTTTCATTTAATGTGTTCACAATTTTTGTGACCCTATAGAGATGAGAGAAAAGCTTCCTGTTGTCTTGCAGAAAGACTGAGAAGTGTTATCGGTTCCACAATTCAGCATCCTACTGCAGCAATAAGAAACTTTTAAGTTTCTTATGCTGTACATGCACATATCTGATCCTATTTCACTTTATAATCCTATATCTGACAATCAGAATGCCTTTCAGGCTGCAGAAAGTTATTCCTGTGCTTTTATTAGATCTCACATGTAAAACGGTGCTTGCCAGAAAAATAAGATTGTTCAAACATTAGTGCAGTATACCATAAATATATTGTAACTGAGCTTTCCTTTGTAAATCTACTATTAGCCAGGAGAAGTAAAATTTCCAAGAATGTTGGTGGGTATTTTGTTTCTCTTTCATGTACAACATTTCTGAGATTAGACTGGACTAAAGAAAACAATCAGAAAAAAAGAGGTATTTAACAGTTGAAAAATTATCATTTCAATGCAAAATATATACCAGTGTGTTGAACTTTAAACATCCTTGTTCTATGAAACAGATATGGGTGATTATTTCACCACTGTAATATATGGTAACTTGGAGACAAATTCTGCTCTCATATACAAAAATTCACTTAGTTTCAGTGAAATCATTTAAGATGCACACTAGTATAACTAAATACAGAATTTGGTCTGTGCACTCAACCAACTATGATTGCAGAGATGTATTTTTAAAAGTTTGGCATATCTCTGTTGAACGTGATTGAACCAGACAGATATTGTGGTGTATGTGTGCCTATAGAGCTCTGTTTTTATTGCCTTTTCTGACATTAATTAATTCATCAGAATTATGACCAACTAATGGACAATGAAATCCATGCATGGAGATGTTTTTAATTAAGGGAGGAGTGGAAAGAGTTTAATATCACTTGGGGTATCACAATACACTGAGGAGAGCCATACATGATAGAATAGGATAAAACAAATCAGTACATTTGGATTACTATTAGAACTGCAATTTAAACTATTTTTAGCTATGTCAGATATTCTATGAAATGCTAGTATTGATTTCGTATCTGCGCAGACCAATGTTTAGAGTTTTCAGAAACTATCTCACAATAATGACTTCCTATTTCAGTGACTACCACTCAGATCAATAAATTCTCAGTAAATATTGACCAAGATCAATAAATCTTGATATTCACTGATATTCAATAAAAAGTCAATATATGTTATGTTTAATAGTTGGAGCTGGATTGATGCTTATAGTTAAGGTTGCCACTTTTCATTTTAATGCTGTGCTTTCAGTTGCGTGTAACTTTAACACATTTTAACTATTTGGGCTGACATTTTCCATGTGTAGTCTCTGTCTCAAGTTCAATTTTACTTTATTTTATTAGGTTTGATCAAAAACTGTTTGGCCATTACCAAGAATGTGATTAGTACAATATAAGGAGTTTTGCAAACCTCTTTAGAGCCTATGTGGTTTGAAGCAGGAATTTGAAATTTACAAGGGGGCAATGCTGAGACTGGAGAGATTCATTCTGTCCCCAAGAAAGACCATGGAGATCTGTCAGGGTTATATGCCACAGAAAATCTCATTTCCACATGTGCAGTAGAGCTTGTTCCACACTTGTCCCTTCATTTTGTGAATGTTACAACTGCACTGCACCTTGTTCCCAGACCTCACGGAGCCTTCCTTAGTGAATATGTACACTACACAAAGCTAGAGCTCTAGCCAGGAGGACAGTTCAACCAAATATTACCTCCTTCTCCACTTACTGCTATTCTCCCAACACCTTTATCCCAAGAAAATAATCTTTGGCCTAGAAGAAGATGCACTGGACTTGGAGCCAAGACCCCAGGTTACTAGCATTAATCACAACACTTATTACTGGATAGGGCCTCATGCCCCTATATTAGGAATAACATCACATTCCCCATTTTACAGAGAAAGTAGCTGAGGATTAGAGAGCTTGCAGAAGATCTTGCACTGGGCAGAATTGGAAATACAACCCAAGTTTCTAATATGGCAGACTTATATGTCATTCCTTTAAACATATTGCCTATAGGAATGAATATGAGAAATATATGCAATTAGCTCTGGTGTCTTTAAAAGGGGATTACTCCTACATACTTCCTTTGAAAGACACAAATGAATAAGGCCTGAGTAAATGAATGCTTTTTGTTAATGAAGCTTATAAAATCCATAACTCTCACTCTATGCTCTAACCACTATATCACTCCTTAGGCACCAGGAATAGACTCCAGGAATCCAGATTCTCAGCATTGTGCTGGTGTCTAGCGAACAACTGTGTGACCAACTGGCAAAATATGTGTCATTTCCCCTTCAAATGACTGATGTACACAGATCATAACATACTATTTCTATCAGTTGATTGAGTTATTACTCATTTAGGTCAAGTGGTAAATCAAACCCTCCTAATGACTCATGTGGGAAGTTGTTACCAAGTGATTTTTTTTCAAATCGCGTAAGGAATTTTAAAAATCTACATTTTTTTTTTTTTGGTTTGTCTTTAAGGATGCAAAATCAAGTTAAGAAATGCCAGAAATAAGGTTGCCCAAACAACCTCAATTCTGTCCCCTTGTACATTATGATACAATCCTTAATTATTTGCTCACAAACTCTTTTTGCAGAGGCAACTTTAGTTTTGGCATTTTCTCACTTTTGAATGTTTGACGTTGTAACTTAAAAATGTTTTTGTGTTTGATATGGAATTATTGCATGCTATAAGTCAAATCCAATTCCCATTAAAGTCAATAGAAACACAATATTTGACTTTGGTGTGAAGAAGCGTTAGCCCTATGCATTTATTATTAGGAAAATTCAATTCTATCAAGGCTAAAATTCCTCTGCTAACTCAACTTTGTTCTATTGTTTCCTAATCCCCTTAAGGAACAGCTCACATCCTGCTGCTCTGGGTAAATAAGATAAGAACATAAGAACAGCCATACTGGGTCAGACCAAAGGTCCATCTAGCCCAGCATCCTGTCTTCCGACAGTGACCAATGCTAGGTGCCCCAGAGGGAATGAACAGAACAGGTAATCATCAAGTGATCCATCCCCTGTCGCCCATTCCCAGCTTCTAGCAAACGGAGGCTAGTGACACCATCCCTGCCCATTCTGGCTAATAGCCATTGATGGACTTATCCTCCATGAACTTATCTAGTTCTTTTTGAACTCTCTTATAGTCTTGGCCTTTACACCATCATCTGGCAAGGGGTTCCACTGTGCGTTGTGTGAAAAATTACTTCCTTTTGTTTGTTTTAAACCTGCTGCCTATTAATTTCATTTGGTGACCCCTAGTTCTTATGTTATGAGAAGGAGTAAATAACACTTCCTTATTTACTTTCTCCATACCAGTTGTGATTTTATAGACCTCTATCACATCCCCCCTTAGTCATCTTTTTTCCAAGCTGAAAAGTCCCAGTTTTATTAATCTCTCCTCGTATGGCAGATGCTCCATACCCCTGATAATTTTTGTTGCCCTTTCTGAACCTTTTCCAAGTCCAATATATCCTTTTTTAGATGGGGTCACCACCTGTGCACACAGTATTCAAGATGTGGGCATAACAGGGATTTATATAGAGGAAATATGATATTTTCTGTCTTATTATCTATCCCTTTCTTAATAATTCGCAACATTCTGTTTGTTTTTTTGACTGCCGCTGCACATTGAGTGGATGTTTTCAGAGAACTATCCATAATGACTCCAAATCTCTTTCTTGAGTGGTAACAGCTAATTTAGACCCCTCATTTTATATGTATAGTTGGGATTATGTTTTCCAATGTGCATTACTTTGCATTTATCAACACTGAATTTCATCTGCCATTTTGTTGCCCAGTCACCCAGTTTTGAGAGATCCTTTTGTAGCTCTTTGCAGTCTGCCTGGGACTTAACTATCTTGAGTAGTTTTGTATCATATCCAAATTTTGCCACCTCACTGTTTACCCCTTTTTTCCAGATCATTTATGAATATGTTGAATAGGACTGGTCCCAGTACAGAGCCGTGGAGGACACCTCTCTCCATTCTGAAAACTTACCATTTATTCCTACCCTTTGTTTCCATCTTTTAACCAATTACCAATCCCTGAGCAGACCTTCCCTCTTATCCCATGACAGCTTACTTTGCTTAAGAGCCTTTGGTGAGGGACCTTATCAAAGGCTTTCTGAAAATCTAAGTACACGATATCCACTGGATCCCCCTTGTCCACATGCTTGTTGACCCCCTCAAGCATTCTAGTAGATTGGTGAGGCATGATTTCCCTTTACAAAAACCATGTTGACTATTCCCTAACAAATTATGTTCATCTATGTGTCTGACAATTTTGTTCTTTACTATAGTTTCAACCAGTTTGCCTCGTACTGAAGTCAGGCTTACCGGCCTGTAATTGTCTGGGTCACCTCTGGAGCCCTTTTTAAAAACTGGCAGCACATTAGCTATCCTCCAGTCATTTGGTTCAGAAGCTGATGTAAATGATCGGTTACAGACTACAGTTTGTAGTTCTGAAATTTCACATTTGAGTTCCTTCAGAACGCTTGGAGGAATACCATCTGGTCCTGGTGACTTACTGTTTAGTTTATCAATTCATTCCAAAACGTCCTCTAATGACACCTCTATCTGGGACCATTCCTCAGATTTGTCACCTAAAAATAATGGCTCAGGCTTGGAAATCTCCCTCACATCCTCAACTGTAAAGATTGATGCAAGGAATTCATTTAGTTTCTCCACCTTATCATCCTTATCATCCTTGAGTGCTCCTTTAGCATCTCGATTGTCCAGTGATCCCACTGGTTGTTTAGCAGGCTTCCTGCTTCTGATGTACTTAAAAAAAAACTTGCTATTACTTTTTGAGTCTTTGGCTAGCTGTTCTTCAAATTCTTTTTTGGCCTTCCTAATTATATTTTTACACTTCATTTGGCAGAGTTTATGCTTCTTTCTATTTTCCTCACTAGGATTTAACTTCCCCTTTTTAAAGGATGCATTTTTGCCTCTCACTGCTTCTTTTACTTTGTTGTTTAGCCACGGTGGCTCTTTTTTGGTTCTCTTACTATGTTTTTTAATTTGGGGTATACATTTAAGTTAAGCCTCTATTATGGTGTCTTTAAAAAGTTTCCATGCAGTTTGCAGGGATTTTACTTTTGGTGCGGATAACAATTGTAAGTCCTTTTATCTTGAAGTTAGATTCCTCATGGTCATTTCAACTGAACATTTTATTCCTACAAATGTATTAAAAATGAGTAACAACCCTAAATGTAAAATGGCACTGTAATCTTTTTCCCCTCAGTCATATAGATTGTATAGGCCATATTTAATTTAATTATTCACTGCAGGTATTTATATAGCACCTACCACCATACAATCTGCAGTTTTTAAATCCTCTAGACTGCAAGGAACAAAACTGCACAAGTATAGCATAGGGTACCAGCACACCTTTCCAACACAGCCACTTTACAGAATGGAGACTGAAAAATGTGAAGGGAATTAATCGTTGGAACAGCTTAGCTAAGGATGTGGTGGATTCTCCATCACTTTCAGTGTTTAAGTCAAGGCTGAATGTCTTTCTAAAAGAGATGCTATATTTGAAACAGAAGTTATGGATTTGATGGGGAAATTATTGGGTGATGTTCTTTGATCTTTGTTCTGCAGATTAGATCATCACTATGGTCCCTTCTGGCCTTAAAAAAATAAATAAAACTATGAGTCTATGGAAATCCTGCCAATACATTGAATTCCAGGGATACTAGTAGAAGTTCGCATTGAAGTCAGTAGCAAAACTGAGTTCAGTAGTAACAGGATTGATCCCTAAAAAATACCACTAGAAACATTAACATGGTTATTCACAAAACAGCAAAAAGAGTTCCCTTTTGAATGTTGAAAGATGAAGAGTTTTCATTTTACCTCTTCTGACACTATGAAATTGATTCAGCTACAATATGTCTTCTAGGCCTGTGGAAAATTGAACTCTTTTCCCAGAGTGTTAGAACACTAGAAATGGCCACAATCTCTTTATACAAAATGACTCTTTACTTGGAGGAGATAGAAAACATTATCAATTAAAGTACCAACATTTTTTCAATGACTGGATTTCTGCTGCTGCTTCTCCTGCTTTTAAGTTCTTATACTTTCTTTTTGTTGAATTCTCAATAATGCTTTAAAATAAGGATCCCAACATTTCTTATTAAGGCCCACTTGTAGCATACATAATTTCATGTTTTCAAAAATTCCATATTAGTGATTGAGGGCTAAATTGTGGCTTTGTCTCCAAGCTCCACAAGAAGCAGTCCAGGTACCAACTTGTGACACAGTCTAGTTCCAAGTCCCCCCCCCCATGCACTTTAGCATGCATGAGGTCTGGGGAAGTAATCTGTACTAGTCCTCCTAGTGCAGATTATATTCCCATAATGGCAGCATGTTGGGAGGCAGTGCTAAAAGTTCCACCCACTCCCTGTCCAGCGGCAGAGGTTACACTTAGAATCATAGAAGGTCAGGGTTGGAAGGGACTTCAGTAGGTCATCTAGTCCAACCCCCTGCTCAAAGCAGGACCAATCCCCAGACAGATTTTTGCCCCAGATCCCTAAATGGCCCGCTCAAGGATTGAGCTCACAACCCTCAGTTTAGCAGGCCAATGCGCAAATCACTGAGCTATCCCTTCCTTCCTTCCACCCTCCTTAAACTCTTAACACTCACCAGTGAAACCATGTTAGCTAGGCCATATTTTGGCCCTAAGGGTAACCCCATAAGGTGGGCAACCTAGCATTGTTTATTTCATTCATGGTATTCCATGGTACAGCTCTGGAAAATAAAAAGAGTTCCAAACAAATTAAGAAGATGATAACCAGTATACATAAAGAAAATATGGGTGAGTGTATCTGTTTTTCCCCCCAACAACAAATGTAACATATAAAATGAATTGGTTTCAAAAGGCCAGATCATTAGATAGCTGATGTGCAGGGTTATTTTCATAAAGAAACTGACCCATGAAATATATAAAAAGCATTTGGAAATGTCACATGGAGATAGACTGTGATGATGGTTCAACTTTTCATGTGTACATTTGAGAAATATGCTAATGCTATAAAATAAGGCCTTTTTGAACAGCATAAGATAAGTAGGGCTTTGTGTATAAAATATTATGCTTTTCAGTTCCTTAGCTCAGTCTTTAATCATTTAGTTTTCCTTTTGTGAAAGGCTTTTCTCCTTTGAAAGCTTAAGGGAAAATGAGACATGAACCTGAAGTACAGTTATATAAAAATAGGGAGTATTGTAAGAAAGGTATATAAAAATATGATAATAGATAGTGGTGTTCTAAGCTGCATGTAACCATATCTTTAATGAAAGCTCAGTGAACCCTGAGATGCTTATCCGGGGGGTCAGGTTGCGAGCCCTTTTTTCACATTTGTGAGCAGTTACTTACCTAAATTGTTCTGTTACTGTCAATGGGACTATCTTTGCAAGTAACTGCTCACTCTTAGGAATAATGTGGTGGCAGTTTGATCCCAGTTAGCAAACTGTTTACACTTGGACAATACTAGAGGTCTCATAATTTATAGAAAACCCCTCCACATATTTTCCCCAAGTCTTTCTAGGTACATTGCATATATTTTTGACCTGAATTATTTTACTTATACAAAATATATGACTGGAACACCTAAGCAATAATGTGAATAACACAGCTGTAACATCACTATGTAAACTGATGCAAGAGGCATTTTTACAGCAACTCTTATATCTCCATGAAAAATTTCCAGTGGTCTCTAGCAATAGTAGGAGTTCCCTGAACCTGCAATTTCCCATTCAGACATAAGAATATAATGGAATTTTAAAGAACGTCACTGCACCGAGGGATTTTAAGTGACATTTCCAATTACATTTGTGTCCTTGGTTTAATCCCACAGTCTGAAATTAAGCTGAAGGCAATATGTTTTTTCCCCCAGCAAATAAAACAGTTCATCCTGGAGATAAGAGAGAATATAAAGTGAGGTCTCACACCATGTGAGATACATCATTTGCAAGTATTGGGCTTGCAGGATATATGAAGTGTCCAAGGAATCTTTAAAATAATGTCTCGATACACATGATACAAACTGGACATGAAAATAATGTGGAAGTGTGAATAACTGTCAAGTTGCCATAAACTACGGATTCTTGCTTTCCTTTTCAGCTATAGTTTGGATCAGATAGTCTCTCCAAAATGACAGCAGGTTGTCAACCAAAGAAACAGTGTGTCTTACCTGTTTAAGTCCGTTTTGTTCCAAACCAAAACAAGGCAGCACAAAGTGTTGCATTAAAAAAAAATTATAGTCTATATCACTATGGGGTCCAATTTAGTTAATCATAAATGTTCAAATACAAATGTCAAAGTAGCAAGTATACACTTTACATAAAGATAGCTGTGACTAAATTATCTGCTGGCCCAACTCCCGTGACTTTATGAAGATAATTTGATAACTGAATTTTGGAAAGCAGGAATTTTTATGGTGAGGAACTTTGTGTTGAGGACACATTGTTGAATTTTTTGGATATTTCCATATATACCTCTGCAAAGAGAGGGATATATTTCCTTTCACATACTCCTGATCTTGGGGACTGCTGGGGCAGGGGGTTGAACTAACCACCAGCACAAGTCTGAGCAGCAAGTTCCCAAAGCATAACAATCTGCTGTGATTCACTGGAAATATTGCAATAAACAGGCATGAGACACTAACATAATAAACTCTTTCACACGCTGAAAAATAAGAACATGAAAAGACAGAGACTTAAAGGATTTTTAGTCTTGTCCAAAAAGACATTTTTCAATTCTTGTGATACTTGAGAAAAGCGAAGCGTTGATTTTTTTAGAGTTTCAATTCAGGAAAAAACATCCAAGAGATCAGCTGTTTATCCCAATCTTATCTGAACATCTTCAGTTTTAAAACTGAGCTAGAAATCTTCTGAGAACAGGCTTCATAGAGGAATTTCCATTGATTTCAGCCAACTGGAAACGCTGCAGTTCTTTCATTGTAGCACTATCCCATTTGATACTAGACCAAGCTAGGAAATAATGTAGCCAACATAATATATATATATAGATATATAGATATATAGATATATATAGATATATATAAAATCACCAAACATTCTCCCAAGCTGGAAAAAAAAAGTTGGATTTGGGTAACATTTTTGTCCCGTTCTTATTTGTCTGAACAGATTCATCCGTCTTTACCTGAGATAGTTTATACCATATATATATGGAACACCCAGAATTAAACTTTAATTTCACAGTAACATTCTTTAAAAAGATGGTCTTCTTTAATATTATTATAAACACTGAGGTAAGTGGGACTACTTAAATAATAAAAAGATATGCAGTTTGAGGAAGGAGATCGGAATCAGATGCTAAAAAATAGTTGAGTCATTTAAAGTAGGACTGGATAAAGCATTAGGTAATATAATGGAGGAAATCTTTCACTAGCATGGGGATAGACTAGATGACTATTTAAGTATTTATCCGGGGGGGAGGGGAGAGAAAATATGACTCTGCGGTCCAATGGTTAGAGTACCCTCCTGGGAGATGGGAGACCCTGGGCCCAGTCCCTCTGTTCCAGTCACTCTTTCATTATTTATCCACAGTGGAACACCTTCAGCAGGGGAACCCCAGCTCAGAATATCCCATAACTCAATGCTTAGAGTACCCCTTGGAGAGGTGGTTCAATTCTTTTTTCCCCTTCTGGCAGAGAAGGGGGAATTGAACCTAGATCTCATTTCCACCATCCATAAAATTATTTGAATATTGTGTTCTGGAAAATCCTATTTGATATCTGATCTTTAGGTATCAGTTATTTGATTGCCAGTATTTTGGCATAATTAGCATAAATATTGGCAACAAGAGAAAGGAGGGGTGCAAAGTTGGCATAAAGCTCATATTTTTGCTTGACTGATCTTGGGCTGGGTGGATGCGGACACAGTGTCTGTAGTCTGCTCTACTTTATACCATCTATCCAAGTGATCAAGCGAGATATATGTCAGCTAGACAGAAAGCCCCTCCAATAGTATTGGGGGCATAAAGGCTGGCTTAGGAGCATTCCTGTACCACCTAAGAAACTTCTTACATTGGGGTGATCAGTCTGAGACTATTTGCACCAGATGTAGGGGTATTTTTTGCAAGCTAGATTTTTTTGCAGTGCAGAAGCTGGGCCCTTATGTAGAGATTGGCAGATGACAAGCATAAGATTTTTTCCTGAAGAATGAACGCTGACTAAGTAAATATAATGTATAATTTTCCTCTCCAAGATGTATTTCCAAGATTGTGCATTTCAGTCATCATGTCTGGGTATCTCTATTCACATTTCCGCTACCCCGCATATGTTAGTTTATATCAGACTTTGTTTTGTTTTAAGTCAGATAAACAATTAAATTCCTTACCCCAAAAATCCTTAACAAACAGGACAAGGTTAACAAAAGAGTATTAGCGAACTCTTATATTCATGTACCTACTCCATATTGTATGCCTATTACAGCCTGTAGCATAGTGGCCAATTACTGAGCATACCCTTATGGCCAAGCGTACCTCTGCAGTGCCCTACCTTCCCCGGGCTCCTTAAACAAATTCTACACAGTCCAAAGGAAAACTAAAACTTTCCCTACCTGGGTTCAATGTATTCAGTCCTCAGGTACACACTGGCCTTTCAGGCTCCCGTCCCATGTCTTTCTGCCTTAGGCAGGGGTGTGTATAGGGCTGTTCCAAGCCCTCTTTCCCAAAGGTGGGTCACAGCTCAATGTCTTGCCCCATGAAGCTGCTTCTTCAAACCAGCTGCCGCCTTTCAGGCTTGTTTCCTGAGCTTTCCCAGCTTCCTGCCGCCTACAGTCTCAGCTACTCTCTCATCCACACCCTTCCCTGCAACTGCCTTTGATATAATCAGGTCATACCTTTCAGGTTGGGCTCATCTTGTAATGAGGGTTGGTTTAGCCTGAGGCTCTCCAGTCCACTGGCAAGCCACATTCTTACAGAACCCACTTAGCAGATTGTCCATTCCCAGTGTCTTTCTGTTCTCCTGATAAATATGTACTGTAAATGGTATCTCACTGTTCCTTTCCACTGAAACAATTTTAAGAGCCTCTTAGCAATCAGTATGTCTCTGTCTTCCATATTCAGAAAGTCCATTTTAATCTGTTTTAAAGGCATGGCAAAAATGCATGATATGAGAGAGGAACAATGATCTCTTGGGTAGTGCACTAGCCTGGATTTGGGAGACCTGGGTTCAAGTCCCTGATCCACCACAGATTCTCTGTGTGCATGGGCACCAGGTTTGTATAATTTTTGGTGGTGCCCAAGCAGTGCCATCCTGTCCATAGGACAAACCGGGGCAACTGCTCCAGGAGTTGTGCTTTGGGGGCCCCCGCACTTCAGGGGGATGCTGGGTCCAGGGCAGCCTCAGGCGTTAGCGGGGGACATGGCACCAGCAGCAGTGAGCAACCTGGCCCCAACCCACTCCATCCTGCACCCACTCCACCCGTCCCCCAAACTCCCACCCCTGAGCAATGCCAGGAGCCAGTGGGGTGGGGCGGAGCGGAGCGGGCTGGGGCCGGGTCACTTGCTGCTGCTGGCACCGGGCCCCCCTGGTAGCCCCCAAGGTCCCCCTGGAGCCTGCGTCCCCCTGAAGCGCAGGGCAGGGGTAGGCACCACCATGTTGCACAACAGACACTTGACAAAATTACCAGACCTAGTGACGGACATTGTGTGTTGGGGGGGGTATTATGTCATTCAGTCATTCAACCTGTAAAATAGCACTCAATTTTCCACACTGAAAACCCCCCCCAAAAATAGTAACCTAATAATAATAATAATTAGTAATAAATTTAAGTCATATAATTAATGAAAAATGTGTGTATACTGTATATGAGATTATTACATGAGAAATGAAAATGAGCTTGCGTTGGGATTTTACAAGGCACTTATATCATTTAAACACATTTGGTACCCTGAGTAATAACAACACTTCTTGGAAATCACATAAATAGGGAACCCATGGTCCCCTTCCCTCAACCCGTTGCAAAGGCACAGGGGTTATTGCTGGCTGCCCTAGGGCTGCAAAAAACCCTTTGGGCAAAATATATGGAAAGAAGGGGATCAATTTATACAGAGGGCTGTAGGGGGACTCCCATAGTGCATTAATTAACACTTAATCAATACATCACAATTAAATACATTACAGAGATAAGAACCTGTAATGACAGACTTTACTTCATGAGAAGCTCCAGAGAAAGAAGACCCAAGGGAGTAATGGTAGGGGGAATCCTAGGGAGGCCAAAGGGGCTGGTAGAGGGAGCGCACAGAGAATAAGGGTAGGGGCAGAGTCGCTGCAGGATTAACCCAGTCTTCTGCCTCTCCCCTGTGTGTGTAAACACTGATCACTATCACCATAGGAGGGAACAATAGAATGGAATTTCCAGAAGAATTAATGACTTGAGGACAATTTCCTGAAAGGACCCTTACCCTTGCAGAGCTTTTCTAGCTCTGACATTTACATTTCTACATAGGGTGGTTTGGCCCACAGAAATAAAAATCTGCACATCTTCCATGTGTTTTTGGACCAATGGAAAAAAACAGGTACAACATCACCAGCTCATTCACCTGCATGTCCACCTATGTTATATATGCCATCATGTGCCAGCAATGCCCCTCTGCTATGTACATTGGCCAAACTGGACAGTCACTACGCAAGAGGATAAATGGACACAAGTCAGATATCAGGAATGGCAATATACAAAAACCTGTCGGAGAACACTTCAACCTCCCTGGCCACACAATAGCAGATGTAAAAGTAGCCATCTTACAGCAAAAAAACTTCAGGACCAGACTCCAAAGAGAAACTGCTGAGCTCCAGTTCATTTGCAAATTTGACACCATCAGATCAGGATTAAACAAAGACTGTGAATGGCTATCCAACTACAGAAGCAGTTTCTCCTCCCTTGGTGTTCACACCTCAACTGCTAGCAGAGCACCTCACCCTCCCTGATTGAACTAACCTCGTTATCTCTATACTGATTTATACCTGCCTCTGGAAATTTCCATTACTTGCATCTGAAGAAGTGAGGTTCTTACCCACGAAAGCTTATGCTCCCAATACTTCTGTTAGTCTTAAAGGTGCCACAGGACCCTCTGTTGCTTTTTACAGACTCAGACTAACACGGCTACCCCTCTGATACATAGAATCATAGAATCATAGAATATCAGGGTTGGAAGGGACCTCAGGAGGTCATCTAGTCCAACCCCATGCTCAAAGCAGGACCAATTCCCAACTAAATCATCCTAGCCAGGGCTTTGTCAAGCCGGGCCTTAAAAACCTCCAAGGAAGGAGACTCCACCACCTCCCTAGGTAACACATTCCAGTGCTTCACCACCCTCCTAGTGAAACAGTGTTTCCTAATATCCAACCTGGACCTCCCCCACTGCAACTTGAGACCATTGCTCCTTGTTCTGTCATCTGCCACAACTGAGAACAGTCGAGCTCCATCCTTTTTGGAACCCCCCTTCACGTACTTGAAGGCTGCTATCAAATCCCCGCTCATTCTTCTCTTCTAGAGACTAAACAATCCCATTCCCTCAGCCTCTCCTCATAAGTCATGTGCTCCAGACCCCTAATCATTTTTGTTGCCCTCCGCTGGACTCTTTCCAATTTTTCCACATCCTTCTTGTAGTGTGGGGCCCAAAACTGGATACAGTACTCCAGATGAGGCCTCACTAATGTCGAATAAAGGGGAACGATCACGTTCCTCGATCTGTTGGCAATGCCCCTACTTATACAGCCCAAAATGCCGTTAGCCTTCTTGGCAACAAGAGCACACTGTTGACTCATATCCAGCTTCTCGTCCACTGTGACCCCTAGGTCCTTTGCTGCACAACTGCTACCTAGCCATTCGGTCCCTAGTCTGTTACAGTGCATGGGATTCTTCTGTCCTAAATGCAGGACTCTGCACTTGTCCTTGTTGAACCTCATCAGTTTTTTTTGGCCCAATCCTCTAATTTGTCTAGGTCCCTCTGTATCCGATCCCTACCCTCTAGTGTATTTACCACGCCTTCTAGTTTAGTGTCATCTGCAAACTTGCTGAGAGTGCAGTCCACACCGTCCTCCAGATCATTAATGAAGATGTCTAGGGATGGTCTAGGCAGTACTTGGTCCTGCCATGCGGGCAGGGGACTGGACTCGATGACCTCTCGAGGTCCCTTCCAGTCCTAGAATCTATGAATCTATGAATCTATGTTGAACAAAACCGGCCACAGGACCGACCCTTGGGGCACTTCGGTTGAAACCGGCTGCCAACTAGACATGGAGCCATTGATCACTACCCATTGAGCCCGACGATCTAGCCAGCTTTCTATCCACCTTACAGTCCACTCATCCAGCCCATACTTCTTTAACTTGGCGGCAAGAATACTGTGGGAGACCATATCAAAAGCTTTGCTAAAGTCAAGGAATAACACATCCACTGCTTTCCCCTCATCCTCAGAGCCAGTTATCTCATCATAGAAGGCAATTAGGTTAGTCAAGCACGACTTCCCCTTGGTGAATCCATGCTGACTGTTCCTGATCACTTTCCTCTCCTCTAAGTGTTTCATAATTGATTCCTTGAGGACCTGCTCCATGATTTTTCCAGGGACTGAGGTGAGGCTGACTGGCCTGTAGTTCCCCGGATGTCAGTAGGAGTGGTCAGGCCAATGCTGCATGGTTGGGAAAATCCCTGTCAAAATTTTCAAAAGTGCCCTCTAATTTTGAGCATCCAACTGTGGATACCCTGGGCCAGATCTTCCTTTGAGATCAACTCTGATGGTGAAACGGGATCAGAAATATAGAAGGACCTACAGCACATGTCTAAGAGATTTCCCCAGATAGGAATTCCTACACAACGGTGTAGCCCTGAGTGGGCACAGAGCCAGTATAAGGAGCACACCATCTCCTGCAGTTTCCAGCATAGAAAGCATGCAGTGGATGGGAGGGAATGAGGAAGGGGTATAGAACAGAATCTAATCCTTAGGACCTTCACTAGGAGATGCTGACTTGAGTTGTATTTGTGGGTGCTCACAAAATCAGCTGTACATATCTAAAGTTAGGCACCCAAAATAAGAGGCACCCAAAACTGGAAGCCAACAACTAGTCCATATAAGCTGTGCTAGGGGTAAGGTGGCTGTACAGCACCTTTGTTGCCCCTTGGTTCTCAGGGTGGCTGGGGACACTGGTGTACATTAAAGCATTGTAAGGTCTTCTCTAATTGATTTCCATTTCACATGACCCCAAAAGTCCATTCCACCAATTGAGGATTGCCATAGTGTAAGCCTCCCTTTACTCTATCCATGCTTCCTAAATCGTGGCAGCAAAGAGCTGGTTTGGTGTCTTTATGCCACCCACAAACTCTTCTTATGAAAAGAGAATTCCCAGGTAGTTACTTAAACTGGCTTGCCACCTGCTTTGCATCAAACAGCCGGATTATGTCTTAATTCTTGAGTCTACTGACACTTTGAGGCTGTTCTAAATATTCTGATGATAAAAATCAAAGATGGGCATGCTTCTGAGAGTAACACATTTATTCAGAGGAAAGCTGAGTGTTATCACTATTTTTTATCATATTAGCATTATAGCAGTGACTAAGCTCCAATCAAAGATAAGGGCTGTATTGTGCTAGGGACAGTAAAAATGTAGTGAAAGAAACAACCCCTGCTCTAGTCATCTTACAATCTAGCATTATGATACCATGTAGCAGGAGGATGCAATAGACAGCCTACAGCAGTAAGGGGAAGAAACGTGGGAGGTATCCGATTTCATTTTTAGGTATATTCTATCTCAGTGTGTTTGGAGGTTATTGCATTGCCGGCTAAAAGGTAGTTAAGGGTTAAATCCTGCAGGAACCCAAAATAATGGCTGTAGTCAGAGCCCTATTGCTGGTGCTCAAAGGGACAATACTGGTAATCTACTGTTGGAAGACTACCTCCAGTCCCTCTGGAGAAATGCATAAACCAGGTCTAATCAAGAGCTCCAAACCTCAGGAGATTTTTGCATGGGAACTTTCATACAAAGGACCTTGAAATGGATAAAAGACATCTAATGTCCTGAAGAAGACACACTAACTGGGAGTGAGTGGGGGGTCAGACTGTTAGAGATGCAGTGTGGAGGGTATCTAGGCTAAGTGGAACCTTCTTAAACTTGCAAGGAAACGTTAAGTTTAGGTGAGACAATTTGTGTTTTGGCTTTTGGTATTTTTAATCCTTTTCTCTCTGCTTATCAGGTTCACAGGGGTAAATGAATTATACTTTGTTTTGAACAAACTGTTTTCTATTATTGCATTTACTGGTTGGTCACAGCTCCTAAAGAGGATTCTGTAGCAGGGGCTAAACCCAGTCGTGCCTGCTGGAGGGAATATGTTTGGAAAACAGAGGGTGCTATCTCCTTGTGATCCAGCCTTAAACTGGGGTGAATCATGGGATTCCACTCTAAGAATATAGTATAGGTGTTGGTCTGTCAACTGTAAGAAGTTCCCATGGGTGGGGGCGGGGAATGGAGAGAGATGTCACAAGTATAACTCACCCCTGAACTGTAAACACAAGGTGACAGTAAGGTTAGAATATTTAAAATAACGAAAGCATAGGTCTCAGGTTCCCACCTGTCCTACCCATATCAAGCAAGCCATATTAATGTAAGTGGAGGCCTCAGGAACCCCAATAGAAAGTGACGTAGCACCATGGGAGAATCTAGTGGTCCCATGAAATGATATATCTAGGCTATGAGATTTTATAGTATGGGTTATATAAAATGATGAAAGCTTGAGATAGGAAAAGACTTAATAGATCATCTAGTCCATCTCCCTGCCGGTGTAGGGTTGGTTCCAATCATACATTTATTAATCTTATGTTCAAGGATTATGGATAGTTAGAATGAGTTAGGGCAATTAAAACACAGTGGCCTATATTCTCCACTGCTTTTGAACCTAGTGTAATCATGTACACTCGTGGTTTTCAACCTGTGGGCCGCAGACCCCTGGGGGTCCACAGACTATGTCTAAGATTTCCAAAGGGATTCACACCTCTCTTTGAAATTTTTTAGGGGTTGGCAAATGAAAAAAAGATTGAAAACCACTGATTTACACTATGGGAAATAGGTTTCACATGCTAGCCCAGGGGTTAGCAACCTCTGGCATGCGGCTCTCCAGGGTAAACACCCTGGCGGGCCGGGTCAGTTTATTTACCTGCTGACGCGGCAGGTTCGGCCGATCGTGGCCTCCACTGGCCGCAGTTCACCATCCCAGGCCAATGGGGCGGCAGGAAGCCGCGGCCAGCAGATCCCTCACCCGCACCGCTTCCCGCCGCCCCTATTGGCCTGGGACGGCGAACCGTGGCCAGTGGGGGCCGCAATCGGATGAACCTGACATGTCAGCAGGTAAATAAACTGGCCCGGCCCACCAGGGTGCTTACCCTGGCGAGCCGCGTGCCGAATGTTGCCGACCCCTGTGCTAGCCAATCAGAATGGTAGCATTTTAAGCGTATCACAGTTATAAATGACAGCAGGGAAGTAAGCCCAGTTCTCACATATGAAATTATGCACTGATCGAAGAACACACTCATAAGTGATAAGTGGCCTCCATACAATTAATAGTCAAAGATCTGGTATTAGAGACTGTAACAGGCTGCTTGGAAGGCCAGGCTGCCTAGCAATTGGCATGCCTGACCTCTGGCCCCTTGTTTTCCTCCTTGACTTGCCTAATTTTTTTAGGTGGTGGGGTAGAGGATCCAGGCCCACCCTCTCCTCTGGGTCCCTGCCCAGGGCCCTGTATGAGTGAACCTTTGAACAGGGAGCCCTCTCAACAAGGAGTCTAAATCCACTGCCCTGGGCTACTTCCTTCCAATATCTCTTCAGTTTGGGGCATGGCCCCTATAGTCCAATTTTCTGGGGTGGCTTGCCTCCTGTAGCACCCTCTCATGGATCTTTGGTGGCACCCTGCCATGGTGTTATGGATTGGGAGGGAGGTTATCTGGTCTAATAATCAAAGCAGGAGTCCTATGTAGTAGGGAGAGCCGGAATCCAGGTTGGGAATGAAGCCAAGGGTCAGTGCCAGAGTCAACTGCCAGTTACCAGAGCCAGGGGTGAAGCCAGAGTCAGAACCAGGAATCGATAATGAGGGTCAGAGCCGAGGTCAGATATCAAATGTCAGAGCCAAGAGTCAAGACAGAGTCAAGGTCAGAACTCAGAGTCGGAGCCAAGACTGGTCACTGAGGATTGGACGTGAGTCATAAAGACAGGAGGAGAGGCAAGGATCAACTATGGAGCAGGAGCACAATGGAAACAGGAGCACAGGCGGGAGTAAGGCAGGAGCAGAGCAGGTTGAGTGCAAGAGGCAGGTACAAGCAAAGTCCAATGCAGCCACACCAGGACACCACTTTGTTGCTCAAATTTCCTGTTCCTCCTTCTGGTATAAATGGCATAGTTGGACTGATCGGTGGAGCAGGGCAATCCTCCAATCGGAGCTCCCGTGGGTGGTGTCTTAGCTGGGACTATAGCCTTAGTAGCTTCCCAGCCAACGTGATTTCAGCAGCCATTGGGTGGAAGCTAGGATGTGGCAACTGTCTGAGGATCCCAGGCCTGTGTTCCAGATGTGGGATAGGCTCCTTTGGGCAGGGCAGCTGCAAGTTTAGTGAGGCCAAACCCCACAATGTCTCTGGGCGTCAGTTACAGAGACTCCTAGGTATCCTCCTCAGTCACCTTTGGCTAGGGGGACAGTATGTGCTCAGGCAGCTAGCTCCTACCTCTTTACCAGTCAGCTGTGAACTAAGCCAAGCTCTCTCCTTTTCTCCCCCTCCAGACATGGCATTGGCTGTATGTGTACCAGGGCAGGCTAGCAGGGACTCTCTAACTCCTGCCATGCTGGTGGGCAGTTTCTCTGCTCATCACAGAGACAAACACATAGAGAAGCAGGCCACTTCTCTGAACTAATGGTAATGTGTGATTTTTTATTACTTAATTTTGACACATTCCATCTTGACATCACAGAATATAACAGATGACTGCATCGCATCACACATATTCCAACATAACAGAATTCAATACATCAAAATAAATGCCACATCTCATGACATACTGATGTAATGGATCAAATATTTTCCAAAAGCCTTTTCCCCTGTCTGGTTGCACAGCTTGCTCATTATTTGGGCAAACAGTGCTCTTCACAAATTATATTTGTGAACTGGAGCAAGCAGAACAGAGGACTGGCCCACCAATTTTCATTAGCTTGCGAAACCAGAAGCACTTTGCCCCCTGCTACTGCATTGTCCACGCTATTTTTACAGAGCTTAGCTGTTGCACTTTGAGCTCTTTTTTACTATGCTTATCAAAATAAATGTCTAATAAATTAATAATATATATCACATTTTGTACCTTAACATGAAAAGAATTAGTGTTACTGAATTGTGTTCTCCTATTCCTATTCATCCACCTTGACTTCCTGACTGCCTGAATATCAAACACAAAGTGCTTTTGTGCCAGTATGGGGCAATCAAAGCACTTCTCTTACTATTAAGGAACTAGCACCTATTTATTAAATATATATACACATTTCATTAGCAGTGTACTTTATAGATAATACATAAATAATTAAAAACCTTTACTGTCTACTGAATCTGAGTTCTGGCTCAGCCAGACCACTGAATTAACTCTTTGTCCAATCAGTTACTATGGCAACATTATGGCCTACCCAATTTTTTCCGGCTCAGGATGAATTGTATTCAATGGTCAGTATCCCTGATTTCTGAAAGAAGGAGAATTATGTGTGGAAAACCAACTTTAAAGGAGAAAGATTACATGGAGAAATTGATTTCAGTTGTTGTTGTTGTAAGGGTTTCCTTTTTGTAGTCAATTGTAAGCAATTCTAAAAGGCAATGAAAATTAAAACCGTGTTTGTATGTTTTATACATATATATTTACATACACCTTTGTCTGTGTCAAAGATTTTTGGATGACATTCAGCCATCAGCGTAGAGGCCAGAGAATGTCCCAATGCAGCAGGGTAGCTGAAAGGGGACAGAAATAGTTACAAGACAGGAGCACAGGAAGATGTTATACTTTGAGCTTGACCCAAGGCCTTTGAAATTGATCGAAAATGCCCATTTGCTTCAACGGACTTTGGAGCTGTAAGGCTCAGAAGGTCTCAAACCCAGGCCTGTAGAGTTGCCAGGCAAACACTGACACCCAGTGGCAGCTATAACCAGATCACACTTACCTACCCATACCCCACTGCAGTTATTGACCACAGACAATCCTGCCTCAAGGAATTCAATAGACAGCATCCTCATGGTGCCTAACTGGCTTTCCAAACAACACCCAATTGACCTGATACCTGGTACAGACCCTTGGCCTGATCCTCGACCTGTCTCCAGTTCTGACCTTCTGTCTGAACCTGGGTTTGATCATGGGCCTGACTATTTGCCCTGATACTAACTTCAAACCCCAATGGTTGATCCTACCTACCGAGCTCCTACCACTAGTCGTGCCTACCTTTACCCAGGATCCTGACAGGAGCAGGGTCTCCTTCAATGCAGCTTTGCATAGGTCAATGTGTCAGGAGTAGTGGTGGAGCTTGGAGAGGTGTGACCACTGAGTCCACAATTACACAAATCCAGTTGTCAGAAAAATATAGAGGGCTGCCGAAGTTCATAACCACCATTCTATTCAGCTCAGGGTGCAGTTGTAGACATAGCAGGGCTGAAGAACTACCTCCTACAATCCTGCCCAACACTGGGAAATAATTTCTATTCATCTAGTTCTCCATAGCTCCTTACACAAAGTCCACTTTGAACTTTGTGCAGAGTGTGGAAGAAGTGAATGTACAAGAGAGAGGGAATTTAAGGACTCCTTATATAACAGATCCCATTTTTATATAAAAAAAATCAATATCAGCACACAAATAGCATTTTTCATAATGACCAGTAATATCAAACCATTTAGTGGACACAAAATATTTTTCATACTTGTGAAAACATTTTCTTCCGACTATTGCTTATAATAACTCCTTTGAAAATTAAATCAGTTTCCTCATGCAGGATTTACCTACCTCCCCAAAAAGACCAGTGTGTTTCTGTAGGCTTGCTCATAAACACTGTCTCTCTGATAGGATATATTTTAAGAGTTTGAAATATTTTCTGGAGCAAAGCCCTGCACATGCAGGATTTGGGGGAGGCAGAGTCCTTTTCTAAATATTATTATTGTTCACTGTTGATTGAACACTCTGGTGTTATATAAATATGTTATTAATAACGATAGTAATTAAATGGACTTTACAGATCGGTATGGGAGAAAGCAAGCCAGGTCATAGCTAGTCTGAGTCTCCTTAATTATTTTCTGACAAAGTTACCAAAACCATGTATTGATTTAGGTTCTCTCAATCACATGATACAATAGCTCAGGGGTGGGCAAACTACGGCCCTGTTGGCTGGATTTGCCCATGAGCCGTTTTAATCTGGTCCTCGAACCCCCACTGGGGAGGGGGTCTGGGGCTTGCCCTGCTCCAGCGCTCCAGCCAGGGAGCAGGGTTGGGGACCATTCCATGTAGCTCCCAGAAGCAGCAGCATCACCCCTCTCCAGCTCCTATGCATAGGGCCAGCCAGGGGGCTTCGCTCTGCATGCTTCCCCCGCCCCAAGTGCCGACCCTGCAGCTCCCATTGGAACCGCAGCCAATGGGAGTTGCAGGGGCGGTGCCTGTGGATGGGGAAGGGTGGAGAGCCACCTGGCCATGCCTTTGCGTAGGAGCTGGAGAAAGGACATGCCATTGCTTCCAGGAGCTGCTTGAGGTAAGCGCTGCACGGAGCCTGCGCCCCTGAGCCACTCCCTGCACTGCAACCCCGTGCCCCAGTCCTGATCCGCCTCCTGCCCTCTGAACCCCTCGGTCCCAGCCTGGAGCACCCTCCTGCACCCCAAATCACTCATCCCCAACCCCACCCCAGAGCCCGCACACACCCAGCCAGAGCCCTCACCTCCCCCGTCACCACATCCCCCTGTCCCAGCCCGGAGCCCCCTCCCGCACCCTGAACTCCTCATCTGGCCCGACCCCAGAGCCCTCACCCCCAATCAGAGCCCTCACCCCCTCCCACATCCCAACCCCAATTTTGTGAGCATTCATGGCCAATCATACAATTTCCATTCCCAGATGTGGCCCTGAGGCCAAAAAGTTTGCCAATCCCTGCAATAGCTTCTATTCAGTAACCTAGATAATGTGAAAAATGCAGATGCACAAACTCTACTTTAGCAATAATATATTTACAAGATTCACATAATTCTTTTAAATTTTGCCTCGTTACTTTGATTCTTTATGTATCCGCACATCTCCATTGCACATTTTGAGCAGCTATTTAAAGAAATAACCCTCCCCCATTCCAGGACATAGGCTTAAGATCAGCTATAAATTGTCTAATTGTTTATTAGCTGCCGAAACTTCCTACATCCCAGGACAATCCTGTCATCTTCCAGAGCCTCATGTTATTTCCCCAACTTGATAACCCAGTGTCCAAATCTCTCCTGTCCCAGTGATATTCCTGGTCTTTGAAGGAAGGCTGTGATTTCCTTTGCATCCCATTAACTCTGCTTGTTGTTCAGCTACATGATTTATTTCAGAACTACAGAATAGTCTCCCTTTTTAACAAGGTCTGATCACACAGCATCTATAATACTTTTATTTCCTGCTCCAATCTCTTACTAACTTGGGTCTGGAAGGTAGATCTCATCTCAGACCCTGCAATATTATACACTAACCGCACAGGCCATCCCTATTATATAGTGTTTTGCTTATTAATTTGAGACAATTGTGACAGGCCTTAAAATTTAGAACACACTTCTGCCATCTACAAAAGATGGGACTCTTCTAGTGGAGCTTGCCTGGTTTCTGCAAAGTTCAGCCCAGCAACAGAAGATTACTTTAACAATAATATTTTTGAATTACGCTACCAGAGCCAAAAACTAAATGGAAACTCCTTGCAGATTTTGTCTAAAATCTCAAATGAGTCTTATAAATGGGGAAGAAAACTGCAGCTTTTGGCAACATTCCATCCTGATTTCTGGTAACCTAGTATATGACGGTTGGCACAGGACACTGCTCTATGTGGAATAAACTGCTGGAGACCCGCTATTGCTATTGTTTCCCTCTAACTCAGTGCCTGGCTACTTTCCCAACCACTGCAGGAGAATTAAGCAAACTTTATTTTGTTTTGCATTCTGAACGACAGCCTCTAGCAGTCACTCACTTTTCTTTGTCATTTGCCTCTAATTCAGATTCCAGCTCCATTAATCCTCTCACGCTCTCTCAAACTGGCCAGGATTTATTTTTTAATGTGGACTCATTCTGTTTCTATCTTTTCCCTCTGCTGGCTTCTTAGCTTGAGTTGTATCTCTTGGGGAAAGAGAAAAGTATGTAATAAAGTTTAAAAATCTACAGTTTGATTATGCATTTAACACTACAGTAACATGGAAAGCACTGAAGATATCAAACACTATCCAGTTTGAGATATGAAAAATGAGACTACAAAGTTGTAGTAGCTCTTGAGGTAGACCAAATTACCTTCTGAATGAGTCACAGAGACTTTGGTTCAACAATATAATACAGCACGGTTTATTTTTTTTACAATAGTGTTCTATGAAGTAAAATATCAAAAACACTGTACAGAGAGCTATGATTGAGAGATAAAATTTAACAGAGTTAGCTACAGAGACTCATGTAGGTAAAGAGGGAATAATGACATACAAAGATTGAAGAGAGTTAGGAAACTTGGATCAAGATGCAATAAAGTATTCTGGCAGATAAGTTACAGTAGTGGAGATAGAACTGACAGGTGCTTTAGTGAGCAGGTAGATGATCAATCTTAGGCTCAAACAAACAGGCAGGTTTTAAATTAAGATTGGAAGAAATAAATTGATTTAATATCTTTATGAGAGGGGAGGGAGAATTCTGTGTAGGCTGGGGAGAGGAAGTAAAAAAGTGATTCAGCATTGCAGTGAGTCAAGGAAGATAAATTGGACAGACAGAGAAAGTGGGCAGGGAATTTACTGGATGTGAGGTCAAAGAAGAAGGGTAGAGAGCATATCATAGAGATGAGCATGGGGTTGATATAGTCCTGTTTCTTTAGATACACAATACTCTGCCAGCATCCAGGATACCATGAAGTTTAGAGAGTAGGGATTTAGACGGATTAAACCTGCCTCCAGAAAAACACAATAACCCAGAAGGAAATTGATTATTTTACTAATAACAACAATAGCAATAACAATAGCTTTTAATTTCTGAGGCATTTGTGCCATGAGGCCTCTGGCTGTATTGACTTTTTGGAACTGATTTTCCCATTTAATACAAATGCAGAGTAAGTGCAAATGGGAAATATAAAATGCTACCATACATGCGGCCCGCAGGTTGCCCACCACTGGCCTAGCCAGTTATTTCCCAGTTTGCAGTTGTGCATTTGAATTTTCCATCCTTTGAGAAGTATTTTGCACTTCTTTTTATTGAATTTCATCTTGTTGATTTCAGACAAATTCTCCAATTTGTCCAGATCCTTCTGAATTCTAATCCGGTCTTCCAAAGTGCTTGCAACGGCTCCCATCTTAATGCCATCTGCAGATTTTGTACACACACTCTCCATTTCATTATCCAAGTCATTGGCAAAAGTATTGAATAGTATCTGACCCAAGATTGATGGACTTCATTAGATATTCCTTCCCAGTTTGACAGTGAAAAATTGGTAACTGCTCTTTGGGTATACTCTTTAACTAGATATGCACCTACCTTAGAGTAATTTAATCTAATTTCCCTAATTTGCTTATGAGAATGTTATGTGGGACTGTGTCAAAAGCCTTACTAAAATCAAGCTGGATCACATATACTGCTTTCCCCCTAGCCACTGGGCCACTAACCCTGTCAAAAAAGGAAATTAGGTTGGTTTGGTATGATTTGCTCTTGACAAATCGAGTCTGGATATTATTTAACCACATTATCCTCTAAGCAGGGCCGGCTCCAGGCACCAGGCACCCAAGTACATGCTTGGGGCGGCACCTGGTAAGGGGCGGCGGGGGGAGCGCGGCGCGGCATTCCGCGGGGGGGGGCGCTCCGGCGTCACGGCGCTGGGGGGGCGGGTTCCGGTTGAGCAGGGCTCGGCGAGGGCGCGGCGCTGGAAGGGGGTTCCGGCGGGGGCGGGCTCTGGTGGCGCGGCACAGTGCGGGGCTCGGCGCTCGGGGGGGGGGGGTTCCAGCGTGCGGCGCTCGGTGGGGGTGTGGCGCGGGCGCAGCGCTGGAGGGGGGTTCCGGTGGCACTTGCAGGGGGCTGGGGCGGGCTCCGGTGGCGTGGCGCTCAGCGGCGGGGGGGGGCATCGCAGGGCTCGGCACTCGGGGGGGGAGTTCCGGCGGCGCTCGGCGCAGGGGGGGGTGGGCTCCGGCGCACGGCGCTCGGCGGGGGGGCGGTGCGGGGGGAGGCGCTCTGGGGGGGTTCCGGCGGTGCTCGGCTGGGGGGGGAGGGGCGGCGCTCGGCTGGGGGGGGGCGGTGCGGCGCTCGGCTGGGGGGGGCGCTTTTTTTTGCTGCTTGGGGCAGCAAAAAAGCTAGAGCCGGCCCTGCCTCTAAGTGTTTACAAATTGGTTGTTTAATAACTTCCTGCAGTATTTTTCCATGTATTAAAGTAAGCCTGACTGGTCTATAATTCCCCAAGTCCTCTTTGTTCCCCTTTTTAAAGATAGGATCTATGACTGCTCTTCTCTATTCTTCCGGAACCTCACCTATCCATGAATTCATGAAGATTACTAATGCTTCTGAGATTGCTTTATCTAGTTCCTTAAGTACCCTAGCTTGAATTTCATAAGGCCCTGCCAATTTATCTAAACAATTAACCAGTTCTTTCCCTATTTTTGCTTGTGTTCCTTCCCCCTTATTGTTAATATTAATTGTGCTGAGTATCTGGTCACCATTATCTTTTTTAGTGAAGATTGAAACAAAACATATATGAAACACCACAGCCTTCTTGATGTCATCAGTTATCAGCTCTCTTTCCCCTTTAAATAGAGGACCTACACTTTCTTTCCTCTTGCTCCTAAGCTATTTAAAAAACTACTTCTTATTGCTTTTTATGTCTCTTTCTAAGTGTAACTCATTTTGTGCCTTAACCTTTCTGACTGTCCCTATATGCTTGTGTTATTCTTTTGTGCACCTCCTTAGCAATTTGTCCATATTACCATTTTTCATAGGATCCCTTTTTGACCCTTTCGGATATTTAAAGACCTCCTCATGGAGCCCTATTGGCCTCTTATTATCTTTCCTTTTCAGGATAGTTTGCAGTTGCATCTTTAATATTGTCTCCTTTGAAGTTACCATCTCCTTTGAACTCCTTTTTCCCCTTAGATTTTCTTCCCACAAGTCTTTACCTACCAGATGTCTGAGTTTGTTAATCTGCTTTTTTGAACTCCATTGCCATTATTCTCCTGTTCTTACTTCTTCCTTTCCTTATAGTCATGAAGTCTATCATGTCATGATCATTTCCATGTAAATTGCCTTCTGATTCACTACCAGTTCTTCCCTGTTGGTCAGTGTAGCAGTGCAGGACTCACCCCTGCAGTGCCTCAGTCGTGGCTACCGCCAGTCTCTGTTTAGCCCCCGCGCCCTAGGGCAGAATGCAGTCTATCAGCCGATCATCACAGGCAACAAGGGGTTTGGACTGGCTGCCTTTACCCACCCTCCGGCTGCCCCTCTGCAAGCCCAATACCTAGGAGGCTTAGAACTAGGCCCTGCAGCCTGGGGAGTTGCTGGCCTAGGGTGTCCCAGCTCCTAAGGCCTTTCCCCAGCCCTGCCTCCCTCTAGGTTCCCTGGGTGAGTTCCCCAGCAGCCAGGCCTGTCTCCCTCTCGAGTCAGAGTGAGACTGCTCCCTCTGGCTTCACTGGCCTTATAAGGCCCAGTTGCTTAGTTTGGG
The DNA here is from genome assembly GCF_027887155.1 of Malaclemys terrapin pileata. NCBI lineage: Eukaryota > Metazoa > Chordata > Testudines > Emydidae > Malaclemys > Malaclemys terrapin. The sequence continues at coordinate 93,252,706 of NC_071506.1, read as the reverse complement.
GCGTGGCCCCAGTTGCAGCCACTTCCCCCAATCAGCTGGGGTTTTACTCCCTTGCCCAGCCCCAGCCCTCTGCAGGGCTTTTCCAACCCCTTCAGGGCTGGAGCGGGTGTTCACCGGGGGGGCAGAACTCCTCGCGGAGCCCCTGCTACACAACCCCCAGCTTCGTGTGCAGGTGGCGGAATCCCCCGTGGTGCGCCAGAGGTTGGTCCTGGCAGACGTCACTAGGGTCGGAGACCTCCTGGACTATGACCGGGGAGTCTGGCTGGATCCCCTGACACTCGCTCGGTGCATGGGGCTCTCCAGGCCTTGTACTCCCCAGTGCGTACTTCAGGAGGTGAGGGCCGCTTTGCCACCCACTGCTCAGGTCTACCTCAACCAGGTCCTGCGCGAGGGCACGCCCCACCCACCCTCCACCCCTGGTCCTCCGGACCTTTTTATCGGGCCCCTGCCCCGTGGACCCAACCGGCTCTCCCGCCCCTTCTCCGTGAGCCGGCTGCACGACTTGCAACCGGGTCATTTCCTGACCGCGCCAAGGAAACATCTATACATGCTCGTGCTCCACACTCTTCACTTCCTCACCCTCGTGTCCTGCCCCGATACGAAGTGGCGGGACCTCCTGCCACCTGTTGAGGGTGAGAAGCCCCGGTGGGCCAGCCTCTATTCCACCCTGGTCCCGAGGCCCACCAGGGATATCAGCTGGTGGCTCCTTCATGAGGCCGTGAGCACGGGCGTGTACATGGCGCGGTTTACCCCTGTCCCAGACACCTGTCCTTTCTGCAGCGTGAGGGAGACCCTGGCTCACGTTTACTTAGAGTGTGCCAGGTTGCAGCCCCTACACTGGCTCCTCACCTACATTATGTTGCATTTTTGGTTGCACTCTTCCCCTCACCTTCTCATTTATGCACTCCCTATCTGTGGCCCCACAAAGTCACGGGACCTCCTGGTCAACTTCCTCTTGGCCCTGGCTAAACAGGCCATCTATAAAACGAGGGAGAGGAGGTTGGCTGATGGAGGTTCCTGTGACTGTAGGGCCTGTTTTTCTGGTCCTCTGTCCGTTCACATATCCGGGCAGAGTTCCTCTGGGCAGCGTCCACTGGCTCCCTTGACACCTTTGAGGAGCAGTGGGCACTGTCCGGGGTTTTCTGCTTGGTGTCCCCGTCAGATTCCCTTCTTTTGACCCTTTGACTGCACTCCTGTTCCTGTTGTTACATTAGTTGTCCCCCATAATTATTTGAGTTTCAGGCCCTGTGGATCCTCTCCTTAGGCTGGGGGGGGGACCCTCTAGTAGTGGGGGGGCTTACACCCGCCCACTTCCTGAAGCTCAATAGGTACAGTCAGAATCAAGTCTAAAATGGCTGTTCCCCTAGTTACTTCCTCCACTTTCTGAAACAAAAAGGTGTCCCCAGTATATTCCAAGAACTTATTGGAAATTTTGTGTTTTGCCCTATTACTTTTCCAACATATGTCTGGCTAGTTAAAGTCCTCCATGATTACCAGGTCTTGATTTTTTGATATTTTTTATTTGTTCTAGAAATGACTCATCCACCTCGTCTTCCGGATTCCATGACATAAACCCTATTGTTTTACCCCTTTTATCTTTACACAGAGACTCAACAATTCTGCTTCTCATCTCCTCAGGACCTGAGAACAAGTTTGTATATTCTTGATGTAAAATGCACCACTACCTCTCTTCCTGAACAAGCTATACCCCTCTACACTAATGTTCCAGTCATGAGAGTTATCCCAAGTTTCTGTGATGCCAATTAAGTCATAGTTTATTTTATGTACTAATACTTTCAGTTCTTCCTGACTATTCCCCGTACTCCTTGCATTTATATAATAGGCATCTTAAGGTGTTCAACAGATTCTGCCACTGATTTCCCTCTTGTTGCTCCTATTATCCTACTGGCATTTTCCAAAATCTCACCCTCTGTTATGGTTGCTTTTTATGTTTACCTGAGGGCTTTTGTTACATGACTATGGAATGAAATATTACTCACTTATATGTTGTTGTTGTTTCCCATTGTTAACTCCATCAGAGTTATTCCTGATTTACACCAATGTAAGTGAGAGAAAAATCATCCCATCATGATTCATCAAATAAGGCAGAAAAGACAGACCTAGCTGAGGATACTAAAGCTTCAGACATCTTTGAGCCTATCTCATTGATTTCAATGTGAGCAAGATTCAGGCATTTATGATGTTAGTTTTTACATGAGAAGACAAATTTGAATGAAGACAAAAAGGAACCAAACCCTAAAAAAACATAGTGGAATGTCTCAGGAAGTGCTTTCCTGAAAATCATCTGACAAACAGATTCAAGCGTGTTAAGTCACAGAATGTGGCCCTTCACATAGTTATGCTGACAAGTGGTGTTACAGTACAAAGTCATATCCTGAAGAGTTGACAGTGTTCCTGCAGGATTTGTCCAGTGAGTCAAATATTTTGTAATTAGATTTGCCATTTCTCAACAATAGAAATTGGGTACTGAAGGGAGTGATTTTTGATGTTGCCACTGTGTTTGTTTGTTTTTTAATCATCAAAACATTTATGTTAAGGACATGGTGGCAGGTCTTTTTTTAAATACACAATGCACAAACTATCTTCAAAAATATCTAGTTAACAGAATACTTAGAAGAAGCTACAATTCAAATATAACATTTTCTTACTTTAGTTTGTAGATTGTATTTCAATCATTAACATAATTGAATCTTTAGAGTCCAAGCATGTTTGCTAAATTGATTTCTTGATTTGAGATCTCTAAATAAAATTGCTGTATTTACTGAATGACTGTAAAAGTGAATGTAGTTTGTCATAATATTCAATTTGCAGGTAAAGATTTCAATTTTTCTTCAGCTTGGTAGCATCCAGCTGCAATTTGATTTAAATAGGATTTGGTTTTATACTAGTGTAATCTCTGAAGGAGAGCAGGAGATAATTATTTATTAGTCAGTGTTAGAGATAAACACTATTTTTAATCAGAAGTTTAATCAGATGCATTAAACTTCTTACCCATATTTTAATATCTGCTGGCAAATGCTAAGTAATCCAAGGGGATTTGGGATTGAGCTCTTCTACAGGTATATCATATACTCTGTGCATAATCTCCTTTGTGTAACTGCAATGATGTATTGCTCCGATCATGGTGATAGCTTGGAACAACCTTTTAGTTTTCAGGTTTAAACTCCTTAAAACAAGTATTTGAAATCATTGGAGCAACAGTTCTTTAATTACAGTATGAAAATAATCCTGATAATGAGCCAAAAATAGTATTATTTCTTTTTTTATTAAAATCAGACCGTATATATTAAACAATAATATATATATATATATATATATAAAACCCCCAAGCAACTTCATTCAAATTAGATTATTTAAATTGCTTATTTCAGTCTGAGGGCCCAGGCTCTCCTCTGCTGCTGCAAGCAGACAGTATGACACTGGCATTGCTTGGGCTAGGAAATGCAGAAGGAGGGGCAGCCTCCACAGCACTTCCCTAGAACCTGTGTAAGCTCCTCCCTAGTTGTTCCATGCAGAGCCCTACTGGGAATTTCAGTAGACTCCATCACACTCATTCAATTGTCCTCTATTCATTTCTTCTGATCTCTATTCATTTTTTTTAAATAGTCTCTGTTGGTTTCAGTTGAAAGACCAATAGTTCTAGGAACTAACAGGGAAGAATTACGGAAATGTTGGGCCCTATTTGGCCTGACCCAAATATAAGCCTGCTTTCAGCCTGTCATAACTATAAAGGGAAGGGTAACAGCTGTCCTGTGTACAGTACTATAAAATCCCTCCTGGCCAGAGACTCCAAAATCCTTTTACCTGTAAAGGGTTAAGAAGCTCAGGTAACCTGGCTGGCATCTGACCTAAAGGACCAATAAGGGGACAAGATACTTTCAAATCTTGGGGGAGGGGGGAGGCTTTTGTTTGTGTTCTTTGTTTGGGAGTGTGTTCGTTCTCGGGACTGAGAGGGACCAGACATCAATCCAGGTTCTCCACATCTTTCTAAACAAGTCTCTCCTATTTCAAACTTGTAAGTAAATAGCCAGGCAAGGCGTGTTAGTTTTCCTTTGTTTTCTCAACTTGTAAATGTACCTTTTACTAGAGTGTTTATCTTTGTTTGCTGTACTTTGAACCTGAAACTAGAGGGGAGTCCTCTGAGCTCTTTAAGTTTGATTACCCTGTAAGGTTAATTTCCATACTGATTTTACAGAAATGATTTTTACTTTTTTTCTTTAATTAAAAACCTTCTTTTTAAGAACCTGATTGATTTTTCCTTGTTTAAGATCCAAGGGGTTTGGATCTTGATTCACCAGGAGTTGGTGAAAGGAAAGAGGGGGAAAGGTTAATTTCTCCTTGTTTTAGATCCAAGGGGATTGGATCTGTGTTCACCAGGAGTTGGTGGGAGGAAGGAGGGGAATGGTTAATTTCTCCTTGTTTTAAGATCCAAGGGGTTTGGATCTGTATTCACCAGGGAATTGGTGAAGGTCTCTCAAGGCTATCCAGGGAAGGAAATTAGCCTTGGGATGGTGGCAGCGGATCAGAGCTAAGCTGGTAGTTAAGCTTAAAAGTTTTCATGCAGGCCCCTACATTTGTACCCTAAAGTTCAAAGTGGGGATCCAGCCTTAACACAGCCTCACCCCCCTGCAACTCTCTCTATATCTACTCTATATGCAACCAGGATGCATAGGAACTACTGCTAGAGTAGAAGAACCATTATTGCCATAGAACCCACTGTCTGTGGGGGAAGGAGAGCACCCTCACCGAGCCCTTGGATTTGGTGATGTCCTCTCAATGTCCCTCTCCCACATACAGAGCCCTCTACCCATGTGGCGGGTGTGGTATGAATGACATGTCTGTCCCATCACTCTCTGTTTGGATGGGGAAGGCAGTCTTCATAGAGCTCTCTGTTCAGGTGAAGGCTGAAAAGAATGGCATTGGTGGGCTACTGGATCCTGTTCTCCTGCAAGTTGACAGAAAAGCTATAATCGTGGCATTTGCCATTGAGGCAAGTTGGGGAGGAGGAAAGACTGTGGCTCAAACTGTGAGTGACAGGCCAATCTGTAGAGAAGTCCTACCCTTCCAGAACACCCAGGATCTGCATCCTCACTTGCCCTCCCCAGAGCCACAGCAATGGCAGTAGAGGCAGTGGCCTTGGCTCAGTGGAAGACAGGCATCAGAGATAGGCTAATGCTCCCATACTTTAGGTGTGAAGCTGATACTGCTTCTGTGCCTAACAACTCTGAGCCTAGGACTTAATCCAGTCTCAGGAACATATAGCCCCAGGAACCAGAAGACCAACAGACCAGTTGCTCTGTACCAAAAAATATGTTAGCCAAAATTTGGAATTTGGGTTGGAGGGGAGGGGCACAAGGGGCCAGCTACTTTATGCAGCATATTACCATATAGACCAACACCATCGCAAATGACTGAAGCCTGAGAATAAATGTTTCCAAAGTATTTAAATGAATTAAGGGCTTAACTCTTTGAAAGTCTATGGGACTTAGGAACTTAACTGCTTAAGTCAACGTTGAAAACAGGGCATAAGTACTTCTGAAAATTTCTCTCCCGGCCCCCCCCACGCTCTTCCGAGCTCTGTGGAATCTCCCTCCTGCAGGAGATACCAGGGAATGAGGGAGAGATACTGGGCAGTATTTTGGAGGGAAGCAGTCTCTGGATGTGTAGTCCTTGCCTGAGGAGGATCTTAGGGACTTGAGCATTTATTGAGTTAAATTGAAGTGTTAACACACCTGGCTATGTGATAGAAATGACAACAAGAGGAATAAAATGTAAATGGTTGCACTAAAAGGCAATTGTATTTGATAGTGATTTGCTCCTGACAATATTAGTCTCCCTGAGTCCTGATTCTAGTCCCAAGAAGTGTCCTATGCCTTTCTTTATGTTTTGAAAAAGCAATGTCCAAGCAAGATTTTGAGGAGGAAGTGTCCGCTCTTACAACACCACACCATATTGTCTTTTAGTAGTTTTCCAAATTTGCTTTTATTCTCAACACTTCCACATGTAGGATTCAGTAGGAAATGCAGCCTGACAACAAAGATGCTGATTCTTCTATCATATCTAACATTTAAATCAGGTCCTTTAGCTTTTGCTATTGTGACCAATTCCTTGTGTATTTTTAATGATCTGTTCACGGAGGGGTAGGTAAGAAGTAATTATCAATAGGCTACCCTGCAAACATACATTTTGGGACTGGTTAGAAGGGACTAGTAACCCCTTTTCAGGGTTATGTTGTGCCTAGCCTCTTTCTCCCACTCCTCCCCCTAATCATGCACTGTGATCCTGTCCCCCATTGCTGCTATGCGTGTTCTTGCAGCGGAGTGAAAGAGATGGAAGTTCTGGGCTCCAGCACACTGTAGTTGTTTGCACTATCCTAAGCTGTAGGGCAGTGATTGAATTCTAGGCCTCAGGAATGGTCTACGTTTTGTTATCACGTAAGCAGATGCAAATCCAGACAGCTGGAATCAAAGTAGCTACTTCAGATTTGTGCCTATTTAAATAAAGGTTGATTTGGACCCAGATAAATTAGTTATAAAACACATGTTGCACCTAACTAAGATCTCAGAAATTAGATTTATTGGTGGGAAATAAAACATGACAGTAGTTAATGATAACTGGAGGTATACAGAGATTGTGACACAGTCGTCAGACAATCATTCAGATATGGCAGTGTGCATAGGAAACAAATTACATGAATACAAACATCAACATTTGTCATTCTCAGGTTGACAAAAGGCTTATGGATACTGGTATACCTCTCCGTAGAGGTGGCAGGATTCATTCTCTTGAGGAAGAGATGCATAAGAGTTATCCATACAATAGTTTATTTTTTTTTAAAAGAGAATGTCAAAGTGGAAAACAGGAGAAATGGTATAAATCTAGTAATATTATGCAAACATTTCATAAGCTAAATGAGATAGGCCTCTTCAGCTTTGTTACAGAAAAAAAAAACAGGGGAAGATACCTTACATCTTTCAAAAACAATGCTCCTCTCTGACAACTCACAAGTCAGCCTGATAGCACCCTTTGAATGATGCCCGAATCCACCCATGACAGACATTGTATCACCCTATATTATCCCGGATGATATCAAGCTCTGCAAGGACACAGCACCTGAGTAGAGTAGAAGAGACTGTGTCCTCATTGAAGCAAAAGTTGCATTTAGGGAGGGTTAAGTAAACTCCATCTGGCTACACCTAGTTTTTACTCAGCCATTTCAGCTGATCATAACACAGCAAAGGGCGGACTAAGTGCATGCAGATAAATGAGAGAATACAATGAGACACAACAATATGCCATATAAAATGGCACATTTACCTACTCATTCCGTAGGTCTGCTTATCATAGGGCAGCCCTGGTTGAAACGTATCTCCAATAGCTCTTGCCAGCTCCAGAGGGCAGAATTAAGGTTGTGGGGCAGGCTGGCGTGTAACTTGATTCTGTATTTCCTGGTTTTCAGAGGTTTAAATATATTGATATTCTGGCAGGTACAAGGTCAACCTTAACTCTGTGTTAACAAAGTTTTTGGCAGTGAATATTACAATTCACTTGCTCAAACCACCTTACAACTATTAACTAATTAATCCACGGAACACTCCTGGAAGGTAGATATTAGAGCTGTTTGGGAAGTTTAGTCAAAAATTAAATTTCAGTAAAAAAAGTTGTAAACTTCTGCAAAATTTCTAATGCATCCCCCCCTTTGGGGGGGGGTAGCTCTAATAAGGCCTATTAATCACTGACGTGAATTACATAAGTCCAAAAAGAAAGTTCAGTGGAGCCAAGATTAGAATTAAGGAATTCCTTATTGCCAATGTCATACTCATTCCACTAGACCTAGTGTATTCCTTTTTCTAGTGTAGTATGCACAGTATTATTAAAAGAACTAAAGAGTAAAAAAGTTACATCAGACTATCCTTCACATAGGTTCCAAAAATATAAAGCTATAATTAAAAAGCAGCGAATAATAATAAAGAGGTTCTATCACACCAAGCCTGCAGTAATTGGTCTCTATTTACCATCTCGGTGGAATTCAACAACAGAAGTAGTAAGAATGGGATTATTCATAGACTCCAAGTAACACGCCTGCTCTGTGATGATTCTGCATTTACAATTACATTTAGACCTGTCCGTTAGACAATTTTTAATCCATTTAATGTGTGCTGTGTTCATTTTATCTCTTTCTAGTTTTTCATCAAAATATTATGTGGTACCAAATCAAACACCTTAAAGAAGTCTAAAAATATTACATCAACATTTCTACCTTTATCAACCAAACTTGTAATCTCATAAAAAAAGTATCAAGTTAGTTTGAAAGATCTATTTTCCATAAACCCTTGTTGATTTGTGTTAGTTGCATTACCCTCTTAGTTCTTGATTAATCAAGTCCCATATCAGCTGCTCAATTATCTTGCAGGAATCAATGTTAGACTGACTTGCCTTTAATTACCTGGGACATCACATTTACCCTTTTTAAAAATTGTCATAACATTAGCTTTCTTCCAGTCTTCTGGAACTTCCCCCGTGTTGAAAGACATACTGAAAATCAACATTCATGGTCCATTTCCTAAACTAGCTCTTTTAAAACTCTTAGATGCAAGTCATCTGGACTTGCTGATTTAAAAGTGTCTAACTTGAGTATCTTCTGTTTAATATTCTTCAGCAATACCAGTGGAATGGAAAGAGTGTTATCATCATATAATGAGACTATATCATCCATTGAAAATACAGTACACAACTATTTAACACTTTTGCCTTTTCTGAATTATTATTGACAACTCTACCAACTCCATTTAGTAATGAACATATATCTATCTATCTATCTATCTATCTATGCTAGATTGCCACTTGTGTCACTTTGCTTCACTTATCAATTTTCACTTATTCCTAACTTATGATTTACATTCATTTTCATCAACTTCTCCTTTCTCCCATCTGTGTTGAGAGAGAGAGAGAGAGAGAGAGAATGCACTGTCTTCATTTTTTCCACTAAACCGGATCAGTTTTTAACCAGTATGACCTTTTATGGGATTGTGGCTTTTTGGCCATCTAGTAGGGTGTCCACCACTTGGCACACAGGAAGAGAATTAATAATTTCACACCTATTATTGCACAGATGTGGTTTTTTTCCTTCAAAAAACAAGTTACAAAGAAAAACAACAAACCACACACATTAATTATATAGTTTGATCTATGTATGAGTCCTCCATTGGGAATTACAGAAATAATGAAGATAACATTTCAAATAAATTCCATCCTTACTGGTTGAATCCTAAGTAGCTGGTGGTATACAGTAGCACATTTGCAGAGGTAATCTTTTTTCAAAGAAACATATAACAGCTTATATTTTAATATAGTAAAATTATCACTAGCTTATCATATAAAATAGTGTTTCCCAAACTTGTGACGCCGCTTGATTAGGGAGACCCCCTGGGGGACCGGGCTGGTTTGTTTACCTGCCGCGTCCACAGGTTTGGCCGATCGCGACTCCCAGTGGCTGCAGTTCGCTGCTCCAGGCCAATGGGAGCTGCTGGAAGCGGTGGCCAGCACATCCCTCGGCCCGTGCCACTTCCAGCAGCTCCCATTGGCCTGGAGCAGCGAACAGCAGCCAATGGGAGCTGCAATCGGCCGGACCTGTGGATGTGGCAGGTAAACAAACTGGCCCAGCCCGCCAGGGGCTTTCCCTAAAGAAGCAGCGTCCCAAGTTTGGGAAACACGGCTTTAGTAAATAGATCCAGAGGTCCTTTCCCTTCTCTGTGTTTTACTGAAACAGTCTTTTGTTTCTATTTATAGACAGAACAAATCCCTGTCTTGTTGTAAAAATTCCTTTTTTTTTAACTTTAAGTGGTTTTGATTGTTTGCAGTTCCCTCTGATGGTTTTCCATTGAAAGTTTTAGTATTGTGCAAGGCGAAACAAATGAGCCTTGCAATGCATCACCAGGTAACCATAGTGGGTAACAACTCTCTTCTGCCTGAATGGGTCATCACTGAGATACTTTATGCCCTGGTTACTATTTTTTACTCCAAGTCCTTTCAATATAAATACTTAAATAATACCCATATATGTATTTCACAATTGTTAGGAATCGTGACAAGTTACGAGATTTCTATATATACATTACATTGGGGTTCCCAAACTGTGGTATGTGTACCCTTGGGAGTATGCAAGACATCTCTGGGGGAAACGTCGGATAAATTGTGTAATGGTGAATTCTATGTATTAATTTCTTTCTTTATTGAATTTTCATAATTTTCATAAGCTTTATAACACTTTGGGCATTTGTTATATAAAATACAGTACATTATTTACTTCAAGATATACCAATGAGAACAGTTACACAGAGACGCTGACATACAGAGCCCTCACCTCCAATCACTGTACCGCGTGGGTTTAGTTGCCCAGCAACTGTTCAGTGTAACTGAGCTCAGAACTTAGGGTTTTCTTTTTGGTTGTATGTGTTGCACTATAACTATATCTGTACGTAACAGTGAAATATGGACAGTTGGCTAAAGACAGTTAGTGTTAAGAACACACAAAGTATCAGTCATGAGAAGGGTAAGGGTAGGCAGGCAGCTGCTAGCTCTGGAAGGGTGCATGCAATAAGAATAGTTAGGGAACCTCTGCATTACTCTATATAATACATATCCTGTAAGACGTGTTTAGGGTAGTGAAAGTTTGGTGTAGTGAGTTTGTCAGATCTGACATGAGAGTTGTTTCCAAAGAAGGGGGACCCTTTGCTAAGGAGTCTCTGTATCACAAACCCCAGGAATATGACTACTGTGCAATATGTTGTCCGTGGGGCAAATTTCTTCCTAATCCATAGCAAGTTAATCATCATGGGCCCCTAAAATTTTTTAGCCTGTCTAGTATTATTGCAGTTGATATTCCTATTATTCTTGTCAATGTAACAGTGCAATCCAACCCAAGTACGGGGCAACATGTAGCTGTATTGTCTGAAGAGTAGGGCAGAGACCAGACTATTAAGTTGAGATGCACAATCTGGTTCCTGTTTCTCTCTTGCTCCATGTGGCTCCATGTGCCAGCCCTTTTGCTTATCCACCCAACCCCTTCCCAAATACAACCCCCACTTGACAATAAATTGGCTTCTGTTTCTTTTTTTTCCTTATAAAAGAGGATCACTTGTGAGTTTAAATACTACAACCACTCACCCTCAAAAATCTCACAATTTTTTTTTTTCATTTCCTTAGTTTGTTTTTTGAAACTGGACTAATATTTTTTACATATTTAGTGAACAGTATGCAACACCTGAAGCCAAGAACAATTTTTATTCCCCTTAAATTGGAGGTTTTCAATGGAAGTAACTGCAGCATACTGTAGATATGATACTATGCCATGAGTATCATAGCCATCATCACAAATAAGAAATACAGGAGAAATGTTTTAATTATATTCTTTCAATTGTCTGTCATTGATGGCTAGCTGTTGAGTGCATTCTTAATGGGTGAGCAATAGGAGAGCAACATAGTCTTATTTTGTATAGTTATTAAGTTGATGTGTATACATACAGTGTTTGTCAGATGAGTTTACTAACAAGCTTCTGTTTCCTTCTGCTTGAAATACTAGTTTATAACATGCTTGAAGGAGTCTATTAAACTGGATGGGTAAGGTGGGTAGCATCAGAATAGATGGTTGAAACACAAGCTAATGTGTAGCCAGAAGCAGGCTAAGCCAGAAGTAGCCTAAGCCCAAGCTGAACACCTGTCAGTTGATTTACGTCATGATTGAAATAATTTTCTTTATGAATTATCTGAAAAGGCCACTTGGTTTTGATTTTCTTCAGCGTGTTTTCCCTTTGCTATGAAATACAATACAATGAACTGTATATGTCAGATTCCAATGGCTTCTTTGAGAGATATTGTAAGTCACACATCACTAAGGGTGAAATTCACCCTCTGTGAAGAAGAACAGCCCAAGGCCTATGCACGACTTAATTCCTCTGTAGCTTTATTTTCAGAGCTAAAGTGTACCTCTCTCTGGCCTTCTCACATGCCATGAAATTAATCCTTAGTGGGTGTTAAGGAATATAAGGGGGAGATTTTCAAATGTACAGAGTGGGTAGGCATCCAACTCCCACTGAAAGTTGATGGCAATGGAATCCCTAACTTCAATTCCTTCCTTTCAAAATCTCCCCTATGATACTACAGCTTTAATATGGAAGAAACAGAAGAATGTGTACAAATTTAAAAGCTGAAACATACAACTCTTGATACCTTCCTATTAGCACTTTTTCTCTTCTTGTCCCTCAGCATGTAAATTTCTTCAACTTAAATTCCTTTACACCCACCTAAAAATGAGTATATGACACTTTGCATTATAAGTGAGAGACGTTACAGTTTCTCTCCAAGTAATGCAGCCTTGTGAGATTCCATTCCTCCAGGGCAAGTATGTGCCAGGCCAAGTGTCTTTAGTTTGTGTTGGTATTCATTACTATTGTTATTAATATCATCATGGTGAAGGGTAGGTGAATAGATGTTGTGCCTGGGTAGGTAAGGATACATGACAGTTCATGGTTAAAATTTGGATGTATAGCCAGATTTGTCTGCAGTGCTGGCAACCTCCCTTATATTCTAAGAGCCGACTGACATGGAGTCAACTCATAAAACACATTTTTCTCATACCTAGATAACCTCATCATCCCCAGAGACTGGATTTCCGAGTAAGGTTTTAACACGTGTGTGTGTGGCCAAGTATTACAGAATCCTTTATTTCACCTCATAAAGGATGGCCATTCTCAGTCAAGCATTGCACTTTATTTCAAACTGACTGTTCTGTTAATTCTGTCAATGCAGGAACCACTCACAACAAATGATAATAGCATACATCTTGTGCAAAGACTTGGCTTACCTAAAGAATAATTTGTGTGATCAGTTAAACTGACTGGTAGAACGCAAGGGCTTCTAGGCTGTATTTTCCTTTTGTCTGTTTAATTGAAAACATGAAATGTCAGAGGAGATAGAATCGGATGAGACAGTTAATTTCTATTGATCAGGAAAGAAGAGATGTGCACATTTTAGCTGCTTCTTCTTACCACGCTAGCTCCTTCGGCATTTTCAGCAGGGTGATTTTGTTGTGATAGGAGGGAGGGAATGAGGAGGTTAAAAACAATTGTATGCACTCCTCCATTTTAGCTGTCAGTCATTAGGATCACGGAGGCTACTTATTCACCCTTCAGGCAGTTCTGTGACTGCAGCTCAAAATGAGCCTTGTCTAAGCAGAAATGTACAATTATACCAATCAAATGATTGCCGGTCTACACAATACAATTATCCAGCTTAATTTGGAGGATGAATTAATTGAAGGATGATTTTCTATTTTGCATAGAAGGTCCCTCTGAAGGGATTTCATAAACAGAAAATTGAATGCTTGACTTTTATACCTTTGAATCCCTAATAAAATACTTCTCTTTTTTAATTAGAAGTTGATTTTGTTCTGGTTCTTCTCTTTTAGGAATAGGAGGAATTTTTAATAGTAAAAATGATCTGTTAGATTAACATAGAATCAATATTTGTAAGGGGCTGGGGAAGTGCTACTTTGTAAAAGCTTTTCTTTTTTTTTCCCTTCCACAGATGAATATTGATTGAAAGGAGGTTTCAGTATGAATTGTTATACTTGGCTATCTCTTCTGCTAACACTTGGTCAGCTATGGCCTTGCCTTCCAAGTATGCAGAACCATAACATCCACAAAATGAACCAACCTTTTGCAACACTTCAGAGAGTGAAACGTGGCTGGGTATGGAGCCAGTTTTTTGTGCTGGAAGAACAGATTTTAACAGAGCCTTTGTCTGTTGGCCAGGTACGTTCTGTGGGAGATACAGTAACATAAAGTGCAATGCTTTGACTTAACAAGTTGATTAACAACTGTTTGCATCACATAAATCTGGCCCTGGACAGAGCAATCACCTCCAGAGATTTGGAAGACTGTGCTCAGAAGCAGGAGGGAAAGTGCACTGGCAAAAAGGTTTGTCAGATGTCTGCACATTTGCCCTTATTATGGACCTAATCTTACAATCAGGAAGATCATTGGAGGGTCGGAGCCCAACATATGCCAGGCTTTTACCAGTGCAATAATATAAGTCCTTCACCTTCCTCAACACCAAATTCATTATGCAATTAAAAGTAAAATCACACACAGTAGATGTTGACATGAGACTTTAAATTTCCCTTTTATCTTCTGAATGAAAGTTAAGGACTCATTTATCAACATCTGGCAATTTGCTTATGCTATTTTTGGCACTGTATGGAGGCAGACATACTGAGTGCAATGCAGTTTACAAACAGTATTTAGCATGATTTTCTATTACACTAAGTAGCAGGTGATTTACCCCTCATTAATTTTTAATGAAGCAGATTAATACTAAATCCTTTTACCACTGAGAAGCTATAGGAACCTGCATGGTTCATTAGATTAATGTAGCTTTCGCACAATGAGCAATTATTTTTCAACCTCTTTTAAAATTGTGCATTAAGATAATTTTCTTAATAAGATCTCCCTCTCTGCTTATTTATTTTTATTTATTATTAATAAATTATAATTAATAATTATTATTATTATTAATTTATTTGCCTTTAAAAAAAACAGAAATAATTGTAATCTCTAGATCTGGTGTCCTTTTCTGTAAGGCACTTTCTAGATGAATGAACTGAAATAAGTTTAACCACTAATTAACTAGCACTAAAATTTAATTGGGCCCAAAGGGTGAAGTACTCAAAATTCATTAATTACTTTTTCACAGCTCTTTCAAAGTAACTACTGTGGAAGTATGATGTCTCACTTCTAAAGAAGCAAGTGTAGATACCGCATATGCTTTCGTGGCTAGGAATTTAGTTTCATGCCAAAAAAATGCTATGATTTCCCTGATCCTTAATATAATTCTTATATTCTTTCCTTTTTGTTCTTCACAGTGCTACAGGTAAATTGATATGGAGTTTTAATTGAGGATTATGATTAATTTATTGCTGATTAAATCAGCCACATTTACTTGTGATTTTCCACCAAGAAGCATATGCTCTGTTGTCAGTAGGGAAGTGACAATCTAAGATCAGCCAGTGACTTCTTAGTAAATAAGGCCCTGCAGGGAATTGCATCAACAAGAGTCCAAAAACAGACTGTCTCTGTTATTAACTGTCACTTATTCCAGCTCACAACTCCCCTGCACACTCTGATTGTACAATCAGAGCTTATGTTTCTGTAATTTCAATTTTGAATCGGTCCCTCCTAGATTTCCAAATGTAAATGAATCTGATGAATCTCTTTGCAGTGATCACATTTGTGAAAAGATATGTGTCGATCAACATCACATTTGGAACTATTTTGGGGATGTTCTATGGCTGTTTTATGCAGAGGTCAGACTAGATGATCACAATGGTTCCTTCTGGCCTTGGAATCTATGTATCTATAACCCTTGATATATTCTTAAACCAAGTACATAAAACCTTTTGGGCCTAATTCTCATTTGTAATACAGGACCATTTATTTTGCTGTTATGCCCCTCTGACTTAATATAATTTACACGTACTCTAAAGTCCTTTTACATCACCAGGGTAGTGCAAAGAGATCTTAGTGTAAATAAGAATTAGGTCCTTTTATGTATCTGCAATAAATGTTCAATATAAGAAGTCTCCTATTTTTATGTAATATGGTCATGTCACCTAACACAATCTTTTGGTTACAAGGATGGTAGTACAATATTGGTTAAGGTTGAGACCAGCTGACTGTTTCACAGATGATTTTTCTAAATGGTATAAAATCCACCTGCTTACGTGGTTTGTCTTGAAAATCAATGTATCCCATGGGCATCTGGGGGTAAGGTTAGTGGTAGAGCTGGTTGGAACATTTTCATTGAAATTTAATTTCACGAAAGCTGAAGAATTTCATAGCGATATTCTGATTTTGATTAAGTATTTGTTGGGAATGCGAGAGGAGAAGAGAGAGAAAGAGTCTCTCACACTCTATAGCTTGGTGGTTACGGTACTAGCCTGGGATGTAAGAAATCTAGGTCCAAGTCTCTATAAGGCTCAGACTGATCTGGGATGAAGGATTCTGCTCAGAAACAGGCAGAACAGGCACTTAAAACTGAGTCTCCCATATCTCAAACCATTATCAACAAGATTTGGTTGTGGTCCAAAACCAGACATTTTGAATCAATTACATTTCATAAAAATATTTTTAAAGTTTTGGATTTGTTCCAAGGTGGAATGAAAACAAATTGTTAAACCTCAAAAGTTGCCACAAAACACAATTTTCATCCTGTGATCATGTCAAGTTAATGGTCTAAATGTGAGGTTATGTAAGCAAGATACAGCCCCTGCTAAAATAATCATGTGACATCAAAATGTTTTGGTTCTTATAACACATTTTTTGCACACACCTGGAGCTCAAACTATTATGCTGATCTTCTTCACACTGATATCACCTACCCAGGACTGATCTCAGCTAGTGTCTGGCACCTGCTGTCCTTGTGGGGAAGCAATATTTAAAAAGTCATTCCAGGTAAAGGTTGGGTGTACACTGTGGCTAGAGCCAAGGTTATGCTCCAGAGTTATTTGTACATGTGCAACAGTGCTGTTATTCTGTTGCAAGTTAGTGTTTGTAGGTAACCTGATCTCAGAGTAAGTGTGTGGATCAAGGTGACCTGCTGTAGTCACTGAACCTGAGCAACTACCTTGAAACCTATTCCATATGCAAGGCCAGTTAGACCAGCAGAACTGCAGGGTCACAATGTGTGGATGAGATGGTGGTGTTCAGAGAAGAGATTTGCATTTATTAAGAACTGGGGAGCCTTTGGGGAAAAGAAGATCCTATGCAGGAAGGATGGGTTCCACCTAAACCAAAATGGAACCAGAGTCCTTGAATGTAAATTATAAAAGGTCATGATAGAGTTTTTTACATTAATGGCTGGAGTAAAGCCAATAGGTACACACGAGCACACATTTTGGACAGAGACATCCATTAGGGGTTGGCTTATTAAGGGGATACTCTATATCGAAGTAAAGAGAAAGGACAGAAGCTGATAAAGTACAGGAAGGAACCTGAAGAGAAACAGTCAAATGAAAAAGAGACCCACTCAGTTATACCACATGAAAGCAGACCACTAGATATTGACATTTTTTTAAGTGCTTATATGCAAATAGTGGAAGTCTTAATACCAAAATGGGATAAACTTGACTGCCTGGTATTAAATGAATATATTGATATAAAAGGCATAATAGAAACTTAGGAGAACAATTGTAATCAATGGGTCACAGTAATTCTAGGGTTCAAAATATATAGGAATGACAGAGTAGAGTCGTGCTGGTGTGGGAGTGGCACTAAATGTGAAAGGAAGCATTGAGTTAAAAGTTGTGAAACCTTAAATGACTCAATCGCTATGGATGGAAATCACATGCTTGTGTAATGAGAGTATAGCTCTAGGAATATACCTACCATCTGACCAGGATGGTTATGGTGACTGTGAAATTCTCAGGTTGATTAGAGACGTTATAAAAGCAGAAAACCCAGTAATAATGGGGGATTTCAACTATTCCCATATTGATTGTGTATATGTCATCACAGAACAGTAGAAGAAGTTTTGGATCAAACTGATAAATTAACAGTAATACGTCACCAGAAACAGTTGGTATTCACAAAAGAGTTGTGAGAGAACTCAAATATAAAATTGCAGAACTACTAACTGTGGTATGTAACATATTACTCAAATTAACCTCATTAGGACATGGGATAAGAGGGAAGGTCCTCTCATGGATCAGTAACTGGTTAACAGATGGGGGGAAAGAGTAAGAATGAAGAGTCAGGTTTCAAAGTAGCAGTCATGTTAGTCTGTATCCTCAAAAAGAACAGGAATACTTGTGGCACCTTAGAGACTAACACATTTATTTGAGCATAAGCTTTCGTGGGCTACAGCACACTTCATCGGTTGTATAGAATGGAACATATAGTAAGGAGATATATATACACATACAGAGAACATGAAAAGGTGGGAGTTGCCCTACCAACTCTAAGAAGCTAATTAATTAAGATGAGCAATTATCAGCAGGAGAAAAGAAAACTTTTGTAGTGATAATGACAAGGTGTGAGGATATTTAACATGGGGAAATAGATTCAATGTGAGTAATGGCTCAGACATTCCCAGTCTCTATTCAAGCCTAAATTGAAGGTATCCAGTCTGCATATTAATTCAAGGTCAGCAGTTTCTCATTGGAGTCTGTTTTTGAAGCTTTTCTGTTGCAAGATTACCACCTTTAAGTCTGTTACTGAGTAACCAGAGAGGTTGAAGTGTTCTCCTGCTTGTTTTTGAATGTTATGATTCAGTTAAGAGTCAGTTTTCACAGTGGAGGGAGGTAAATAGCAGGGTCCCCTAAGGATCGGTACTGGGATCAGTGCACTTCAACATATTCATAAATGACCTGGAAAAAGGGGTAAACAGTGAGGTAGCAAAGTTAGCAGACAATACAAAATTACTCATGATAGTAAAGTCCAAAGCTGACCAAGAAGAGTTACAAAGAGAACTCATAAAACTGCGTGACTGGGCAACAAAATGGCAGATGAAATTTAATGTTGATAAATGCAAAGTAGTGCACACTGGAAAACATAGTCCCAACTATACATATAAAATGATGTGGTCTAAATGATCTGTTACCACACAAGAAAGAAATCTTGGGGTCATTGTGAATAGTTCTCTTAAAACATCTGCTCAATGTGTAGTAGCATTCAAAAAAGCTAGCAAAATGTTAGGAACCATTAGGAAAGGGATAGATAATAGGACACAAAATACCATAACACCATTATATAATTCCATGGTACCCCAACACCCTTGAATACTGCATGCAGTTTTGGTCACCCCATCTCAAAAAAGATAATTAGAATTGGAAAAAGTACAGAGAAAGGCAACAAAAATTATTCGGTGTTTGGAACAGCATATGAGGACAGATAAAAAAGAATATGACAGAGATTTATAAAGTCATGAATGGTTTGGGGGAAGTGTTATTTACCCCTTCACATAACACAAGAACCAGGGGTCAATGAAATTAATAGGCAGCAGCTTTAAAACAAACATAAGGAAGTACTTCTTCACACAATGCACAGCCACCCTGTGGAACTTGTTCTTAGGAGATGTAGTAAAGGCTAAAAGTATGACTGAGTTAAAAAAAGAATGAGAAGTTCATGGAAGTTAGATCCATCAATGATGCAAGCCCTTGATCTTGATCTCCCTGAACCTCTGACTGCCAGAATCTGGGAGTGGATGACAGGGGATGGATCAATTGATAATTATCCTGTTCTGTTCAGTCCTGCTGAAGCATCTGGCACTGGTAACTGTCAGAAGACAGGATACGGGGCTAGATGGACCACTGATGTGGCTCATTATGGTCATTCTTATATACTGTGAGGTTGAATCTTACACTTGGCAGCTTTCTGAGAATGTGTATTGTGTGCATATCTGCAACCTGCAGGGCTCCTTCTGGACCTGAGAGCAAAGTTTCCAATTTAACAACTAATTATCTAAATATTCTGAAATCCACATGCACACTCAGATTTTACTTTAGAAGTATTGTCAAGGAAAGTACCATTATGTAAACAGAAAGAAAATGAAAGACTCTAGTAAGCAGCAGCATTAGGGTAATGTAATCATGGCGTATGCTCCTCAGTCATTTTGTGAACAAGGGGACTGAGTGTGATCAAAGGAAAGTAAATAGCTGTGACTTTCATCAATGTCAGCATGATAAAAGAGGTTGTTGAGAATCAGGAAATGTATTTATATTCATGTGAAAATGCAGGAAAAATTGGAATTTGCATTTTTAGAGAGAATGTTTAATTTTTTATATGCTGTGAAAAAATTTAAAAAAGATACAATAGAATCCCATTTATCTGAGCCTCCATTATCCATTTTTCCATATTAACTGAACTGGGGCTGACAGCGGGAGCCCTGTTGCCCAGGTCTGAAGTTCTCCAGATTATCTGAATTTTTGATTATCTGATCTGGCCCCAGTACCACTTAGATCAGATAAACAGAGTTCCCTGATATCAGTAAAATATTGTGTTAAACTGATACCAGTATATATTGTGGATAGGAAAACTAAAGTTCAGTGTTTCATTTTAATCATGGAAAAATTTGGGTTTTTATGTTTTTTTTATTGGAATTTTTTTTTAATAATGGAAAACTAGGATCCCTGTTCATAATAGAGAGCCATATTCCAAGGACTGGAATAAGCTTGACAGTGACAGGTCATTGCCATCAGTTAAAACAGTAATTTGTGTTTATAATAAAAATAAACATAAAAACTAAATTTCAACCTCTACAAGAATTCATCCAATGTACACAAACCTAAGTTTCATGCCTATCAATTTCACTCTTCAACGTGATGTGGTTTTTGTAAAGGGGTCCAAAGCAAATATCAAATAGAAAAAAAATCACAGCCTTTTTAAAAACAGTTGTAGCAAATCTCAAATTATATTCTCCCTCCCTATAGAAAAAACAAGCAGTGTGAAAATGACAATCAACACTCAAAAATGCTATTCTAACCAAAAAGACAGACTTTTAGTATATCTTCTTCTTCCCTATTAAAATAGAAATCCTTGTGCCACTCTACCCATCCATAATATTTGTTGTGCCACATTAGAGCCAACATTAAAGTTGTTAGTGTAAATTGTGGTCATTTGATCAAGGGCTTTCTCAGATATAGCCCCCACAATAAGTTGTTGATTTTAGTTTCAAATTGAAGTCAAACCCACATGCATACTGAGATTATCTTGAAAATTGGTATTTCACAACAGGTGGACTTTGGGAGAGGAGGAAGGAAAACACACATTTTGATGAATGGGTCAAGTTCACATCTCTCAGAGCTGTTGTGTCAGGCTGTATTCATCTCCAGGGGGTGTTCTGATTCATCTAAGAACCACAGAGGGTTTTGCACTGCTCCTGGAGAGAAGTATAGAGTTTAAGACTTCCCTCCTTTTCTCCTTGCTGACTACAGCTGGTAGATGTGCTCCTCACAGCTAGAGCTAGGTAAAAAAAATTGGACATCTTTTTTTTTTTTTTTTCCTAAAAATGCAGATTTGGTTTGATGAAACATTTCATGAATTCATGTTGAATTTGCATAATTGCTGTGGCTGAAAAAAAAAGAAAAATCTGAAAAAGTTAAAATGATTTTTCAATTCAAAAGGGCTTTTCATTTTGAATTTTACTTGGATTTTATTTTTTAAACATAAAAAAAGTCAAAATGTTTAATTTTGGATCAAAGAAAATGTTTAGTTTGACCTTAAACATTTTTTTGAATCTGTTTTGCTGAAAATTTAAAAAAAAATGTAGGTTGGCCCAAAACTTTTTTTTTTTTTTCCAGGTCAGCCACTGAACTGACAGATTGGTTATTTGCACATATCTACTCACAGCCCTTCAGTTACTGTCTTTCTTCCTCCCCATAGTCCTTCAGCTCTATTGGAGCCATAGAGAGGCAAGGAGAAAGGCCCATCTGATAGCTGAGTTGCAGTGAACTGTTCTCAGAAAATGTCCATGTGCACCCCACAGGTGCACCTCAGTCATACCCTTCTCATTTCCACTGCTTCCCCCCGAAACAAAGGAAATTCACAAAACAAAGCTCTGAAAACCAGAAAATACAGAATTAAGGTTCACATTATTCCCACCTGCTTAACTCTGTCCTCTTTGAGTGATGCCACAATCTGCCCCAACAGACATTGTAGCATTCTATCCTTCCATATGATACGGAACATTGCAGAGCACACAGCATGTGGGTACAGTAGGAGAAACTGTCAGACCACATCCACACTACGGCAAAAGTCACATTTAAAGCTAGCTTAGTGAAAACCAACTGGCTCTGCCTGGCCTGCACTCGACCACTTCCCTACACTGAACAAACCACCCATTAGTCACCAGATGTTACCACCCTTTGGCCACTGTATTAAGGACTTTCTGGAACATCACCTGTACTTATGTCTGCCTTGTAGTGCACTGTTACATACACAACCAGAATGTTACAAATTCCCATGATTAGAACTAACTATTGTGCTTCTCTGCTTGCACAGCCAACATAACTCACCACTGAAACCAGGGGATTGTGATCCCTTTGGGAACATTTGCTCCTCTCATATCACAACATGAACTATGTCATCCTGCTGCAAGTAATCCCTGAACCAGTCAAAAGAGCTGTCCCTAACTCAGCAAAAGGCAGATCAAGTGCCTGCAGATAAATGAAGAAATACAATTGTGTGGGACACAACACATCACATAAAGTGGCACATTTACTTAGTCATTTCTCATGTCTTCTTATTATAGATAGGGCCCTACTAAATTCACAGCCGTGAAAAACATGTCACGGACCGTGAAATCATACCTTCCCCTCCCATGAAATCTAGCTATTGGAAGGAGGTTAGAGGAGGGCCCCCAGCTCCAACTGCTAGTCCCTTCTGGACTGGGGATGGACAGTCCATCCTGACTTACTCTTCCCCTAAACAGATCAGACCCACTTCTGGGTACCTACCCCAGCTGCAGGAACTTGCAGGAGGTGGGTCTGATCTTCCCCATGCTGCGGGAGCGCCCCTGTCAGGGGCTCCTAGCTGCTAGTCCCGGCTGGGCTGGGGAGGCACAGGATTTGCTCTTCCCCTGCATGGCTTCTCTTGGGGGGAGATCAGACCCACCTCCTACTCTGGCAACCTCCTGTAGCTGCAGGAAGCTCTGGCTGCAGGCTGCTTCCCAATCCCGGAACTTCCTGCAGCTGTGGGAGGTACCTGGAGGTGGGTCTGATTTCCCCCCAAGCATGGCCATTCAGGGGAAGAGCAAGTCCTGTGCCTCCTCAGGCTGGCCAGGACTAGCAGCTAGGAGCCTCCGGCTGTGGTGCTCCCAGCAGCATGAGGTAGATCAGACCCACCTCCACCTCCAGGAACCTCCAGGAAAATTCTGGGGGTGCTGCATTCAGAGCCCAGGTTTAAAGTCAGTGCAGAAGTGAGGGTGGCAATCCTGTGATCTCCCCCTTACAACAGCTTTGCAACTGCTCCCATGACATCCTTTTGGGTTGGGACCCCCACATTACAATACAGTGAAATTTCAAATGTAAACATCTGAAAACATTAAACTGACTAATTTTCATATCCTAATACTGTGAAATTAACCAGAATGGACCATGAATTTGGTAGGATCCTAATCATAGGGCACCCCTGGCTGAAACATACTTACAGTATTACCCCAGTGGCTCTCTCCAGCTCCAGAGGGGGCAGAGTTTAGGTTGTGAGAAAGGACCAGGCTGGTGTGTACCTTAACTCTGTATCCTGGTTTTTAGAGGTTTAAATATGGGTGCACGTGACATTCTGGAATGCTATGAGACATTGCCAGTTAACGGTAACTCTGCGTTAATGAAGTTTTTTGGGCTGTGAATACCCACAATTACAGCCCACATGAGGAACTATCTCTCTGCTCATGGTACACCAGTGCTGCCCGGGGGGGGAGGGGGGGAGGGCAAGTGGGGCAATTTGCCCCGGGCCCCGCAAGGGCCCCCATGAAAGTTTTTTGGGGCCGGGTCCTTCACTCACTCCAGGACCCCCGGAGCTTCTTCCGCTCCGGGTTTTCGGTGGCAATTCGGTGGTGGGGGGTCCTTCTGCCCTGGGACCCACCGCCGAAGTGCCGGGTCTTTGGCGGCAATTCCCCACCGCCAAAGACCCTAGGCCCCTGAATCCTCTGGGTGGCCCTGTGGTACACGGCCACAGTAGCAGTCAACAGAGGCCCTGATTCAATATCTCCCTTGATAGAAAAGAGAGGGGGATGGCTGGCAGTTCATTCTTCACAAGGCCATGATGGAACTCTGACATGCTTTCTTTTCCCTGGTCCCAAATAGCGTGGTTCTGCCAACTTTCAGGGAGTGATATAGAGCCCATTTGTTTCACTGGCTTTTACAAGGAAGCAGGGAACAGTGAAGCACTAGCTAATGGGCTGAGATTTGTATTGGAGGGAGCTTCCGCTTGATAGAAAGAATGAAATGACTGAGACTGGATTTTTAATTTTATATAATTGGCAGTGTGCTCAGAGATTGTGTATGGGCACTGTTTATGATTCAAAATCAAAAGGAAATAAATGGAGCACTATAAAATAAAAGACATGTTGGAAATTGTTGTTCTCATAATACCATAATTATAGATCTTTGGCATGTTATAACTGCATAAATGGTGACAAAAGTGCTGTTAACTGGTGTTAATACTAAGACAATAATAATGACAGCATGAACAAATCCGACTGGACCAAAATGATCTCTGTGGCTCAGCCTGGTTAGAGTAAACCTCATCATAAACCTAGTCTTAGCTACAGGAACATAGACCACCACCTTGTAAAGAAATGGGAAATAGCAATCAATTATTTCAAAATAAACAGCACAGAATTACTCCTCCCACCCTCCTCCAAATGGCTTTGTATACATTTACTATTACTGTATAGGTACAGTGCCACACTTGCTCAGATGTAGATTTACTATGGTTAATAGTATAGTATAATAGTATAATATAATATAAGAGTATATAGATAAATATATATAATATATAGAGAGAGAACATCTCTCTCTCTATATATATAATATATAATATATTATATATTATATGTTTATCTATGTACTCTTATATTATTGTAATATATATATATATGAAAAAAAAAGTTGAACAGTTTTTCACCCCTTCACTATCCCGTTACATAGGTATATAGGCCCTGATTCGGCAAAGCACTCAAACATCAAACAGTGATGTCAATTGAACTGAATCATGTGCTTAAAGTTAAGCAGGTGCTTAAATGTTTAGCTCAATTGTGGCCATAAATCAACAACAACTACTGCATGGTTGGATGGATATATCACAATACCCTGTAGCCTCAGCTTAGTATAAGACCCTAAGAATGCTTACTGTTGACCAGACTCATATAGGTCTGAACAAAAAAAGATATAATTCTTTTGATTTGTTATCCAGAAAATAAATAGTTATCTTTTTCCCTTGTAGCTGAAGTCTGATTCCGACAAACTTGATGGCACTTTCAAATACATTTTGACGGGGGATGGAGCGGGAAGCATTTTTACTATCGATGAGTATACAGGTACAATTCATGTGACACAGAAGCTTGATCGAGAAGAGAAACCTTTCTACACTCTAAGAGCACAGGCAATTAACAGGAATACCCAGCTGCCTGTTGAACCTGAGTCAGAATTTATCATCAAAGTTCAGGATATCAATGATCAGGAACCAAAGTTCTTGGATGGACCTTATGAAGCCACTGTTCCAGAGATGTCTCCTGAAGGTAAAAGAAAGTCAAGAACCAAACTCTTTTTTCCCACCTTGCTGGACCATTATATTATTTTAAAATATTTATATCCTATTTTATAGAGTGCCTTTCATTCAGAAGGGCTCCAGAGCATTATCCCAAAGGG
Organism: Malaclemys terrapin pileata; assembly: GCF_027887155.1. Taxonomy (NCBI): domain Eukaryota; kingdom Metazoa; phylum Chordata; order Testudines; family Emydidae; genus Malaclemys; species Malaclemys terrapin. Next base: position 93,227,265 of record NC_071506.1, on the reverse strand, counting down.
GAGCTCTAACCCTGCAAAGACTTACAATGCAGGCTTAACTTTAATATGTGAGTAGTCCTACTGAACCCATGGGCATGTTTACCTTTAAGCATGTGGGTAGTTCCATGTGCATAAGTCTCTGTAAAATCAGGGTCAAAATGAGCAGATATATAATTATGGCTACATCCCTTCATACACATTATGGATACATCCCTTCATACACCAATGAAACCCAGCCAACTTCTAGGCTTGAAAATAGTAGCTGTTAAATATCAGGATACAGCAATGTTGCATTTCAAGACAGGCAGAATATTGTATCAAGTTGAGGTTGCAAAGGAGAAGTGAGGGAAACAGAATGTAACATTCAAATTTAAAGTTGGCTAAGACTCCACTCCTCTAATCTCTCAAAAAGTCTCACATATCATGTTTACTGGTCACAACCTGTCTGTTCTTCAGGCTTATATCCATGGAAAACTAACACTATACATTTAAACAGCAAGGATCTATAACCCCTATTGACTCTTCTAAGTACATAAATGTGAGCTCAAACTAAATGAAAATTACTTAATAACCTCTTTCAGGCTATTCTGAGTGTGTATGATGATTAAATCATAAGCTTTTATTATACTCCATGTAATACACCATGTACTGTAAATGGAACAGAAGAGTGCCATTCACATCATGGGTAGTCAGTATTTTCCCCCTAATTTAGTTCCAGATTTCAAGTTTAATAATCTGGTCTTTGTTGGGAATTGTGTGGGGATGCAATAGGGTGGCGTGGCACTGCACTGACCAAAGATACAATTCCTTCTTTCTGGCATGCAGTGAGAGTGTTCACACTTCACCATCCTTTAGACTGGTGACACTTGTTCCCTAATCCTCGCCCAGTCAGTTTCCCTCCATTCGGGATGAATTATGCTCTGGAGGTGCAATAAGGGAAACACCCCTGTATTCCTTAAGCATGGAGACGGAAATTTTCCCTGCCCCTTGGATAGGTTGCACTAGAGGAGAGGAGTCTTGAAGGTAATTTGTATTCCCTCTCTGACCCTGCATCCTTATGTTAGGGCCAGACAGAATTTGGACCATGATTTGGAATATGTCTGGAAGGTTGGTACTGAAGGTAACAAGTAAAGATACCCTCCTGTCAAAAAAGGAAAATTAGGAAAAGAAAGCAACTGGCATAAATGAGCAGGTTATAGATAACTCTCATGTCCAAATTGTCCTGAAAGACAGGAAAAAATGGATCCTTTAAAATTTACTCAACAGATCCCTCTAGTCTCTTTAATTACTACTTTCATCTACTTCAGTTATTTCCATTGCAAATAATACTGAAAAGAAAGTCAAACATTGTGCCAGTTAAAACTGTGTGAATTAATAAGCTCATTACCTCAATAACATCAGTGATCATAAAAGCTAATAAAAACTATGTATCATTCAGCATTACCCATTTACTGTTAGGGCAGCTTCACTGAATTTGTCACAGCCTCACAGAGAGATGTAAACTACAACTTCCTGTGCTGGTCTGGATCTCAGCTACCAAGCAGGAGAGATTTAGTCCAGAGGCCAGGAGGCAGTGCTTCCCTCATATACATATAGTAAAGGGATTCGACCCAGTATTTGGATATATGATTTAGAGTGTGTTCAGGGTGAGTGCACTGTCATTGTTCCTATCCCCTCTCTCTAATAAAGTGGGAGGTGAGGAAGTGACAGTTGAAGGGGAAGAGGGGGATGGTGGAGGGACAGAGGCAGGCTGGGGGGAACCTAAGAGAGAGACAGAAACAAAGTCAGTGAGTAAACTGAGAGAAACAGGCTGAGAGGAAGAATGGCCACATGGACAGAGGGAAACCAGGACTGAGAGAAACCGTGAGTGAGTGGAGAAGCTGAAGTTGAGCAGGACAGACAAAAGTGCAGGAGAGGGTCCCCTGAATTCAATGCTGGCTGGTCAAGTCAGTGTGTATTTGATGACATGTTCCTGAGCAACCATTCCTGTAGGCTCCTGAGCATCGGACCTGGTCACCTCCTGTCATTGATTCATAATGTCCCAGAGATCTAGAACAGGAGAACCAAAGGTCCTTCAGATCCCATGGGTCTGGTTTAATGTGCACCCGGCAAGTAAGCACCACTGGAGTCAAGTCCATCTTTTCAGGAAGTCACAAGAGGCACTTGGGGCTCAAAGATTAACTTGGGTATTAGACAGCACCCAGTGAGATATCTGGGGAGAGGGGAACCTAGAACTACTACTACTACTAATAATAACAATAATAATAACCTATAAGATAATAGCCTGTACATACTGAGATAGATATAGGTTTTTTCTCTATTTAGAGAGTTATATTTAGTTAAGTACACTTAGTAGTAAGTTAAAGTGTGTGTGTTTATTCAAACAGTTATTTTTATTATATATGTTCTTCATATATTTAATGTTATTGTAAGTAGATGGAAACCAGTTCCATTTGTTTCAATTTAAATAAAATCCCTGTTGTGTTTTTTTTTTTTGACAACCATCTTATCTATCATTAAATAACCATTTATCATGGTGTAACACCCACACCCTGCCTCCATCTCTCATCTGTTGAATAAATTATACCATCACTATGATGGATCATTACTAAATCATGGTCAGTGATTTTGGGATAGGGTGATGTTTGGTTGTGTTTCAAATTATAACATGATAAATTACTCCGAGAGGCCAGTTTACACTCATTTGGGCTTCCCATAGAGCAGGGGTCGGCAACCTTTGGCACGTGGCTCACCAGGGTAAGCACCCTGGTGGGCCGGGCCAATTTGTTTGCCTGCCACATCCACAGGTTCAGCCAGTTGCGCCTCCCACTGGCTGCGGTTCGCTGCTCCAGGCCAATGGGGGCTGCGGGAAGCAGCGCAGGCCGAGAGGTGTGCTGGCCACGGCTTCCCAGAGCCCCCATTGGTCTGGAGCAGCGAACTGCAGCCAGTGGGAGCTGCCATCAGCCGAACCTGCGGACGCGGCAGGTAAACAAACTGGCCCGGCCTGCCAGGGTTCTTACCCTGGCGAGCTGCATGCCAGAGGTTGCTGACCCCTGCCATAGATGGAGCATGTTCATTCTGCAGCCAGGGATCCATAAGACTGCACTAGCAAATGCCACTTGCAGATCCACTTAATCAGCATATCTACTACCACCAGGCTATACCCACGTCCTGACAGTGATGACCACTTTGGGGCCTGTTCTGGGCCCTCCACTGCCACAGAATTCTGTCTTGGCAGACATTTTGGCCTTAAAACCCTTCCATTTAGGTTTGCATGGAGACAGGCATAAATCTAGAATTGGCCCTTAGTCTATGTAATTGATGTTTAGAATTGACTATACACATGATACGAACATTGAATTAACATAAAAATAGGAGCATAAACAGGCATCAGTAACCCATGAAAAATGGTTTTAAAATGTTAACCTTCTAGCAAATACCACAGTGGAAGATGAATTAATAAGGAAATAATGGCTAATCAAAAATGTTTCACTTCCCTCTGTTTTCCGAATTTACATTTATACATTAATATTTTGTGTGTTACTTATATATTTGTTTCCTTTAATTATGTGACAATTAAATTCTTATCCATGAAAAGTGCTGACTTGACAGCTCAAGAGATTGTAGGGCAGATCCTCCGCTCAGTGGAGCAGGGCCACTTTACATCATCTGAGTTTCGGATCAATATTTTTCTATAATCCTTCAAAGAGCTACAACATGGGGTACAGTTGTGAAAGCTTTCTTGCTCTGTCCTGCCTATAAACCTCAACCCTGAGGTTTATAAGGTAGTTACATCTCCACAGGAATAAACTCGGGCCTTGACCTCTTGGCTGAGCCTGCCAACAAGGGTGCCAGTTAGGGCCAATTGTATTGGCGATGTGTGTGTGTGTGTGTGTGTGTGTGTGTAGACCTGTTCCCTAGGAACTTTTTTGAAACCATCAGCTTATTTCAAATACTCCAGCAAACTGCTTTTAGATGATGCTAAAATAATTAGTGACCGGGGATAGAAATTGACCACGTAAAATGAAAGGCTCAAAGCCCTATATCCAATCCCCTGAATCATTTGTTATTTATTTCCATTTTAATATATCAGAGAAGTCCAGAATAATATGACTTCAATATTCCATCTGGTTAAAGGTTTATTTTAATCTAAGATATTCTTCTAAAATCATGTAAGAGGTACTTGTACTTCGACAATTACAGATCTAGTGCCTATATCCTCCCCTTAGCACAGAAAGTAGTAAAATTCCCTCAGCCTTACCTGAATGAGTGATCTCTCAGAAGACTCTCTGCATGCTTCCCTCTTGGAGGGACACTTGGTTTACAGAAGTGATAGATTCATGGTCTTCTGATCATCCCAAGTCATTAATATAAATCTAGGTGAAAGCCTGCAGATCTTGAGACACCCATATAAAGCAGCTTTCTCTGGGTGCACCAGGGTGCGGGAACCCCTGCAGCACTGACAACATGGTCATTTAAAAAGTTATACTGCTACAGACAACTCCCATACCCACACTGGCTGAACATGCCCCTTTACCCTCACTCATACTGTCATTAGAACAGAGGCCTGGTCTACACTGGAGGGCAGGAGGGGGAAATTGATCGAAGTTACATGACTTCAGTTATGTGAATAACATGGCTGAAGTCAACGTATTTAGACCTACTCACCATGGTGTCTTCACTATTTATCACGTCTAGACTAGACGCGATAAATCGATCCCCGCTGGATCGATCGCTGCCCGCCGATCCGGCGGGTAGTGTAGTCATACTCTTAGAGTGGTGTTAAATACTGGCTACCAGTGCTGCATTGTGTGTAGAGACTGCACCCTGAATCTGGACAAAGCAAGTAGAGACAGGCCAAAGACCTTAGTTTCTCGGCCTCCTAAAACATCAATTCCAGTAGAGGGTCCTCTAACCTACCAGCAGATGGAGACTGGAAACAGCAAAGCTTTGTGACGTCAACCCCATGCCAGTTCAGCACACCAGTTCTTTCTTCTCTGCCAGCAGACAGAATTCCCCTTGGCTGAGTTAAGCATGTCAGTTTGCTTTTATCTTCTAGCTTAGGTTCCCTTCAGATCTGGGCATCACCTAGTGAGCAATCAGCACTACAAGGCTCTGTGCTCATCTTCTGCCTCTGGGAAAGAGTTCTCTGCTGGCAGACAAGCACAGACCAAGGAAAATAAGGTGACAGCAAGCACTGCATAGTCAAAGACAATAATGCATTGCTTTCCCTAGTGTGCACACAGAATCCTCTGACCCCCCACACACATTGGAAAATTTAGCTCAAAATTAGGTTCAAATACCAATATTTATATTAACATAAATGCAAATGAGTATAAGAGTTAGTATGCTTTCTAAGCTCTCCCTTATCTGCTGCATTTAAATTTTATTAGGATTTTATATGCAAGTGTCATAGTAAATGAAACATGTATCTGTAAATGGACTCTTCTGGGAGTACAAGACTATGGTTTTCCCTTAGGCATTTGGTATGATTTTATATAAAGTGCTTCCCATAGTGCTATTAGACTTCTACAAATGCAGTACATCTTATGGAATGGGTAGGAGTCAGATGCAATGATATATCAGTATGTAACATGTTTTATCTATTTGGGGCCCTAGTTAGAAAAACAAAAGGATATTTCCCATATGACTGTCCTGTAGCTACCTAATATGTTATAACAGGTAAATGAGACTGATGTTTGCACCATAGGAGGCTCCAATAATAAAGAGAACAATTTTACCTTTAAAGAGAATGTACCAGAAAGCAGTGTACCCAAGTTAAATGTTAGCGTAGTATCATAAAGAAAGTGTAAATAGATTTATTATCTAGATCTATGTTTGAACATATAAAACACATATTTGGGTCTGAACTGTTTTATAAGTATTGTGTAATCCAACTGTACTGTATTCAAAGACACAAGTGTGTGAAAGCTGATGGGTACGTTTGAGTAACTTGCATCTTTGGCATACCAAGGTCAAGTTCATTGTCCTTTCCAAACTTCCATTCCTGCATAAAAAATACTTCCATAAATGGTATCATAATTCTGAACAATACCAATTAGGCCATCTATTATGTCATTTTTCTTCTGGAACTTTAGAAAATGGCTTAAAAATGTGTGAGCCCACTAGTATAAAGTATAACATTTGTATTTGCTGATTTATATTTTTAATTCCAAGCAGGAAGCTGCAAAAATCGTTTATACTATTGTTTCAGGGATGCTAAGAGCATATTAGCAGTTGCAACTTTTTATTATTCAGGCATAACTGCCCACGTTGACATGTTTAATGAAACACTATTCCACTGAGGTAACTTCTTGCTTTTGCTAACACAGGTAATACTCATACAGAAAAATCTTCCATCTGAGGTGAGAAATTCAAAATTGGAAAGGAATCTCTCCTTGGAGAATGTGTAGTGTTGAGCTACCTAGTACCACATCCATATTTAACCCATGATGTGGAATCTCATTCCTTGGGAGATGTGAGAAGACAATCCCCTCAAAATAAAGCTCACCCCTTTCAAAAATATGTTCCAAATTTTAAAATGGAAGTTCTCTTCCAACTGAGGTTCAAGCAGGAGAGGAGCATTTACCTTAACCTTGAGACTGGACTCTCTTTACCAGATTACCACTACTTGCTTACTTCTCCTTTTATACCCTGCACCAGGGCCTGGCAGAGCCCACCTGTAGGAGCTCCATGCTCATTAACCTTTCCTTGTTTGGTTCTATACCTCAGCAGAGCCAACACAGAACCAGAGGGATTGGACTGGAGCTGCTCAAATGGGCAGCACTACCAATCACAGCTTCAAGTATTCATTTTTTAATAAAATGAGTAGAAAATAAAACATGGCTTTAACTGAATGAGACCCAATAGGCTGCAATCATCATATTGCAGTCACATAAGCAATCTCTTTTTCTGTGTATCTATATCCCTGATCTATTAAATATAATCCCATAAAACAGCACATTTCTGAGCTTTACTGTTTGTATTTTGGTTCCTGTTTCAGAGATGGCATCAATCATACACTGTATCCATTGGATTATCCACAGTGGTAGCTTTTGTCAATATTAATACTCAGTTACTTCAAAAGGGCTGCATTATTTTCATGCTTAACAGTGATTTTCGTATGGCAGGAGTGGTTCAGTGAGACTGATCTCTGGTGACCTTCTGTTTCTAGATCACAGTTTGTTTTGAGTTAACATTTATGTACTTGAGTGTACTTACTCATCAGTCATATTTGAGAACAGTGTTGCTTCTGAAGTTGTAAGCCTCAAATGTTTGTGGTTGTTGAAGATTAACCTGTCAATTTATCTTTGAAATTTCTTGCCAGCAATAGAGAGATGTATATATCACCAGTTTGATCAGCGGCAGAGCCAGATTTTGCAACTAGGGGGATAATGGGTTGAAAAAGTGTGTTTGATGCATCCCTTGATTTTGACTGCACCTCCCCTCTGCCTTGCACCATTATAGTGCTCCCCATCTGTTCCCTGCAATGCTTCATGGTTTCCTCCATCCCCTGGGACTAGGGACACACTCCACATCGAGCCCTTGCAACCCTGCCCCTGGAGCTGCTCAGTTCAATCATAATGGGGCCCCCTGTCTGTCTACCCATACTCCACACCCCTGGCCCCCCTCCCCTGCCTGGCCCCCCAGCAGCAGTAGCATGCGCCCAGAGTGGTGGCAGCAGCAGCTGGGGCAGCAATATCCACAGAGACTGGTGCGGAGCAGTAGGTGCAGGCTGGCACCAACATAGAGCCGGGTGAATCACTGCACTTGTAACCAAAGCCCCACCCTCAGACACAGGTGCTGAACAGCTCGGGGCTGCTCCTGGTAGTACCCGTGATCTTATTCGCTGGGGGTGGGGCGAGAGTGCTTCCCCATCAGGCACAGCCTATTTGGGGGATGCTTCCTGCTCCAATGAGCAGCCCCTGAGAAAGAGGCAGGAGCACTTCCCCACTAGTGCAGTAGAGGGTCATTTTTTGCTGTTCAGAGCCCCAGCCACCCCCTGCACTGGGCAGCCCCACCATCTTCATACCCCGCCATCACCACTGCCACTTATACCATTTCTGCCCATCGGCGGCCCCCAAAATTTGCAGCCCTAGGCAGCTGCTTATTCTGCCTATAGGTAGAGTGGATTCTACATAACATGCTCGAAAAAGTGCCACATATACACCTAAAGGCCACGAGTGTGTGTGTGTGTGGGGGGGACTCTCTCTTCTCTCCACTCCCCACTCCCATTAGTTTCACTCTGAGACTATTATAGGCATGTTCTGAGGGTGGTATTCTATACTTGCTCTAGACATAGAACTGCTCTTGAAGTTACCAGCAAAGGAACAGCATTTCGCTCCAGACTACTGTTTTTTCCAGACTACTGAGTCTTTAGTCTGAGAAGTTTCTAAAAGAGTATTTTAATATCCAGAGAGTGGCCTCAACTCGGATCAAGATATTTTGAGAAGATACTGTATTTTACACTAGTGACCCCAAACCTTCAGGGTGTTGCTGACTTAATTATCAGAGAAAACATGCAACAGAAGAGACTGTCTTATGATAAGATGTTATAATGTGATCATATGTCAGAAAGTCATGGAAAGTGGCTCTGGGTCTTGTTTTTCCTCAAGAGAGGTAGCTATTTGTATTCTTATATAGAAGTCAGGTAAGAAATAAGATAAAAATAACCATTTTATTATAAAATGATGATGCTGAGGAATATTTCTTTGCAAGGATATCCTCATGGATGGCCCATGGGGATGTTGTCAATTTTGGATCTAGGACATGACTGACTCCCAACTAGAGATGAAATCATGTTCTGCAGATTGATTTTGCTATCTCTTTTGCAGTAGGAAAGGCTCATTAAAGGCCTCAAGGATATAAAATGCTATTAGAGTCTTGTTCTATTTCCTGGCTGCTTTGCTTGTTAACAGTTTATTTCTATCAGCTCCTCTGTAGGTTTTAAATTAGAGGTTCATACAATATTCGTCTTTTGTTTTGGTTTGTTTTTTATATGGAGCACTTTAATAAAACATCTTAAAGCATATTCAATGGAAAATAAATCTGAAAGTAGCCCATTCACATATCATAAATTAGAAAAACTGAGGACAATATACAGTATTTGCCAATATAGAGATAAAATCCCACTGGAAAGTCCCAAGTTAATCTTTTGTTTTAATATAAATTGAAAAGGAGAATGGAACCAGTACAGAGGCGGAAGAAAAGAAGAAATATTAAGCCTTCTATTGAGCCTATTTTTGGAACATACACTCTACCATTCTCTCTCTGCACTGTAGGATGACATAGCTGGGTACATGAAATGGTTAGAAGTCAGGTACAGTGTACTATTCTATTCTAAGTTACCATATATACTCGTTCATAAGCTGAATTTCTTTAGTAAAAAGGGAAGCACCAGAGACGGGGGTCGGCTTATGAACAGGTACAGAGAGGGAGAGGTGGGACACAGCCCCTCCCCCACAACAGAGGGAGCAAGGAGAGGCAGCACAGCCAGCAGAGACAGAAGGGAAGAGGCGAGGCCAGAGTCTCTCCACTTCTGGCCACGCTGCTCTCCCCTCAGCCTCCAAAGCAGCTCCAGCTCTGGGGCTGGCAGGCTGCAGCCGTGCTGCTCAGCCCCGCCCCCCCCAGAGCAGGCTGTGGCCGCGCCGCCCGGGTGCTGGAGAACGCTTCGGCCCAGCCCAGCCCACTGGAACACGCTGCAGCTGTGCCGCCCGGTCTGGCCCGCCGGAGCAGGTTGCAGCCATGCTGCCCCGTCTGCCGGAGCAGCTTCAGCCAGGTTAGAGACATCCTTCCCTGGCCCTCCCCAGATAAGATGGGAAGGGATGGGATTGGGCGAGTGTGTGGGTCCCAGGCTAGGGGTGGGATCATGTGGAGTTACTCCCCTGACTCCCAGCTTCTCCCCCCAAAAAAATTTCCCCACCAGTTGCTGTCCCGGCCTGTCAGGGTAAGCAGCTGGCGTGCCGGGACACTTTGTTTACTTAGGTTTACCTCCGTGCCTGTGGATGCTCGAGATAAACAAACTCAGACCACTAGTGGCTTATCCTGATGGCCCGGGAGCCAAAGTTTGCTGACCCCTGAATTATAGTGTCGGTTTATAAATGGGTTATAAAAATTTTTACTTATCCATCTTGGGGGGAGGGGGTCAGCTTATAAATGAACCGGCTTATGAGGTTTTTATACCACACTCATCACCATAGTACCTGAGTACCTTCCAGTAGTGCATTAATCAGCATGACTACATATCTATCACAGGTTTGTTTTCTCATTTTCTCTCCAGTGAGAGAAATATGTGCAGTGGAATGTCTTGTTTTGGCAGTGTGTGGCTTATATATACACATACTGCTGCTATGTAGTTCTGTTAGGAGAAGGCAAGATCAAAGAAATGAGCCTTGAACTTGGAGTAAAAAAAGTGATGAGGTTGTAATGGTCACTACTTCCTCAGAGAGTTAATTCCACAGCCTTAGACAGTCTCTGGAGAAGATGTTGTCTCCTGCACAGACAAGATTTACTCTTAATCTTGAGAGTTCAACTGTGTCACAGGAACATAGTTGTCAACCACAGTCTTACTTGCATCTGAAGAAGTGAGGTTCTTACCCACGAAAGCTTATGCTCCCAATACTTCTGTTAGTCTCAAAGGTGCCACAGGACCCTCTGTTGCTTTTTACAGATTCAGACTAACACGGCTACCCCTCTGATACTTAACCACAGTCTTAGACACCCTGGGCCCAGGCCATGTAGTGCTTTGAAGATAAGAGAGACCTTTAACTTGTTTTTAAATTATGTGGGAAGCCTATAGAGAGTGGAAGGTGGGTTTGATGTATTTGTAGCAGCCTGTGTTGCTGAGGAGATGTGGTACAACATTCTGAACTACTTGGAGTTTCCTAAGTGTTGAAGGATGCATGACCAGTTATAGTGAATTGCTGTAATCCAGCGGAGTGGTGACAAAGGCCAGGTCACCAAGATGGAATGGAGTTTCCAAGCCAGATGGAGATGGTAGAAAATCTTATTTGTAGATGCTGATATGTAAGAGCTCAACTTCAGAAAGGAATATAAGAGTTCTCCTTTACAGACAGAATTGACTACGGACTGATTGACCAATTGTGAGTGCACTATGGTTGCAAACTCTTCCAAATCCTGTCCTCTGCCCACCAGCATCACCTCTGTCTTGATCCGCCTCAGCTTCAGCCAGCTTTTTTTCATCAAAGAACTGATCTTTTCCAAGCACTGGGCCTTTTTGGTGGTTTGCGATGTGGTCATATTTGTTGAAGGATAGGTACAGTTGTGTATCATCAGCATATTGCTGTCATTTAACTTTTGATCTGACCAATTCACGTAGTGCAGGGGTCTCAAAGTCCCGGCCCTTGGGCAATCTGCGGCCCGGGAACCTCCCCACTGTGGCCCGCGGAGGAGAGACACATGCAGCCACATTGCTGGCAATGTCTGCTGTAAGCGCCACCCCACCCCACTGCGCAGCTCCCATTGGTTGGGGAAGAGGGAAAGAGATACCATCATTAGTTGCTGGGCAGAGACAGCCATGGAGGCAGCATCATTAGTTGCCGGGCAGAGTCAGCCATGGAGGCAGCATCACCTTTTTCCACAATGAATATAAACAAGTCAAAATACCAAATACAACTATCTGATGCACACCTTGCTGCAATCTGAAAGGTTTTAACTGCGGCCAAACATCAACAAATTGACAGAACTGAAGCGTTGCCAGGTGTATGGTAAAGATTTAAAACTCTCTGGCAGGCGAAGGATTGTATAAAGTTGTATGACAGTTTTATTATTTCTAAGAAATTCAAAATAAAAAATATAATATAAACATTTTATTTTCTGAACACCATCTTCAGTGACATTATTGGCCTGCTAGGAGGACTGGCACTGGCCCTAAGGTAAATTGAGTTTGAGACCCCTGACCTAGTGGTTGTGTGTAAATCCTGAAAATAACCAGAGAAAAAATTGATCCTTCTGGGACTGCACAAGTAACAGGTCTAGTGGTGAAGGTACAGTTTCCCATCATTACTCATTAGGTGCATCCCTCCAGGAAGGACTCAAACCATCTTAGTGCATTACCCTGAACAATTGCCACCTCTCTCAGGTAAGATAGCAGAATCTTGTGGTCAACAGTGTTGAATGCCGCGGAGAGATCCAGGAGGATGAGAATGGATGTCTGTCCTCTATCCATGGACAGCAGAAGATCAACCATCAGTGCAATTAAGGCAGTTTCAGTCCCAAGTCCTTGCGTGAATCCAGATTATGCAGGGTTTAGAATGTTAGCTTTAGTTACATGAGCATTTAGTTGGCTTGCTCGAGAATGAGACGTTTGACACTGGGTGGTAGTTGGCCAGTACTGAATATATTCATACAGTATGAGTTGATTTATATTAAATGAAATGGGTAAAAAAATAGATGTAGACAAAGACGAGACAAGAAGAGAGAATCTGACACTGGTTAAAAGCTATAGATATGCCAAGAGAGAGTTATATGTTATTTAGATGGCAAACAGTCATTTCATTTTAAACAAATATATATAAGAAATTTCTTATTGCACTTTTTTTCTTTTCAGGTACTTCGGTGATACAGGTTACAGCTACAGATGGAGATGATCCTGCTTATGGCAATAGTGCCCGACTGCTTTATAGTATTTTGCAAGGACAGCCCTACTTCTCAGTGGAGCCAAAGACAGGTATTGTTAGGTCTTCCTATAACCCGAGCTTCATTCATGAACTCTCCTAAAATATCTGTGTGTCAGGTAAAAATTACAATAGATTGTAATCTTATTTTCTCAAGACAGCACAAGTATAATGTCCTCAGATCAAACAATCTACCTACCTATCTAGTACCCACACCTGTAGTATCTGAATGTCTCCTGATTTAGGGCTTGATCCTGCTCCTGCTCAAGTCAATGGAAAAAACTCCCATTGACTTGACTAGTGCAGGATCAAGCCCTTAGGGCCCAATTTGGAGACCATTTAAGTCAATAGAATGAGTCATATTTACTTCAGTTGTTTTTGGATGGCGCCCATAGTCACTTCATTAAATTCAATGGAATATATTTCACATAAATCTAAGAAAATTTCAGCCTGTGAGACATTTCAGATATCTCCCTATTTTTAAGACATATATAAAACTGGTTCAAATAATAGTCACGATGCAAACATTAAATTCCAGGACATATAATAATAATACTCCCAAGTCTATAAGATTTTATGTTTAACACCTCAAACAAAATTTAATCAACATAATTTATTTATACCTCAGTACTTCTCTGAAGTAGGGAATATTATTATTCTCATTTCAGAGATGAGTAAGCTGAAGCACAGAAAGTTAAAGGACTTGCTAAAGGTGAAAGTGAGACAGTGGGATACCCAGGAACATATAAAACAAGAAATCCTAACTTCCAGCACAAGGCCACATGTGCTATGAACTAATCAGTGTGTATATTATTGGTTGTGGCCAAAGACTTAAAACTCGATGGCATTTGTCTGTTTGTCTGTCTGTCAATTTGTATGTAACAAAACAACCTTTCAAAACAGCATCTGATCAATTCCAAAACTTCAGGGAATATTCTAGGAACCAATGAGCAGAACCCTATTGATTTGGGGGATCATGGGGGACATGTGTAGCTCCCTTTACTCCGTTTAACCCAGCTTCAAGTACCTATGCAACTGTATAATGATTAAACCACTGGTTGATAGCACCAATTAATGCCTTTGAGCATAACAATATCCCATTTCTGTCCATCCTCCCAATAAATTTTAACATGGCATGAGCAGAGGATGCGGGGCATTGTGTGGGAAAAGGGCAAATGGGAGGGGCACATAGAATCCCTAGCATGGGGTAATGGGGATGCATATAGAGCCAGGACATGGTGTAATAGGAAACTCTGGCATGGTGGGAAGGAGTCACACAGAGCCCGTGGCATGAGCGAAAGGATGGAGGGTGCAGGGAACCCCTGCAATAAATGACAATGGGAGGGTGTCACATGGGTGGGAGTGTGGGAATGGAAGAATAAGCTCAGCCTACAGATGTTATGAATTGTGAAACCTCTTAGTGGTACTAAATCTGATGCTTCTTTTTGTACTCTTAATGTCTGGTCAGTTATTGTAAATAATGTGCTTAGCTAACTGTATCTTCCAGGGGTCATTAGAATTTCTTCCCAAATGGACAGAGAAACTAAGGAGCAATACTTTGTCATTATCCAAGCCAAAGATATGGTTGGGCAAATGGGTGGATTTTCAGGAACAGCAACTGTAACCATCAACCTCTCTGACATCAATGACAACAAACCCATATTTCAACAAAGTGAGTAAATGGCAAGAAGTTTTATTATTACACATGAGACTGTGGGGAAAATTTAGTACTAGTGCAATGTCAGTGAGTTCAGTGGTATACCCATTTACATCAGATCTACATTTTGCCTTTTATATCAAATAAAAGATTGATAAACCAATAACTTTTCCACACAAAAAAAGCCTGGACTAAATAGCTAGAGAGCTTAAGCAAGTGCTATGTTTTGTTATAGTTTTGAGCTAACAAGATACCTACTTTAGGGAAGTTAAATACAAAAAAAGTATATTTTCTCTCTTGGGGTTTAGAGCATAATTTTTCTTTATTACTGTTAATATATTGACAACTGTAAAATTATGTTTCTCAAAGGATAAAAATTCTCTTTCAGGACTTACTAATTAAACGATAAATACAAACTGAACTAGTAGGGAAGCCATGCATTGCCACTGCTATCTAGCATGCAGCTGCATTCAGGAGAAATAATCACACTATGCTGGTTTAATACAGAAATCTATATTTTAATGGCAGTCTTCCCAAAGTGTGCATCTGTAGAGAGGAGGTTTCACACCACTGGTTTTCTGCATACTGTGGTCACTAATCTGAAATAAAGATTAATTATAAAAGTGTGGAAAACAAAGGTGGTTTCAGAATGAAGTGGTGGGAAATAATTCGGATTTAGATATTTTTTATTCAGAAACCTACCGTAAATAATAATAATGTTGCAAGTGCACACCATACAAATGCTGTAAATCAGTTGGGTCCAACTATTCAGCAGTAGAATTAAATTTAACAGATGAATTCCTAGTCCCACTGAAGTTATTGTGAGCTTTGCTATTGATTTCAACTAAGCTAAGGTTTCATCCAATAGTTTAAAAAAGCCAAAGAGCCACAATCAATCTTCTAAAAAAAGAAGAACAGGAGTACTCGTGGCACCTTAGAGACTAACAAATTTATTAGAGCATAAGCTTTCGTGGACTACAGCCCACTTCTTCGGATGCATATAGAATGGAACATATATTGAGGAGATATATATACACACATACAGAGAGCATAAACAGGTGGGAGTTGTCTTACCAACTCTGAGAGGCCAATTAATTAAGAGAAAAAAAACTTTTGAAGTGATAATCAAGCTAGCCCAGTACAGACAGTTTGATAAGAAGTGTGAGAATACTTACAAGGGGAGATAGATTCAATGTTTGTAATGGCTCAGCCATTCCCAGTCCTTATTCAAACTGGAGTTGATTGTGTCTAGTTTGCATATCAATTCTAGCTCAGCAGTCTCTCGTTGGAGTCTGTTTTTGAAGTTTTTCTGTTGTAATATAGCCACCCGCAGGTCTGTCACTGAATGACCAGACAGGTTAAAGTGTTCTCCCACTGGTTTTTGAGTATTTTGATTCCTGATGTCAGATTTGTGTCCATTAATTCTTTTGCGTAGAGACTGTCCGGTTTGGCCAATGTACCTGGCAGAGAGGCATTGCTGGCACATGATGGCATATATCACATTGGTAGATGTGCAGGTGAACGAGCCCCTGATGGTATGGCTGATGTGATTAGGTCCTATGATGATGTCACTTGAATAGATATGTGGACAGAGTTGGCATCGAGGTTTGTTACAAGGATAGGTTCCTGGGTTAGTGGTTTTGTCCAGTGATGTGTGGTTGCTGGTGAGTATTTGCTTTAGGTTGGGGGGTTGTCTGTAAGCAAGGACAGGTCTGTCTCCCAAAATCTGTGAGAGTAAAGGATCATCTTTCAGGATAGGTTGTAGATCTCTGATGATGCCCTGGAGAGGTTTTAGTTCGGGGCTGAAGGTGACAGCTAGTGGTGTTCTGTTATTTTCTTTGTTGGGCCTGTCTTGTAGGAGGTGACTTCTGGGTACTCGTCTGGCTCTGTCAATCTGTTTTTTCACTTCAGCAGGTGGGTATTGTAGTTTTAAGAATGCTTGATAGAGATCTTGTAGGTGCTTGTCTCTATCCGAGGGATTGGAGCAAATGCGGTTATATCTTAGAGCTTGGCTGTAGACAATGGATCGTGTGGTGTGTCCTGGATGGAAGCTGGAGGCATGTAGGTAAGTGTAGCAGTCAGTAGGTTTCCGGTATAGGGTGGTATTTATGTGACCATCACTTATTAGCACAGTAGTGTCCAGGAAATGGACCGCTTGTGTGGATTGATCTAGGCTGAGGTTGATGGTGGGATGGAAATTATTGAAATCATGGTGAAATTCCTCAAGGGCTTCTTTTCCATGGGTCCAGATGATGAAGATGTCATCAATGTAGCGCAAGTAGAGTAGGGGCGTTAGGGGACGAGAGCTAAGGAAGCGTTGTTCTAAGTCAGCCATAAAAATGTTGGCATATTGTGGGGCCATGCGGGTACCCATAGCAGTGCCGCTGACTTGAAGGTATATATTGTCCCCAAATGTGAAATAGTTGTGGGTGAGGACAAAATCACAAAGTTCAGCCACCAGGTTAGCTGTGACATTATCAGGGATACTGTTCCTGATAGCTTGTAGTCCATCTTTGTGTGGAATATTGGTGTAGAGGGCTTCTACGTCCATAGTGGCCAGGATGGTGTTTTCTGGAAGATCACCGATGGATTGTAGTTTCCTCAGGAAGTCAGTGGTGTCTTGAAGATAGCTGGGAGTGCTGGTAGCGTAGGGTCTGAGGAGAGAGTCTACATAACCAGACAAGCCTGATGTTAGGGTGCCAATGCCTGAGATGATGGGGTGTCCAGGATATCCAGGTTTATGGATCTTGGGTAGCAAATAGAATACCCCTGGTCGGGGTTCTAGGCATGTGTCTGTACAGATTTGTTCCTGTGCTTTGTCAGGGAGTTTTTTTAGCAGATGGTGTAGTTTCTTTAGGTAATCCTCAGTGGGATCAGAGGATAATGGCTTGTAGAATGTGGTGTTAGAGAGCTGTCTAGCAGCCTCCTGGTCATATTCCAATTTATTCATGATGACAACAGCACCTCCTTTGTCAGCCTTTTTGATTATGATGTCAGGGTTGTTTCTGAGGCTGTAGATGGCATTGTGTTCTGCATGGCTGAGGTTATGTGGCAAGTGATGTTGCTTTTCCACAATTTCAGCCTTTGCACGTCGACGGAAGCAATCTATGTAGAAATCCAGTCTGTTGTTTCGACCGTCCGGAGGAGTCCATGCAGAATCCTTTTTTTTGTAGTGCTGGTAGGGAGGATTCTGTGGGTTAGTATGCTGTTCAGAGGTATGTTGGAAATATTCTTTGAGTTGGAGACGTCGAAAGTAGGATTCTAGGTCACCGCAGAACTGTATCATATTCATGGGTCTGGAGGGACAAAAGGAGAGGGCCCGAGATAGGACAGACTCTTCTGCTGGGCTAAGAGTATAGCTGGAAAGATTAACAATATTGCTGGGTGGGTTAAGGGAACTACTGTTGTGGCTGCTTGTGGCATGTAGCAGTTTAGATAGTTTAGTGTCCTTTTTCCTTTGTAGAGAGGCAAAGTTTGTCTTGTAAATGGCTTGTCTAGTTTTTGTAAAGTCTATCCATGAGGAAGTTTGTGTGGAAGGTTGGTTTCTTATGAGAATATCCAGTTCTGAGAGCTCATTCTTAATCTTTCCCTGTTTGCTGTATAGGATGCTGATCAGGTGGTTTCTCAGTTTCTTTGAGAGTGTGTGACACAGTCTCTCAGCATAGTCTGTGTGATATGTAGATTTTAATGGATTTTTTACCTTTAGTCCTTTTGGTATGATGTCCATCTGCTTGCATTTGGAAAGGAAGATGATGTCTGTCTGTATCTGTACGAGTTTTTTCATGAGGTTGATGGATTTCCATTCCATACGGCTAAATGCAGTGCCTTGCATAATGACAGGTTTCAGAGTAGCAGCCGTGTTAGTCTGTATCCGCAAAAAGAAGAACAGGAGTACTTGTGGCACCTTAGAGACTAACAAATTTATTGGAGCATAAGCTTTCATGGACTACAGCCCACTTCTTCGGATGCATATAGAATGGAACATATATTGAGGAGATATATATACACACATACAGAGAGCATAAACAGGTGGGAGTTGTCTTACCAACTCTGAGAGGCCAATTAATTAAGAGAAAAAAAACCTGTTTATGCTCTCTGTATGTGTGTATATATATCTCCTCAATATATGTTCCATTCTATATGCATCCGAAGAAGTGGGCTGTAGTCCACGAAAGCTTATGTTCTAATACATTTGTTAGTCTCTAAGGTGCCACAAGTACTCCTGTTCTTCTTTTTGCGGATACAGACTAACACGGCTGCTACTCTGAAACCAATCAATCTTCTATTTCCCTGTGCTCAGGCACAGGAAATTGAGCTGCTATGCTGGCCTCCCTATGGATCCCTCAATCTAGCAAGGAAACAGGCAGTGTAGAACCTTAATTTTCTCTCTCCTCCCTTCCCTTTGCCAGGAGACTGAGCTGTAGTCAGTTAGCCTAGTGGTTGGAGTGGGAGTCAGGTCTAGTGGTCAGAGTCTGAATGCCAGGACCAGGAAGCAGAGTCAAAGGTCAGAACTGACTTACTAGGAGTAAGGGAATGCAGGAGCAGGATTGGTTCTGAGACAGGAGGGGGAGAGGAGGGGAACAAGGCTTACTGCAGGGCAGGATCTGGACTGGAGCTGTGGAGGAGCAGAGGAGGAGCAAGGCTTGGCGAGAGACAAGCCCTGGGAGAGAGAGAGAGGGTGTGGGCATTGAGCAGCCAGTGAGCTACTGCTGCTGCTGAGCTTAAGAACTGGCCTGTTGACTTCCTCAACAAATCAGGCAGGGCAGTCCATCAGGCAGTCCAGCTGGCTTGTTAGGATGTCAGGAGTGCTGAGCAGGTGCAGCTGCAGCTACAGGGACTTACTCTAACAGTACCTCTCATTAAGGGCATCTTCTAGGTACCCCAGGCCTGGTTTCTGTGAAATGTCCAGAACAGATCCAGGGTGTGGATGTGATTCAGTAGTGAGTAACCAGGCCTGATGAAAGAAGCAAGCCATCGATAGACTCCACCAACTCCAGGATGTCCTTGCGTTAGGTGGGAATATGGTGTATTCATGCAAAGTCCTGATCCATGAAGTTACCTGAGACACTCAAATCCACAAGTGACTCCAGGTGGACCTCGGAGATGGAGAGGTGTCAGACTTGTAGAGGAAGCTGGAGACATGTTGGGATCGCTTGCTCATTGCCAAGATACCAGCAGACATATACTAATGTTGGGTACCAAAGAGAGGCAGAGAGCAACACCCCAACCCAGACCCTGCTATCAGCGGCTGGGGTTTGGCATTCCCTGACCAGGGTGCCAATTGGACCTTAGCAGGGCAGCCTGACACAAAGTGTCCTGGTCTTCGACAGTATAGGCATATCCCCAATGCCCAACGCTGCTTTTTCTCTGTGTTGAGCTGTGTGGGTTGGGCTGTGGGGAAGGTGCTGAAGGTTGGTGAGCCAGAGATGGCAGGGCTGGCAGGAGTGGGGAAGCTGACCTTTTTTCTTGGCAGCGTTCCATCAGATGGTTGACAGTTTTTATGCTTTAGGTCAATCAAGGCATCAAGGCATCCAGAGTCGGTGGACAGTCCACTTGTGCCAGCTCTTCTTGATGTCATCATTTAGGTCGAAGTGGAAATGATAATGCTGTGAAGTCTTATTCCATTCAGTATCTGTCCTGGTGCAACACTCCCAGGGTGGCCTCAGCTGTACACTTATGATTAGAGTCACTGAGGACCCACATCCATGATTTGAATGAAGTCTTCAAGCTGGCCCAGGATTGGGCTTGTTTTCTCTAGGAGTGTGGATGTCCTCTCCAGAGCCTCCCCAGTCAGCAAGCTGAGAATCAGTTGTACCCTGAATTGATCAGTGGGGAATGACTGCAGGCACAGCAAAAAGAGGAGCCAGCATAGACTGAGGATCCCCTGAACCATGCCCCGATCACCGTTAAACTTATCAGGCAGGAGAATCTTTGGCTCACACCAAGTGGGAGGCAGAGTCAGGGGTGGCATTGCCTGCCTGTGCAGTGCTACATTCTGTGCCTGCAGGACAGTGACGTTGGCTTGCAGGTTAGCAATTTGGGCTTCCAGGATCTGTAAGGCAACACCTATCTTTAGCAGGGAAAGATTGGCTGGGGAGGGATCCTTACTACCCAGTGCTCTGGACCCCTTGTCAGCCCAGTTTCCCTCTGTTTTAGTTTCAGGCTGCTCAAACTGTCAGGAGAATGGGTGTAGGCAGTCTGGCCTCGTGGTCGGTGTCCAAATGCCAGGGATCGAGACAGAAGCAGGGCTGAAGTTCCGAAATGGAATCAGAATCTGAATGCCAGAGCCCAGGGTTGAGACACAGTTGGAGTCAGGAATCACAGCCGAGGGTTGGAACCAGATTACCAGGAGACAGGGAAAGCAGGAGTAGGGCTGGTTCTGAGGCAGGAGCAAGATTGGGACTGGGTGGGAACAAGGCTGGGTGAAGGGCAGGAGCTATGGATGAGCAGAGCAGGACTTGGTGAGATGCAAGAACAGGGAGGCAGTGAGGGTGTGGGCGTTGAGCAGCCAGCGAGCTACTGCAGCTGCTGAGCTTAAGAACTGGCCTGCTGGCTTCCTCAGACAATCAGGGCAGGGCAGGACAGGGCAGTCCATCAGGCAGCCTAGCTGGCTCATTAGGGTGTCAGGAATATTGAGTAGGTGCAGCGACAGGGCCTTATCCTGATACCCTATCCCTACCCTTGCAAAGTAGCAGGCTACCAATAGGGTCACTGCTGAGCAGCTGTAGCAGGAATATGACAGTATCTGCTCAGAGAGCTCCCAGCTCACCTCAGAGCTGTTTCTCAGGCAGCAGGGGAGCAGTTGTGATGCAGTTATGGAGGTGCTGCCCCCTAGTGCCTCCTCACAGGAATGAGGTTGGTTCAAACACTTCCCTTTGATACTCACATTACCCAGCTCAGGAAACATATTTTCAGTTTATATTCAGGCAAACATTTTTTCTTAAATAGTCACAACCCCCCCACCCCCATGGCTTCAGGTGAGTGTTTCAAAGGCCACTACTATTCCCCTGGCCATAGGTTGCACACCACTGCTTTCAACTGTTATAGATCATTGACAAAGTTGATGTTTAATGTGATGGTACTTGGCTGTTTCTTTAAGAGTTCTACTACATGAATATCTCTGAGGCAGCACCACCAGGCTCTACCATAGGCAAAATCATGGCAGAGGACAGTGACATAGGGGAGAATGCAGCCATGAATTATGTCATCGAAGGAGAGGAATCACTTGTTTTTGACATCATTACTAACAATGAGACCCAAGAAGGAATTGTTATATTAAAAGAGGTGAGACATTAAGAAACCCACTAAAATGAAACATATAATTAATGTTTTAAAATAATAACAACAACTGCTACTAAAACAACAGCACTTCATGTTGTTGTTTCCATGTTTTTTTCTATCTGGCTTCTTTAAGCACTAATAATCTGACTGAAAATAGGATCTGGAATGGTGTGGGGAAAAACAACCTCACTAGCTTAGAAAGTAAATTGATATTTTTGGTTTGTGGCTCAAGCAATCGGGGTCAGGATATCTGGGTTTTATTTCCAGCTTTGCACTTGTCTCCTTATGTGATTGTGGGAAAATGTCTTAGCCTCTCTGTGCCTTGTTTCCTCACCTGTAAAATGGGAAGAATAATGGGAGAGGAGTGTTCTGAGGCATAACACACTGTTAGTAAAGAATGTTAAGATCTTGAGATGGAAGGTACTTCTGTGTATAAGTGAAAAGTGTTATGATTTCTTTCGTGAAACACACTCAGGAAGCTTCAGGTGTATATAGGACTTATTTTAGCATCACATCGGGAGAAAAAGAGTTAGCTACTAGAACTGAACTGATGACAAGGTTTCATTTAAACCTTGCAGGGGAGGGAAAAGACAGAAAGTAAGTTCATTCAGTTGGTTACCTATGTTCTCAGTTGGTATGGGAAGCCAAAACAATATTCTGTGATGGAGCTAGAGAGCACAGGGTATTTACTCAGAAAATGTCAGCACTTCAGTGAAGTATGGGAGACTAAAGAATTTGATGTTGCTGTCTTTTGCCCATTTGGAACAGTTACAAGGAAAGGAAGCTATTTCGCTAATATTTCCTGCTGTAGTTTGTATTACTAATCCTGACTAAACAAATGGTAAGACAGACAGTGTGATCAGTGAGTTATTTTCATTGGTTTTCTTAAAGGGGAGGCAGAGTTATTTTTTCTGAAGACTAAACTGTAATAAACTCAGTTTGAACATCTGAAAAGTAACTAATTCCCCTTATTCTACATGAAAATTCATATGGTATATTGTATAGTGTTAACTCTACATGTGAAATAAAGGCATTAAGAGCATAACCTACATTAAACATAAGTGATAAAATAAAGTAAAGTATCCATTACAATACTATTAAATCATAACATCAGAGCAAACCAAGGAAATCAATCCTTAATAGTAAAAGCAAATTAAAGTAAGATACAGATTAATAATTAAACTGTTATTGCAGTGTGTATATATGTGTGTGTAACTGTTTTTAAAACATTCCCAAAAGAAGTGTACCACTATTTCTTGTCTTTAATCTTACATCAGTCATTAATGTATTATTAATTTGCAAATTCTAAAAAAAAAAAAAAAAAGGAATATTCCACTTCCCACTTTGTTTGTCTACAGAGAGTGGATTTTGAGAGCAAAAGGAGATACAGTGTTAGAGTAAAAGCTATCAACAGGCAAATGGACGACCATTTTATGAAAGAAGGGCCCTTTGAAGACACAACCATTATCAAGATCAGTGTGGAAGATGCTGATGAGCCTCCAGTTTTCACCTCACAGAACTATGTGATGGAAATCGCTGAAGGGGCCACAAATGGCTCCTTTGTTGGTGTTATAACTGCCAGAGATCCAGACAATGCCAACAGTCCCATCAGGTACACACTGTAAAATGTAAATAGGTATGCTAGGAAAAAGTGATTTAAAAACCAGGGCTGAGATTTTCAAAGGGGCCCCAAGACTATTTAAGTGAGAAAAATTTCCAGGGGACTCTTTTCCATTCCACAGGTCTGTGCTTCATGAATGAACTAAAGTTCACCTACGTTGTGATAGCCTGGATATCCTTAAAGCAAATAGTCTGGAATAGTAAAATGTCATTTCCCTCCCTCTGGGCTTAATCCTGACCCTGCACAAAGCCTGGTTTTGTAAATCAATTCTTCATAGTACCCAGCAGATGGAAAAATAGATCAAATAGTGGCCCTGTAGAGTATATGGAGCAACAGCAGAACGGTGGTGCCATGTCCACAGCTAAAACCTCAGGTCTGCAGTAGCACAGATGTCACTGTGTTCTGCATAACTGCTGATCCACTGGCTATGCCCCTATCCCTACTCCAGCCTGCTCCCCAAAATCTTCTTTACAGAGGGGCAGAGGGAAATATTGTAGTGCAGGGCTATGTTTTAGATTTGGGTAGGAACAGTGTCCACTCCCACAGCCGGAATCTAGCCAGCTCTGGGTAACATAACTGTACCAGTTCCCTTCTCTTTCAGCCTTCCAGGATTGGTATTTGCCCCACAGTGAAATGTTGTAGTCAACAATTCTACAAACTATGTATTTCACAAAATAGTTTCACTGTATCTTAAGGCAGGACACAGTTGATTCATCTTTAGCTATGATATATAATTAAAATAGCTTGTAGAGTCAATTGACATAATTGAACACCACTTAATTTAGACAACCTAAGATACAGGACAAACTAGTGTGGTGCAAAATAATCCACTAGTGTGGATTAAATTATCAATTTCTTAGTATCTGATATACTCTAATATCATCTATGCTTCAATAGACTATAGATTTCCATTTTTTTTTGTCTTTTTAAATACTAGTTTCCTATTATATTGACTTAGCCTGGGGTAAAATTAAGTTTAAAAAGTATAAATATATGTACAGAATTTTTCAAAACACTTGTTTTTTTTTTTTTTTTGCTTAGAGAATTATAGCATCTGTACCAAAACATGTAAATACTGTGAATATTTATAACATTTGTATAGTATATTTTTTCAAAATAAAATATTTCTCTAGGGGTTGCTGTGATGTATATGTGTGTCTATTGCCCAATCCAGCAATGTTTAAGCAGGTTTGTTGCACCATAGACTTCCTTTAAGATGGAACATTTCATTTCACAGCATGCATCAACTATGATTTTAAAACATATATATGTATGTTTGGGGGAAAGTATATGCATATGCAGCCAATTATTCAACAATAACTCAGCTGTCAGTGTTTTCTTATCATACAAAAACAAAACAAAACAAAACCAGGCCTGATTGCCATTATGGACACCAGTTTGCAAACAGCAATATATGTTATAATAAATACAGTTTATTTAAAACAAACAAATGTCTGAAATCAGAAACAAAACAAAACAAAACAGAAACAACAAGAAAAGATTGTGTGGGGAGGAGGGATGAGAGGATACTTTCATAAATGAAATATGTTGGAAGCTAAATTATAAATCCATGAAATAAGAGTTTATAAAGGAGACATTGACAAGCCTCTTGCTAAACTGAAGTGAACAGATGACAATCTATTATAGTAGTTCTCGGATTTAGTATCTTGCTGCTTTTCACGCAGGCTGCATGGTAACTATAAATTAAAAGTTAGAGAGTGGTCCAGTCACTGGCATTTAATAAGGGCTATCAGCGAAGAGTCTTAAGTGTCAATTTGTAATATAAAGGCTTTATCAAGCAAAATGAAAGCTGGAGAAGAAGAGGGAATTGTTAAGTACAGGTATTCTAAACAGGACCAATGCAGACTTTCCGAGTATGCGCAAATTTCACTTCCAAGATAGAGCCACCTACTGTGCCTTATGAATAAAGCCACATATTTAGTTTTATCTTATTTTTTAAAAAAATCCAATCATTTAAAAATCTCTGCCATTCTAATTTATATGTTTGACTTCACTCTCTGTCTTTTTCATAGTCACTCATATGTGGCCAATGATAAGAATTTAACTATCATTCCACCTGCATTTTGTATGTGTGCATATGAACATGGCATGCAGAGCTTTTCAAATGATGGTTATTGCGGTAGAGCTCCAAGTTGGGCTCATTGCAATCATTTCTCACTTTTGGATTTTGTACCTGGGGTTAGCAGACATCTCATTATAGATAGTCAGATGCCTCTCTTTTTCCCTAATGCTCATTCCTTCGACATCATAACATGTCAGCAACAATAAAATAGATTTACCATTATACCTCTACTTAGTTGCCAGTGTTATTCATTTCACAAGTGGCATTTTTGCTGTTTCTTTTCAACCAAGTCATTCACCTGCTGTGAGACCGACTTAGAAATAAGAATGAATAATGCATTTTAGATTCAGTTCACATTAATATAGATCTGAGGCATATTTAGTTTTATGAAAAGAAGAGCTTTGATCTTGGCAGCAGTGAATTTTAAATGTTTATAAGTGTACATTTTTCATAATTTCTGAGTTCCTGCTGCACACATTTATATGGATATATCCACAGCTCTGTTTTCTCGACTGACAATAGCTTTATATGTCCTTGTTTCAGATGGAACATTTCAGTATTAGGCAATCTCTTTACTTTTTTGGTGCAGGTATTCTATTGTCCACAGCACGTATTTAAAGAGATTGTTCAGCATCAATGCACACAATGGAACAATCATTATAACTAAGCTTCTGGACCGAGAGACAGCTGCTTGGCACAACATAACTGTTACAGCCACAGAAATGAGTGAGTAAGAATTTAAGGAACACTATGTTTTATATCCTGCATGCACTTAGTGTAATTATCATCTGAACATCCCTTCTTTTAAATGGAGAATACATGCTACTTTCTCATTATATTGCTGTTTCTTGTTACATTAAGGAGCATTATTAAAATGATGAGTTCAGTGGAAGCAGGATGTTTTTGAGCTCCAAGGTCTTGTGCTCTTTCATAAAAGATGACCTTATAAAAAAAGAAGAAAAAAAAGAAATTGTAATGAGATGGAGACTCTTAACACTTTCAAGTTATACTGAAGCATATGAATTGCTCCCCCGGTGCAAGATCTTATGTTAAATTAGACCCTGGTTAATTTCACACCAGATTTTTGACTAGTGTAAAATTAGCCAGGGTCTAATTTAACACCAGTCAGAAACCTGTATTTCAAATTAATGGTTAATGTCAGGCCTAAATCAGCTAGACTTCTCTACAGTGACAATTAAATCTGGGAAGCATCCTTTATATAGATTTCACCTGTCAGTTTTGTCTGAAAGTCAAATGCAAATTGCTTCTGTTTGTGCTTTCAGTTATCCAGCTGCCCTATCTTTGGGACAACATTATGGAAAATGCTTGCTTGCTAATTTGGAACTGGATGTGACAAAATGTGTTTCTTCTTAGTTAAAATTAATCACATCATCCACAGGAAGAGACAAGGTCAACAAAATAGGAGGATATCAATGGATCAACTACTTATTGCCATGTACTTTTAACAACTAGCATGTGTTTTAGACATTGTGTCATATACATTTGTTTTTTATGATGACTATTTAGACTATTTAGACTATGAGTAAGACAGGGTGGGTGAGGTAATATCTTTTATTGGACCAGCTTCTCATCTCTGGTGAAAGAGACAATCTTTAGAAATATGTTAATCCAATATATTCCCCATAAGAAAGCATTCCCCATATATATATATATATATATATATATATATATCAGAATAGTAGATGCAATAGTGAGCTTAATATAGTGAAGTTGGTAGCAATATTTACTGCAATCCTCATTTTATATTTGTGAATTGATAGTCTTGTTTGACTTCTTGGTTTATCTGTGAGTTTTTAAACACAAATGTATCTTCTTTTTCACTTTGTTGGACAGCTGGTAGGTGATATGGTGGAATGGAAAGCATCTCTGGGATATTTTTGTCATACCTTGAATAGGTCTATGGAAACATTGCAGGATGACTTCAGTCTAGGATTGTGACTTTTCTGTTTAGCTAAACACTAAAAAGGGAGAGAACCAGATGTTACAATTGAATAATTGTCTCCTGAACCAGAAGAAATGCCCAGGCTTTCAATGTCAAGAAATATTAAGATATGTATTGTAAGAGGAGGGAGCCCTTCTCATTTTGCTATATTTATTCTCCAGCTCTTTAATGATAATAAGGTCACCATTTAATAAGATGATATCCAGAGGTGTTTCACATTGGTTTGCATATGCTTGAAGATGATTTGCTTTATCAATCAATAACATTTAACACGTGAAATATAATCATCATGTCTATCCTGTGTACTTAGCAATCTTTGCTTGAAAAACAAAGAAACTATGCGTGAAATTCTGGCTCCATTGATGCCAATGGCAAAACTACCATTGATGACAGTGGAACCCGGATTTCATCCCATATGGACCATGTATGGTTACAGCTCCTTTGCACCAACTAGGTGGCATAAATCCAGCTTCAAATCCCATAAGTGTCTTGGCATCTGCACCATAGTCAGGCCTCCATCAGGTCTGACCTTGAGATTCTCAGAGCCAAAACCAGCTGCTTAATGACGCTTCCTCTATCGTGAGCTGAGTGGAGTTCCAACTCAAGAGCGAATCAAACCCAATATTATCTGTCTCTTGGTAGGTGTTAATCTGCCTACATAGAGTACACAATCCAAACAGAAATAATAGCACTCAAATAATGCAAACAGAACAAGAAAACTTGAGCCACCAGACTGACTTGAAGGTGATTTGTTCATTCACAAAAGGAAGGTCATTAGGGGCCAAAATGTTTTCTGCCTCCTCTTTCTGTCAATTGAAGTATAAATCTCCATCAAGTACTTCTGATGGTAACAGCTGACTGAAACATGGGACAACTTTGACTCTAATTTGTTATTTCTTTGGATGTCCAGAGGTGTGGTTCACTACCAGCTCTAAGTAGTTACCAGTAAGAGATAGCAGAAAGGACCATCTGTCCTGAATAGTTCAGCACACCACACCTTTTATACTGAGCTTCAGAATCTTCTTTTGACTACAGAATTCACAACTCTCTTCAGCTCTTAAGCGTGGAAGCTAAAGGATTTAACTCACCACTCCAGTTTTGTCTGATAAGTGTGATTTTATCGCGATTAGCCTTTCAGTTTATATACAGTTCTTTTATATTTTTTACCTTTTAGCATTACCATTCAATACTTCCTTCCTGCTCATCTCCACTAGGAAATGAGGTGGGAGAACACACAGTCACAACCTCGCTCAGCCTAATCAAGCAAGTGATATGATTTTTTTTTCCATTTAAATTTTATTTACAAGTGAGCTTATTGTGGGGGGGGGAAATACTCACTGCCTGGTTTCTCTCTTTTTGTCTTTTAGGTTTCCAAGGAATTCTTTTCCCTGATGGTGCACTTTAATGCATTTCTCCCAGCAATGTTCACATTTCACTACCTGATTCAACACACAGTATAATTATTTAGGTCAATATTTTCAAAAATGGATGCTTACAGATATGCTCCTAAGTTCATAGTTAGGCCCCTAAATGCATAGCCTGATTTTCAAAAAGGCTGAGTAAGCAGCAGCTCCCATTGAAGTCAATAGGAGCTGCTGGGTGCTCAGTACTCCTAAAAGCCAAACTACTCAGACTAAGTTTAGGCATCTTCCTATAATTCCAAATACATTTTTTTTTCTGTTTAAATCATGCTTCTATCTTTGAAACACTCTCCGCTCCCTCCAGCCCAATACTCAGCGTGAAAACCTGGCCCTATAATAGTCAGTGGGAATTTTGCCATTGACTTCAGTCAGGCCAGGATTCCATCTGTAACATTTTCTTTGTTTTTTATTCATGCTTTTAGCCCAACACTGTTCTGTTTGCTTCCTATTACTTACACACACACACACACCTCACTCCTCCCAGTCTGATAAAAAATGCCACTGCTAACACATAGGATGACTCCAGTCAGTCATAGCAACAGAGAGGATTCTGGGAAGTTTTACCCATATTGCTCTTCTCTTTCACACTATTTCTGGCTCTGGAATGACTCTGGACAATAGTGGACATCCTCTTTCAGCCATGGTGTGGTGCATCTCTGTGCTACTCTGAAGCAAGCCCACTCCCTTTGCTTTTGCTAAATTGTTACAATCCATCACATACTCTTCCCAATGAATCAGCAGTGTCACAACTTTGTTTCACTCTCTTTCTTACAGATTCTGTTAATAGCAATTAATTACTTTGAGATCCTTTTTGGTTTACACAGAGATGACTGAGGTACCTTTACTTGGTTATGTTGAGTATAAATGACTTATTGTTTTCCTGAGAGCCCTCTGTTTCTTCCCAAGTGCATATTCTTTTTGGCATCATGATTAGTCCTAGGGTTTTTTTCTCCTACCTCACTTTGGATTCGCCTTTGAGAGTCCAGAATTTCTTTAGTTCTCTGCACCTATTGGATAGGATTTTATCACTAGGGGCAATCACATTATGATGTTAGCAAACTTTGTTTTGATTTCTGCATGATTTGGCCAGTTTTGTCTCCAATAATTACTGCTACAACCTTATTTTTTTCCTAAAGAACCTTCCTGGACCCCAGCCACTCTGTTACTGTGGATCGCCTACTGTCTTGGAATCTAGCTGTCTCTCAGCTTTCTCTTTCTCTCCTGCACACTGTGTTCTGCTTAGTTAATATTCTGCTTATCGTATCATAGGAGCTGAGTAATATACCTATGCTCAGATCCAGATATCCTCATTTTCTTGTGCAAGGGATAAGTGGTGAGACAAGAGGTGTGTCTTTCTGCATAGGTATTGAAGCCTTTCCCTCACCATTCAATGGTCTAGCCAGATACCACCTGGCCAGTGCCTGGGACTGCAGAAGCAACTCTGTGCCCCCTGCTACCTAAGTTAACTTGTCCTGGACAGCTATTACACAGCTGTGACAAATAATTCAATAGTACAATACTTCCTCTCAGGAAAAACCTCTTCTGTTCTCTGAGGAATGTGAGAACCAGCTAGCTAACTAGTTCTGGCTCACTGCCAAACTGCAAAGTGGGATGGTGCTGGCCAAAAGCTCAGAGAAAAGTTGGGAATCTACCAGTAGAAACAGATAAATGCCTAAAAACACCCAATGGAAGGGTAATTAACTGGGAAAAGAAAACAGGTGTGAATGGTAGTTCATGGCCAGGAGGAGCAATATAAACTTCCCACACTCACATTTGCAGGCCAATGAGGTGCCCATGCAGTCTATAAATGGGCAAATCAGGCTCTGAGGGCAGGAACTAAAATTCCCCTAGTCCACTCAAGCTCTGCCCATGAAACTGCCAGGAGGGATGGGGGTGGGGGTGGGGAGAGGCTATTCCCTCCCAAACTAGCCAGGAACTCAGAGATGTATTTCCTCTGCCATCTCAACCAAATCTCCTCACCACATCCCTGTAGCAAATAGGGTGAGGGCTGCAGTGTCAAAATTGTATTTAAGATACATGATTATTTTTTTCCATGCTTATATTATGTAAAAAAATAGCCCAGCCAATTTTATTAATACATTCTGGATCAATTCTTATTAACATTAAGCATGAGAAATTTCATCTCAAAAAGAAATATTTCAAGAAAGATATGAAGGCATTAATATAAAGAGTTATCATGAACTTTGATGCCTCCAATTAAGGCTTACCATAAATCACCCCAGCTCCATTGGTTTCAATGGGTCTCTGCCTCTACTCGCCAGATCAGACCTAATTTATTTACAGTTGTTATTTCTGATACCATTCCCTCTTGCAGAAGACTCAGAAGTAATCAGCTCAGATTCCAATGTTCGTTGTAAGAAACTAGTGAGCTGCACATTTAAAAATAGGTTTTTGTTTGATTGTTTGTTTTTGCTGTTGATCCATTTGACCCATTTTCCTGAGTAGAGGAAGCAGCCTGGTGGGAAGGCTGGTCAGCAGGCAGCTTATGCTAGCACACAACAGTTTGCATTGTCAACTTGTGTGAAGGGTCTTGCCAATATCAATCATGCTGCATAGACAGACCAGGTTGTGCCATTCGTCAACAAGAATGTACTACAATGGTTCTATTAACTGGAAAATATTATGCTTAAGCTCCTAATCCAATAAAGCACCTGACTTTAAGCATTTTAGTATTCCTGTTGACTTCAGTGGGACTATTTATGTGCTCAAATGCTTTGCTGTATTGGGGCCAAACTAGGTATGTTTATTAGGGTGCCTGTGACATGTCTGTTTCTGAGTACATCTCTTTCTCTCAGTAGAGGTTTGATCCAGTAATGTGAAGAGTGCTTCCAAAAGTTGTTGATCACCCTCAACTGCCCCGCTCTTATTGACTATAGGAGACATTCTGTGAATCTTTTAATAAATGAGCAAGAATATGTCTAGGTCTGATTTGCATACAGATTGTGTACCAGTATAACTATTTTGATTAGGGTGTGATTTTTTTTGCTGGAATAGTTATACCAGTACCCTGTGACCCAGGAACTTATTTGTGCCAACTGGGTGAGGGAATGGGAGGCAGATCTATGGAGTTTTACAGGGATCCCCTGGGTCAAATATATGCACAATAATTCACAAAAGTATGACATGTGAGATTTCTACTGAGAGCCAGTAGCTCACTTGGCATCATAATTATCTCAAAACGAATGTACAGATAATAGCTAAGAAGTTGGGTATCTATACTGGAAATTATGTTCTCAATGCCTTGGAGTTTAGGTAAACATGGTGACATGCCTCATACCAGTTCCTTCTAGGCAGAGGGTAATAGACGCTGTCAAGGTTCCTTCCCCACTCTGAACTTTAGGGTACAGATGTGGGGGACCTGCATGAGAAGCTCTAAGCTCAATTAACAACTTAGATCTGGTCTGGCTGCCACCACTCCCAAGCACTAATTCCCTTCCCTGGGTAGCCTTGAGAGACTTCACCAATTTCCTGGTGAACACAGATCCAAACCCCTTGGATCTTAAAACAAGGAGAAATGAACCATCCCCGCTCCTTTCTCCCACCAACTCCTGGTGGATCCAGATCCAACCCCCTTGGATCTAAAACAAGGAAAAATCAATCAGGTTATTAAAAAGACTTTTAATTAAAGAAAAGAAAGGTAAAAGAAAACCCTCTGGGAGAGATTAGCATACCAGCTACTCTCACAGACAACAGATTCCAACACAGAGGATGTTCCCCTGGGCAAAAACTTACACAAAAAATACCCAAATACCCAGTTTGACTATTCCTCTAATTGCACAAGACAGGTTACAAAGAAATAAACATAAACCTATTTCTTTCTTTCACTAATACTCACTACTTAATAAGAGGCTGAATTCTGGAGCTTTCCCACTCCAGTCCAAAGTGAAAACTCAACAGACAAAGGGAACTTCCCTCCTTCCCTTTGAACCATCTTGTCCTCTCATTGGTTCCTCTGGTCAAGTGTCAGCTAGGCTAGGTGAACTTCTTAACCCTTTACAGGTAAAAGAGGCATTAACCCTTAACTATCTGTTTATGACAGACACTATCTCACTGGCTGGGAATTGTGTATTGTCTGCTTCACACTATAGCTCTATTTACATACTGAGCTAAAATTTGAAACAAGAGATTGTGAACTATATGAGAGAGGATATTTACAGGAAGAAATAAAGCAGCAGGAGGGAATATTGTTTATGAGTAAAGACGGTGGATTATTGGAGTGTTTCGGGGGAGCAGAGGCACCCCCTAGCATATTTCACTGAGGAGGCAAACTGGCAGTGTGACTTATCTCATGAATGGAAGATCAACCCTGGTTGAAAATCACTGCAAGGTCTTTGGGGTGAGCATTGATCTGTAAAACATGAAAGTGGGAAATTAAATAAATCTAAGTTCCAGAATGTGAGTTATGATTTTATTTTATATGTAATCATCATTTGTTTCCAATATTTCTACTTGCTATCATTTGAATCTTTATTTTTTGTTAAATAAACTTTTGCTTGTTTTCACTATGAACATATCTAAGTGCTGTGTGTTAAGGAGAGCTTAAGAGGAAAATTGTAAGCTGCTACTTTGGAAATAGCAAATCTGTGAAGTCTGTTTCTAATGGACCAAAGTTTGGACATTCTAGGGAGATGTTCAGAGGGGTTGTAGCAGCCCTATCACTAACCTACTTGGAGACAGTAGAGCCTGCTTTGGCTAGGAGGGGAGTGCTTGTGTTTCCTGTGGCCGATGGAGTCAGGGAGGTGACACATGGCAGGCACAGACAAGGCTTCCTCATGCTAATGGCAAGTGGTAGCGAGGTGTCTCACAACCCTGGTTACCCCCTAGGAAGCATCACAACCCACTAGTGTGGACAAAGTTATACCAATAAAAGATGCCCTATACAAGTGTAGTTAAATCCCCTTTCCATACCAGAAAAAGGTATAAGAACAGTTACACCAGTATAACTGTATTCACACTATGGGGGTTGTATCAATATAGTTAAAATGGTACAACGTATGCATGTAGACAAGACCTAAGAGTTCATCCTTTTATATGTATGCATATTTTGAACAAAGCTGAATTGGGAGACAAAGGTGCTAGTTTGGGAAAGTTTGGAAATATTCAGGTTTCTGCACCCATATGTGTGCTTGGAGGCTTCTGGATATGTTGTTACCCACGGGCCTCATTTCTCTAGAATACAGTTTCTCAACCTGTGGGCATGAACCAGAGGATGGTGCATTCATCCTGATTGGTTTATGGCTAGAGCTGGCTGGATATGTTTGAAACAGTGGGAATTTTGGGGAAATTTGTTTTTGCCCAAACTTATGAAATGTCAAATAAGACCAGCTTTAATGGCATCCATGCCTCCAGTACTCTATGGTGTTCTGCATGGGCAAAGCCCTGTTACATTCTATGGAGCTCTCTGCTGGTACAACTGTTGGCGTGCATTGACCAGCTTGTAGGATCAGGTCCCATAGTTTCCTTTTAAAAAATAAAACAATTCATAATACAATGGATGAATTAACAAATCCAACATTTAAATAGAAAGCATTGTGGATGATTAAAAAGAGCTTTGGAGTTAATTGCCTTTTTTAAAAACATGGTGGTTTGTGGGAGGGTGTTTTTTTGACAATGAATTAACAGAATATAAAATAATAATAATAATAATAATTAAAAGAGATTCTGCTTTACAATTTTGGCTGCTTCTCCAAATGACTTATGA
Source organism: Malaclemys terrapin pileata (assembly GCF_027887155.1). Lineage (NCBI taxonomy): Eukaryota > Metazoa > Chordata > Testudines > Emydidae > Malaclemys > Malaclemys terrapin. Next base: position 93,192,903 of record NC_071506.1, on the reverse strand, counting down.
TATCAGAAATTCTTCTTGGTTGCAGCTATAATCTTATAATCAGAAATGTTACCTTGCTAAAATAATTTTACAGCACAATGGATTGGAATACCCCAACCAATGTAATATTTTGGGCAGTATCTGTGGGCATCAGTAAGGATTTCCTTCTCAGCTGAAGATTTTCATCACTTAACAGAAAATTTTAATAGCCTTGTTTCTTGAAAATATGCAATGGGTTAGACTGTAACTATTGATTCTTAATGTCCTTTCCTCTTTTTATTTAGGAAATCCAGAACAAGTTTCTGAAGTAATTGTGTATGTTCAAGTTCTTGATGTTAATGACCATGCTCCAGAATTTCCAAAACACTATGAGATTTATGTGTGTGAAAATGCAAGATCTGGACAGGTAAGAGGCTGAAAATTTGTTGTGTAACCATATTGTTTCCCTTTACAGTGATCTAAGACATTTGGCATAGGGTATTGCTATTTGCTTTAACCAGTTTGTTTCTATATTACAAATGCAGGGTAATAGTATAGAATATAATATTTCTTTACAATAAGAGCAATATCCCTGGCAACTAAACAAGGAAATAATCTTAGATAGGTAGAGAAGGAAACTGCTAAAAAAACACCACAATTTTAATACAGTTTAATGTCACAGAGACAAAATCCTATTGGGACTGAGATTCGCAGCAATTGTATATAGCATTTTGAGAGGATTATTCATTGTCTTTTGGAATACAATTAGGTCTAAATCTTTAATTATGAACCCTGATCAAAAGCCCATTGAAGTAAATTGAAGTCCTTCAGGTCCTGTTAGCATATTTTAATGCTTTAACTAAAAATGTAATGATATAATTGTAGTAAATAATACAATGTACAAACAAAGATTTATATAATCAATAATTTTTTCGTTTGTTCACAATTCAAAATGACATTTGTTTCCTTTTCTAAAGTTACTACTGTTGCATAATAATGTTGTGTGCTGATGAATTGCTGTTGTGTTTTGCCCCAAGGATTACTTCTTTTCAGGAGTAGGTGAAGAAATCTCTGAATTTACATATAATTTCTACAGTGATCTGGAATCCTCTAGGAAGAAAGGCAATAATACACATTAATGAGTGAAATCTCACCACACCTATCTGAAGTAGGAAAATATTATTTGCCATATTTTACAGATGGGAAAACTATAGAACAGATTTGTTAAGTCACTTGCTCAACACCAAACACTCTTGGAAGGAATAATAAGAAACTGTTACTGAAATGCATAATTATCACAGTCAATTATGATGATGTTTTACTTAGCTTAATGGTATAAAAAAGAGATTGTTATGGCTGATGTGCAATATAAATTTTATCTTCCTTGACTTTTAACAGACTGTTTTTGTAGGCTTTCCAGATAGATAGATAGCTAGATGGATGGATAGATAGATAGACCACTGAAATCAGTGGAAAGGTTTCCACTGATTTCAGTCGAGTTTGATCAGTCAGTCAAATACAACCCCTCTTTTTGGCCATCTTTCTGCAACTAACTCTATGATGGCCCAGGGTTGTCCACACATTGTCAATTGTAGATCAGGACTTCTGGGGCCGTCATGATAAGCTGGAGTGCTTGAGGTATCTTCCCCCCTAATTATGTCTGAAAAAGGTGTTAAGGGGTATTTTCAGTGAGGGGCTCCTACCTCTGGAAATTGCTTCTTTCCTTAGCCTGGCAGAGCTGGAGTTTGTTTACTTTCATGGGGCACTGCAAAATTTATCTATATTCTCAGGTTTTTCAAGATGGGGAGGAATTATTGAAGGGGAAAAGTTCCTTATGCTGTGGGATTTAGGGGATTTTATTTTTGACGCCAGTCCAGTTCGTAAGTGAAAACAAAAAGCAAACATATACCAATACATTATTTGTGAATGATTAAAGATCATAAAATGGCCATATTTTAGAAAATGAAGGAACTATAACAATAAATAAAATAAAAATGCCCTTTTGCTTAGCCAAAATCAAAGACAATGGGATGATACTATAGCTTATATCTAAGAACAATGCTAACCTTGAATTACATTTTCTTTTCGCCAAACCACCCCCCCACACGATTATTAAAAAGTTCTCAGTCTATTTTTAGCAAATTACTTTTGCTCTCATTTTTCCTTTGTTATGTTTTGTTTCCTTGTGAGAGTTACAGATATCTTTGGTTTAGCCCCTGGAAGTGGTTCAAATAAAAGAATTGCAGTTGGGTCCTTGGGACTATCATCTGAAAAGATAGCTTGACAATAAAAATGAATGTAAAAGAAGATGGATATTTTTGGCTATGGTCCAAATCCATCCATCAGGTTTATCAGACATTTTGAATGGATTTTTCATTATCCATTTTATGTTATAGTTCTGCACCTTCCTATAATCCACACATCAACTGCATAGTATCTAGGAAGGCGGCTTCCTTTTGCACATTGAGAAACCACTTTCACTGCACTGCCAGTATTAAATCCATTACTTTCAAAATAACTTGAGCATGAAAGGTGCTATATAAAATAGAATACTATCCTATTATAGCTATTTCTATCATCAGATCTAATAGAACAATATTAGTAAACCATGTAGCTATTGGATTCTCTTTGGATTCACATTGGATCTCTTTGACCTTACAATTATATATATATGAATCATAGGCTCATCCGTTTTAGGAACTTGTTGACCACAGTGTGACAGTTTTTCTTTGTTGCTTTTATTACAATAGTTACAAACTCTGTTGAATTCTATACCAAAATCTATAGAAATGGCCAGTAAGCAAAATGGACCAAATGCATTCCTGGTGTAAGACCACAGATGTCATACCAAGAATGAATTTGGCCCAGCAAGTATTATTTACTGGGCATTAATGAATTGACTCTAGCTCAAACTGCAGCTTGAGAGCTTTAAATGTACTACATCAAATGACTTTCTGGGATAGCGTAAGTGAGTTGAGCATCCAGAATGTGTCCAGTTATATGTGACTCCTAGTCTTTCTTCATATCAAGCAAGAAGCAGATTTCAGCTGAAGACAAGCTGCACTGAGTTCATCTACATTTTGAATTAGTGCTGTCTTCTCTAATGTATATTTGTTTTGCATGAATTCCTATAATTTTATGATTGCATATGAACTGACTTTGATGTTGCAGTTTACTTTGTAATTTTACTTATTAGATCCAAAAGCAGAGACTATGTAATCTGCACTTTGAATTAGAGATCAGAAAAAATCCATGCATTTACCCAACTACTTAGCATATAATAAAATAGCCAGCAGTTACAGTGCAAGTGAAGAGAATTTATGTGATATTAGCTCCCTATAATATGAATTGTTGCACACACACACACACACACACACACACACACACACACACACACACACATAAAAAAAACCCTCACAGATATATACCAACTTGTATATAGAACTGGATGTACATGATTCAGGTTGAAAATGAGCAGTTTGCAATAGACATAACAAACTATGTTTTAAAAGAATTTTTGAAATCAGGAGAAAGAAATTAATGAGTAAGACCACATTTATTATTTTACCTTGGTATGTCTATTGATCATGTACAAGTAGCACATAAAGAGCAGTGATAAGAAAACAGGGAGGAAGAGAAACGGGGATACCCCCATAGAGAATAAAAGAAAATGGAAGTAGTGTGTAGGGATTTAAATTTCCGCTTGCCCTAACTGCATCTGCTGATGCATGGGAATCCAGCTTCTGATACACCTCTACCCTGATATAATGCTGTCCTCAGGAGCCAAATAACCTTACAGCATTATAGGTGAAACCGCGTTATATTGAACTTGCTTTGATCTGCTGGAGCGCACAACCTCCCTCTCCTCCCCCCCCCCCCCCCCGGAGTGCTGCTTTACTGCGTTATATCCGAATTCATATTATATCAGGTCACGTTATATCAGGGTAGAGGTGTATTTTGAGAGGGTGTGTACTATGGCGCAAGTGGCCGTATTGTAATTATAGTTAGCTAAAGCGTGAGGTTTTCCTGACCACATAGTTGAGGCTGATCCGGTAGAGTGTGCTCATAGAAGAGTTGTCCAAAAGTGGAAAGAATTTCAATGAATTTTAAGGATGCAACTTGTGAATAATTTCAAACAATGAATTCAGTGGATAACTGGTTGTGAACATTTAGCAAACTTCCGGCATACCCATGGTTTTCCCAAACTGACAGCTTCATCTACCTCCGACAAATCTGGCAAAAATGTGTAAAGAATCAGTGGGCTTGGCCACTCCAAGGAAAACCCCAAACCACATCTCTAGGGGAAGAAATAATGGATACATCTCAGTTTAATAACAAATGCACATTTTCAAATTGGCTCCTAGACTATTAGAGTTTCCAGATTAATGAGCCTCAACGTAACACATTTCATGGCAATTAGATTTAAATCCAATCAGATGACACAATCTTATAAAAGCAATACCTAACCTCCTTATCTTTTTTTCTCACATCAAGCACATAGGCTTTGTAGACCTTGATTCACAAGCAGTTAGTGCAAAACTGTGACACTGCCTTTACTGAGGTGCCAGCCTGACCCAGGTTAGATGCAAACAAGTCTAGGGGAGACGGGAAAAAGATATCTTTTTTTTCTTTCTGGATCATTTTTACTTCACACTTAGAAAAATCAGAGCTGTCTGTTGCACTCATAATCATTTATAGACTTATATGGTTTATGCTGATTCCTAGTAGAAATGACCCAATAAGAAATAAAGATTAAGACATTTCCCTACCTGTATGTTGACAGTATTCCTTCAGTTCTAGGATGAAACTCACAAGGTACATGCATATGCTTAGAATAGTCATAAAGAGGCAGGTTTCCCATTTTCCACACCTTTTTTCCCCTCTCCTTTTTTTAAAATAGCACAGACATAAACAAGGACAAAGTCAGCCTGTTATTATTCCAGACTGAAAATGAACTTGTCAAAGAAGTATTAATTTTGATTAGTTATAACTGATATTGTGTGGGAAAAATAATATATATACAGATGCACACATTTATTTATATATTATTTATTTATCTAGTTATCTATACATGAATTAATAGTGAAATAGCAAACCAGCTCCATTGATTTGAAACTGCAGATATTTTGAGAATTCCAAACATGATGGATTTGTAATGTTTTGGTTCCTGATTAGATGGCTATTTTACTAATCAGCACAATGCAATTGCAAATTGAGAGTATCACAATCTAATATATAATTAATAGTTTGTGTGATGTTGTCAATCTTCAATGAGCTCCACGTGACCAGACTGCATTGTCTGTGTGGACTCATCGCTGTATCAGTATCTTGGTTAGCTATATAGTTAGCCAATCATGGGACTGAAAGAATGCCGTATGACATGATAACTAACTAATAAAGCACAAGTTGATAATTATGAGGTATCAATTTTACAATCAAATAGTCAAACATTGAGGCTCAACTTTCATTTTTCTTGAAACTCACATTAGTAAAGTTCAAAAATCAATGGAAAATGACCATGAAACTGCCATGAACACAACCGAATTGTAATTTGCTTTTAAATTTAAGCAAATATTGCAGAATACACACTGCCATATAGTTTTGTCAGCTATAGGCATTATCATCAAACCTGCTGAAAAAGCCACTTTAGTTTGTTGAGTACATGATAGAATAGCATGGGAAGCAAAGGGCTTCATTCTCTAGTTCTGTCAATATTGCACTGTCTGTGACAATTACATTCACTTTTCAGAAGATAATCTTGCATCTATTCTCATAGTAGTGTTGAGGGAGTAGCTTTCCCTGCTATGATTGGGGCTAGTTCTCACTCCCCCCTTTCTGCATATTTGAATCACCCAGGATACTCTCTAGTTCTGAGAAAAGAGGAAACATATGTAGCGGACACCCTTTTGTCTGATGTGGGAGACATCCGATGCATTAGCAATCAGTGCTCTAGCACTGCCACAATAAGGCTACATAGGACTTCTCTTTCTCCATGGGATCTTTACACAGATGGAAGATGGCTTCCTCACATGAACAAGAGGGAGTACCAAGAATATGGGGCACGCACAACAGCAGCATATCCTGTTGCTTTTATAATTGCCTCATTGTACATTCCTTAAGTATCGTGGCAGAAAAGGCAGATATCATGATACTCCCATGGTTATTATCTTGCCTAAAAGGAAATGGTATTTATGTTTACTTAGAACTTTGAGTGGAAAATATTTGTTTGGGGGGAGATTTTCAAAGACAAATGGCAGTTAGGTGCCATTGGCTAAGTGACTTTGAAAATCTCCACTGTAGCACCCAAACAAGTGAGGGTCTCTCAGCTTCACTGTCTTCAATGGGAGTTGAGTGTACTCAGAGTCCTGGAGGCTCAAATCCATATACAACATGAAGACATAATGACTGATAACATAGAGTCACGTTATTCAAAATGGACATGACATTTTCCAAAGTATCAAAGATTCAGGTCTGGATTTTTGGTTTGGGTCCTTATCCAATTAAAACATACTTTTAAGAAACCCGTCTCTGCTAATGAAAGAAACAAATTGGCTTTTGTAGAGATCTGTGAAGATCTTCATCGAATGTTGTACTTGATGATGCATGATTCACTGAACTGATAATAGTGATAAATATTTGCTCTTTGCAAGCAGAAATATTGCTCATTATATTAACTTAATCTTGGTTGTTTATTCATGAAGATGGCAGATATTATTTTCAGGGCTAAGATGTTAATTTTGACTTTGTTCTCTTGCAAATGACAATCTGCTTTGACACATTTGTAAATAAGGCCTATTTTGTTTTCTTGAAAACCAAAACAAAAACTTCCATAATCAGTCTATCATAATTTCCAGAATCAACAATTCAACACATGGATTTGTCACCATCACTTACTGCCACTATAATACATCAGTTGAATGATGCTGCTGTGTTTGTGGGCTGGAAGGAAATAGCTTTTGCACTGGAGGGCTGGTTCAAATGGAGAATGATATATTTTTCACCTTGCGGGAAAAAGGAAAGGGCAAAATATTTTATATATGATTCTTGTTTGCGTATCAAAACTTTATTTACCCTTTGCATTTTGATTCTGGAAGCTATTTACATTATCCTAGGTCTTTAATGCTTAATCTCCCTCAAATCAACATAAAATCAAATGGCATAATGGCAGGACACTAAAAATACATTAGAAAACCAATAACCCCAACAAGATTGCAATTATATACATTTATTTGCTACAGAATTTGTAGCCTCAGCAATTCATTATAATGTCTGACATGTATTATGTTAAAAGAAAGTAAATAGTGTTTATTCTTAAACAGTCATGTATGTCAATGTTTGTTTGCAGCTAATCCAGACCATCAGTGCAGTGGATAAAGATGATTCAGTAGAAGGCCATCATTTTTACTTCACTCTGGCTCGGGAGGCCACAAACAACTCAAATTTTACTGTCAGAGATAATCAAGGTAGTGTCATTCATGTAGCTTTTTAAAAATCCCTTCATGAAAGATTCATGCTTTAATAGTGCTCACATCACCAGTTTTGTATACTTGTCCACCCATATAGAGAAATGTTTGGTGTTAAGTTTGAAATAGGGCAAAAGAGTTATCATGAGCAAACTTTAATAATAATAATAATAATTCAATAACCTCATGTAGAATAGTTCTTTTAGAATCCAAATAACTTTAATCAACAAAAGATAGTATTACAGAAGAGAGAAAAATACTTAGCACAAAATCAAGAAAAATAGATTTATATTGCTTAATAGATAGTTAAATATAGCATGTGTTATGGGACATAACTTTAACTCCTAAATTGTCACATGTTGGTGTTAAGGGGAAAAAAAGAATGTTTTGCAAATAAAATAGAGAAATGCTGTTAATAAGGGTCCTCTCCTTTACTCAGTTCAGCAAAATAGAATTATAAACAGAAGCACAATTCACAATTATGTAACTTTGCATCCTGATACATTTAGAACTGTATGCATTGATTACTGATGGCATGATATGAATGACTTCTCTGCATATCCTAATGCTGGACCATTTTGGTATTGATCCAGATACTTCAAAAGAATGGTCTAGGGGGTCACCAATCGAAACTAATCTGAAGGGAAAACTTAAGTTTAACAGCTGGTGATATTATAGGAAAGATGACCAGTTAAAGTCAGTCTTCTGAGACTTAGAAGAAGAGCTTTTTCAAACTCAACTAAAATACACATTACTTACATTGGCTTTGCTAATTATTTTAACGGTCTGGCTAGGTGAATAAATCAATGGGACTAACTTTTGGAAAGTTCACTCTATAGGAAACTAGTTTTTTTAATGTCTCCAAAAGGAAAGGCAACGTTTTAATATGTATTTAAATTCCTGGTTTTCATTTACCTCTGACCCACTGCCAGGAGGTGGAATGCTATATAGGGTTGCCAACTTTCTAATCATACAGAACCAAACACCCCTGCCCCCCTGCCACCTGCCCCACATCTTTTTCCAACAAGCTACATAGTTAAAGTGTTTCTAAGATGAAATGTTCCCTGGCCAAAGTAGCAGGAGCACACTTGGCTCCTGTTTTGAGGTTGTGGATGCTCACAACCAAGTTTGTCTGTCTCCCCCTGCACACACACATCTATCAGAAAGCCATCCTTTGAATGTTGAACCTTTTGATTAGCCAGTTATACAATATGCTCTACAAACAGCTGGATAGGATGGCAGCTGGTTGCATGGGTCCATTTCAAAGAATCAGTTAATCAGTTTGAATATGGGCTAGGTGTTTTTTTCCCCTTTCGGGTTTGAACATTAAAACAAAGTCCTTTGATCGAATTCTGCCATCACTTCTGGAGTACTTTCACTGAAGTAAATGGAGTTACTCTGGATTTACTGATGTAACACAGAGCAGAATTTGCCCTCCCCCGGTTAGGTTACCAACAAACACAGATATGCGGACAAACAAAACTGAATGTTTGTGTGGGGGGGTTGGGGAGTGGGTTGGGTTGTTCATTTGTTTTGCATACTTAATTGAAAAGCTGGTTTTACAAAATTGAAACTGGGGGTTGTTTTGATGAACCATATCAATATTCCAAAGTTCAGAAGGTTTGGATAAATGGCTCTGTATTAGGCCCATGTTTATATTAATTTACTAAAAAAATATGCGGTATAAACAGTCATGAGTTGTCCCTGGAAGCTGATATGCATGGTGTATTGTAACTGATGCTTTTTTAATCTATCAAAACTGAAATGCCTCATTCCGCTCAGAACATCCTGCATTTTACCTGGTTTTGCTGATTTAACACCCATTTAAATCAGTATATTCCTCCCCACACTTCTCTTTCCTCTCCAATGACATACACCCTTTCAGAATGTCATTGATTGCAAATAAGGATAAGTTATTAGCCAGATTTTTTATTTATTTAATTTTGTTAAAGTGACAAATATCTGATACAGATGCTTCATCTTCTAGATAACACGGCTGGAATTCTTACAGCAAAAAATGGCTTCAGTCGACAAGAGCAGTTTGCTTTCTTCCTGCCAGTCTTAATTGTGGACAATGGAACCCCCTCACTTACCAGCACAAACACCCTAACTGTCAGCGTCTGTGATTGTGATACTGAAGCTAGTGCCCAGTCTTGTCGATTTGGGGCTTTCATGTTTTCCATGGGTCTCAGCATAGAAGCATTAATTGCAGTTTTGGCCTGCATACTAGTAATATTAGGTAAGAAAAAAAATATTTATGTGTCCTACTGCCCTCTTCTATTATATGCTAGACTTGATCATTTGAATAGAGATTCCTTGGATTGTCTGAGCTATTTAAGCTGTTGTATTTATTGTGTTTCACTGATTACAAATCAAATCGGTTCTGTTTACAAGTAAAAAAAAAATGTCTTTGTAACTGCCAGCCCTGAAAATCTGGCCAAAGTGTAGGTGTATTCCTGTATGCACATCTATCATCAGCTGTCATAAAGATGTGGAAGGCTAAAATTTTGTCTTAGCACACGTAAAACTAAAGCAGAATTTAGCCTTACCGTTGAAATTTAGCTGACAGTTCTACTGATGATGCATGAGAAGGAATAGAATCCAATTCTCTCCATCATAACTATGTGGTTCTCTAGAGCTAAGATAATTTGTTACTGTTTCTTTTTATTTATTTTTGTCATAAAGGAGGCAGCTATGACTCTGAATACAGAGTTGATCTGTTGAATAATAAAGTGATATATTTACATAGTCACTTCTTCAAATACAAACACTCTTATGCTACTCTTTTCCCTCCCACCCCCGCGACCTCCCCATGTCGATACAAATTTAGGAAGCACAGTGCTAGGCTTGTTGTCACACATGCAGTCTTTGCACCTAAAATGTTTCCTCCATTTAGATAGATTCTACTAGTTTGAGATATATTCCCTATAAATATAGGGATAGAGTATGAGTTAACCCCTTATGCCTGCACAGGGATGAAGGTTCAAGCAAGAAGCTTCTCCTTTGGCATTGCTGTGAAAGGACTGCTCACAGTAACGGGCTGTGCACTCCTTGCACTCTGAGTGCAGAAACTGTTTGCTTCTGCTCTCTTCTCAGCCCATCCCCATTCAGAGTAGAGCTAAAACACAAGGGGAAGCAATCTGGTCCATCCAAACTTTCAGTGTGAGTTTGAGCAAGACTCAAATCCAGACCTTCAGGATTGTAATCAAGTGCCTTAACTCACAGGTTGCCAAATTGTGATGCCATCTGCCCCCAAACATGTCTGAACTTGCTCCAAAAACACTGCATCAGGAAGTCCCCATTTTGATCTACAAAATGGAGGCCTTCACACAGCATAACCTCATGCATACAGTGCATGCAGGGTCATGCTGTGCAGAGGTTGCCATTTTGTAGATCAGAATGGCAGCCTTGCAGCATAACCTAGCATATATGATGTGTGTGAGGTCACATGGTGTGGAGACCACCATTTTGTAGGGCAAAACAGTGGCCTCTTGGTGCAGCATTTGTGGAGCAGGTTCAGACACGTTGGCTGTGTGGAGATTGCTGTGCGGACACCAATTTGGCCATTTGCACCATGCAGCTGTGCAAGTATCCATTTGAGGGACTTGAATGCAGAAAATCCTTATCTGTGGGTAGCAGCCTCATCAAGAGAGCCTCCTCTCTGCTTGAGCTAGTAGGAACCTGTGCTAGTCTTTTCTGAGATGGGAATCTGCACTAAGACGAAGTCCATATTTTTTTTTCATGCCACCCTGAGTACCCTTGTCATTTGAGGATAAAGAATCATTTTGCTGTCCTAGTATCACCACGCAGGGCCTTCCTAAATCCTGGCCTCATTTGCTGAAAAGTGAATTCCTCTTTCAGATTTGTGGTAAGAGGCACAGAAGACTCATTTTTTACCCAGAGTATCTGCTTCAGCCTCCAGCAGTGAATCTAATGGTGTAGTTATGAACAAAAAACAAGAGTGCAAGAAACCTGCTTGAAAATATGATGAGGCTTTCTTTGATTATGACTTCACCAGTGATTTCATCAAGAAAGATGAAAGGCCAAAATGCCTGCTATAACACGGTGTCACCTAGTGAAAGCATGAAGCCTAATAAACTTAAACTCTTCACAAGGAACACATAGAAAAACCTTTCACAAGGAACACACAGAAAAATATTTTTCCAGTATCAGAAAGAAGAACTTTCACATCAACAATTGCAATTCAAGAGAGCCATATCCATCTGTGACCATGCTCAAAAGGCATCATTTGTGGTGAGTTACCACACTGCACAGGCCAAGCAGCTTCATACAATTGGAGACACTTTGTTTTTCCCAGTTGCAATTGATGCGATGAACATAATGTTTGGGGCAACTGAAGCAAACAAGCTCAAAGCCACTCTCCAACAACACAGTGAAATAAAGGATCAAAGTGACAGCAGCAGATCAATAAAACACACTGATGGAGTATCTGAAAAACACAGATTCTTTTGCTCTTCAAGTTGATATGAACACTGAGGGTTGTGATGCACACTTCTTGGCTTTTGTGAAATACACATGAGATGGTGCAGTTTTTGAAGACATTCTGTTCTTCCTCTTCCCGGACACAAGATGGTGCAAGATGGTTCAATGTGCTACCCAGCTACATGCAAAACAAAAATTTACGGTGTGATTGCTTGGTGGGCTTTTGCACACATGGAGCTCTGTCTATGGCAAGCCACAAAGCAGGTGTGCATGCCTTGGGTAGAGACATTAGCTCCATTTGCTGTGTGAACTCACTGCATGATTCAAAGTGAAAAACTAGCATCTAAAGCTCTGAGTCCAGAGCTATGTGAAGTTTTGCAGAAGGTCTCATCTATTGTGAACTACATCAAGACAGCCTCTTCATGTGTGTCTCTTTGCAAACCTGTGTGAAGACATGGAATCTGATCCTGATGTGTTGTTCTTTGACAGTGAAGCTTGTTGGCTCTTGAGAGGAAAAGTACTGGGATGATTTTTTTAACTGAGAGACAAGCTGCGTGCCTATGTACTGGATTGCAAAAAAAGCCTGAGTTCATTGATTTTTCTGGGTGACCAAAGGAAGATATGCCTTCTTGCCTATGTCACAGACATATTTTGGAAACTGAATGAATTGAATTCATGTCTGCAAGGAAAGAACACCACATACTTCAACTGAGTGATCACAACACAGGAGTCACAAAGAAAATTGTTTTCTGGAAGAATAATTTGCTGAAGACAAACTATGAATCCTTCCTGAAGCTTTGCAAGTTACTGGCTGACACACAGGTAATGGCTGAGTATTTCAGATGACAGAAGGACCAGTTTGTATCCTTTTTCCCCGACTTGGACATGACAAAGTATGATTAGGTATGAAGCCCCGTTCAGTGCAAGGCTGATGCCATTGGTTTGCCAGCAGCTGAAATCAAACAGCTCCGAAATTCTCTGTGATCGATTCCTGCAAGGAACATATACTCAATGTTCTTTCCCAGAGTTCTGTGTCACTGTCATGAGATAAAAGGGAAGGTCCTCTCATGGAACGTTAACTGGTTAAAAGATAGGAAACAAAGGGTAGGAATAAATGGTCAGGTTTCAGAATGGAGAGAGGTAAATAGTCCCCTACGGGTCTGTACTGGATCCAGTCCTATTCAACATATTCATAAATGATCTGGGAAAAGGGGTAAATAGTGAGGTGGAAAAAATTGCAGATGATACAAAACTACTCAAGATAGTTAAGTCCCAGGCAGGCTGCAAAGAGCTACGAAAGTATCTCTCAAAACTGGGTGACTGGCAACAAAATGGCAGATGAAATTCAATGTTGATAAATACAAAATAATGCACATTGGAAAACATAATCCCAACTACACAGACAAAATGATGGGGCCTAAAGAGAAACAGATCTTGGAGGCATTGCGAATAGCACTCTGAAAATATCCACTCAATGTGCAGCTGGAGTCAAAAAAGCTACCAGAATGTTGGGAATCATTGTGAAAGGGATAGATAAAACAGAAAATATCATATTGCCTCTATATAAATCCATGGTACACCCACATCTTGAATACTACGTGCAAGTGTGGTCTCCGCATCTCAAAAAAAAAAAGATATATTGGAATTGGAAAAGGTTCAGAAAAGAGTAACAAAAATGATTAACGGTATAGAACAGATTCCATATGAGGAGAGATTAATAAGACTGAGACTTTTCAGCTTGGAAAAGAGACAACTAAGGGGGGATATGATAGAGGTCTATAAAATCATGGCTGGTGTGGAGAAAGTAAATAAGGAAGTGTTATTTACTCCTTCTCATAACACAAGAACTGGGGGTCACCCAATGAAACTAATAGGCAGCAGGTTTAAAACAACAAAAGGATGTATTTCATCACACAACACAGTCAAACTGTGGAACTTTTTGCCAAAGGATGCTGTGAAGACCAAGATTATAAAAGGGTTCAAAAAGAACTAGATAAATCATGGAGGCTAGGTCGGTCAATGGCTACTAGTCAGGATGGGCAGAGATGCAAAACCATGTCCCTATCCTCTGTTTGCCAGAAGCTGGGAATGGGTGACAGGGGATGTATCACTTGATGATTACCTGTTCTATTCATTCCCTCTGTAACACCTGGCATTGGCCACCATTAGAAGACGGGATACTGGGCTGACCCAGTATAGCCATTCTTATGTTCTTATGTATGGTCAAGAATGAATATCCTGCATTCTCAACATGCACCTCAGAACTGGTAGTGCCATTTGCGAGTATTTCTGTGAAGCTGGATTCAGCACGCTTGTGTCCATCAAGTCTCAGTATCGATCTATCATTGATGTCACATCAGAGATGTGTAATTTCTACCTCACTGCCAGACATGAAGAAGCTGTGTCACAATATGCAAGCCCATGCATCACACAGAGCATTAAATAATGTACTTAATGTGAAAATTCCTTGGATTCCTTGGCTGCTGTGGTGCTTTGTTGCTATCTTGAGTGAAAGGACACAATAAGCCTCAAAATAGGCTCACACAGGCAAATAATTTATGAAACCCTGTGTTAACCACTCAGCCATTGCACCGCCATCTAAATGTAATGCACAGTAATCCCTGCTAGCTCTAGAGTGTTCATTTAGCATTCCCTTAGAGGTATGCATCAACCCCAGTGAGCTTGTTAAAGAGCTTGTTTCTTATGGTAACATTGGCATAGCACACCATTTGACATGCTACACTTTCTGATAGCACGACATGGGCAAAACATCATCCATCATCTAAAGATGTGGGTCATCAAAAGCAAGGACAACTTTTTCAATGCCTCCTTATCAGCTGCTATCAGAACTATATAAATTCACCAGCACTAGAGTTATTTCACAGATGGTGTGATTTAAAAGTCATAAGTTAGGCAAACATAATTATTTCACTGGAAGTGAAATTTTAATTAAAAAAATGAGTAGAATCTCAATTTAAAATTGATTCCACCAGTTACAAAGGGCATGATAATGAAGAGGTGTTACCATTCTAAATCATGCAGCCATGGCATGAATTGTACTTGTTCTTCAACCCTTCAGAATTCTTCCTAAGAAAACTATCGCTAAAGATGTAACATCAGAAATGAGAAAAATAATTATAAAAAGTTCCAATGCATTTTTTAAATTAACAACCCAAACCTGTATGGATAAATATTTTCTAATATTTGAATCAAATTTGTCAATCAAATTTGTTTGGTTTATTTTTTAAGCTTAAAACTGTTTTCAGTTTCCAGCTATAATTAGTTACAAACTGAAATCATGCATCGTTTTGGATCCCATTGTGTATTTGAAATGGACACTTCGGTTTGGGATGAAGCGAGCCAGGGTTTGGTGTGGGGAGGTGGCAGGGGGGAATGAATGCTTATTAAAAAAAATAGACAAATGAAAAATCCTTTCTATCTGAGCCAGTCGTTCTACAATCCAAGCTTTTATGTCAGTTACAAACAAGGTATTCTTACAGATAGAGCTTGTTGGTGCACAGATATGAGGTACAACATCCCCAGAAATTCTCAAATGTGTAAAACCAATTACTAGAAACTATTGGACCAGTTCCTCACTTGTTTAGCTTAGCTTCATTGAAGTCAAAGGAGTTGAACCAATTGACTCCAACTGAGGAGGATCTAACCCAATAACATTCCTTTTTTATTTCCCAGCCCTTCCAGTGGTTTTGATCTGGGAGAGGGAAATGAAAGTATGAATGGAGCATTGATATATTATGTAATAAAACAAATTAGTTTCAAACAGCACAAATAACCTGTGATTCCCTCATTGCTCCAAACTCTCATTGGCCAAACAAATTGCTCCATTTCCTTAACCCATTTTATAAGTCCCTTTGTAGCCATTTCCCCACCAAAAATACTGTATCTTACAACCATAAATCCACAAAAAAAATCACAGCTCTACAAATCCACCTAGATTGCTTGAGTTTGCACGTGCTTCAACATTAGGAAGTTTTACCACCCTTAAGACTTTCCAAACACATAAAAAGTCTCTGGTTCTTTTCTTTTTTCTTGTCAGTGTTTTTTTTGGCAATGCTGGTTTTAAGGCAGAGGAGGAAGCAGTCCTTATTTCCTGACAAGCCTGAAGAGTTCAGAGAGAACATTGTCAGGTATGATGATGAAGGAGGGGGAGAGGAGGACACAGAGGCTTTTGATATTTCAGCACTCAGGACTCGTACTGTCATGAGAGAGCACAAGTCTAGAAGAAACATCACAACAGAAATCCAAAGCCTTTACAGACAATCTCTGCAAGTTGGTCCTGACAGTGCTGTGTTCAGGGAATTCATTTTAGAAAAGCTTAAAGAAGCTAATGCAGATCCTACTGCTCTGCCATACGATTCCCTTCAGACATATGCATTTGAGGGGACTGGCTCATTGGCTGGATCCCTCAGCTCTTTAGGATCAAGCATGTCAGATGTGGATGAGAATTAAGATTGCCTTACTGAGCAGGGGCTGGACTTTAAACAACTAGTATTCATGTATGACCCCAATAAGAGTGCAAGGGATTAGCAGCCACTAGGGGCCGCATTTTCAAAAGTACTCAGCAGCCAAAATCAAGTCTGTATTTGAAAATGAGACCAATTTAAGCATCAAAATAAGTGGCCAGGTTTCAAGAAGAGCAGTTCAAAAGGTGGTGGATGCTGAAAACCTTTTGAAAATTTGCCCGTAAGTGTCACTCTGAGAAGTGCTGAATGCTCAGCCCTTTTGAAAGTCAACTCTTATTCAGGTGCTTGAATACAAGCTGCGCTCCTTTGAAAATCTAGTTCCAATGGTGGGTGCTTAAAACAGGTCCCACAAGTACAGGATAAAACAAAACAAAATAACTATGGTTCCTGGAAATATTTGTCCTAGCTTAGGCTTTACAACTATTTCCAAAGTTAAGGCTGACTTGGTTGGGGTTTTTTGTTCATATTAATTAACCAAAGTTAATGCTTGCATATTTGTATTATGTTTCATAATATAAATACTATTGTGTAAAAAATGTAGACACCAGACATATTTTTACAGGATTGTCAAAAACACTTACAAAGTCTTCTATTTATTTTTTTAGGATAAAACTAAAGCTAATGCAGTTTTTAGCCATGTAGAAATAAAGGCCTGTTACAGTCAACATTTATTCACTATTAAATTCGAATTTTTATTAAACTGTTGGGAAGTGTGTTAAATTCCTAATTAATTTCTCAGTTAGTGCATTCAAAAATTATAAAGGACAAAAAGTATTAGATTCAAGTTTGAATGAATATTCAACTTAAATACAGTAGTATCAACCATGTTACATTTTACTGTGCACAGCGTCAAATACAGTTCACGTCTGGGCTTTTTCCCTTTTATTAAGAGCTTAAAAGATGACTGATTTCCCAGCACAGATATTTTTTATTATGGAATATAAAATTAGCTGCAGTACTCAATTTTATTGTAACAGTATTAAAAATCTTTAAAATGCTAAGCTGGTGGATATAAAACTTGATGTATAACATTAGATAATAAGACAGTAAAACACTTTAATGTTAATCCAGTTCTTCAGAAAATGATCCCACATCATTCTGAAGGAATCGAGTCAGACTTCAAAATTAATTTCCCACTGTATTTTTTTACACAGTCTGTACTGAAAATAAAATTGTCTCAGAACTATTCCCTTTCACTTATCTGTATGGCGGATCAACAGAAATTAATGTTCTAAACATCATCAAATATATTCAAATGGCTGGCTAAAAATGGAAGGCTCTGCCTTATATTTATTCACCATTTTTCCATTAGCTGTTTATTTTACAGTATCTGCAACATGTAATCAATTGAAACATTTCAACAGCTGAAAGCTGGCATCAGGATAAGGAAAACAGAGCAATTAGCTTTTTTATTTAAGCTCTCAGGTAAGCTCCACTGAATTACAGAAGACTAGACAAATCTTATACAAGAAATGAAAATGCACGAAGCCTGGCAAACATCACAGAGCTTGTAAAATTATTTGTTTATTAAAGAAAAACAAGGGATGTTGGCTAAGCAGAAAGATGCCAGCACAGAGACACTGTAAATGCCTGCAAGTTAAAAATAAAGCACACGAGAAAGTAAGGGAATTAGGACACAAAGGGGGGTGTGTCCAGAGAAGAAAAGCTACGGATGCTATTTGTTCTTGAAACAATATTGACAAGCATGTGATTAGCAGCCAATGAACCAACACATGTATAATGTGGAAAAGTTGTTTTTTGGTGACAACAATGCTAAGGTTCCTCGATAGAAGAGTTGCCACAGAGTAACTTTAAAAGATGCATGTCAATGAAGCATTGCAATGATAGATCTAATGCTTGTATTCAATGGCACTCAGACAGATGTGACAAAATGGTTTCTAGTTAGATAATATTGTGCATATCAATCATTAGCTCCATGGAAAAGAATAGGAATCAGACAACAAATGAGCTTGTTTGTTTGGTGAGATGGGAGTGTGACGGGCTATATACAACTCACACAGATGAGGAAAGCACCAGAGTCCCTGTGTGGGGGGCTAGTTCCATCCCTTGGTCCTGTCAACCATGTATTGGAGGGACAAGACCTTTAAAAAGGAAGAAACTGCAGTCAGCTGGGAAGAGAGACCACCCTCAGCAGGAAACTGCTGGAGCAGCTCCACAGGGGGGAACTCCCAACCAGAAAATCTCCACTGTTATCCTATCAAGAGTCCAGCAAACTCTCAGGCCAAGCATGACAGGAGCCAACCAGAGGGACTCCTTGAAAACCATTGCACAGATGCTGTACTGTTGGACTTTTTCCATTTGAGGGGCCCCAGTAAAAAGTTATTTTGGGGTATGCTGAGGTGTTTAACTTTCCTTATGATCCTCCATTAGAAGGCACTTAAGAAGGCCCACAAAGGGGAGGGTCCCCTTGCAAGAAGTAAGAAACTGGGCCCTGAGCATGATCCATGTGTAAATAAATGTAAATAACTGGGTGTGGTGAGTGTCTTCCACCATCTGGGAGAAAAATCAAAGGGGGCTCTTTTACAGAGAGTACATATCTACATCCAGATTCTGAAACCGTAAGAGGTACCATACTCCACAATTGGTCCCATTGACTTTAATTAAACCCCCTGTGGAATGGAATATCATTCATTATGAAGAAGGATGTGAGCCATTGTATCTCAACATGGATTGTGACAAAATGATCACTGTTCAATTGTTCAGACAGAGGAGTAGGATACAATCCATGTTTATGCTGATATTGCCTTTGATTCTGCTTGAGGTTGTGCTCCATATATCATCCAGTTTAACTGTGTCCTATTGGTTCATTGTGTTGTATATCTCCTTCTAGTAGCTGCTCCACATAAAAGGATAAGAGGCTACTACTGTTACCAGATAAAGAAATTACTCCTTTAGTTCAGCTGATAGAGGACCATGCTTCTAGTAGTGAGGATCCTGCAGTTAAATTCCATGGAAAGCAGGGGTCATAGTAAGTTGGCACTGCAGTGGATTTCAGCAAGATTTCTGATAATCAGGCCCAATGTCAACCTTGTGGACTCATGTTTATATATGATAAAAAAAAATCAGCAAATCACTGGTCCAATCAAATGTAACAATTCCTGTGTTCCTACATTGACATGATCAAACAGTATATGAGCAAACCAAGTTTAATTTGGCCAAGCAATGACTAAAGGGGATATTGTTAGATGTCTACAAATATAAGAATGTACACACCAAGAAGAGACAGGAATTACTTAAATAGATGAAAGGGATATATAATAAGGGATAATGGGATACAACTAATAAAAAGAAAGTGTAGGCTGAATACCAGGCAATAATTCCTGATTGTGAGATCTCTTACTCTGTGGAATATTAAATTCACAGCATAAACAAAGAGAAGTTAGATAAAAACATAAATGGATAAAAAATATGATGGAAAAGTTGCAACTTAACACTATTTCTTATAATTCAGAACGATAACACATGAAAAAACAAACAGAGAGATCAGGCTTCCGCCTACAGCAGAGATAGACAACTCACCCCACCATTTTCTAGGCTGTCTCTTTGCATAATGAGTTTGATTGCATGCTTTCTTATAGAGCCCCCTATTGTGCAAGCATGAGCAGGAAATCACCCCCATTTTTAAAACGATACCTTGCAATTCCAACTTAGTCATCAAAACACCACATGGAATAGTCCTCCTAAGGAAAACCTCTATTACTTAGGCCATCTAAACTCAGACTGGACAATTCAGTTAAATAGGTGCTATAACAAACAATCCTTCAATGGCAGGGGGTCGTTAGTTCCTAGTCTGGGGTTCATGACCCATGGGAAAATTATAAACATGTGTCAGTGGAATCATGACCACTCTTCCCTTCTTCATGTCTATAAAGGACAAATATATATATATTCTTTTGTAACATAGAGTAACAATTTGGAAAAGGTTGAGAACTGCTAAACTAGAGGACCTAATTCACGTGGTGGGATAAATCACATGACTGGAGAACTGTCATGGATGGATATAAACTGTTCAGGAAGGACAGGCAGGGCAGAAAAGGTGGAGGAGTTGCATTGTATGTAAGAGAGAAGTATGACTGCTCAGAGCTCCAGTATGAAACTGCAGAAAAAAACAAGAGTCTCTGGATTATGTTTAGAAGTATAAGTAACAAGGGTGATGTCGTGGTGGGAGCCTGCTATAGACCACCGGATGAGAGGGATGAGATGGACGAGGCTTTCTTCCAGCAACTAACAGAAGTTACTAGATCACAGGACCTGGTTCTCACGGGGGACTTCAGTCACCCGATATCTGCTGAGAGATCAATACAGTGGTGCACAGACAATCCAGGAAGTTTTTGGAAAGTGTAGGGGACAATTTCCTGGTGTAAGTGCTGGAGGAACCAACTAGGGGCAGAGCTATTCTTGACCTGCTGCTCACAAACAGAGAAGAATTAGTAGGGGAAACAAAAGTGGATGGGAACCTGGGAGGCAGTGACCATGAGATGGTCAAGTTCAGGATCCTGACACAAGGAAGAAAGGAGAGCAGCAAAATATGGGTCCTGGATTTCAGAAAAGCAGACTTTGACTCCCTCAGGGAACTGATGGGTAGGATCCCCTGGGGAGAATAACATGAGGGGGAAAAGGAGTCCAGGAGAGCTGGCTGTATTTTAAAGAATACTTATTGAGGTTGCAGGAACAAACCATCCAGATGTGTAGAAAGAATAGTAAATATGGCAGGTGATCAGCTTGGCTTAACAGTGAAATCCTTGCTGATCTTAAACACAAAAAAGAAGCTTACAAGATGTAGAAGATTGGACAAATGACCAGGGAGGAGTATAAAAATATTGCTCAGGCATGCAGGAGTGAAATCAGGAAGGCCAAATCACACTTGGAGTCACAGCTAGCAGGAGATGTTAAGAGTAGCAAGAAGGGTTTCTTCAGATATGTTAGCAACATGAAGAAGATCAAGGAAAGTGTGGGCCCTTACTGAATGAGGGAGACAACCTAGTGGCAGAGGATGTGGAAAAAGCTAATGTAATCAATGCTTTTTTTGCCTCTGTCTTCATGAACAAGGTCAGCTCCCAGACTATTGCACTGAGCAGCACAGCATGGGGAGGAGGTGACCGGCCCTCTGTGGAGAAAGAAGTGGTTCAGGACTATTTAGAAAAGCTGGACGAGCAAAAGTCCATGGGGCCAGATGCGCTGCATCCGAGGGTGCTAAAGGAGTTAGTGGATGTGATTGCAGAGCCATTGGCCAATATCTTTGAAAACTCATGGCGATACGATGACTGGATAAAGGATAATGTAGTGCCCATCTTTAAAAAAGGGAAGAAGGAGGATCCAGGGAACTACAGGCCCGTCAGCCTCACCTCAGTCCCTGGAAAAAACCATGGAGCAGGTCCTCAAGGAATCAATTCTGATGCACTTAGAGGAGAGGAAAGTGATCATGGTCAGCATGGATTCACCAAGGGCAAGTCATGCCTGACTAACCTAATTGCCTTCTATGATGAGATAACTGGCTCTGTGGTGAGGGGGAAACAGTGGCCTAGTTATTCCTTGACTTTAGCAAAGCTTTTGATATGATCTCCCACAGTATTCTTGCTGGCAAGTTAAAGAAGTATGGGCTGGATGAATGGTCTATAAGGTGGATAGAAAGCTGGCCAGATCATTGGGATCAACGGGTAGTGATCAATGGCTCCATGTCTAGTTAGCAGCCGATATCAAGCGGAGTGCCCCAAGGGTTGGTCCTGGGGCTGGTTTTGTTCAATATCTTCATTAATGATCTGGAGGATGGCGTGGAATGAACCCTCAGCAAGTTTGCAGGTGACACTAAGCTGGGAAGAGTGGTAGATATGCTGGAGGGTAGGGATAGGATACAGAGGGACCTAGACAAATTAGAGGATTGGGCCAAAAGAAATCTGATGAGGTTCAACAAGGACAAGTGCAGAATCCTGCACTGAGGATGGAAGAATCCCATGCACTGCTACAGACTAGGGACTGAATGGCTAGGCAGCAATTCTGCAGAAAAGGACCTGGGGGTTACAGTGGACAAGAAGGTGGATATGAGTCAACAGTGTCCCCTTGTTGCCAAGAAAGCTAACGGCATTTGGGGCTGTATAAGCAGGGGGATTGCCAGCAGATCGAGGGACGTGATCATTCCCCTCTCTTCGACATTGGTGAGGCCTCATCTGGATTACTGTGTCCAGTTTTAGGCCCACACTGCATGAGGGATGTGGAAAAATTGGAGAAAGTCCAGCAGAGGGCAACGGGGGTGATTGGGGGGCTGGAGCACATGACTTATGAAGAGAGGCTGGGGGAATTGGGATCGTTTAGTCTGCAGAAGAGAAGAATAAGGGGGGATTTGACAGCTGCTTTCAACTACCTGAAAGGGGGTGTCAAAGAGAACGGATCTAGACTGTTCTCAGTGGTACCAGATGAGAGAACAAGGAGTAATGGTCTCAAGTTGCAGTGGGGGAGGTTTAGGTTGGATATTAGGAAAAACTTTTTCACTAGAAGGGTGGTGAAGCACTGGAAGGGTTACCTAGGCAGGTGGTGGAATCTCCTTCCTTAGAGATCTTTAAGGTCAGGCTTGACAAAGCCCTGGCTGGCATGATTTAATTGGGGATTGGTCCTGCTTTGAGTAGGGGGTTGGACTAGATGACCTCCTGAGGTCCCTTCCAACCCTGATATTCTATGATTCTATGATTCTAATGATAGGTCTTTTCCACTTCTAACTTCTGATATTCTGGTGATTTGACACTTTGGGGTATAAGGAATACTCTTATATTTGGAATATAAGGAAATAAAGACTGTCTGTAAACTTATTATAAATTTGATATAACAAAGCAAAAGTTATGTGTTACATATTGTGACTTATAAGTCATTGTTATGATTCTAGGGGGGGAAAGTCTTGCTCACTCACTTCCCAGTAAAATATTTGATTTGCCTTCATTTGCATTTCAAATTGTAGTTTTATGATCAGAACACTGAAAAACTATCTCTTGGTTGCTGCTAAAAATAATCATAAGAACTTTATTCTGGGTCAGACCAATGGTCCATCTAGACCAATATCCTGTCTTCTGACAGTAGCTGGTGTCATGTGCTTCAGAGGGAATGTATAGAACCGGGCAAGTGATTCCTCCCCTATTGTCCAGTCCCAGCTTTTGGCAGTCAGAGTTTTAGGAACACCCAGAGCATGGGGTTGCATCCCTGACATTCTTGGCTAATAGCTATTGATGTTCCCATTCTCCATGAACTTCTCTAATTCTTTTTTGAACCAAGTTATATTTTTGGCCTTCACAACATCCGCTCACAATGAGTTCCACAGGCTGATTGCATTGTGTGAAGAAGTATTTCCTTATATTTGTTTTCAGCCTGCTGCCTATTAATTCCATTGGGTGACCCCTAATTCTTGTGTATATGAAGGGATAAATAATACTTCCCTATTCACTTTCTCCATGCCACTCATGATTTTATAAACTGTTATCATATTACCCTAAATTGTCTCTTTTTTGAAGATGAACAGTCCCAGTCTTCTTAATCTCTCCTCATATGGAAGCTGTTCCATACTCCTAATCATTTTTGTTGCCCTTTTCTATATTTTTTTTCCAATTCAAATACATCTTTTTTTGAGATGGAGCAACCAGAACTGCAAGCAGTATTCAAGATGAGGGCATACTCGGGATTTATATACTGTCATTATGATGTTTTCTGTCTTTTTATCTCTCTCTTTCTTAATAGTTCCTAATATTCTCTTAGCTTTTTTGACTGCCATTGTACACTGAGCAGATGAGTTTAGGTAACTATCCACAATGATTTCAGGATATAATTCTTGAGTGCTAACAGCTAATGTAGGCCCGCATCATTTTGTGTGTATAGTTGAAATTATATTTTCCAACATTTTAGAGATAATCTTAAATTCACATAATGTATCCACATCTCCTGCCATAAATACTGTCATTCTTATACTAGGTTTGCTTGCTAAATTTGCATTGGAAATACAGTTGTTTTAGCATGCATACTTAATCATACAGGATAACCATGTCAAATAAGAGG
This sequence comes from Malaclemys terrapin pileata, assembly GCF_027887155.1. NCBI lineage: Eukaryota > Metazoa > Chordata > Testudines > Emydidae > Malaclemys > Malaclemys terrapin. The sequence continues at coordinate 93,168,503 of NC_071506.1, read as the reverse complement.
AAGATATGACTCAACAGACAGCATACATTATTATGCCTTAAAGTGGTTTTAATGCACACTTTTTCTCTGAAAGTTCCACTCTAGAAGTGGGAGTTAAGAGAGTTATATGATATTACATACTGGCAAAGAATGTGTTTTACCCTTGGTTCACAAATTATGAGAATAGAACACAGAATTGTTTGACATGCCACTAAAAGCATGTATACATAAAAATATGATCTGGTATTATTTATGTAAGGTTAGACTCCTTTTCACAGCAGTAATTTACATTTTATATTCACATATCACAAAAAGATTAATCCTTCACAAAGAGGTCTACATTCTCCTCTGAGTTCCTACACATAGGGTGCAAGAGGGCAGCGGAAATTAAATGGTGCACTGGTTGTGTGCTGGCCCTTGGCACGGGGTGAATTCTACCCATAAAGACGTAAGGGAATATAACAATGATCAAGACCATGTATGAGGTTCAAGCGCAAATTTACAAGCATTGGCAGTAGTGAAAAACACCTGCAAAAAAGGGGAAGTATTAATAGTGAGAGGACATTGTACTTTAGAGAATGTTAACAGCCATCAACAGCGATCTACTATAACAGAGGCCATGATAGAATAATCTGTGCTAACTGAATGTTGAAACTTTTTCATTGTGTTTCAAAACTGTATTGTTTTCTTTAGTAATATAGAGGTCAATATACAGGTCAATACAGGCCAATAAATAAAGTAATGTTGTTTACTCCTATGTGAGTTCTAATGAAATTGGTATGTGAAGAAATATGGAATAATTTAGATATGCCTGATTGCATAGTACAGTTTTTTAGGAGTAAATTCACCCCATCCCTACACAAAGCACAAACAGACACATTTTACAAAGGGAATTTTGGCCCTCAGCAACAGTTGTTCTAACCTAACATCTGTTACAGCCCCTCTGCATTCATAAACAAAGGTTCCAGGTAACTGGATAGTATTTAACTACACAAATCCACCAGCTAGTCCCCACTCTCTTCAGAAGGGGACATGTGACAATGGTATAGTTCCATTGACATTTCATGGGCTGAAAAGGAAGATTTTTTCTTCCCTAGAACCACTCATGTGCAGAGTCCATATCTTCAAACTCTGAGCATAAAAGGAGGATTTTGTCTTCATTTAACAAGGTTTAATAATTCTTATTCGAGAGGAACAAACCAAGCATGCTTTTATTTTTACATTTGAGGCCTATTTCGAGAGCTAGTTTTCAAATATTATTTTTGGAGAAAAACCAGAAAAATTACAACACACACAAATTCTATGTCTATTTTAGCAATTAAAATCCATTTCATAAACATCTCTCTTTACCGTGCTTATCTGACGATCTTGATCTGATGATTGTTTTGTTGTATTACTGTTGTATTGTTGCATTTAGAAACCCCACATCAGTTGTCCATTGTGCAATGCACTGTGAAAACATATCGTATGGGGGCAGTCCCTGTCCTGAAGGCTGTACAATCCAAATCCACTAGACAGACAAAGGATGGGAGGGGAAGCATTCATAAAGAGGTGAAATGACTTGCTCAAAGTCACACAGCAGGTCAGCAGCTGAGTTGGAAATACAACTCAAGTCTCCTGATTACTAGTCCAGTGCCTTTCTCACTAAAATACATATTTTGGTTTTGATGCATTATTGGAACATTTCAGTTAATTTTTGTAGCTCTAGGCATAACTCCCCCAGTGCCTCAGGGGAATACAGCCATTAAACTAAATATGCTGGGTTCATCTGAGCTGACTGGGTCTCCTCTCTATTTCTGTAGGTCACACTGAACATTTTTTCTCATGTGATCACTGTGAAGTCAGGTTAAAGTAATGCAACTGCTTGTTTTTGTCTATGATGATTTTTCCCCACAGGAACTAGATCATAAGGGCATATGAATGGCTTTTTGGAATACAAACAAGTGCAAGTTAAGGGCAGGGCACAGTATAGGAGCAAGGCTATATGTTAGAAAAAAAGAGCACCACAAACATTTTAGAGGATGCTCTTTTTATTCTCCATTAACTGTATATACCTTTTCTTAGAGCTTTTGGGGTTCCCTATTGCAGAAGGGATCAAAGCAGAAAGTCCACTCAAATGTGGATTAAGTCTCAAAGTAGGTATGGTGATAAATTCTAATCATCCATGAAACTCCTCCATGTGGTTGGGGTTCAACAGTTTGTGGGGGAGAGGTCTGATGAAATGTGAAAGAGGAAGAGAGCCCCCCTCCCCCTTCATGGCATTCTCTCTCAGTGACTAGGAAAAAGTCCAAGAGGCAATTCAGATGGGAATTAATGGTGTTCCACTCCACTTTAACTCCCTTCTGCAGCTTCCAGTTCACCTTGGTGAATGGTCACTTGCAAATGAAGAAGTAGGAGGCAGCATGACTCCTGTATGGTCTGTGTCAGCATGGGGAAGGGGGCCCCACTAAACAACACAGAGAGATTAGCCCTCCCTACAAATGTCCCAAAATCCAAAGGAGTTAGGCCCTCAGTTCTCCCTGGAGCCAGACAACATGCAGGCTTTCAAGGTTAAATCGCTTGAGCGCTCACTAAAACTTTCGTTTGAAACCCCTCTCACCCCGAGTTAAATATTCTCCAATTGCAAATATCTGCTATTTGTAAGTATCCACAGGTCACATGAATAATTTTCCGACTACTGATTTTTCACAAACTGTTGACTTCAACTGTTTGTTTTTCAATATTTGAATAGCTGCTCCTCGATCAGAGGACAAACTTTATCAGGAGAATGACAAAAATTTCAGGGTGTGCAAATATGTTCAGGGACACAAGTCACTATCTAAGAATTCACAAATAAGTTAGACAATGAACTCATAAATATAGAGATGAATTTGGAGCTTTTTTGTAGTGTTTTTTTGTTATTCATAAAAAGAACATCAGACTGTAAGTCACTGCTGAGACAGTATATAGACTGCAGTGTAACCGCTAATGCAAAATGAGAACAATCTGGTGTCATATTCCATCTCTTGTAGGTTAAATGGGTCGTTTCAAACACTATTGAAATAATGTATTAGGTCGGGCACAAGAAGTAATCCAAATAAAAAAGGAATAATATTTCTTGATACTGATTAGCCCACTCAGCTCATGCCAGCTCTCTGATTTTCTTTTGCAGTGCGGAGGGCATGAATCTACTACTCCTGAGATTCACTCATTAATATTACAATTTTTTGGCTTTCTCTCCAGAGACTATCCAAACAGTTTCAGCTTTTCAAGTTATATCTACTTATTGATCTACTGTCCTGAACAATTTTACCAGGTATGGTCAGAGCATTTCCACTGATGAGCCCCTCATGCTGTTCAGGAAGAAAATCATTTTTTTCAAACAGTAAATTCCCACGAAGCATGACCAGTAAGAAAATAAACTCAACAAGCTATGTGAAACTTCGGGTAGGTCTATATACCATTGCAGCACACACCGTCAAACACACTCAGAGCTGGATCTGCCTGGCTGCTCAACTGCTTAAAGTCTGATGAATAAATAACATGGAACTTCATTTTCCCTTTGCAAAGCACAAGATGCCATTCATATCTATATTGACAAATATAAGAAGAGCTATTGTTTTAAATGCAGGACTCAATATAATTCTGACAGTAACATCAGATTCTTGAAAAACTATTAGGAAAGGCTATTGGTTAAATAAGAAAAGCAAAAGTCTAATGACAGAGTTCACCATGTTAAAAAAAAAACTACTGACATTAAATAATAAACAAGTAAAAAGCATCTACCCATCCTATGCAATTAAAGTGCAGCTACATTTCCCATCAAAAGAAGGCTATTTGCGACTATAAGATGATCAGGTACTGTGGTGGTGAGGGACATATAAGTAGTTACATATAAACCTACAAGGTCAGTAGACTATTAAGGAATATATGGAGGGAGAACGTTAGACAAGGCAAATAGCGGAGTCCCTAGATACAACATGGAAAAGCTTTGACCTGGTGCAAAAAACACAAAGAGCATATTGTATGGTGCACTTAGTAAACACCTTTGTCATTCACTGAACCCCCATTTTTTTCTCAGAGCAACTTCACTAAAAACACAGGTTCATTCTATTTGGAGATGCAGTTTTCACTTTTGCAATGCACTGAAAGAATTAGGAGCTGTCACTCTACTTGAGTATCCACAGATTTTGCTATAATCGAGTTCACTTTGAATTCTCTTCTTAATCCAAACCCATTGAGTGAAAATGTGTTATCAACACCAGACTTCTAGCTGTGTGCAATTTAATGCCTTGTATTTGTAAGTGTGGACTACTACTGAAGTTGAGATGTGGACAATTGGTACTCTAGTCCAATGAATGAAATTTCACCTATTCCTCAACTCAAAGTCTCACTCTCCATCCTTTAAAAAGAATAGCAGCTGTATGAGATAATGCTTAGCCCTTACTGTAAATAGCATTTTAAAAGTTCTGTAAACTTTAATTAATTAGTGTTTACCACTCTTAAAAGTAGGTATTAGAATTCTACAGAGGTGGAAATTAAAGGATAGAGATCAAATGACTTGACTTTGGCAACTAAGCTAATCAGGACTAGAACTCAAGAGCACCCAGTAGCCTTGCCTGTTGTTTAACCATGCCTTTCTCTACAGGCAAAGATAGGAATGCCATACAGAACCAGAAAAAGAGCCTCTAGATCAACATTATTCCATTACATGCAGGCGATCAGACAAGAGGATCATAATGGTTCCTTCTGGCTGTAAAAATCTATGAATACTGGAAGGAATTATATGGGAGAAAAAAACAGAAAAGAGCAGATATTACTACCTGAGTTAAAGGAATTGCAGCAATGCAACAGAAAGTAAAGTTTGACCCATTATGTATGGTATTTGTGTGTCAAAGCTCCTCAAACAGGAAAGCTGTTTTGGTAACTTAATGAGCAATAATTTTTTTAAGGGCTGAAACTGAGTGATCTTATATATTAATTATATCTAAAATGATTCTAGCTAAGGGGAAATAAATGCTCATGCTATTAACTAGCAGAAGCCATCTGGCTACCTTCAAGGCTGCTGGTAGAATTTGAGCCCAAGGCAAAGGATATTTTTTTAGCCAGATTTGTGGGACAGGCAATTAAGTTTGCTTCTTGCATTGTAGTTGATATATTCAGACAGAGAGAGCATATAAACCCTGAGTTCTTAACTGCCTACTATTTCTAGAATATCCAACAATTCTTTGCTAAAATGATAACAGTTAGATCAAGACTTGAAACCATCCAAAATTGACCAGAATTCATGAATTATTAGAAACTTAACACTTAGAGCAGGCTCATCAAAAGTTCACAAACATGGCTAAATTTTAGAGTGAAGCTGAGCATATTTTGCATGGTTTTACTGTGAAACCATTCATTTGCAATCCACTGAAAAGCCTAGTGAAAGTGCATAGTTTGACTGAGTTTTGAGTTCATTTCAAGTTGAAATTCAAAGGGAGGAATGGAAATAGGAAGGAGACAGAAGGTGTGGGTCTATCTGGTTCAAAACCAAAGGAAAAATATTTTTGCAACGCTCCGAGAAACAAATCCATTGGCCTTTTCATAGCTCTGCTAATAATTTAAAGGTAGGCATACTAGAAAAAATATTCATACATCCCCTTCTGAGAGATGGCTACAATGCACAAATGCCCTATTTCTCTCCTCTCTGAGTACCTTGAAGTAGTAGCCAGTGCCCTTCACTCACCTTCTACACTCTCAAAAATGTATTTATTTTTTAATGCCAGGTTTTGGTTGCCCTATCTAGAAATGATTTTGCAATCTCCCCTTCCCCCTTTCTAGTTCATAAACTAATCATTGAGCAGGGACACATTCCAGGCAACAGTCCAGCACCAATTGACATTACAGCTTTCAGAAACTTCCTCTTTGGGCTCCCAGATGCCTCCTTTTTATCCTCCATGCTTCCTCATCAAAAAAGCTAATTATCCAATTTACAACACATATTCTAAACCCCTAATACCTAAACCTGGTACACCAAATCCCCAGTGCACACTTAACCGCATCATTTACAAAATAAGAGCTATGAAAAAAAACCAAAAACCTATCCTTTAAACTCTATTTTCAGATCCCTAAATTGCTACATGACATAGCCTGCAAAACTGATACTAGAGAAAGATGAGATTTTTCAATCTGCTGTAGTTTCTAGAGCTTGTGAGCAGACAAGTGCCCAGCAAAGCTCAAGAGAAAAAAAAAAGTATTCCTAGAAAATCATTGCAGTGAAGCATCAATGACCAATACTGAATAACCACACAAAAGATCAGGAAAAAATAAAACATATATATTAGAATTGATGTTAAAAATCAAATAAAGTCATATTGGAGATATTTTAAAATTCTGGGATATTTTAAAGCGGTTGCTTTGGCCATGAGGTTACTTATTGCTAGTGCAGGCTTGCTAAGCCTAATATTGACCAAGAAAGAAACACAAAGCAATAACATAACTGCAGCGTAGAAGACTATGAGTTCCTTGACCAGCAAATAGGCCCATTAAATTGATTTTAATTTGTTCACCTTCTGCATTTGTATGGGTATATTATTCTGAAGTTATCAGGGTGGGAAGGGACCTCAGGAGGTCATGTAGTCCAACTCCCTGATCAAAGCAGAACCAATCTGCAGACAGATTTTTGCCCCAGAACCCTAAATGAGCCCCTCAAGAATCAAACTCATACTCCTGGGTTTAGTAGGCCAATGCTCAAACCACTGAGCTATCCCTCCCCACAATATACCACAGAAAGACTACTGAAAATATTGGTCCCACTCCTGTGTTATGCTGTGGCTTCTTTGCATGGTGAGAGCATCCCCGGATCGCCCTGGAGTGGAGAGAAGATGGGCCATAGAGTTTTTGAATTTTAATGCAGTATGTTTATAAGGGAGATAAGGGATTGGAATCTCTATAGTAGAACAAGTGTTCAGAAAGAATCTGCATCATTATAATGTGCCTATGAAAAGCACAGATTTTTTTATCTGCAGGTTTTTTTTGCAAAATTATGAACATTAATATTTCTAGCTATGTTTGCAACTTTTTATTTGCTGACAATGGAAAATAGTTTTGTCATCTATTTAAGTAGTGAATGTTCATGGCTTTATGAGAGAACTCTAGAGCCAGTGCTTACTGAGAATTACTTTACAAGCAGCTTCCACTAAGTAGGTGATTATATAGATCCTTTCATGCTCCTGTGTTAGGTTAAATGCTGATTATTGTGTTTCTTTTCTTTTCTTTCTTTCTTGCTTTTTTTTTAAACTTAAGGTGATTTATATGGGTTCAAGTCTGAGCACGTAAAGCATAGATGTGCTACAGTAGGGTCTATATTTTATAGCATAGAGCTTATTGGTGGGAAAATCCTGATATCCCAGGATTAGCTTCACATTGTGATTAACTTTTCAGTTGCAGCTAGATGGGATACTTAATTCCGGGGCTTAATAAATTTATGTCTGTTATCAGCAGAACACTTCAGTTGGAAATATACTACTTTAACATAAACCATCTCTTTAGTCTGTATTCTCTTCTTTATTCTTTCTTTTCTTTTCTTTTGGTTTCCTACTACACATTTCTGCAAATAATACTTAAACATTGACTTGCAAAATAGGCATAGGCAAAGCTTGCAAACTTGAAGATTTCATGAGTATCTTCAAATAGATTTTTATGGTTTCAAAGCTAGTAAAAGTTTGCAACATTTTCTTCCCTCTAATTTAAACTTTTGTTATTCAACTATGATTCCCGCCCCACCCCCCCTTGGCAGCAGAATCATTTCTGGGGCAGAAGCACAAACATGAGATCTTCTGTGTGTTAGTCTTGACTTCTGTTCCAGATGTGGAGTTTGAGAAACTTCACTTCATCACTCACAAAGTAGACAATTCTCTCTCTTGCTTAATAAAATCTAGCGGCCAGAATCTCCTCTCACTTATATTGGTTTTACAATAAACTTTCATGGAGTTACTCTCAATATTCACTGGTGTAATGAACAATTCCATCTGATAGAGTCCAGGATCAGTGGAGACCATCAACACCTCTCTCAGAGAGCCTAGGGTGCAAATGCTAGAAATTTGCGCAGGAATATCAATAATACCATTCTAGATTATTCCAGTGGTCCTTTTAAACCAGTGCCTTCCTCTGATGGTGGTTAGACATAGATGGCTCACCGGAAGCTGTAAGAAACCTGGCACTCACCTATTATGGAGTGACACACTCAACAGAGGAAAGATTTCTTGAAGCCCAGTTCATTTGGAGGTTGGTCGCATCTACAATTTGATGTTTATAATCCTATCTAATGAAACTAAAGTTCTCCTTATCTATCTACATGTTTAATCCTATTTTGAATCCTGGAATTTAGGTCATGCAAACACTCACTATCATGAGAGCTGTTTACCCTCGTGAGTAGGCCCATTTTCTTCAGTGAAAGGTGAAGTTGATCAGCATCTTTGAAAATCGGACTACAAATTTAGGTATTGAAATATATATATAGAGAGAGGCCTGATTTTAGGCATCCAAATGTGAAAATATTAGCTTTATCTCTCTGTGTCTCCATTTTCCCATCTTTAAAGTGGTAACAATGAGGTTTTTCTACCTTTTCAAAGTGCTTTGGGATTTATGGCTGAAAAAGTCTTATGTCTTATATCAGCCAATGATGTGGACTTTGGATCTGCTGGCCCAGTCCTCTTGCACTAGCTGCGGATCTAACCCATAATTTCCAAATGTTTATTAAAAGGTAGATTAAATTTAAATTCAATTGGGATTTTGAGATAGGAAATCCATGAATTATCAAATGTATGGCTTTGACTGGACGTACGGAGCAGGAAGCCTCAGATATTTGGCTTAATAATATTGTGATCAAATTTGCTCCAACGTTTAACTGTGCAGCATTTCATGAAATCATTTAGAGGATAAAGTGAAATATCTTGATTTCTATGAGATTATGTGTAGTATAAAAATGAATGAAATGTATTTCATGAAGTAACACTTAGGGCCATAGGATGTCCACTGTGAATGCTATTCAAGGGAAGAATTTAACCTTTATTGTATCACAGCATATGGTGAATTTACAGCTAGTTTGGAATGGATAGCTATGCTCCCATAACATTTCATGAGTTAATCTTCCAAGTTGCAATAACCTTTATATGACTGATTTAATTATAAAACAGAGCAGTGTATGTGACAGCAAGTGATTTACAATGGAAGATCCACTTTTGTCATCTGTAATGTTGTCTAAATGCTTTTAGAATGTTTGGGCCATAAAATTCTATTGTTTGTCCCTTTGGGAAATTGCTTTGTTTACTGCAGTAGATCTGGTGGGCTTGGATGTGTGTTATTATTAAGTATTATTGTTATTAATAATAATAATAATAATAATTAATAATGAATAATAATAGTATTTTTTCAAATCATTCTTAGAATAAAATAAATAAAAAGAATGATGCATAAGGAGTTCTGACTCAGTGGAAAATATTATTGCCGTAAATGCATAGTAATACTTACTGCATGGCTTGAGAAATCATGCAAAGGGAAATACAGGGAAAGGGAGGATGGATCACGGTCTTCTTTTTTCCAGCCTCTCTTCCTCCCACATAGGAGCTACTGGTATTCTGGAGCCCAGGGCACTGTGAGAGAACTGTGAATAAAGCAACCAGTTCACCCACATTGATGATGGATCTTGGAGGGTGGTTACTGTATCATGATCAGTGGAACTGCAGTCAGAGGGCCCATGTTTCCTAGAGGGACTGTTCTTGATAGGACACCAGTGGAACAGGGAGGAAGTTAGGCTGGAAGCAATTCTGCTTTATTCACTTATTCAGCTTAAGCTGTATTCATCTTCACTCTTTGTGAATGAAACAGATATGAGTGCCTTTCTCATCCCTCCCTCCCCATATCTTGCATTTTGCATACAGTCAGAACTTACCCACACTTTCTTGCCCTCATCAGTGCTATCAGCCATTCCCTTTAGTGAGCAACAATTTCACCTGGAAGCTTAGAAACAGACTTAGGCGCTGACTCGGTGGGTGCTCCAGGGTTCAAGCACCCAGCAAAAAAAATTGGGTATGCTCAGCACCCATCAGGCCAGATTAATCTTTTGTGGGCCCTGGCTCCCATGGCCCCACCCCCTACTCCATCTGTGCTCCATCCTGAGGCCTCTCCCCCACTCAGCCACTTACCCCCAAATCCTCATCTGCCATTCACATTAATTAAGGGGAAATTGTGCAATAGTAGAAAAACTTCATTCCCTAACTCATGAGAATCACAGCACCTAACTTCTATGTGCCTAGAAAATCACTGGGATTCCCCAAGCCTGAGTTAGGGTGCAGGATCCCTATACAATGAATAAAGGGAGACAGGCACCTAAGAACTGGATTCACAAACACCATCATGATAAGTGTCTCTTTGACTAAACTGGCCAATGGGAAATGCAGAAGAGATGGGTGTGTCTTAAGCCCCATCCCTCTCGCAGAGTTCAGTGCCTCCCTCTCCTTGGGATTCTCAGTGGATTTAGGGCATCTGAGGTATTTTTGTGAGAAAGAGGAGAAGCTCCCTCATAACTCTTAGCCCAGTGGTTAGCCTATTCATCTGAGATGAGGAAAAGCTCCCTAAACTGAGGTGGGGGGAAGGCTTTGATTTGGAATTGCCACCTCTCAGGTGACTGCTCTAACCACTAGGCTATGGGATAGTCTGAGGTCAGATTCCCTCCGTTTCTCTTGTTGAAGCTGTTTCACTGTGTATAAATAATTTATTGGAGCAGGAAATTGGATCTCCGACATCCTAGATGAACGTCCTAACCACCGTTGGATTAGGCATCTGGACACCTAGAGTAAGGCTGCTGTGCATGTGTCCAGAAGCTGAAAACAAACATGTGTCCAGAGTTTATTGGTGCCTAAACTCATTCAACACCTAAGGTTCGAGAGATGCTGAGTGGAGGGATTGTGAATCCCAGTGGGACCTGATTCTGGGATTTAGGTGCCTGTGGTAGTTAAGCACCTAAGTCCTTTTGTGAATCTAGCCATGAGCATCTTGATAAGGAGAATCAAAACAAAGAACATGCTTAAGTTATTTCCTTATATATTTTGGAGATATTTCACTCTCTGTCATGTGCTCCTACAAAAAAATGTGGAATAAGGTAAAGGTGAACAACCAGAGAATCATTTTGTGATGTTCCATATAAGATGGAATTAGGGAAGTTAAGAAACAACTACCATCTAAGCTCTGAAATAATAATACAGTCATACTTTTGCTTGACAAGTGTATTATAAAAGGTATTAGGGGTTCAACATGAAGGCACTGGAAATGCCCAAGGGAAAATGAAAGCAACAGGTTTAGTTTCAAGGCCCTTCCACCTTAAGCTCTAAGGCCTGATTCTCCTCTCATTTACAATAGTGAAAATCAGGAGTAACTCCTCTTAGGTCATTGGAGTTAAATGCATGTAAAAGCTGTATATGTGAGAAGAGAATCAGTTCCAATAAACTCTGTGTCATTAATGGAGTGCTTGCAATAGCAGTTTCTACATTTACACAGTCCTTGAGGGCTATGCTCCAACTCTAAATGAGATTCCTTATTAAGAGTAAATGAAGGAGAAGAAACAGTCAAAGAAATAAATATTATTTTGGAAAAATATTTCAGACAGGGGGATATAGAGCCTTTCTGTATAATTAGTTTTGGCATAGTCACACTTAGGGTACAGATTGTTGCAGGCATATTGATTTTTAGATTCATAGATTTGGAGGGCTAGAGAGACTATTATGATCACCTCGGCCCATAGTCACTGACTAGACCATGCCTATCTCATGAATATCTGGATCCCACAACTATCTCTGAAATGGTGGACTCCCTGCTCCCACGAAGTGCTCTATGAAAGTCAGTGGGGATCTACATAGACACTGGGGTCTGCCTGCATGAGTTCAATTGTAGTATTTGGGTCTAATTCAGATACACTAGTTTGTGTGAAAAATAAAGTCTTTAAAACCTAAAATGGCTATATGTGGTGATCATCTTCAAATATCTGTGTTTTACAAAATGAGTGTGAATATCTTTCAGCATATTATTAAATTCTTTAATAAAAGAGAAGAGGAATAAAAGATCCATTTCAGAGTAGCAGCCGTGTTAGTCTGTATCCGTAAAAAGAACAGGAGTACTTGTGGCACCTTAGAGACTAACAAATTTATTTGAGCATAAGGTTTTGTGGGCTACAGCCCACTTCATCAGATGCATAGAATGGAACATATAGTAAGAAGATATATATACAGAGTACATAAAAAAGTGGAAGTAGCCATACCAACTGTAAGAGCCTAATTAATTAAGATGAGCAATTATCAGCGGGAGGAAAAAAAAACTTTTTTAGTGATAATCAAGATGGCCCATTTTAGACAGTTGACAAGAAGGTGTGAGGATACTTAACATGGGGAAATAGATTCAATATGTGTAATGACCCAGCCACTCCCAGTCTCTATTCAAATCCAAGTTAATGGTATCTAGTTTGCATATTAATTCAAGCTCAGCAGTTTCTCGTTGGAGTTTTTTTGGAGCTTTTTTGTTGCAAAATTGCCACCTTGAAGTCTGTTACTGAGTGACCAGAAAGGTTGAAGTGTTGTCCTACTTGTTTTTGAATGTTATGATTCCTGATGTCTGATTTGTGTCCATTTATTCTTTTGCTTAGAGATCTATGTTTGCTTTGTTTTGTTTTTGTTTTGTTTTCAGGAAATGATTGCACTGGCTAGTGGCCACTACCTGACTAAGATATGAATCTTTTAAGAAGTGCTGTATATGGTAATCACTCTACTGACTATATTCATTGCAAGATATGGTAGCAGTGGGAAAAATTATGGATGAAATGTAGAGTGATATGCTGCAAACTACAGTTATTTCAAAGTCAAACAAGCTGCTACTGAATAAAAAACCAGCCAAAAGTAGAGGGCAGAGTACTGAATAAATAGCATCAGAACTTGCAAAGTTTACATATTACGTTTGGATTCAAAATGGCTTTTTTCTCCTTAAACTAAAATTTTCACAGATCATTTTTATTTCTTTTGAAATGTTCCTTTTTTTTTTCAGTTAAAACCTGAAATCCAAAAACTTTTTGGTTTTCGAAAAGTGAAAGAAACCAGAATGGATCTAAAAACATTTTGGAAAAAAAAATCATCTCCTTCAAAAATGTCTATGAAAAATATTTACATTTTCTAATCAGTTCTATATACACATATGCTCCTTTAGTCAGCAGAGAGGAATGCATTAATGGCCCTGAAAGGAAATACTAACAAAAATGGTATGAAGGATGAAAATACGGGGACGTTAATATTATATTATTGAGCTCAGTGTCTGACTACTTTGAATGATTGAAAAAGAAATAAATATATCACTCTAGGTACTTCTAACCAAGAACTAAATAGTTTGCACCTATAGAGCCCTATGTTGTGATCCCATCAGATCTGACAAGCTCTACAGCAGTGGATGGGTCATAATTAAGACAATTTTACAAAAAATAGTAATAAAACAAATATAATACAAGTACTGCAATCCCTTTATTGTGAAAGTGAAACGTATAACTATAGAATTATTATATTTTTATGTAACTGCACTCAAAAACAAAATAATGTAAAATTTTAGAGCCTACAAGTCAAAGCATGAAGGGGCATATGAATGTTTAGCATGTCTGGCACATAAATACCTTGTAATGCCAGCTGCAACAGTGCCATATGAATGCTATTCCCACTTTCAGGTGACATTGTAAGTAAGAAGCGGGCAGCATTATCTCTTGTAAATGTAAACTAACTTGTCTTAGTGATGGGCTGAACAAGAAGTAGGACTGAGTGGACTTGTATGAGGTGAGTTGAAAAATAATATTTCTTTTCTCTTTTCTACAGTGCAAATATCTGTGATCAAAATTATAATATAAAGTGAGCACTATATGCTGTGTATTCTGTACTGTAATTGAAATCAATATATTTGAAAATATAGAAAAAACACAAAATATTTATAATACATTTAAATTAGTATTCTATTATTGTTTAACAGTGTGATTAAAACTGTGATTATTCACAGCTATTTTTTTAAATCTAGTTAATTTGTTTTGCAATGATTGCATGCATTAACAGCCCTAATAATTACAATAAATCTTCTCACCTCATAAACTTGTAAGAAGAACCCTCCTCCTCCTCTAAATAAAAAAGTCTGGTTAAACAGAGGAGCCATTTGTGAAGCTGAATGACCAGATGCCATGGAATCTGATGCCAGGTATAGTAAATCCTGTCACAAGCTAAGGAGCATAGAGTTAGTAATCCCAGCGGGCAAGATCTACCAGTTTTAGGGCACCTTTGTGGACCAGTAGAAAGGAACCAGACCATGATAGAGTATTAGGCTTTATGTGTGTAATTTTGTGGGGAAAAACAACAACAAAACCTTCTCATATATAGGTACTTAGAAATACATAGAACTGTTGCTTGATGCATGGCTGGTACAGGTAAAGCTCACCATGGTTAAACTTTGTTTAGTATAAAAGTAGTGTCCTTCCTTGCTAACAATTTAACACATTTTGAGCACTACATTATTTTTTATAGATCAATCATCAAGCCTAGCGTTACTGTCAGCAAGGCAATCTACCATGAAGGCAGAGAGGTTTATTTCGCAAGCAATGAAGTCCTTGGAAAGCCTGAGGCCACTAAAGCGGATAATCTTAGCTTTGTTCTCTATTTAACTTTCTTTCCAGCAAGCTAAGACACGTCCATGTAATATAACAAATCCTACTTCTCTCTCTTTTTTGGGGACTGTGTGTGTGTGTGCACAGTTGCACGTACATTCCCACTGTGAGAACTAGAGACTGTCCCACCAAATAAAATTACTCAGGCCCACAATTTCTTAATACTCCATTTAGAAATTTTACACAAAGAACAAATACAAATACTCATTCCCATTTTTTTACTTTCTGTTCTCCAACTCCACCCCCCCCCCCCGAGAATTATCATTATTATGTATTTATTTATAAACTGTATTCATTATAGTTGTGCTCAGAACCTCCAAGAAAATTGGGGCCCCCACGGGTGCTGGAACAATTTGTATACTGAGGGAGCTGAGAGCCATTGAACCAAACCATAAACCCTGTATATGATGGAAACCACTTCAAACTGCCCCGCATCCCTAGTTCCAGCACCTATGGGCCCCATTGTGCTATGTGCTGTCTGAAAAAAATCTGATTTGTATTTATTTTGCATTTCTTTGTTCTTTTACTATTTTTTAATCTTCTGCTATTTAGAGTCAGCCAGTTGGTTCCCTCCCACACTGTAATGTAGAAGCTTAATTTCTGATAATCGCAAAGCAATTTTGCTTTTTACTTTTTGAAAAAAAGAACTCAACTGTACTTGCAAAACTGTGTCCTCCCTAAGTTTAGTATTAATCTGAAGCATTTATGTGCTATCATTTCTACAAAAGAAAACACCATTTTTAGAAATATGTTAAAAGGCAAATTTTATTTTTAATGTAAAAGTGACTAGTTAAAGGGCACTTTCATAGTTGACAAATATACAGGCCCACTAATCTCTGTTTTCACACACAGAAAGCAACATCTCACCAGGTATCAAAGGGAATACTGAAGCTAAAATTGCATGAATAAAATTGTTCTGTCTGAGCCACATTTTCAAGAATATGGCTGCAAGTACAGTCCATAGAAATAGTATACAAAAAGTGTGCAATTATATAATATTAATACAAATTGTGCAATCATAGAGAAACTTCTGCACGCATTTTTGTTTGCACACGTGCACATCCAGGACTTGATCCTTGAATCATAGAATATCAGGGTTGGAAGGGACCTCAGGAGGTCATCTAGTCCAACCCCCGGCTCAAAGCAGGACCAATTCCCAACTAAATCATCCCAGCCACTTACCCCCAAGTCCCCACCTGCCGCTCACATGGGGATGGATTTGCAGATGACACTAAACTGGGAGGAGTGGTAGATACACTTCAGGGTAGGGATACGATACAGAAGGACCTAGACAAATTAGAGGATTTGGCCAAAAGAAGCCTGATGAGGTTTAACAAGGACAAGCAGAGTCCTGCACTTAGGACGGAAGCATCCCATGCACTGCTACAGACTAGGGACCGAATGGCTAGGCAGCAGTGCTGCAGAAAAGGATCTAGGGGTTACAGTGGACGAGAAGCTGGATATGAGTCGACAGTGTGCCCTTGTTGCCAAGAAGGCTAATGGCATTTTGGGCTGTATAAGTAGGGGCATTGCCAGCAGATCGAGGGACATGATCAGTCCCCTCTATTCGACATTGATGAGGCCTCATCTGGAGTACTGTGTCCCGTTTTGGGCCCCACACTACAAGAAGGATGTGGAAAAATTGGAAAGAGTCCAGCGGAGGGCAACAAAAATTATTAGGGGGCTGGAGCACATGACTTATGAGGAGAGGCTGAAGGAACTGCGATTGTTTAGTCTGCAGAAGAGAAGAATGAGGCGGGATTTGATAGCTGCTTTCAACTACCTGAAAGGGGGTTCTAAAGAGGATGGATCTAGACTGTTCTCAGTGGTACCAGATGAGAGAACAAGGAGTAATGGTCTCAAGTTGCAGTGGGGAAGGTTTAGGTTGGATATTAGGAAAAACTTTTTCACTAAAAGGGTGCCTAGATACTGGAATGGGTTACCTGGGGAGGTGGTGGAATCTTCTTCCTTTGAGGTTTTTAAGGTCAGGCTTGACAAAGCTCTGGATGGTATGATTTAGTTGGGGGTTGGTCCTGCTTTGAGCATGGGGTTGGACTAGATGACCTCCTGAGGTCCCTTCCAACCCTGATATTCTATGATTCTATTTGGCACTGATGTTACTGCTGCTGGAATACTGTGTCCAGTTCTGTTGTGTCCACTTCAAGAAGAATATTGATAAATTGGAAAGAGTACAGTGAAGTGCCATGGAAATGATTAAGGTATTATAAAATAGCAATATACTCAAAAAGGTCAATCAATTTAGTTTAACAAAGAAAAAGTTAAGGAATGATTTGATTACAGTCTGTAAGTACCTATATGGGGAACAAATATTTGCTAATGTGCTCTTCAATCTAGCAATTTTTAAATACAGAGTGGATTATTTTTTCTAAAATATATGCTCTACAAACTATTTAAGGAAAGTTCTCTGTCCCATGTTGTAGCTGAGCTCAGACTAGATTATCACAATGGTCCCATCTGGGATTGGAATCTATGAATACTTTAGCTTTTGAAAATTTGTCACAATAAATTTTTTCTATCTCAAATATGTATCTTTCAAAGACAAAATATTCATTCGTAACATATCTTTCTCCCCTTTTTAACAGACCCCTCATCTATGTTATTTGTATAATCTGTGGGATGTAACATAAATAAAATGACTTTGATATAGCATCTTTTTAAAAAAACACCTCAAAATACTTCACGCTACATACATAAAGTGCTCTGGGTGTGTTCAAACCAAGGGAAGAAGAAAGGAAGCATTCTGAAGCTGTTGTGCTTGCTTTGCATGCTGAATTGTATTAATGAATACAACCAAATGAAAATGGATCCAATTAGTGAACAACATAGCTTGCGTGTTTTTAGGCAAGATTGTCTTTTGCATATATTTTTTCAGTGCTCAGATAACTAGAAACAATATTAATGAAGTAATCAGAGGGAATAAAGGGATGCACATATGATATGACAGCAATATCAAGGTTTTTCCGATATGAGTTTGGGACAACCACAGTACTCAGGAGAGTCAAAAGCATGAGACAGATCATTTTAAAAGTAATAATAGTAATTAGTTAAATTGAGATGAGTGTGATGGGGGGGAATTCCATATTTGGAGTCAGGTTCTTTTTTTTTTTTTTTTTTCAAATACCAGGTGTTTGAAATTATTTCTTAAAGTAAAATAACCTGCCAGATAACTGTTTCCTTCTATTCTTCTAATATGAAATCTCCTGTCTCTTCCCACATTACACTGCTTTGAGATGCACTGTTCTGAACAAGTGACAGGTATTAAAATATGCTAAACCCTTCAAGATTAGAAACCTGATCTGTATACCCTTGGAAAGAGAAGATTCCTAATTTAGGACAGGATAAATAGCATTTCCTTCTTGATTCAAAAGACACTGAAATATTGCACTTAAACTGTGACAGTGTGGGGCAGATCCTCAACTGGTGTAAATTAGTAACATTTATTAATATTAATGATCTACTCAAATTTACACCACCTGAAAATCTGGCCCTTTATGTACAAAAACTCTAGGTCATTTTCCATGTGTTGTAATGATAATAACTGCAATTAATAGTTTGATTTATGCTATTTAAGGCACCTGGCTCATGGTCACGAAGGCCTCAATCTCGCAAGGATTGTCCAACTCCAAAATAGCTAAACATTGTTTCTTAATCTAGTTTTCAAAAAAGATTCAACTTTGGACAGACAGAGACCTAGAAAATTTGAGCTGTAAAGATGAAGGTTTCAGATATTTATGGGAGAATGAAAACTTGGGGGGAGAATTATTACAGCTGGTTAGAAAGCTGCAGGAAAAATCACAAACATTTTCATAAAGTATTGTTTCTGTTTCGGATGAAATTTCATTTTCATTGCATTTTTTCTAACCAGCTGTAGTAATAATAGAAACTTTAAAATAAACTTTACAAGAGTTGCTAGTATCACTTGTAACATGTATTCCAAGTTCCCAGTCCAGCAAAGTATCTAGGCAAATGCTTAACTTTAAATCAATGGGATTAGATTAGGTCACTAAATTATCACAATGGTTTCTTCTGGCTTTATAACCTATAAATCTATGAATCTATTCATGTGTTTAAAGTTAAGCATGTGCTTAAATTCTTTGTTGGATGGGGGTCTAATAAGTAAAGGCTGTACAAAATTCAGATAGATGTGATTTATTGGTAGGAACACTTCACTATAAACTGAAATTGTTTTTGAATGAAAGGCTAGAGGCATAATGTTATTAGAGGAATTCTAACTTTTCACTGGGCCCAAGAGACCAAGTCCCTAAAATATTTGAATTTGGAATTTTTAAGAAGGAAAGAAAAAAGAACAAAACAAAAAAAGAAAAAAGGAAATTGAAAGATTAGAAGGAACATTAATCTAATGTTGTTCAATATTTTGCTACAGCCCAAGGAAGGCCCTGTGGCTGAGGCATTACCTATAATCTTATTTTCTCTTTCTAGAGTGTATTTTATTAATGCATTTTTGTACTACTGAGTGAAGGAACACCAGCCTTTTTCCTTTCATTTAAAATTAATAAGGAATATATTACTGTGCTAGGAAAGGATGGCAAAAAAGTCCTTTCATTGCAATAGGATGTATAGTGGTTAAAGGAGAAGTCTGAGCCTTAGAAGACTTGAGTTCTATTCTGGTTCTTACTGACTTGTTCTGTGATCTCTGACAAGTCATTTAGCCTTTCTCTACTGCAATTTCCACAACTGAAATATAATGTCATTGTCCACATCTCTAATGTCATGTTGTAGGGATGTAGTGAGGCTTTAGTAATTTCCCTGTTGCATTATTGTACACCCAAGAATATAGCTTGAGATTTTCAAAGCACTGACACAAGATTTGGCTATACATCTTCCATTACAGTTAAGATGTGTAGCTAAATGCCACGTAGTGCTCTGAATTTCTCAACCCTAGTTCTTAGTCCCCAACCATATTAATTTTTGTATATTCAACTAATTTTTGGTGGGTCTGGAGGGGATATTTAAAACCATCAGTAAAAACTGAAATGGTCCAGAAGCAAACCTTTTTCAAATTTTAAAATTATTTGGGAAACTCATTTTTCCATCATTATTTTTCTCTGTTTCCTGTTTCCATTGCTGCACTTCTCTTCTGAATAATTAAAGCTCAAAGGAGCAAGAAAGAAACTTCAGACACCTGAAGGGGTGGATAGAAGCTGATTCTGTTCACAGAACAAAATATTTGCATGAGATGCTGATTCTGTGTCTCAACATAGCATGCTTTAATTTACAAGTTACTGAACAAAGAGAAACACAAACTGGATAAGAGACAGACAGACACAGGCAATCAGTTCATGTATTAAAAAAAATCTGAGTGTGCATCCCACATGTAAAAAGAAATCTAAGTCTTCATCTGGGGCTTGATCCTGCTTGTGGCACATACGGTAGGGTTACCACACTGATTGGATCTACAACAGCACTAAGGACAGCTCAGTGACCCTGACAGTGAAAATCCCCAGTTGCACCTGGTGCAGGGAGTTACACACATATGGCCCCCATTTAGTGGAGGTGGCTTACATGCACTCAGCGTGGTGAGCAGAAGGCAGAAGGGATGCGATGATGGACAGAGTTGGGACATGGTGCTACACCCACTGAAGATGTACAGTCCAGGAAGATGGACCTACTCCCATCACCAAATTCCCCTATGCCTACTAGCTACAAGTGTAAGGGCCATCTGCACATACAGGGATCTGCAGAAACCCAGAAGCTGTATCACAAGGACCATGCACTTGAACTCAGGCAACCCTGCTACAGAAGGGGCACATCTGAAAATTGGCTAGGTCATGGTGTCCCTATTTCAGAAAGCCAAAGAGCTGACTTCAGACAGAATGCCTTTCCCTGCTCTATGGTAGAGCCATATGCTCCTTTGAAGTGCATGTATCATCTCTCCATGACAGCTTGTCCCCTGCCATATGAGCAGGCTTTGGATTGCAATCTGATCTGGGGGGTGCTTGGCATACGCTGAAGGGCTCCATGCATTCAGCAGTGCCCTGAGAATTGTGCTGTGGCAGTATCAAGCTTGCACTGGTAATTGAATCCATACCAGTATGCATCAGGTAGGGATTTGGTCCAAAGTGTGTGAAATGTGGAAGGGCTAAAGAAACCTATTCTCTCAGTCCAAGGTCAATTAATGAGGCAGCTGGGCAACCCTGTTTCAACTCTATTGTGTCCCATCTTGCCATGATTACTACTCCAGATAAAGACCTATATATCTCCTGTGCTAGTTGTTTGGAGTGTTCAGGCCACTAGATCTGCCCAAAAGGAGTAGTGGAGATAATCACACATATTTATTAAATGGAGTATTCCTAAATTTAGAGGTTTTCCTGTACTAAGCATTTATGTTAGGTTCTTCATTAAAACATTGGAGTCAGTCCTACAACCCTTATTCTCCCACCTACACCTAGCTCATGTGAGTAGTCCAATAACTCCACTGGACATATTCATGTGATGATAGAATGCAGGACCAGGCTCATATTTTCTATTAACTAAATATAATCAACATTTTCTGGGTAAAAGCTTCAACCAGCTCTACATTTCAATAAAATATTTTAAAATGTGCTTTCTCTGAGATTGTAATGCACCAGACTCCCATGGATTTAAAACATGTTGAGGTCTAATGTATCTTAATTATATGTAATATTTCAGTAACATAGAATGCAACAAAATCTGAACAAAAATGCTAACAATGCTTTTTGTAAGAAATTGATTTTAATGGTGCCAGTCTCCTGAGTGTAACTAAAAAATGTCCAAATTGTCAAGTAACTAGTCTGGTAGGTAGGGGAACGTGGTGGACGTAATATACTTGGATTTAGTAAAGCTTTTGACACAGACCCACATGACATTCTGATAAGTAAGCTGGAGAAATGTGGGCTTGGCAGAACTACCATTACGTGGATACAGAATTGGTTAAACAACTCCAAACAAAGAGTAACTATTAATGGAATGATGTCAGATTGGAGGGAGGTCTCAAATGGGATTCCACAGGGATCTGTTCAGGGTCTGGTGTTGTTTAACATCTTTGTTGATTACCTGGATGTAGGAATAGAGAGCATATGGATCAAATTTTCAGATGACACAAAGCTGGGGGTGGTTGCCAACACTTTGGAGGATAGAGCTACAATTCAGAGGAACCTTGACAAATTGCTGAACTGGGGTATAGACAACAAAATTAAATTTAAGAAAAACAAATGTAAAATGCTACACTTAGGGAAGAAAAACCAAATGTGCAACAACAGAATAGGGGATAACTGGCTTGGCAGCAGCACTAATGAGAAGGACCTGGGAGTTGTGGTGGATCGCAACCGCAACATGAGTCAGCAATACGATGCTGTAGCAAAAAAAAGCAAATGCAATTTTAGGTTGCATTAATAGAGCCATAGCATGCAAGTCACAGGAGGATATATTACCTCACTACTTGGTACTATTTAGGCCTCATCTGGAGTACTGTGTCCAATTTTTGTCACCAATGTATAGAAAGGATGTGGAGAAACTGGAAAGGATCCAGAGGTGAGCAACAAGGATGACCAAAGGGATGGAACACAAGTCATATGGTTAAAGGCAGAAGGAACTGGGTATGTTTAGTTTGGAAAAGGAGATTGAGGGGCGACATGATAGTGATCTTCAAATACTAGAGAGGCTACCATAAAAAAGATGGAGGCAAGTTGTTCTCTCTTGCCACAGAGGACAGGACAAGAGGCAATAAATCTCCAGGAAAACTTCCTAACTATAAGAACAGTAGGACAATGGAACAGGCTGCCTAGGGAGGTTGTGGAAGCTCCTTTGCTGGAGGTTTTCAAAAGGAGGCTAGATAGACATCTGTCTTGGATGATTTAGACACGACAAATCCTGCATCTTTGCAGGGGATTAGAGTAGATGACCGTTGCAGTCCCTTCTAACCCTATGATTCTGTGATTCTATTTTAGCCTCCAATTCTCCAGATATTTGTGCTAATGCAGGCACCCTTCATTTGATTTTCAGTATCCAACTGACTTGTGGATAGGTCCATGCTAACTATCTCTATCTGCAAGATCAGAGCACTAGAAGCTGAAGAATAAAGGGAGAAAAAAAGAGGATTAAGTTAAGTCTTTGCAACATGTCCATTTTAAAAATTTTATATTGGTGAACAATGTAATTTATTAATTGATACCTAGTTGTATGGATCTTGGGCTTAGAACTGGAACAAAATCCATGCAAAGGTTAAATGCTTCTTCAGGGTTTGGATGCTCCAATCCAAAGGTCTGCTGGGACCACAGATTTGACAAGATGCCTAGATCAGAGTAATTGATAAGGCTATCATAATTTATTTTTTGCTATGCTGCTTACCCAACAACCCCATAAACCTATATTAACACCATTAATACTCCTTTTTATAGGGACATAAAAGAAAAAATGACTGAAGTGAAACTGAGAAAGGGAAGGGAGGAAATAAAGGAAAGGGATGCTAAAAGAAGAATGTATACCTTTTCACTGTTCATAGGGCGTAGATCCTATGAATAAAAAATGCCTAGGTAGATGAAAGATAGCTTTTCTAGAGGATTGTTGAAAGACAGCTTTTCTACAGGATCTCTGAAAACTATTGGTAAAGTTCATTAAAATCAACCAAAAAAACATTCCATTGATAGTTTTTGTGACAGATCTGGTAATGTCCTGCCACACTTTGGGAGACCCTATTAAATTATTTTAAAATACCCTTGAGGTCCATTGTATTCAATTAATGGTTTATATATTACTATGGCCCGAAATTGTATGCAATCTCTCTAGGAGGGAGACGTAACAGATGTGAGGCCTGGGAGTTCAAAGGACTGTATTGAAAATGTTCCAGACAAGAATAAACTTTTGGGACAAGAAGTGTGAAGTAGATTCCTGAAAAATACCTAGGGAGAGGTTAACACAAATTCCCTACCTTTGGTTATACAAAAATCCAGCCTTTTGAAACTATGCCCTTAGGAGAGTGTCTCTGTCTGCCGATTACCTGTTCCTGGAGACTGGAGAACAAATCCAAGCTATATAAAGAAACAGCTGAACTGCTCAGCCTGGGTTATGGTTCTGAATCTGAGGCAGTTATGAATTTGTAACCGTGGAGAAAACCCTTTTGTGGGTTTTGAAGGACTGATACCAACCAGAACCTGAGGTTGGAGTTGAGGTGACCTCTGGTAAGTTTTTTTAGGATGCATGTAAGTTCTCTTACTGTTTTCATATTTTCTCTGTAATGCTTTCACCTTTAGAGTAAATGTGCTTATTCAGGAATATATGTACCTCTGAAGAGAAAGCAAAGTGCAGGCTGGCTTTCTGGGAATATCACAATGTAGATAGGGAACTGTGCAGCCTGGAAATTCCCCGGTCAGCACGGGAGAGAGATGCGAGTCTTCACTTTAGTGACGTAATGGCTGGGAGCTGTAAACCTTTACATGAGTGGCCTGGAAGGACCATGGAGGGGAAATGCAGGCACAATTGCCCTGAAATTGTAACAGTTTTTATGACTATGACTTTAGTATGGGGATATTGTGTTTTAAGGAAAGAATTTTGTAATATCTTTATTCAATAAACCCAACATTTTACATCAGAATAAATTTAGAATGAAATTGTTACTTTAGGCACATACCTGAACATGGCATGATGGGTAAGCTGCACCACCCCACAATTAGTACCAGACAGACAGACAGACCAGGTTCTTTAAGAGAAATATAAGTCACTTCACTCTTTTATGTGGAATAGCTTATTCTCTTCTGTGCATCCAGCCAGTGCTCTGTCAGTGATTAGCAGAAGCAGAGACAGGGCTATTACGTACCCCACTTCCCTCCACCCCTATCTTGCACATTTTCTCCCAGAGGGGACTATTGGGCCAGTAACCCCCACTCTCCCGACTGTGTCCAGATTCAAGTCTTATTTTGCAACAGGTTTTCCCTCCATCTTGACTGAATCATAAGGAGGTCAAGTTGTCTAAGATGTCCTAAACATTCCAAATTTTGCTGGTGTGGCTCCTTCTTATCTCTTAAACTGATCCCTCCCTGGTCCTGAGAGATTCAAAGGTCCAGTGACTTGTTCCCACTCTTTATCCCAGTATATTTATCCAGTTGGGGAACGGAAACAATTCTTTGTAACTACACATGCCAATCACATTTGGTAATGGTGGATAACAAATACACACAGCAAAGACAGTTCACAAGCAATCTATAGGCTGAATTATGGCAGCATAAAGTGTTTCTTACACAATTTTAAGTAGCAAACAAATTATTTAATATTAAAGTCTGTTTGCAAATAATTCATGAACACACAAATAAAAATTAATTAGATGAATGGTTCTCCATTTATAGTTTGCCTACCTTCACTTAGAACACTAAGGCCCTGATTCATCAGTCTTCCCCCAATAAGCAAAACACTTAAGCATTTGCTTAATTTTAGCATATACTTTAATCCATATTAACATCAATTTAGTGTTAAAAATGTTTACACTAACACATTTATAAAATATTTCCTCTAGAGTCAGAAGGCGGAAGAGGATCTGAAAACACAGTCTGATGTTCAGTTTCTGATTCAATTATATCAGAAAAATCCATCTTTGATTAAAAACTAATCCAAGAATTGACCTTTCACCATTAAAATATTTCATAAAATTAGTCACCTTTTCACGTATTGGTTTAAAAACCCTATAGATTTTAACTCTTTCCTTTGGAGTGTGTATAATAATAGCTGTTCTCACACATTGATATGTTGAACGTATTAATGCCTGCTTAATGATACTACACTACAGAATATAAACATTCAACTTTTCATCCTCATTCATTATTGTTTTCTTCTGGTTGGTTTTTTTTTTTTTTTTCATGGTATAACCTAGTGCCAAATGCCTACAAAATTGCTGTTTACTAGTCTTTTGGGGAAAAAAATAAATTTTATTCTAAGATATAAAAGGATGAAAGACTTCTGTAAAACTATTATTTTCAAAATATAGTAATCATTTTAGCTCATCTTGTTCTTATTAATCTAGATGTTCTTCTTATTTATTATTCTTTTTTGAGGTTGTACTTAACCATTGAATACAGTTTATTGCTCAAATCAATTGATCTCTTTTTTACTTCATGTTTATTTTATTTATTTTTAATCTTTATTAAATGCAGAGATATGTTGATTCTTCTCTCTAGTTTGTCACTTTGGAATTATTTTAGCTGGCCTTGCCCACCAAGAGTAAAAAAACAACAAAATTGCTGCAGAATTTACATCATAAGTTGAACTCCAAAGAGTGTGCTAATTTTTATCTCTTGATTGTATTATATTAGTTATTAACTGGTTATTTAATGGCCATATTTTTAATGGATTTTTTTTCCATTTTGGAATGTAAAATATTCATAGATTCTAGGACTGGAAGGCACCTCGAGAGGTCATCGAGTCCAGTCCCCTGCCCTCATGGCATGACCAAATACTGTCTAGACCATCCCCGATAGACATTTATCTAACCTACTCTTAAATATCTCCAGAGATGGAGATTCCACATCCTCCCTAGGCAATTTATTCCGGTGTTTAACCACCCTGACAATAAGGGACTTTTTCCTAATGTCCAGCCTAAACCTCCCTTGCTGCAGTTTAAGTCCATTGCTTCTTGTTCTATCCTTAGAGGCTAAGGTGAACAAGTTTTCTCCCTCCTCCTTATGACACCCTTTTAGATACCTGAAAACTGCTATCATGTCCCCTCTCAGTCTTCTCTTTTACAAACTAAGCAAACCCAATTCTTTCAGCCTTCCTTCATAGGTCATGTTCTCAAGATCTTTAATCATTCTTGTTGCTCTTCTCTGGACCCTCTCCAATTTCTCCACATCTTTCTTGAAATGCGGTGCCAAGAAATGGACACAATACTCCAGCTGAGGCCTAACCAGTGCAGAGTAGAGCGGAAGGATGACTTCTCGTGTCTTGCTCACAACACACCTGTTAATACATCCCAGAATCATGTTTGCTTTTTTTGCAACAGCATCACACTGTTGACTCATATTTAGCTTATGGTCCACTATAACACCTAGATCTCTTTCTGCCGTACTCCTTCCTAGACAGTCTCTTCCCATTCTGTATGTGTGAAACTGATTTTTCCTTCCTAAGTGGAGCAATTTGCATTTGTCTTTGTTAAACTTCATCCTGTTTACCTCAGACCATTTCTCCAATTTGTCCGGATCATTTTGAATTATGACCCTGTCCTCCAAAGTAGTTGCAAACCCTCCCAGTTTGGTATCATCCGCAAACTTAATAAGCTTACTTTCTATGCCAATATCTAAGTCGTTAATGAAGATATTGAACAGAGCCGGTCCCAAAACAGACCCCTGAGGAACCCCACTTGTTATGCCTTTCCAGCAGGATTGGGAACCATTAATAACAACTCTCTGAGTATGGTTATCCAGCCAGTTATGCACCCACTTTATAGTAGCCCCATCTAAATTGTATTTGCCTAGTTTATCAATAAGAATATCATGTGAGACCATATCAAATGCCTTACTAAAGTCTAGGTATACCACATCCACGGCTTCTCCCTTATCCACAAGCCTCATTATCCTATCAAAGAAAGCTATCAGATTGGTTTGACATGATTTGTTCTTTACAAATCCATGCTGGCTATTCCCTATCACCTTACCACTTTCCAAGTGTTTGCAGATGATTTCCTTAATTACTTGCTCCATTATCTTTCCTGGCACAGAAGTTAAACTAACTGGTCTGTAGTTTCCTGGGTTGTTTTTATTTCCCTTTTTATAGATGGGCACTATATTTGCCCTTTTCCAGTCTTCTGGAATCTTTCCCGTCTCCCATGATTTTCCAAAGATAATAGCTAGAGGCTCAAATACCTCCTCTATTAGCTCTTTGAGTATTCTAGGATGCATTTCATCAGGCCCTGGTGACTTGCAGGCATCTAACTTTTCTAAGTGATTTTTAACTTTTTTTTATTTTATTTTATTTTATCTGCTAAACCTACCCCCTTCCCATTAGCATTCACTATGTTAGGCATTGCTTCAGGCTTCTCGGTGAAGACCGAAACAAACAAGTTATTAAGCATCTCTGCCATTTCCAAGTTTCCTGTTACAGTTTCTCCCTCTTCACTGAGCAGTGGGCCTACCCTGTCTTTGGTCTTCCTCTTGCTTCTAATGTATTGATAAAAAGTCTTCTTGTTTCCCTTTATTCCTGTATCTAGTTTGAGCTCATTTTGTGCCTTTGCCTTTCTAATCTTGCCCCTGCATTCCTGTGTTGTTTGCCTATATTCATCCTTTGTAATCTGTCCTAGTTTCCATTTTTTATATGACTCCTTTTTATTTTTTAGATCATGCAAGATCTCGTGGTTAAGCCAAGGTGGTCTTTTGCCACATTTTCTATCTTTCCTAACCAGCGGAATAGCTTGCTTTTGGGCCCTTAATAGTGTTCCTTTGAAAAACTGCCAACTCTCCTCAGTTGTTTTTCCCCTCAGTCTTGATTTCCATGGGACCTTACCTATCAGCTCTCCGAGCTTACCAAAATCCGCCTTCCTGAAATCTATTGTCTCTATTTTGCTGTACTCCCTTCTACCCTTTCTTAGAATTGCAAACTCTATGATTTCATGATCACTTTTACCCAAGCTGCCTTCTACTTTCAAATTCTCAATGAGTTCCTCCCTATTTGTTAAAATTGAGTCTAGAACAGCTTCCCCCCATTAGCTTTTTCAACCTTCTGAAATAAAAAGTTGTCTGCAATGCAGTCCAAGAATTTATTGGATAGTCTGTGCCCCGCTGTGTTATTTTCCCAACATATATTTGGATAGTTGAAGTCCCCCATCATCACCAAATCTTGGCCTTTGGATGATTTTGTTAGTTGTTTAAAAAAAGCCTCAACCACCTCTTCCACCTGGTTAGGTGGCCTATAGTAGACTCCTAGCATGACATCTCCCTTATTTTTTACCCCTTTTAGCCTAACCCAGAGTCTCTCAACACTTCCGTCTCCTATGTCCATCTCCACCTCAGTCCAAGTGTGTACATTTTTAATATATAAGTCAACACTTCCTCCCTTTTCCCCCTGTCTATCCTTCCTGAGCAAGCTGTACCCATCCACTCCAACATTCCAATCATGTGTATTATCCCACCAAGTTTCAGTAATGCCAACAATGTCATAATTGTATTTATTTATTAGCACTTACAGTTCTTCCCGCTTATTACCCATACTTCTCGCATTTGTATATAGGCATCTAAAATACTAGTTTGATCTTGCCTCCCAGTTTTGCCCTGACCCTCCTTTCTCTCTGCCATTTTAGCCCATGCTCCCTTTTGTTTCCGACCCGTCTCCCAGGTCTCCATGTTCCCCACTTACCTGTGGGCTTTGCTCACCTGTCCCCGTCGAACCTAGTTTAAAGCCCTCCTCACTAGGTTAGCCAGTTGTGTCCAAATAGGGTCTTTCCCCTCCTCGAAAGGTGATCGCCATCTCTGCCTAGCAGTCCTTCCTTGAATAGCATCCAGTGGTTGAGGAAGCCAAAGCCCTCCTGGTGACACCATCTTCGCAGCCAGGCATTCACCTTCATGATGCATCTGTCTCTGCCCGGGCCCCTATCTTTGACAGGAAGAATCAAAGAGAATACCACCTGTGCTCCAAACTCCTTCACCTGTAATCCCAGAGCCCTGTAGTCACTCTTGATCTGCTCAGTGTCACACCTCGCAGTATCATTTGTGCCCACATGGATGAGTAACATGGGGTAGTAGTCAGAGGGCTGGATAATCCTCGACAATGCCTCTGTAACATTTCAGATACGGGTCCCCGGCAGGCAGCATACCTCCCAAGATGAAATGTCAGGACGACAGATGGGCGCCTCTGTCCCCCTCAGCAGAGAGTCTCTGACCACCACTACCCTATGTTTTCTATTTGCTGTGGTGGCAGCAGACCTCCCAGCCTTAGGGGTACGAGGCTTCTCCTTCTTTACTGTAGGGGGTGATTCCTTCTCTCCTGTATCAAGAAGAGCATAACGGTTACCTATTACCATGGCAGGAGGGTTCGGAGCAGGGGTGGAGCACTGCCTGCTGCCAGAAGTAACCAGCTGCCAGTGTCCACCCTGAGCCATCTCCTCCTCCACCAGTGGTGTATCAGCAGTCCTGTGTACTGGGACAGCTACCTCAGCTGTCTCCACATGGATACTGTCCAGGAATTGCTCACGGATTCGGATGCTCCTCAACCTAGCCACCTGCTGCTTGAGAGATTCCACCATCAGGCACCTTTCACATTGGAGGGTCCTCCCAGCCTGGATATCAGTAAGTGGAAATTGCAAGTCACATTGCATTTTATAGGATTACAGTCATTCTTTGAAAGTAGGAAAAAAACATTCTGGTGCTTGTCTAAAAAAATGTTATGTGTTAGAACATACCTCTGAAGAGTTTGGTTAGTTAACCTAGGCCCTGATTAGGGCCTTGTTTTCATGAAAAATTTACACCCGTTTTGTAAAAGTAATGAGTGTTATCAGTGGGTAAAACATATACATATATATTAGGAGAATTGTCAAAGGCCTTCTGATGCAGAACTAAGCCAGAGATCTGAGCCTTACCTTGTTTTTGATAAAAAGCCACAGTAAATAACTGGCTCTCACATTTATTAGTTCAACATTCATGGTATGTGCACAGTACATAAGGACCTTTGAAATATCTTCCCTTCTGTGCAACCACTTGCTTCCTTATTTGTCATCAGCCATACCACATAGCCATTTACTCACTCTCAGCCAAACACATGTACCTTTACAAAGAGAAATCCAGGATAGCTTCTGCTCAACAGTATCTACTGCAGCACTGAACTGTAGTTTTCCAGAAAGCTGATCTGTACACATGGTAAATTGACCTTTTTTTACAGACACACAGGCAATACCCAGGAGATCATAACTGTTGCAGTATCAGAGGAGATTACTAGTCCTTGTCCAGTGTCTTTCCTCCAGTAGTGGCCTATGCCTAATATTTATGAGGAAGGTAACCCGATCACTCACATGGGGAATACATGCTCCTCTTTGCTACAAGCTGTATTGAAGTGAAGATAATTTTGGACACACAAAGGCTTTTCCAAGATTAAAAGAGAACATCTTGCTGACTTTAGAGGGAATTTTGCCCAAGTGAGGATATCATGATAAGGCACAGAGTATTTCGAGGACTTCATTGTAGTATTTTAATATGAAAAATCAATTGGACTGTGACTAGGTCATGGGATTAACACTTCCAAATCAAGATTAAGTTTTATACCTTTGAAATATCAACTTTATATTGAAAAATTGTCACTTTATACTTCTAAAATAATTTGCTTTTCTGCACTCCCCATAAACTTGATAAGTTCAACTATGGTCATGGTTAATAGCAATATAAACCACTGAAGTGCACTTTTATCCATTTTGAAGCACTCATGCTATATAACTCCAAGTGAAGTTCTGGTTATTAGTAAAACAGTAGAGAGGCAAATACCATTCTGCATTTCTAAAAATATATTAAGACAGTCACTAATATACACTGCTTATGTACTTAGGCAATGGTGGCAATGCACTCAATCTCAGTGGACAGAATGTCAGCCTCAATCCATAACTCATACAGCACTCCCTTTCCCTGGTATCCTCTTTACTCTGCCTGTATCACTACTCTTCAAATCTGCTCCAAAGAAATCACTGTACTTCCCACCTCGCACATGCAGAACCACGCATAGCTGCCCAAAAGGGGGAGAATTGGAACAAAAAGTCTTAAATTATTTTGCATTCATTATAAAACTGTTTTATTTGTTCTTTTGAAGTGCATTACAGAAGGAACTAAATCCTCTCCTATGAAAAGAGTCCTAGAGAATATAATAGGGATGAAAACATTCGGTTTCTATAGACATTGTCACAATAAAATGCCCCCTCCCCTCTCCCGCCCCCGGGGTCCCCTGGGTAAGAATTTCCTTGGTAATTATATCCATTCTATTGGATATTTGAACCATGCTAACAAATTCCTTAGCAGGGACATCATGGTCTAATAAAAACGTAGAACGATCCTAATTTTTTTATTACACTCTATGGGATGTTGCTTTCTTAGAATACAACACTGCTAGAGTTCTTGGGTAACATTATCAAAAGCATCTAAGTGACTTATGAGACTAAGTCCTCTTTTCAAAAGAGACTTCAGAACTTGGGGCCAGATTTGCAAAGGTATTTATGCTTCAAGAGATGCAAATAAGCATCTTGTGGGATTTACAAAAGTGTCTAAGTTAATTAATTGCCTATCTCCCATTGTATTTTAATGGAAATTAAGTGCCTAACTGTATTTCAGTAGGAGTTAGGCACTGAACTTGCTTAAGTAATCAATCAAAGCAAATTTCTAATTGCTCATGTGTGCACATTTCTTTTCATTTTTATGAGGCTGTAACAATTTTGTAGCCTCACCAAACCCTTGCAAATCCCTAGCTAACAGTTGTTTCCGTTCAATTTGTATCATTCCTTTGACTATGTTCTTTGCTTTCTTTCAACAATAGTTTTGCACATTGTGTTCATAGGTGAAAATGACCTTTTTGTTGCCTTCTGCTTACCTTAAGCAGTTTAAGGGTATGTCTATACTTACGCGCTGGTTTGGCGGCAGGCAATCGTCTTGTCTGGACGCGATAAATCGAACCCAGAAGTGCTCCCCGTCAACTCCGGTAATCCTGCTCGGCGAGAGGAGTATGCGGAGTCGACGGGGGAGCCTGCCTGCCGCATCTGGACCGCGGTAAGTTTGAACTAAGGTACGTTGACTTCAGCTACGTTATTCACGTAGCTGAAGTTGCGTACCTTAGTTCGAATTGGGGGGTTAGTGTAGACCAGGCCTAAGATTCTAATCCAGTGGTTCAATAAAACAATTACCCCACACGCACTTTGTAAGTAGGAGCCAAGGTACCTGTGCAGTCAGCCCACGCTCACTATTCCTGTCTAGTGGGAGGAGCAAAAAGAACAACTCACTGCTCCTACACTGCAGATGTTTTTTAACCAGTGAATGTATGTTATGCACAGAAATACCGTCTAAACTCTTTCTGCAGTCCTGCTTAGCCCATGTTCCCCTTCCAGTGACCTCTTACCTCATAGTCCTTTCCTCAGAACATAGGTGGATAGGAAGTAGGCTTCCACAGCTTCTGCTGAATGGATCTCTGTAAACAAGAAACACTGAGCCTAGCTCTCATCTCACTGACCCAAGCTTTACACCAGTGCATTTCTACTGCATGCAGTGGTGTTAATCCTGATTCACATTGGAGTAAGCGAGAAGAGAATCAGGCCTACTACTTGTGTTTCTGCTGCATTGTGCTCCCGCATGCAAGAAAGGGCTGCTATTCCCAGTATTCTGTTGTGCAAGTTTATAAGGTAGTTTCTATTTTACAAACATTTTTCTGCAGCTAATTTAATCTCTAATTATTTTCTTTGTGTAATACACATAAATACTGCACATTACAGGTACCTGCTATAGCTGAATACAAATAAAGAAACATAATTTGCATTTTCATTAGCATAGACTTATTTTATTTTCATCACATACACACCAATTGTCCAATCTGCACTAAGTGGTTGATGGTAATTACTTCTGAGATTAGAAAAAGATGTGATTAAACTAGTGAACCTCATTAGCCTTATTTACGTGAAGTATAAACTAACTCTAATCTTAGGGAAATTCAGAAAGGAATATATTTATTCAGGGTTACATTAAAATAATTCCAGTATTGTGTGTCAATAAATTATATCCCTTTTAATTTAGTATGTAGAATGTAGGGAGGCCGTTGGTGATATTTTATATTTACCATATCTCCAATCTTATTTACTATGTAAGTGTGCTGAAGCAGATGCTTCTGAATTGTCAGTTTATGAGTAAGATGCTTTAATAATGCATTAATTCATTCCCATTTATTGTATAATTGCACAACATCAACAAAATATACCTAGGAAGGGAAAAGGTACACTCTCCTTACCAAATAGGATAAAAGACTCCTTTTTTGGCCACTTGTGGCAGCTGAGCTCCTTGTAGCAACCTAGCATCAACAGAATTCTGAGACTACAACCTGTAACTCAAATGCCTGGAATATGCCTTTTCATTAGTGATGCTGATGTCTCCCTCATTAACTTCCATTTTTAATGTGCATATGCAAGCAAATTATAAGGCTGTTTTAATAATGAAGGAAAGTCACCTATTTAAATCATCAATGACTCAAAGATTTAAAGAAAACCAAATAAGCTTTTTTATTTTCGGAGACAAAACAAATCTACTGGAAGAAGACATTATTTTGATATTTCAGGTCAGCTAGAATTGGTCCTCAACAAAATGTAATTCTTCAGTGGTTAAATGAAATAGTTCCAATTCAGCAAGATATTTAAGCACATGCCTAACTTTAAGTGTATGAATATTGTCATTGAAATAAATAGGACTATTCACTTGTTTAAATATAGGTTTCTGCTTAGGTACCTTGCTGACACGGGAACTTCGTGCTTGATTCAAAGTGTACTGAAATCAGTAAAAGACTTTATTTAAAAGGGCTTGTAGGCCCCAATTCAGCAAAGCATTTAAGCACATGTTTAAGTCCATCCTTATTTAGCAAATCACTTAAAGACAGGCTTAACTTTAAGCACGTGCCTAAAATTAAGAACATATTAAGCACTTCTGTGAATAAGGGTGGATTGCTGAATCAGGGCCGTAGTTTGCAAACATTTAGAAATAGTGTCTCTTACAAGATGCACATCAAATAGTTACACTACATATTGCAATTATCTAATTTTAGATAATTTTTATTTCTGGTATGCTGCTAATTTTACATTAAAAAGAATATAATATATATAATTCAGTTGTTTGATAGCTCTATTCCTCATTGTACTACAATGAATAAATGTTACATTTAAACATTTCTGACTATATGGTACTTTTATTTGATTTTATTAAAATTTCACCACTACATGAGTAAACCCAAATTAATGGATGATATTCTGCTTTAAATGATATCCCATGTGAAACCCCATTGAATTTATCCCCAGGTGTATAAAGTACTTACTGAGCCATATGGATAGAAGGACAGACATTTTATGCAGGGCCAGCTCCAGGGTTTTGGCCGCCCCAAGCAGCCAAACAAAAAAAAAGCCGCGATCGCGATCTGCGGCGGCAATTCGGCAGGAGGTCCTTCGCTCCAAGCAGGAGTGAGGGACCCTCCGCTGAATTGCCGCCGAACAGCTGGATGTGCCGTCCCCTCTCCGAAGTGGCTGCTCCAAGCACCTGCTTGGTAAGCTGGTGCCCCGGCCCTGTATGTAGCACAGGTAACTGGAACATGTTTCAGGGCTGCTTTTATGACATTTTCTACTCACTGGGATGTATCATTTCCCTATTGTTTATGACTTTCTGTTTATAGGTTCAAAGCAAGTGGGCAATAAGAAGAGCATGCTATTTCCAAGATTCTGCAGCCCCTTTTCTAGCTACACATTTCCTATCACACCTAAGCATCTAAACACTTTTTCAGCACTAAAAAATGACAATTACATTGACTGCTTTTCTAAGCCTCTTGAAAGCTTGCCACCAGTTGGCACCACATCCTCTCAGCTGTTAGATATGGACTATGAGATTGCCAGTAATTTCAGAGGCTGACAAACCAGCAGTGTTTCAGCCCAGGAACTACACAAACATTTACCCTCTTTGGCCACTGGGCTCAGCCTGTCAATTATAAGATTTAATCTAGGAAAGCTTCTATGTGCCAATTTAAATTGTTGTCAGTAAGCCAGCATGTGTCGATGCAGATGCATACTATTGTTATATTGCATAGGACACAATAACAACAGCAGGGCAAGTCTAGATGAAAATGCCAGCTACCTGTGGAAAATCTATCAGGCTATGAAGCTGCTTTCAGGCAGAGAACCCTTTTGAGCTTTCATAACACTACCCCTGCACAAACCAAACTTATGTGATAACATTTTATTATTCATTTTGTTACATTTTTCTGTCAGACTTGGCTGCATAGAATGGGAAGTTCTATATTATCTGTTAGCTGTTTAGTGAAATTTTCACTGCCTGTATGTTAAACAATGTATCTTCCAAGAATAGTGTAAACAAAAAGAATACTTCCCCATCTATTTATCTACCCTTCCTTCCATCTATCCATCTGTGCTATATCCATCATTGTGATATCTGAGGTATTAGTATTCTGCTGCCATTGTAAAAGACATTTTTAATGCTGTTGGTGACAGATTTTTATATGCCTCTTATTTATAATTATGAACCTGGGAAACCCATATCAGCTTGTAATTTTACATAAGATAGAATCCATAAACTTTTCCAAAAAGTTAATGAACTAGAAATATGACAGTGTAGCTCCACTAAATTACCTCTGATTTACACCATCTATGGATCTGGCCTAACATGTTACATTAACCAATCCTTCCCACCATTTCTTGACCACTGGCTAACATCAAAACCTGCAAAACGGATCATAAGGAATCACACATAGCTGTTTATTATTATGTTGCTGATTATTATGTTATTAATGATGTATATAGTAACTACAGTGTGTTAGGCATTGTATTGCCAAGTAATAAGAGAAGCCTCCCTGCCTCAAAAATCTTATTAGGATCTGATCCCACAATCCCCTATTCATGTGAATAGTCCCCTTGACCTAATGAATTATCTACAGACAATACCTTGGTATAGGCTACCTCTATTACCACAATCATACATACACTGCTGAATACTGATCTAGCTATAACAATTCTGGGGCAGATGTAAATCAATGTAGCTCCCTGGAAGTCAGGGGAGTTACTCTTATTTGTATCAGCTGAGGATCTGGCACCTTGACTCTTAAAGAAGGAAGGTATCTTTGTGACAGTTCAATGAACTTTGCTACACTAAATAAGAAAACTGACAATTATTTTATTTTAGAAGTGAAGAATATATAAAACACTATAGTGATGCATTCATAGACTAGCTGTATTTAAGACCAAGTAATATAAAGCTTGTTCTCCCTATAGTTTTCTGCAGCTGAGCAAGTGTAGTTCTCCCATTTTGTCCATTTAGTAAATGTGTAAGAGCTATGAAAAATACAAAAGTCAGTGGGAGTTTTGCTAATGACTTCAATGGGACTGAGATTTCACCCCTTATTTTTTAGTGCCAAATACAGCTGTTTTCCAGGCAACAAAGAGTGTTCAAGTGAAATGAGTGCATATTCTAAGGGAAAAGTGTTCCTACTCATTACTTGTCAAACCATGGAGTTGTGGTCCTATGCTGTCCCTATCACAAATGGGAGAATTTCAACATTCTTAAGAACACTTAATGTGCCTTCACTATTGGTAATACTGTGGTTTTCAAAGATGTCCTAGATATGTCACCCTGAAACTGAATGCCATGAACTCCCATTTGTTAATCTGAATTAATGAGCAGATGATGTCCAGTTATGCTGGAAAAACAGTAACTATTGTTAGGGTGGATAGGTGTACACATATAGCATATTTTGAGAAATATGTCTCATATTTTAAATATTTGTCTGTATTCTCCCTTCCATTCACACAACTCTAAATGGTTTGTATGGGCATAAGGACAGTGATTGAGCCAATCAGAGAAAGACATGTTTATGTTAACTTGATTTTTTTTTCTTTTTTTGAGCAGGGGGGAGGGTATTTTAAACAGAAATTCTAGCAGTGATATAATCATGAGACAGAGGACGAGGAATATATTTTGTATTTTTTGCATTTTTAGTTTTGAAGTGGCAGTAAGAGTTCTATTACTGAATGCTTTATTTACACATAATTGTTTAACTTAATACCACCCTATCTTTGGCAATTCTACAGCACCCATCACCTTGGAATCTATTGAACCTGGTAGATTAGAAGTACATGACATGGTCTATGGTGGACATTATAGAGTCTTCCAGACTCTGTTTGGCTAAATGAGTTCTTCGCTTTTTTTGTTTGTTTCTGGGGTAATTTAGGGGGATGTGATCAATATAGTATTTAGTTAATGTTATACTTCTGTTATAGTGATAAAACTTTAGCAAAGAAGTACTTGTGTGTGCTATACAATGGCCATGCTACTATAAGCAAAGAAACATAGAAACACTCTAACAGGTACTACACAGAGATCATAACCTCATGGAAGGAAGGCTTTAAGCTATGAGACAGCCTGATTCTAGGCTGTGCCCAGGACTGGCGAAGCCCCTGACATAACAAAAACATCCTTGGGGCTTTGTCTAAGTTTCAGCAGTCTTGCTGAGTCTGCCCCATAGGCAACAGTAATCTCTGCAGCATTCTGTGTTATTTTGTGCCTTTTGGATATTTAAACACTTTTTCTTATTCAAAATTATATAATATGTAATCATGTCAACAACGTTTTTAGTAAAACCTTTTAAAATAAAAAAAAAAACAGAACAAATTAAAAAAATAAAAGGGGTCAATTTTGAATACTCAGAGACAAAATCAGCTTCAATATTTCTCAAAAATTATGTTTTTATTTAATGATCTGCGCTACTCAGAGGGGAGGAATGGGCAGACTGTGTCAGGTTAGCCATTTGTTTGCTTTTTCACAGACTGGTAGAGTTCAGTAACCCATGGCTCAGCTGAATCATTGGCCCTCTTGTCATCTTTTCCTGTATTGCGAGGATGATATCCCAGAGCTAAGGACATTCCAGATCTCAGTAACTGTCTTTTCTCTTTCTCATGTTATGTGGATAAAATGTCAAGGGATTTTATCTTGCTGTCTGCATGTGAAAACAACTTCCCTTCCTTTATTCCAGTTCATAGGTGCAGGTAACTTACTTTCTGTGGCTGCTGCAATGCTAAAACTGAGGCAGTTTGGGAGAGAAGAGGGTTGTCTGTCCCACAATGAGCAAATATCCATCTCAACCCTGGACACTGACAACCTGCCCAGTCTACCAGTTATCTAACTTTTTCCAGGCACTGTTTCTGTCTCCCTTTTGGGGTATACTGTTCATCATCTAGTTCTGTGGTAGGTTTTGAAGGGTTTGTTTTTACAAGAACCCTTAAAAAGCAATCACAATCTCTACAATGAATTATGTAGGTTGTAGAATCAGTGTTTGTGCAAGCAGTTTCCTACAAGCAGTGAGTAGAAAGATGTATTCCACTGAGCGAGGCCCAATATCAACACATTTGCTAAGTGCCAGTCAAATAAGTATCAGTAACAGTATTTTTTTAGAAAATAGACATGGGCACAGTGGTGAGATTTATGGTAGAACAGAATATTCAAAGTTTTCATTAAACTTTGGCATTTGAAGAACGTTGCCTCATATCAAAAGGTTTAATTGTTTTTGATATCTAACAGAAACCAGCTTGAGAAATACATTTTCAGAAGAAAAGTAAATCTTGTTGTTAAGGTATTTTTAGGTCTTATTGGTATAGATGAATAGCAGGAAAAGAAATAATAAATCAGTGGTGACTAAAGGGCAAAAATGTAGGAATACAATTGTTTTTTTGATACAAGTTTCAATGAAACAGACAATAGATCCTAAAATTATATATCTACTTTATTTCATAAACATATTTCTTTAGGTCTTCTATAAATTCTCAAAGTTCAATTAGTTCTGCTCACCAAAGGAACATTAAATACATTTTAAAACTTTAGTATGGGTCTTTTTAATTTTGTTTCAACTAAATAACTAAAACATACACATCCATAGTAAAATCTTTTTTCCCTCCTAAAAAACATTGTCATGCTAATGTTAAATATTAATCTGAGAAACTTTATTTTAAGAACAGTCTATTAATATATTTGCTACATATATGAACCAGATCCTCAGCTGATGTAAATCAATGCAGTTGCTTTGGATTTATGTTGATTTATGCCATATGAAGATCTAGCCAATAGATTTAATTGTACATACTGCTGAGCATTCCTGCAAGGTGTAGAGGACCATCAACTCCTATAGAAGTCAGTGGTAATTAAAGGCAAACAGCACAGGGTAGGACAGTGACCCCCTAAACAAACATGCTAGATACAGGGTTAGATAAAGTAAAAGCATTATCTTACATAACAGGAGTGCTACAGTGTAGCCCAGAGGAGGGGGCCTTGGCCTCGGCCTCATTGACAACATAGTCTAGTCCAGTGGATAGGTTCCATTCCCAGCTCAGGCACTGTACTATTGTGTGACCATGGGTGAATCACTTCATCTCTCTTTGCATGTTTCTCCTCCCATTCTTTATCTGTCTTGTCTATTTGGATTGTAAGCTCTTTGGGTCAGGAGCCGTCTCCCACTGCCAGATGTTTGCACATTGCCCAGCAGGAGGGGGCTTCGATCTCAGATGGGATCTCTTAGGGCTATTGTAAAATGAATAATAATAATTACATTACTACATCACAATAGTTATAAATAGAGCTAGTTGTATAAATGTAGCAAAACATTGCCAGGCAAATTATATAGGTTTAAATGAATTCACACTGACTCCTTGTGTTTGCTTTCTGCAAATGTTTTAGCAAATAAATGTATTGGCAGAAATGTTAACTGGAATCATGACTTTTAAAATAATATCAAATAACAATAAAAAAACAAATGTTTCATAGACTTTAAGGCCAGAAGGGCGCATCATGATCATTTAGTCTGACCTCCTGCACATTGGAGGTCACAGAATCTCACCCACCCACTCCTCTGGCTGAGTTACTGGAGTCCTCAAATTATGATCTGAAGACTTCAAGTAATACAGAAGCCACCATTTACATTAATTTAAAACTGAAAGTAACCCATGCACCATGCTGCAGACGAAGGCAAAAACAAAAGCAACCAGGGTCTCTGACAATGTGACCAAGGGAAAAATTCCTTACCAACCCCAAATATGGTGGCCAGTTGGACCCTCATCATTTTGTCAAGACCCACCAACCAGACACTTGGGAAAGAACTCTGTAGTAACTCAGAGCCCTTCTCATCTAGTGTCCCAACATCATACAATGCAGATATTTGCTACTAGCAATCACAGAAGCGACAGAGGAGGAGAAAGACCTGGGTCTTTGGTTGATCACAGGATGACTATGAGCC
This sequence comes from Malaclemys terrapin pileata, assembly GCF_027887155.1. Classification (NCBI taxonomy): domain Eukaryota; kingdom Metazoa; phylum Chordata; order Testudines; family Emydidae; genus Malaclemys; species Malaclemys terrapin. Next base: position 93,127,861 of record NC_071506.1, on the reverse strand, counting down.
ATGAAAAAAAGGCTAATGCAGTCCTAGGATGCATCAGGGAAGGTATTTCCAGTAGAGAGAGGGAAGTGTTAGCACCATTATATAAGGTACTGGTGAGACCTCATCTGGAATACTATGTACAGTTCTGGTCTCCCATGTTTAATAAAGATGAATTCAAACTGGAACAGGTGCAGGGAAGGGCTACTAGGATGACCTGAGGAATGGAAAACCTACCTTATGAGAGGAGACTCAAAGAGCTTGGCTTGTTAAGCCTAATCAAAAGAAGGTTGAGGGTAGATGTGATTGCTCTCTATAAATACATAAGAGGGATAAGTACTAGAGTGGGAGAGGAATTATTTAAGTTAAGCACCAGTGTAGACACAAGAACAAGTGGCTATAAACTGGCTGTCAACAAGTTTAGGCCTGAAATTAGAGGAGTGAAGTTCTGAGTGAAGTTCAGGAACACCCTTCCAAGGGGATTAGTGGAGGCAAAAAACCTAACTGGTTTCAAGACTGAACTTGATATGTTTACAGAGGGGATGGTATGATGGGACTGCCTACGATGGCATTTGCCCCATTGTCGCCTGCCAGTCGGAAAAATCCCCAACTGCTGGAGATGGGACATTAGATGAGCAATCTGAGTTACTACTGAGATTTCTTTACCAGGTATCTGCCTAGTGAGTCTTGCCCACATGCTCAGGGTCTAACTGATTGCCATATTGGGGCTGGAAAGGAATTTTCCCCCAGGTCAGACTGGTTGAGACTTTGGGTTTGTTTGTTTTTTTGCCTTCCTCTGCAACATGGCACAGGGTCACTTGAAGGTTTAAATGAGTGTAAGTTGTGAATTCTCTGTAACACAAAGTCTTTTAACCATGATTTGAGGACTTCAGTAACTCAGCCAGACGTTAGGGATATATTTCAGGAGTGGGTGAAGTTCTGTGGCCTGCAATGTGCAGGAGGTCAGAATAGATGATCACAATGGTCCCTTCTGACCTTAAAGTCTATGAGGCTATAAATCTATGTTTTGTTCCAGGGCACTGATGCAAGAAGCGCTTGGTAGCCTGAGTATACTGCTTCATCTGGACCTTTCCGATATACCCACTGTCTCAAGGGCTCATATAGCTGTTGCCAATGCTCCCAAAAAATAGCCAACATCTGGGTGAAATTCAAGTCCTGTAATAATTTGATATTAAAGCACAAGTGGGAACCAGAGGCAGGAAGAGGGAGAGAGACAGCGAGAAAGACATAACAATGATCAGACAAATGAATGAAGACATGCAGAACCGACCAAACAGACATAGTGGCCTTCATGGAATAAAAGCAATCCAGTCTACTCCTGAGACATGGTTGGGAGTAGCCTTCAGCCAAGAGTACTGCCTAACAGTGGGGTGAAAGAACCTCCAAACATCCACTAACCCAAAGGTCTACAGAAGACAATACAGTTTCTTGGCTGATGGAGGGTACAGCTCCTGTCTAAAACAATCTACAGTGCAATTGAAATCCCTTCCTAGGAAAATAATAGTATTGGTGTCACAGCCAAGCCTGGCATGGTCCAGGGTCTGCAAAAAGGAGACAGTCTTTCCCCAGTGTGGGGGCATACACAGCAAAAAGACTAAAAACAATAGTAACAATACATCTCTACCTCTACCTGTTCAGCCTCCTTGTCAGAAAGGATCTGTGCCCCGGCAACCCGGAAAAAGAAAACAGCTACCGCAGCAATGACATTCAAGCCATGGCTCAAGAAAACATCCTTTCAACCAGTTTCACTGATTATCAGGGTCTGAGTGCATCTCTTGAAAAAGGACAACATCAGCCTGTTCTGTCTGAGAAATTTAAAGAGATTTATACCTTTTTATGACCATCCTGGCATCCATTAATATTTAGAGAGCCAAAGTTGAGCAGCACCAGGGAGTCTAGAAGGAGAGAGTCAAGCAGCAGAGAAAGGCAATGGAAAGTGGAAGTACTTTTAAAAAAGGACCCTGGGAAAACCTATATATCTTGAACAATCCCCACATGCATCCTCATATTGCTCAACAAATTTTGGAGACAGAAATGTTTTATAGGATTAACTGAGGTATCTCTCAAGACAAGGGTAGCTGAGTGAACACAGTGCTGTAAATCAGGGAAGTAGGACTTGACCTCAACTCCCTGCTTCCCTTTATTTCTGTCCAAAAAGTCACTAATCTCCTTCACACTGTATCCCGTCTTCCTATCTAGCTGACTGGCCGGGACCTCAGGAACCAATGAGGAGTCAAAGAGATCATCGTCATCCTCTTCATCTCCCTCAGACTCCAACAGCTCAGAAGAACATTGAGCCACCACTGTAACATTCTCATCATACACAAAGCAGAGAGATTCAGTGGCATCTTTACTTCCCCAAGAGTGGTAGGTAGTGCAGGCTGGGAACTAGCATCATCATGACAGCATGCAGGATCGGGAGCCTGAAGTGTCACCATGCTAAGCAGACACAGCACCACACTGAAAGCTCCAGATATGACGCTATTACCTAACCCAACACTGTCCTTTTCAGGGCATACGGCTCCATCCTCAGCCACTGCCAGCAGCTCAGGAGCATCTAAAGTCTAAGCCCTTTTAGTAATAGTCCTGCATAAATCCAGCACATCAGTCCCTTCTTCACACCCATCTCTAGAACCTGTCTCTGATGGCTCTACCTCCAGGACTCACTTCTGTCCAGGCACAAGTGATGTGGTGACAACACAGGGCTCCTGTAGGGGAGCGGCTCCCTAGACAAAGGCAGACCATATACAGCGAGGAGGGAAAATTGAATCTGGCAGTGCAGATTCAGACTTTGTCTCCCACTGGTCTTGTGATGTCCCAGCTCCCACCCCACTATCCTGGGGTCCCAAATGGTTACCAGGGCATCCAGAGCTAGCAGTGAATGGGCAGAAATGCCTCAAATTACTAGGGTCACTGTACAAGAAACATTGCATATTTTCAGAGGTAGCAAACACTCCTCGCCATCTATGTGATGCTTTAAAAGCAGCTTCAAGAATTGTTCAGTGTTATTTAAAACCATGTCAACCTGGTGCCGGAATGATATAACATGAATCACATTTGGGTTCTTTCAGTCTACGGAATCATCCTAAAAGCACAAACTACCTCCCCATAATGGGAGAAATCAGACACTAGTGTCTCATTGTGAAGGGGTGGGGGGAAGATTAGGGAAAAAAATACTTAATAGCAGGAGTAAACAAGGGAAAAACTGGAAATAAGACTCCTTGACCTAGAGTCCCTTCTGTACCAAACAATTCACAATCTGCTTCCGAGCCAGGCAAATCATTATAGATTTGCTCATCCGAGTATCAGCTTTTATACTAGCACAGCCAATAACTTTACCTATACTCAGCAACACATCCTCCACAGTACAGGGAAGACAGCAGGCGCACACCAAACCCCAAATTAAGGGACAAGCCATGAAACCCATCTGAAGGGAACCCCATGAAGAATTCCCCCACCCCCCCTCCAAAGAAAAGGGGGGAAAGAAACACCCTCAAAACAAAGAAACAAACAAGTAACAAACAAAGAGACAGACTTAAGAGAAACCAGCTAGTGCACACAACACATAGCAAGCACAAACTCACTCTCAGAAGTTCCCACAGTCGAGAGAGAGAGAGTAGATAATAGCTCACACTAGGGGATGTGAGCAACCCACACTCAAGTACCTGCTATGCCTGAATCAGAAGGCAATCCAGGGGCAACTTCCTCCTGTTCTCAATTCAAAGTGGGGGCTTGTACCTGGGTGTCCCACATCCCAGCTGAGTGCCCTGACTACAGTGTTATTGGTTATGCTTGGATGGCCTGCATGCACTCTCTCTCTCAGTGCTTTTGACCTGAAACCCCAACCTTGTACTAAGAAACCTGTGCAAAAATAAGTTCAGTTAAAACTGATACCTTTCCACCAAATGTTTGTTTCCTGCAAATCGACATTTTCCTACAAAAAACACATTTAATCAAAAAAAAATCCTGACTAGCTCTATTATACATTTAACATTTGTTAAGTAAAATGGGTGAAATCTTGGTTCCACTGGGAATTTTGCTACTGATTTCAATGGGGCCAGGATTCTTGCGTGGAAGATGCTGTAATATAGATGCTAGGTAAGTGGTGATTTAATTTTTTATTAACATACGTTCTTGTGTATTTAGTGATTCAGGCTGTGCATGGCATGTCCTGGATCTAACTCTTTAATGCACTATCCATTGTAAACTACTGTACGGTACCTCCAAATAGACATGCACAGTATACAATTAGCAAACCATTTGCAATTAAATGTGTAACCTCTAAAACAAAATGCATCTATTAGAGGCAGCTGTTGATTTATATGATTCAAAGTAAATGATACTTCACTATAAACATTAAGCAAACATTTTGCAAGCCAATTATAACAAGCTTCTCAACTCTTGCTCTAAAATACAAACATTTGTAATGGTTGCTGTTGTTCTATAATGGCTGTGAGCTGTAAATACATTGTATAATTATTTAATGAAATATTTACATGATCATAACCTGTCTGTATCATATTGCTAATTTTATAATTCACTGGCAACAACTGAACTGAAATCTTCCTGAGCTTGATTAGTCCTCTTCTGACACCTCTAAGATGCTAATTGTGGCCTGGTTCTCCCCTGAGTTACGCTGGTGTAAGTCATGAGTAACTCTCTGAAGACAATTTAGTTACACTAGTATGAAGACAGTGTAAGTGAGAGGAGAATCTGGTATCACCATTAGAAAAAGTGATTTCTTCTTTCAGAAATATCCAAGGTATATAAAAGAGAGAGAGAGAGAGAGAGAGAGACTGGCAGGGAATTCCACAATCATGAGCTTGCAGATTTTCCTAATAATCTCCCCATACAGAAGAAGAGGCTCAGAGCTCCGATCAGGTAGCAATTTTCTTCTCACAGCCCTGCAGAACCTGTTTACTTACAGGGGAAGAGCCAAAAGTACCAACATTGCCTCTCTGCCCTGGCACTCTGACTGCCCCTCTCTGTTAGCAGCACAGGTGTTGCAAGGAGACTGTTGCTTTTTGCCAAACATCATTGGGGTCCTGTTGGGTAATCAGCTAACATGAGCTCCCAGTGTGATGCTGTTGCCAAAAGGGCTAATGTGATCCTGATATGCATAAACAGGGGAATCTCCAGGATTAGAGAGATCATTTTACCTCTGCATTTGGCATAGGTGTGACCACCATGTCCAGTTTCAGTGACTACAATTCAAGATGTATGTTGATAAATTGGAGAGCATTCAGAGAAGAGCCACAGCAATGATTAAAGGATTAGGGAACATGCCTTCTAATGATAGACTCAAGGAGCTCAGTCTATTTAACTTAACAAAAAGATGATGAAGGGGGTGACTTGATCATAGTCTATAAGTACCTATGTGGGGAATAAATGTTTAATAATGGGCTCTCCAATCTAGCATAGAAAGATATAACACCATCTGATGGCTGGAAGGTGATACTAAACAAATTCAGACTAGAAATAAGGCATAACGTTTTAACAGTGAGGGTAATTAATCATTGAAACAATTTACCAAAGGTTGTGATGGATTCTCCATTAATGACAACTTATAAATCAACAGTAGATTTTTCTTTCTAAAATATATATTCTAGGAATTATTTTGTGGAAGTTCTATGGCCTGTGTTATACAGGAGGTTAGACTAGATGATCACAATAGTCTCTTCTGGCTTTGCAATATATGGATCTATAAATACTTGCACAGAACCTCTGAGGAGTTGCAAATGGGGAGCCACATGTAAAGCTGGTTCAGCCAGCACTAAGTTAGTAGTGGAAATCCAAAAGTTTATCTACCGTAGTGCACCTGAGGTGTCACAGCTCCCTTGCACAGCTGCAGTGGAGTGGGCTTCTGTTGAATTCCAGGACAGGAGGGAAAAATCAGGGTAGGGGTCAATCCTTCCATGCCGTTGCAGACAGATGTCATTTCTCTCTATTCATGGAATTGAAGAGGATGATTTGGCTTCCAATTTAAAAAAAAAGCAAGAAAAGAAGTGTTAACGATTCTTGACAATGCCATAAAAGAGAGAAGAGTCTAAGTAAAAGACTTATTTTCATTTGTGGTTCGGTAGCATTGCCCACACTATTCTTAGGAGCCACCTAAAAAAGAATACTATTGCTGAGTATGTCAACTATAAAGACAAAATCAAGTCCATTTATAAATACATGTTTAGCATTTTGAAGCCAGACACTGAGATGGTGTAAACTGGTTTAACGTCATTGTTATCCTAGTTTACACTAGCTAGGGATCTGACTCAGTGTTTTAAAAGACCACTTTTTAACATTGGGGTTAAAACAGGATCAATTTGATTTCTAACGCAATGTTGGAAAAAAGTCAAAATGGAAATCTGGTTAGATTTTGATCCGCTTTTAGTAGGAAAGGTGAAGTGAAACATAGTTTTCTAAGCAAAAGATCTAGAATTGATTAAAAAGTTTTGAGATAAATGAGAATTTGAATGGAAGTGCCAAGTAAACAAGAGCGCTAGAATATTCAAACCTGGGTGTCTAAACTTAGTCAGATACATTCATATTTAAGCATCTAAGTTAACATGGCATGATTTTCAGAGTTGAGCACCCACAGCCTTCATATTATATCAAATATTATATAGCAAGACTAGGGCCACGTATGAAACCATTAGCCTATTGTATGTTAAGTAACCTGCTCACTTTGTTCATGCTTCCAGTCAGACTGGCTTACATGAGACTATGTATTTATTATTCTTTGAAATTAAAAGAATCAGTGCCATCAGTGTAATTTCTCATGCACCCAATCCTTCTCTCTTTGAAGTCAATGACAAAACTTCCATTACATTCAATACAAGATTGGACACCTCACTGGAAACATTTAATAAAAGCCTTGAACTTTTCAAGATAATTGAACTTTAGGAAAGTTGACAAAATACACATTTCTATCTTTAACTTTTATCATTTTTTTCTGACATAATTATAATTGATTTTTGTGTTACACTTTTCCTTTTTTTAAACTTGGCCCATAGAGGCTTGTTAGTAAAACATCAAATCTAATGTCGCTGGCATTTCCTTCAGTTTGGTCTGTTCATAAAGTTCAAAGTACTTCAAATAACTTTAATGAAGGACATTGATAGTCATATTGAAAATGTCAGCTTGAATATTGATACCTGTTATTAAAAGTACATAATTCAAGTGAAACCTTGCAAAAAGTCCTTTACTTGGGAAGGCTGGGTACCTATTTATTAGGTGTTTATTATTTAGAATATCATAGTGCCTAGAGGCCCACCAGAGATGGAGCCACCAGTGTGCTGGGCACCATATGAAAACACACCGAAAGACAATTCCTATCTCAAAGGCTTTACAGTCAATCTGCATTGACAAAAAGTAGGATGATAAACAGAGAGGCAAAGTGACTTGCCAAGATTACATAGTAGTTCAATGGCAGAGCCAGGACTAGCACCCAATTCTTCTGACTTCTAGTCAAGTATCCAGGCCAATGGGAGCTGCGGGAAGCAGCGCAGACCGAGGAATGTGCAGGCCGCCGCTTTCCCCAGCCCCCATTGGCCTAGAGCGGTGAACTGCGGCCAGTGGGAGCCATGATCGGCCAAACCTGCGGACATGGCAGGTAAATAAATTGGCCTGGCCCTCCAGGGGCTTTCCCTGAACAAGCGGAGGACCGTCTTTGAGAACCACTGCACTAGGCTATCTTGCAGCCAATTATTTAAGAGTTTTTCCCCCAGTATGTGTAAACTTCTTTTTCCTACATGTAGTTCGGCCTGTTAAAATGCAGAACACACCTTCTATGTAGAAACATTTCACTGTTATTGACACTGCAGTTTGGTTTCATACATTTTGCTTTGCATGTTATAGTATAGCTGCCAGTGTTGCTATAGAATTTTTGTGTTTTTTTTAAAATAATCCTGTCTTTTTTATACTTTACAATTGGTGCTGTATAATCTTCAGAAATTACAGACTGTATTTATTAGAGTTTATTAGAGAAACTGCTTGAACTTAATATACAAATAAAGAAGAGAGAGACTATAATAATCCAAACCAACTGGGCCATTTTCTCCCTCACCTTGGATAAACCAAGTATCATGTCCATAAAAATAAGCAGGGACCAGAGGTAATCACAGCTAAGGCCATAGTTTTTGGCACATCTCCAATTGGCACACAGGTGGGTTTCCCCTCCATGTATTGTCCAGACGCCTCCAACAATGGATGCCATCATCTCCTGTTTCATGGACTGTCATTCTTGATTCCACAGGTGTAGTTGTAGAGCAAATAGGGCTAGTTAATGTTGCTTCAAGCAAAATTAGCTAATCCCCTTAATTGTTTGGACTTCATTCCACAAAGAAAAGAGGACAGAAACATATAGGAGCAATAAATAGCATGAGATAATACAGAACAATGCTTGCCAGACAAATTCAGTTTTTTTTTTCAAAATTGCGACTGATCCTACAAAGACTTAATCCTGTAAATAAACTGGACACCAGCTAGAAAGAATGTTGCACAGGGAGTGTCAGTTGGTCTCAGCTCAACCCCTGGAAAGGAGCCTCTTTGGAATGGCATAATGAGCTTGTGAAATACCTTTGATTCTTCAGGGTCACCTGTGAACTATTGCTGCTCAATTAAAATTCTTGTTTTTTATGCTGTAATCTCTTTTATTTAGGGAATAACATTTATTATACGTGTGTACAGCACCTAGCACAATGGGGCCCACCTTGGCTGAAAACTTTAGGTGCTACCCAATATAAATATTAAATAATATATTTGTCATTTGTTCTCTCAAAATATGACCTTTTTATTTGCTATATCTAAGACTATGATTTTATTTAACTATGAGCTGGATTAATTGACTTTTTCACTGAACCTAGTAAAGTGGGTGGAAAACAAGCTATGAAACTGTAAACCAGTTTTCTGGGCTTATGAAACTCTGGTTCTTCTGCACCAAGGCAATAAATAGCTAATCTAAAGCCTTCTAATGGTGTTTATCCAAATAACTGTGTCACTCAGTCATCTGTTACAAACATCTGAAAATATATATAACGCTTTAGGTTTAATTGAATCAGTTGACTCACCATGACAGAGTTTGGTCAAAGATTAAATTCCATATCTGGGCTATACAACAGCTAAATGTGTGTACCTTCGGTTTTTAACCTATTATAATTTTCAGAATGGCCAATTTACTTGCTTCAGATGATCTCAAACCGAGACTAGGCTCATGCAGGGATAGTGACTCAGGTAAATACACACTTCCCAAACTGCACTGCTTTATAAGCCATCAAAGCAATTTTAAAATCAATTTGATGTTTGACAGGGAGCCAATGTATCTCCCTCAGGATACGAATGACATGCTGAGGCACTTAGTGTGAGCAAAATTCTAACAACAGCATTTTGCTCAAGTTGGAGCCTGTGCAGCATTTTCTCAGAAAGACTATAAAATAAAGTATGAGGATAGTCTAACCTCAAGGTTAAAGCTCGAAACACTGGCTATTGTTTCAGCATGGATACTTGCTAGCATTGGCTGATTTCTAAGTAGATGAAACCATTACAATGTTGTCACACATCTCATATGACTAGCGATGGATTGGGTGAGGTTCCCATGAGCTTTTGGGAGTCTCTTATTAAACAGGAGACACTATCCAACTGAAAGACTGATTTCACTCCTTCTCTTCAGGATCACCAGCTTTTTGGATACTACTAAATCATCTCTGCCAGCTCTAAATCATTTCTGGCCTCATAAAATTAATTCTGAGGAGCGTTTTTTTTTTCTTCTTTTTCATTTGGAATAGACCAGTTTGTATTGCATGGCAGGTATTTTTCAAATATTTCCCAGTGAAAGATACTACTCTGTTTCTCAATACAGGGCTCCTCTGCCCCTCACTTTAAATTGTACAAATGAGCACTGGGCCACACCATCAATATGTCATAAAACTCAGCATTTTTGTTCTGGAACCAGGCACAAATATTTCCAGAAAAGTGCAGCCCCCGTATAGATTTGTCAATTGGTTTTCGGCTACATTTCCAGCTATTGTAAACTGACATAGTTTAATTGAAATCAGTGGAGCTACGTTGATTTACAAAAGCTGAGGATCAGGTCTACCATCTCCGTTATTGACTGTAATTATGAAAAGTGCTTTTGTTTAAAATGGAAAACAAATGACTAGATTCTCCCTGTCCCTCATCACACCTGACCGTGAGTAGATGTTTTCCAGGTCCATTGTGTTTATCACAGGCCAAGGAGAGAAAAGTTTGGGAAGCCCTTTCTAAAGTTAGATCATTAGATGTAATGATCTAAAACCAGGATGAAGGTTTGTTTAACTCTCAAGTTTTTTAATGTTAATGTTCTCTGGTAAAGAAATTATTTTTCCCCATGAAAAATCATAGGCGAAAATGAAAAATATTTTCATTTTAATCAAAAGTGTTCTTTGAATCTTTTAAAAACGGTTTTGATGAACATGGACATTAGTGTAGTCACCCAAGGTGTAGGCAACCCAGGATCTAGTCCCCAGGATCTAGTCTTTTTAATGTGGTGCCTGATCCTGGGATTTAGGCACTAAAGTGGCAGTTAGGTACCTAAATCCCTTTTTGAATCTAGCCCAACCTTTAATTACACAATAACATGCTGTTTTTTTTTCCACTGGATCATATGTTATTCAGTGTACAAAGCTCTACTGAGCATGTGCAAATGGTGATTTCCAGAGGCTGATAAACAAGTCAAATTTGAGTGAATTTTCACAGGGACAGTAAGATACTCCTCCCTGTATTTTTTCCTAAACTTGTTATTTGAAATCACTAACTTTACTTATACACCCCCCTCCCCCCAGCCTGAGACAAACACCTGGCATAGATATTCTCAAACCAAATGGTTCAAGTTTGGCAAAGTTATAAGCAACTGAAAACAGCATATTTTAGTGGAAAATGTTTTGTGTCCTGAACTATAGGCATCACTATCAGTTTTTCCTATAATAAATTATCTTCACAGAATACTTTATTTATGATCCGTTGAAAGATAGGTAAGTATTATTGTGGGGAAACTGAGATACAGAAAGGCTAAGTAGCTTGTCCAAGGTCACACAAGAAGTCTGTGGCACAACTGTGGAACAAAACTGCTATGGACTTTATCCAAAAGATCATCCATCTTTCCACTGAGCCTTCCCTCCTTCCAAAAGATGCATTGCTTTGCTGTTTAAAAAAATTTAAATGATGCTTTGTGAGACCAAGAGACAATGACAATGACAGTAAAGGATGGAGCATCAGCCTCTACTCTGAATTTCTCTTCAGTTAGACATGCAGAATAATACCATTTAAACTTTTGTTGATTTATTGAGATATATTTTCTCCCATTCATTTCTTATAGTCTACCATCTCATTTTGGGTAATTTACTGCTTGAGAGACATAGCTGTTATTACACTTGGGGCCAGCTAGCTGTATTTTTCTTTATCTTTAATGCTTCTGCACTTAACTATGCTTACAGAACTCCTAGGAAAATATAGTGGGTTTTGTCATATGGTATAAATCTTGCAACAAAAACCCTTTTTGTAAACTAGAATATATTGCTATAAAAAGGAAGGCAGCCATCTACTGTCTACTGGACACAGTTGAGCTGTGGTGACTGTGATAATTATCACTGCAGTGGTATCCAAAATGTACAAGATGCTTTCCAAATACAGAGGAAGGCCTCTATGGGCCAAATTTAGCTAGCATAAATTAACATAATTTCATTGATATGAATGGAGCCTATCACCGAACCTAATGAGTTCCCATTTCTGGCCACTCACTATGACTGCTGTGAGGGGAATCTAAGTCTGTGTAAACTGTGTTCCTTGTGGGGGTTTTCAGCTTCTAGATCAGAGGTGGGCAAACTACGGGCTACGGGCCACATCCGCCCCACGGGACCGTCCTGCCCGGCCCCCAAGCTCCCGGCCGCTTCCCTGTTGCCCCTCTCCCCCGCAGCCTCAGCTCGCATGTTCCGCCACCAGCACAATGCTCTAGGTGGCAGGGCTGTGAGCTCCTGGGGCAGCAGAGCTGCAGAGCCCAGCCTGACCCGGTGCTCTGTGCTGCGTAGTGGCGGCAGCGGCGTGCCCCGTCTCCAGGCAGGCAGCATGGCTGTAGCGCTGCCAGCCACTGGTGCTCCAGGCAGCGTGGTAAGGAGGCATGAAGCAGGGGGGTTGGATAGAGGGCAGGGGAGTTCAGGGGGTGGTCACGAGGCAGGAGTGTTGATAGGGGTCAGGGCAGTTGGGGGGGTAACAGAGGGTTGAATGGGGGCAGGGGTCCTGGGGGGCAGTCAGGAAGGAGGGGGGTTGGATGGGGCAGCATGGGGCAGTCTGGGCAGGAGTTCTAGGGGCAGCCAGGGGACAGGGAGAAGGGGTGGTTGGATGGGGCGGGGGTCCCGGGGAGGCCGTCAGGAATGAGAGGAGGGGTTGGATGGGGCGGGGGTCCCGGGGAGGCCGTCAGGAATGAGAGGAGGGGTTGGATGGGGCGGCGGGGGCCGGGCCACGACCCCCTTCCCTAACCAGCCCAACATACAATTGTATGAAACCCGATGCAGCCCTCAGGCCAAAAAGTTTGCCCACCCCGTTCTAGATCCTCAGCAGCTTATAGCACTGTTTCCTCCCTTGGCCTCTCTGGCACATTGTCTGGGGACTGAGTCCCAATCTGTTCTCCTTCTTGGAAATAGGGCTCCTCAGTCTACCTGCCCTAGGCCACAGAACCTGCACTGACCCACAAGATACCCCAATTGTGTAAACATACCGCTCTCTCAGAACTCCGCCCCAAAGGTGGAGTTTACTATTCAACTCCTTCAGGGGCACACAGCAGCTGTGAAGCATTTAACATGCAGAGAGACACATTGTGCAGTCTAACACATTTATGCTTTTTTATACTTAATCATGTAAAGCACAAGAGAGTAGAGATAAAACAAAACAATAAACATCTTAACCTGCAATATCCCCCACTTTGTGTCTTATCCTTCCCCTGTGAGCCCTTGGGGAGCCACAGGTGCCCAGGGAAGCAGGTAAAGTGTCCCCTTCTCATGCACACTATTGCATGCTAGCTGGTTTCTCTCCCCCACATAGATCCCCTTCCCAGCTTATGTGACCTTGCTTTCTCCTGCCCCATGCTTTCACTTCCTGTCTGGCTCTTCATTTTAAACTCCTCCGGGTCACCTAGCCACCTTTGTTCTTCTCTTAATAACTTTCCATTGCTCCTAACTTTTCCCTTCCCTTCCGAAGAATCAGCTCAACTGGTTTCCTAAGGATGCAGCTCATTCATTGTACCTGACATTTGCATTTGAATAATGTCATTAAATCCCAACCATTTTCTGTTGAATCTATTTGGTGCATACATGCGACAGGACTTGTCAGCAGTGTTGGAGCCACATACATATAGACACGCATGGCACAGCTGATTTTCATAATACAACTTCACAAAATCAATCAGAAATCAGAAATTATATAGATATAATTCCACTGATTTACACCAGTTCAGGATGTGACCCACCATCTGCCCTGAGGAGTGTACATTCTAAAAAGAGAAAGGAATGGGAAAGGGATGCAATATAAAGCACAGTGATCAGAGTGATTATAGCTACATATCTTAGCTACATGGTTTTGTTTCTAATATATGATTTCCGTTCCTCCATTCTCCCTCCATCATTCAATTTCTTTATCTTTCCTCTCAAATGGCTACAGTCATTTAATCAGGCCAAGTTTGACCTATTAAACAAATTATAGCTTTAGCAATTATTAATGAACTGGCTGCCCTCACCTTTTGTTCTTTGTACTAATGTATTTTCAGTGATGGTGTTAATTTAGGTGAAAAGGACCTCTCAATGTGGAGTCAATCATTACACATTCTTTTATATGCCTCTACATAAAGGCAGGCTGGTAACTACTGAAAATTGGCTAGATCTTGATATTAATAAATTAGCCAATTTTGTGACAGTCTGGGGACTCAAATGAGGTTGGGGGTTTCAGCAGGCTGAGGTAAAATAGTACTGCCCAGAAGTTTAATGGGAGAGTCACCTAGAAGGTAACACATTTTTAAGCATGTCTGGTTTTAGGATGAGTTGATTTGGGAAAATCCTCAGTTAACATTTTGTAAAGGTCAGAAATATTATATAATATATACTTACAATCAACTCTCCCGCTCTCAGTCAACTAGTTACAGAAGAAACATACTAGGCAGAATATATCCTATGAAGGAATAGATCCTACATATGGTGAATCTCAAACATAAACTCAAATATAGGGTTAAATCCTGAGATGTTAGCATTTAAGGACTATGGAAATTTATGAGGATAAAACTGGGCAACAGGATTCTCCATCGCCTATATTGTCTGCTGTGGAAATAATTTCCTTGGCGGGTCTTTGTAGACATGTGAAAGATAGGGAAATGGCTGTATCATCCACAAACAAGAGTGTGGCCCATGGTTCCACATACAGTGAAGATAGAACTACATGTTTCAAACCTGACATAGAAGATGTAGATCATATTAGTTTTTCCACACCCCTCCCACTGTGCCAAAACCAGCAATGGTCATCCATGGGTCAGCTGTGTGTGAGTGCATGTTTCCTGGCCTGACACACATGATGATACTGAGGTTTCCTTCTGAAAAACACAACTTTCCATTTTTTAAAAAAATCCCAACCAACTATATTCTTTCTCTCAAGCCTATTATGCAGCAGCTTAGTTTCAAGGGACCGAAGCTATCTAATAGCCTTGGCTCAGTTTTTTTAAATTTTTGGGTCTATCGATATTCTGTATGAAATGAGGCCAAAAATATATATTGTTCATTAGGAGAAAGAAGTAGTTGTTTAGCAAGTATTGTGCAGAGTACCATAGGTAAATACATCATAGTTTAGCTTGGCTTTTAAGAGTCTCCAAAAGACCACCATATGTCACAATAGAAGTCATGAGCATGGCATAAGGCCCACATATGGACAATCCACTTTTCAGTAATCCACTTCAAAAATCCACATGAACCCAGAGTCCCCATAATACTTAGGTGGAGGATTGGTGATAATACAGAACAGACTTGAAGTTGGTGATGAATTCGTAATTGTAAATTCCCTGTTTCTCTAGCGCAAGACTAATTTTACAATTTACCCCGAGTGAAAAGTAGTAGTATGCAGTTGCACTACCTCAGGAGCAGACCAAGAAATGAATTCTAAGAGTCAAACTTTTCCCCTGCTCCACCCTTGCTATCTGAGGGTATGTCTACACTATGAATTTAGGTCAATTTAATAGAAGTCGATTTTTTAGAAATCAATTTGATACAGTCGATTGTGTGTGTCCCCACTAAGCACGTTAAGTCGGCGGTGTGCGTCCACAGTACCGAGGCTAGCGTCGACTTTCGGAGCGTTGCACTGTGGTAGCTATCCCACAGTTCCCGCAGTCTCCGCCGCCCATTGGAATTCTGGGTTGAGCTCCCAATGCCTGATGGGGCAAAAACATTGTCGCGGGTGATTCTGGGTACATGTCATCACGCCCCACTCCGTCCCTCCATGAAAGCAACGGCAAAAAATTGTTTCTCGCCTTTTTTCCTGGGTTACCCGTGCAGACAACATACCACGGCAAGCATGGAGCCCACTCAGCTCACTGCTGGCAGATGCAGTACTACACAGCAGCATCCCCTTGCCTTGCCTTGCTTTGCCTTGCAGACGGCAGATGGTGCAATATGACTGCTAACCGTCATTGTCGTCCCATGGGTGCTCCTGGCCGACCTCGGTTAGGTTGGTCGGTGGCACCTATGCAGACAGGGTGCTCCTGTCTGGCCTTGGTGAGGTCGGACGGGGGCGCCTGGACAAAAATGGAAATGACTCCAGGTCATTCTCTTCTTTAAGTTTCGTCTAATGGAGATTCAGTCCTGCATGGAATATCATGCCAGCTGGAGGCTTCTGCCTCAGGCTGCTCTCCCACTTGACAGCACCGCGCATTCGCACCTACCCCAGCCTACCCCTTCCTCCCATGGCTCATGAAACCTGGACAGTAGTAAGGAGCCGTTCAACTATAGGCTGAATAATGGTGGTAGAATGTGCCTTTGAACATTTAAATCAGGGGTCGGCAACGTTCGGCACGTGGCTCGCCAGGGTAAGCACCCTGGCGGGCCGGGCCAGTTTTATTTACTTGCTGACGGGGCAGGTTCGGCCAATCACGGCCCCCACTGGCTGCGGTTTGTCGTCCCAGGCCAATGGGGGCGGCGAGAAGCGGCATGGGTGAGCGATGCACTGGCCGCAGCTTCTTGCCTCCCCCATTGGCTTGGGACGGCGAACCGCGGCCAGTGGGGTCCGCGATCGGCCGAACCTGCCACGTCAGCAGGTAAATAAAACTGGCCCAGCCCGCCAGGATGCTTACCCTGGTGAGCCGCATGCCGAACGTTGCCAAGGCCTGATTTAAATGCTCGCTGGCATAGTTTACTGACTTGGTTAGACCTCAGCGAAACCAATATTCCCATCATTATTACTGCTTTCTGTGTGCTCCACAATATCTGTGAGAGTAAGGGGGAGACATTTATGGTGGGGTTGGAGGTTGAGGCAAATTGCCTGGCTACTGATTACTTGCAGCCAGACACCAGGGCGGTTAGAAGAGCACAGCAGGGCGTGCTGTGCATCAGAGAAGCTTTGAAAACCAGTTTCATGACTGGCCAGGCTATGGTGTAAAAGTTCTATTTGTTTCTCCTTGATGAAAACCCACCCTCTTGGTTCACTCTACTTCCCTGTAAGCCAATCGCCCTCCCCTCCCCTCCCCCCTTTGTTCTCTGCTTGCAGAGGCAATAAAGTCATTGTTGTTTCAAATTCATGCATTCTTTATTAATTTGTCACACAAATGAAGGGATAACTGCCAAGGTAGCCCGGGACGGGTGGGGGAGGAGGGAAGCACAGGGGTGGGTAGTTGTAGGGGCACCCCCTAGAATGGTATGCAGCTCATCATAGAAGTGGCATGTCTGGGGCTCTGACCCAGCATGGCCCTTTGCCTCTCTGGTTCTTTGGTAGTCTTCATATGGCACTGCTGCGGGTCCCTGTTATAATGTCTGTCCTTCATGCCCTTGGAGATTTTTTCAAATATTCTGGCATTTCATCTTTTGAATGGAGTTCGGCTAGCACGGATTTATCTCCCCATACAGTGATCAGATGCAGTATCTCCCATTTGGTCCATGCTGGAGCTGTTTTGTGATTCTGGGACTTCATGGTCACCTGTGCTGATAAGCTCTGCATGGTCACCTGTGCTGATCAGCTTGCCACGCTGGCCAAAAAGGAAATTAAATTGAAAGTTCGCGGGGCTTTTCCTGTCTACCTGGCCAGTGCATCTGAGTTGAGAGTGCTGTCCAGAACGGTCACAATGGAGCACTCTGGGATAGCTCCCGGAGGCCAATACCGTCGAATTGTGTCCACACTACCCCAAATTCGACCCAGCAGGGTCAATTTCAGCGCTAATCCCCTCGTCGGGGAGGAGTACAGAAATTGATTTTCAGAGCCCTTTAAGTCAACAAAAATGGCTTCATCGTGTGGACGGGTGCAGGGTTAAATCAATCTAACGCTGCTAAATTCGACTCATAGTGTAGACCAGGGCTGAGTGTAGTAAATTCTTCACTTCTTTGAATGAATTAGCTTATTTCATTCTGTGTACCAGGCCAGCTACTTTGGTTAGTAGGTAGCAGTGGGCAAAGCCAGGACTCCTCCCCCACCCGTCCTATTTTTGCCCACTTGCTCACCTGTTATGCACACAATCCCTGCTTTCACTATCATGGATAGCATTACAATCCATAGAGGGCCAAGAAGGGGAGTAAAGAGGACCCTTACCTCCTTTAATCCCCCTATGCAGGTATTTAAGGGTTGTGTCAATCTAGCCACAAGTTTTAGTAAAGGTGGCCAGAAAATGATAATTCTGTTTCATGACAACTTTTGAGGTTCACACTCCCATACCCCCACACCCACACATATCGGAACATCAAAAGCTGTTGAATGTTTTTGAAAAATGGACTTGTATTTTTGGATTAAAAAAAAAAAGAGTAAGATCTCAGAAACCTTCCCACCAAAGACATTGCTGAAATTGACAGATCTCGGTGAAACATATTGGCTTCAATGAAACAGCTGTTTTTGTTTTCAACAAAATTAAAAAAATGCTGAAAATGTTCCAAACATCTAGTTTTTAGGAATTAAAAAACAAATAAAGAAAAAGCCCCCCAAACAAATCTTCTATTAACATTATTTTACAGGGCAATATTTCTCTACTTTGTTTTAAAAAATTTCACACTATCTAAATTTTCATTCAATCCAGATAAGAGAGGCGAATGTTTACCAGGTTCAGACCTTAGGCCTGATCTATACTTAAAAGTTTTACCTTTATAACTATGTTGGTTAGCAGTGTGAAAACAAAAAATCAAACCTCTAACCAACATAGCCATGCCAGGAAAATACTTAATGTAGATGCAGTTATACTGTCAAAAAAGTCCTTCTTTTTTTAAGTAGAGCTTATTTTGTTTTGGGAACCAGTAATGGACTCTTTTGCTGGTGTAAGCTCTGTCTCCACTGGGAGATTTGTCAGTATAGCTATACCAACATCGCTGTATTGGAAAAAAACTCTAGTGTAAGCAAAGCCTTTCAGTGAGTGTTACAGCTCTTTGAAAAGAAAGTGAATTGTCAGGTGAAATGTAAGTTTCAAAAAGTTTTTTTGGCGGACTCAGCATGGGAATGGAATTTCTCACAATATTTCAGCACTTCCAGTTGAAACAATGAATGCAAGACAGAAAAGTTTATCAAATTTGTTTGGAACTTGGTTCATTTTGAGCTTTGGTGAAGGGTTAGCTCATTTCTTATTTTATTCGGACTGGTTCGCTCTTGCCTAATTATGTTTAATGTAGTTACAGTGAACAACATTTTCTGTGAGACAGCTGCTGTTGGATCCTAGATAGCTAATAAATTCAAGACAATATATATATGCCAGGATTGCACAGAATATCTGTGTGTGTCATTGCTCATCCATCTGGTATACACACCACATGCCAGTTTCTTTAGCATGCATTGGGAAGGAAATGGTAGGGCAAGGGGAGTCCAGGGAATGAGATATGATAAAATTAGGTAGTACTGTATATGACAACCACAGCTATTTCACCCCTCCTGGATGGGGACACAGAGGACCTACAGAGAAATTTTTCCATGGCTCCTGTTTGCTCAGTACAGGATATGAGTAATTACCTTTGTAACCAATGGGAATTACTCATATCCTGCATATAAGGGAATGAAGCCTTCTGAGTTTCTGGAGAAGGTAAAATTAGAGCAGCCAGCTCCTGCTATGTAATTCTGCTTCTGTGGTCAGGTTTTCTGGCATACACACAGTAATTTGGCTTTTGAAGCTCTTATATCACATGCAAAATAGGATATTTTCAAACAACCATTAACTATGGGCTAGATTGTGCAACCTTTACACACACTGGTGAACACCTATGTGCATCAATGGTTCCACTGAAGAAGTTTATTATTATTTACACCATCCAAAAGTGTGCTAGGCACTTTACAGAGCCATTAAAGGGCAATGGACCTGCCTAGAAGAGAATACAATCCATCAATCTTATTGAGTCGTCACTCAGCTTCCATTCAGCCCTTACACAGGCAAAACTCTAATTTTGTCCTGGTGAGCAGAAGTACATTGTCTACCCCTACATGTTTATTAAGAGGTGATGTATTTCTCTGTCATTTTGGTATGTTCCTGTATTGTGAGGTGTATCCCAGACATATTCTGGGGGAATATTACACATAAGAACATAATAACAGCCATAGTGGGTCAGACCAAAGGTCCATCTAGCCCAATATCCTGTCTTCTGACAGTGGCCACCCAGAAATTAAAAAAAAAAAAAAAAAGCAGAAATTTTAAGAATAAACCCCACAAATGCATTGCCATCACTCTTGCATGTCTCAAGGAATAGGAATATAGGGCTCTGTCATAACTATAAAGGGAAGGGTAATAGCTGTCCTGTGTACAGTACTATAAAACCCCTCCTGGCCAGAGACTCCAAAATCCTTTTCCCTGTAAAGGGTTAAGAAGCTCAGGTAACCTGGCTGGCATCTGACCTAAAGGACCAATAAGGGGACAAGATACTTTCAAATCTTGGGGGGGGAAGGCTTTTATTTGTGTTCTTTGTTTGGGAGTGTGTTCGTTCTCGGGACTGAGAGGGACCAGACATCAATCCAGGTTCTCCACATCTTTCTAAGCAAGTCTCTCCTATTTCAAACTTGTAAGTAAATAGCCAGGCAAGGCGTGTTAGTTTTCCTTTGTTTTTTTCAACTTGTAAATGTACCTTTTACTAGAGTGTTTATCTTTGTTTGCTGTACTTTGAACCTGAGACTAGAGGGGAGTCCTCTGAGCTCTTTAAGTTTGATTACCCTGTAAGGTTAATTTCCATACTGATTTTACAGAGATGATTTTTACCTTTTTCTTTAATTAAAAGCCTTCTTTTTAAGAACCTGAATGATTTTTCCTTGTTTTAAGATCCAAGGGTTTTGGATCTTGATTTACCAGGAGTTGGTGGGAGGAAGGAGGGGGGATGGTTAATTTCTCCCTGTTGTAGATCCCAGGGGGGTTGGAACTTGATTCACC
Organism: Malaclemys terrapin pileata; assembly: GCF_027887155.1. NCBI lineage: Eukaryota > Metazoa > Chordata > Testudines > Emydidae > Malaclemys > Malaclemys terrapin. The sequence continues at coordinate 93,107,283 of NC_071506.1, read as the reverse complement.
AGGAGTTGGTGGGAGGAAGGAGGGGGAATGGTTAATTTCTCCTTGTTTTAAGATCCAAGGGGTTTGGATTTGTTTTCACCAGGGATTTGGTGAAGGTTTTTCAAGGCTTCCCAGGAAGGGAATCCATTGAAATGGTGGCAGCCGAACCAGAGCTAAGCTGGTAGTTAAGCTTAGAAGTTTTTCATGCAGGCCCCTACATTTGTACCCTAACGTTCAAAGTGGGGATCCAGCCTTGACAGGCTCTGTCATGGCATTTAGGCACAGCTTGCAATGTGGAGCTTTGTTGTCTCAGCAAATGTGCATGCAGAAGTTCAGGGGCAGCATATTCCCTCCTGCATGCCAAATGAGTTCTGGTGTATGGGTGTGTGGGCATGGAGAGCAGACTTGCGGCCTTGCCTTCTCTCTATCCTCCTTGCTTATTGTGGGAAGGGATATATCACTGGGGGAGCCCCCAGCAGTGCTTTCTGCATTTCAGACATTCTTCAGTACACTTCTGTTACTGGGGCTACACTCATTTGTGTTTTGTATTACAGTAGAAAACAACCTTGAGCCCATCTTGTAGCACAGCTGGACTCTGGGGTTTCCGTCTCTGCATTATGCAAATTTTCATTCCAGTATTTGGGGTTTTATGTGGACCACATTCAGCGATGGATCCTGGTCACATGCCACCTGAGGCATGTTGCACATATGCTAAGAAGAAGATGGTGTCAAGAACCTTTTGTGAGTTTTGCCTTTCCCTAGAGTATATCACATCTGAAATTGAGGCCCAAAGTTAACTTTCATTCAGTCCTTACACAGGCAGAATTCTGACTGATTTCAACAGGAGTTTTCTTTGTGTAGTGAAAAGAGAATATGGGCCTATGGGTTTATTTTTCAGATTGTATTCTGTTCTGGGAAATGCCATTGCTTCAGCATTCACATCACACTCCCCATCAGTAACTAACCCAAGCCAGGAAAGCTAATGATCCAACCAGCAGATCAACTTCAGTGATGAATCCTGGTCACGTGCCATCTGCAGCACATTGCGCATATGCTAAGAATGGCTCTGTAAAGAGCCTGGCATGCTTTTGGATGCTGTTAGTAATAAATAATAAATAATAATAATGCCAAATAGTGCCACAATATTTTTGTATTTTCAAACAGCCTCAATTATTATGCATAATCTCACAATTTTCTGCCTATCATTTCAAGCAGTTTCCATTGTGTCAGCATAATTTAGCTTTAGTTTCACTGGGACAGAGTATAAACCATGTAAAGTGCATACTTTAAAATCACAATATGAATCCTGCATTCTGCACACACCCAAAGCTTCTATTGAAGCCAGTGGAAGCTTTAGGTGAGCAAGGAATGCAGACATGCGCTCGATGACTTTGATAATAATGGCAGCAGTTGTTTTAATAAGGAATGTGCATGATTTTATCTCATTTTCTATTCATCTCATTTTTGTCACTGGATATTGGAAGTATTACGGGTCAGATCCTCAGTTGGTGTAAATCAGCATAGCTCTATTGACTTCAACGGAGCTACACTGATTTACAGCATCTGAGCATATTTTGCTAGTTCTACTTAAACAAATAAGGTGAGTATGTAGCCGCACCATGCACTGCTAACCAGAGCAGGAAAGGTTGGGCAGAATGTGAATTTTAATTCTTATAGGAGAACACTTGAAAAACAATTGCTACAATTTTACATTTTATTTCATTTCTTTGTATAATAAGATAAAGATAAATTTCATTTTAACAACTATATGTTCCATATGTGTCAGGCATAGCTACTTGGTAACAATACAACCAGAAGCAGTCAATGTCTGTTTAGATTAAATTCTCTAACTGCCGTCATAAAAGAGTTCCTTTCAGAAAAGCGGGCCAGCAGCGTTCTCAATTTGCAGTTAATTAAAGTGCCATCCTATGGATATATACATTTGTTACAGTGCAAGTATTCCTTTGCTATCATGGAAGGAAATTTTCTAAATAAATTTGTCACCACTCTCTGCAGGTGACAAAAACCCACTATAATGAGATATACATTCAATTGTCTCAGTAAATTGAGAAAAACAAAACTCTTGATTATGGGCAACTGCTGGTGCTCTGACAACCGTTGCTCCTGTTTCATCATTTCCTATCTTAGATTTGTATGAAAGGTAGTAAATGTTACTACTGTCACAACAAAGCATATTTTTGCATTCACTATACTAACCTGATCATTTGCTATTGCTGTACTCTGGATAATAAATAACTTTCATACAGAATATCAGCAATGTTCAAATTTTATCTATGGAATAACTGCAAGTTTCTCTTAGTTTGATTTCTGTAAAGCCTAATCCTGATTTTGGATTTGAAAATTGCTCATCAGAGCCTTTTGGAATACAGATCTATGGTTTTATAATTCCCTCCTGAGGTCCATGGAATAAGATTCTGTTCCTCCCCTTCATGACCATACATAAAAGTTGGCCTACTTTAATGATGTCAGACTGACTCCAAAGTGCATGTTAAGAAAACTCATGGGGAAGAGATTTCAGAGACAGACACAACTCTGCAGCCCTCATTGGTTTCAGTGGAAAACATACGAATTTCTGGCTTATTAATATATATACAGGAAAGATCTCAATTAATCCAATTGGCATTCCCAAAACTTTCTCTTTGTTAGACACCACCACTGTTATGAAATTGTGAACTGGAAAAGCATTCAGGGTATTGACTTGCAAGTAAGCACACCAGGCATACCACTGTGTTTTCAATATTACAATGCCCAGGGATGTCACAGTAACTTACAGACTAGAGCTGTGTTTAATCAGGTATGCCAAAGCCCTTCAGTTTCAAAGTGGAAGACTTGATGTACTCCACATATTCTTCCAGTTCATAGCCATTCCAAATCAATGCTGATGTATGAGCAATAATGGAGAGATCTATGTGCGCTCTCTAATTCAGATGGGGGGAAAAGCAGATTTTGGTATTTTTGTTTCAAATTTACCTTCAAACCTTTATTGAATGTGTTTGGGTCCTAACTTTCACTTTAGTGGTGCCAATCTGAAGAGTTGCAGCAACCTTATTGGCACTGCGTCTCTTTAATTTAAACTGGTCCTCACTGAGGTTGTTTATGCTGCTGTTTCTCCAGCCTTGCTGGCCAGGCATAGATCTGTCCTACTAGCATCACCTCTTAACACCCTGCTGTCATTTCTCAGCTTCTCCTGTCTTCTGCTCTTTCCCCCAGCCCAGTGTCCTATTAATCTCTCCTTCCCTAACCCCAGCCTGGAATATTTGTTTCATTCCCACCCACCCCTTCCTTCCCCATCTGACATTGTGTGATGGGACTGTTATATTTGAATATTTCTTCCTTCTGTTTCTCACTGTATTATGAGGTTGAGCCAACAATAAGGGCTCTGGACAGTGAAAATGAGAGCTTATAACATTTCAACGATAAGGGGCCTGATTCTGCACAGGGTTATTCCTGTTTTACATCGGCGTAACAGAAATGAAATCAATCGCTGCCATAAAAGTGGAGTTATGCTATGGTGTCTCAGGCCCAGGATTACAGATTAAGTAGCATTCATGAAGGCAGTGTATTACCTCCATGTTGTTATCTGGAAGTGCATACATATTATCTGAAAACTTAATTGGACACATCCACACATTAGATCAAATTCAGAAGTGAATTTGAAGAACAAGTTTAAGCAGGTACAACTTAAACTTTTATTCTTGCCTCCCCAACATTTTTGTTAAACCAATTTATACACCCTTTCAGCAAAACCTTATGAGATGCAAAACAAATAATTAAAGTGCTAGTAGAAGTAGCTGAGCTATAATTAGTAAAAAGCATTGGAATGCAATTATGGGGATATAGGTTAGTATCCAATAATAGGGCCATTAGTATATGTCACTCCTTTATTCTTCAGCACATAATCTTTATCTTAAATTATCCTAATTCTTTCTCATAAGAAAGAAGCAAATTACCAAGAAGAATTGGGAGTGGAAAACTCAGGTACACAGTGCAGGAAGCTGCATAAAACTTAAAAATTTTAATTAAACTCTCTTTGGGGTTTTACAGTACCTGACTTATAGATTTTTCCACCTCACAGCAAAACCACTTATGGGTAAGCATGACATAATGGGATGACTCTCTGGGATATTTCAAAACCAAATGAAGACCTGTTCAGACTAGCACAATGTTTTATTTTGTTTGTTTCAAAAATGGTTTATCTTAACAGCCAAAGATAAATGAATTATTATGCAGCCATAAACATTTTTATTTTTAATGAGCATTACCTTTAACCTCTACGTTCACTTCTTGGCTTTGTAATGGCCATTCCTGCAAGAACTTGTATTGTTGGCACCACGCTAATGTATTGTATCTTTCTTGTGAAAATAATCTAAAATGGTTCTTTAGTAAACTTCAATTCCCAACACACCCAAGCCAGTTTAAGTCTAATAGTGTATTGTCAGTCAGGCAAGTATAATTTTCAGGAGCTGGATCTGACTTAAAGTCCCAAACTCAGTAGGTAGCAGAAATATGCAGAAAATGTTGCCTTTTGGTTAAAGAATATGTACCATATTTAGAGATCCTTATGGTAAATGCATTCCCCCATCCACCCATAAATTTTATATGAAAGTATACATATGCCAAAGATCATATTCCTATTCTATGAGAATTATCAAATATTTTTACATCATATGTGTAGGATATTTTTAGTCTCTCTCTCTTTCTCTTTCTCTCTCTTTATTTATTTATTTAGCTTTTCCTTTTGGTTCTTTGCTATATCTCAGAACCACTGCAACATGATGTCTCGCTAATAAAGGTCAGCATCTGAAAACAGGCCACACAGTGATTTGAATATCAAGCACACAATGTCTAAGAAACTTGGCATACATTTATCTTCATCTGTTTGACAGGTATTATGATACCAATTGACTGTGAACTTTTACATGTAACTTAAACGCTAAAATATCATCTGAAAAATGGGAAAGGAAACTGGGAAACAAACTCTAATGAGGACAAAAGAAATCCATTATCGCAACAAGGCTTTAACAAGGATGTGGAATAGTTCAACCTAACCATTTCTTAAAGTATTCTTGCTTTTAAGATCACTGATACCTTGAGGAGACACTGAAGAAAGCATTTTACAAGGCTTAGTAGTTGCACTGATGTAAAAGTTCATTTACACACAAGAGATAAGCCTTAAAATATAGTCTAGAAAATTTGAAATCTTAAGCTCTTTCTTGATGACCTTCAGAATCTGACAGATTACTTTTGTACATGGAGACTCAAAGTAAGGATCTTGGAAAATCATCAATAGCTATTGGAAATTGCATCCCACCAAAGCAATATGATAGTTTGACCTTCTGACTTCCAGATCCCTGCCAGCCTGGATAAGAAAAGCAGACTGAGAAAAACCATCAATAGCTGCTGTAATTTATATCATGCTAAAGCAATTTGACAATTTGACCTTCTGAGTTGGGAATCCCCCAGGTTGTGCCTGGAGTACTGATCTGGAAACAATGCGTCTCATGAAGTGGGCATTCACCCACAAAAGCTTATGCTCCAATACTTCTGTTAGTCTTAAAGGTGCCACAGGACCCTCTGTTGCTTTTTACAGATTCAGACTAACACGGCTACCCCTCTAATGTTCATATTGTGTCAACACCTAGGAAAGAAAGACAGGAACTAGGCACACAAAATCACCACCCTTCTATGGTTATGATTAGATCTTGAGGAGCTGAGAACTACAGCCTGTGGTTAGCTGCCTTTGAACACTGTTTTTCTTCTGCTGAATTTTGTTCCTTTGCCTGGAACTATTGAACCCAATGCAGTATTCTGGATATCAAACTGGATACAACAAAACACAAAATTATAGGCTCTACTAACTCCAAACTATAAGGGTGGCACCACATCATAACCAGAATTGCTCCATTTCTTATTTATCTGGATGCTGCAATACTACAAAAAAACATGCAGGCAACCTCCATGAACTATCCAAGCCTATGAAAAAATGTCTTCTAGCAAACTTTTGGAAATCCCATGAGGCTCTTTGTTTTACTAATACCAGTTTATATGGAATGAAATTGCGCCATAACCAGTGTGACAAGAGCAAATGTCTCACCCATTTGTCCGAGATTATAGGGGAAAACAACAACATGCATATTTCAGGCTATGATGTCCTTTGTCAGTCTTGGGATATGTTGATCTATTTTTATTCCAGGCATATTCCCTGTCATAAAATGTTGCATAAGTTAGATGGCAAAAGAATGGCTATTGTGATGCAGTGCTAAACAGACAGTGTCAATTACATTGGAGGACCACCAGCAAGTTTGAGAGAGATGCCATCTAACTGAAAGTCTGAAGTCCACTTTGTGGCTGCAAAATTTTGTGATGAACTACTTTACTGTCTGTGATATAACTTACAAAAACCTAAAGAATGTCAGTGGAGTATCAGGTGTGAAGGCTAGAAAGGCAGCTATGTCCTAAAACAATTGTAAAAGAAATATAGAAGTTCACCTACAGTTATGAAGGCTTAGAAAACACTTTCCATAGCTACTTAATGTTCATGTAATTGAAATTTCACAGGCACATGGCAAGCCTATTCTTGAGTGATGGCAGGAGGATCTGAAATTATCATGATGTTCAAACAGAGAAGTTCCCAAGATATTCCCTTGATAACCAAGAAAGGTGCTTCTTGTAAACACCAAGCAGTTGGTACTTATCCATGTGAAATAACAAGGACTGGTTGAAAAACTTCTGTCAAAACTTTTTTTAATGGAAAATTGGGTTTTCAACTAAGGGTATTTCTACACAGCAGTTGAAAGGAATGACAAAAATAGCAGATGGCATGGGCAGTGACTCAGGCTAGTCACAATTATGTACCCAGAGGATCCGGCAGAATTGTACTTGGATGGCAATCCTGAGCCACTGCAGCCATGCTATTTTCATGCACTAACACAGAGTTAGCATGTGTATGTTTACCCATGCTAAGAAGTATAACTCCCAGCAGATGTGCTGATGTACCCTAGATGAAAACTATCATAGGAAGTGTGACGCGTTAAATCCCCTTGGGGCTGCCAACTGATGTGCCAAGACTACTTCTGCCCCTGATTTCCATGCCAGTTTGGGACTCCAGAGCCCTGCCTGGTTGTGCTAGATACGCTTGCTGGCTACAAACACAGACCCAAGTTTGAACAATGTCCCACAAGCTGCAGACTTAACTGAAAACAGCTTAAGAAGTGTTCCTGTCACCAATACTCAGATGCCCAACTCCCAATGGGGTCCAAATCCAAAATAAATCCGTTTCACCCTGTATAAAGCTTATAAACTCATAAATTGTTCACCCTCTATAACATTGATAGAGAGATATGCACAGCTGTTTGCCCCCTCTCCCCCAGGTATTAATACATGCTCTGTGTTAATTAATAAGTAAAAAGTGATGTTATTAAATACCAAAAGTAGGATTTCAGTGGTTACAAATAATAACAGACAGAACAAAATGAATTTATCTCAGTGGTTGAGCATTGGCCTGCTAAATCTAGGGTTGTAAATTCAATCCTTGAGGGGGCCATTTAGGGATCTAGGGCAAAAATATCTGTCTGGGGATTGGTCCTGCTTTGAGCAGAGGGTTGGACCAAATGACCTCCTGAGGTCCCTTCCAACCCTGATATTCTATGATTCTATGAATTACCAAGCAAAATAAAATAAAACACACAAGCCTATGTCTAAGAGAGTGATTACAGATAAAACCTCACCCTCATATGTTTCAATACATTTCTTTTGCAGACTAGCCTCCTTCTAGTCTGGGTCCAGCAATCACTCACACCCCTATGGTTTCTGTCCTTTGTTCCAGTTTCTTTCAGGTCTCCTTTGGGGGTGGAAAGGCTATCTTTTGAACCAGCTGAAGGCAAAATGGAGGGGTCTTGCAGCAGCTTAAATAGACTTTCTCTTGTGGGTGGATACCCCCTCCTCTGTCCTATTCAGAATTCAGTTCCAAGATGGAATTTTGGAGTCACATGGGCAAGTCACATGTCCATGCATGACTCAGTTTTTACAGTTAGCAGCCATTGTTCATATATTATCTTGAAAGTCTCCAGGAAGACTTCTTATGTGGATTGGAGTCTTCCAAGATCCATTGTCAGTTAAGTGTTTCTTGATTGGGCACTTAATTTGCACATTCCTTTCTCAAGAAGCTGACCAAATGCTTTACTAAGGCTACTTAAACTCAGAAAAGTACACAGCCAATATCTATAACTTCGAATATAAAAATGACACAGGCATACAAATAGGATGAATATATTCAGTAGATCATAACCTTTACAGAGATATGTTACATGGCATATGTAGCATAAAACATATTCCAGTTATGTCATATATACTTTCATAAGCATATTTCCATAAAGCATTATGAGGTGCAATGTCACAGGAAGCATCTGTATTTTCATTGGAGAACCAAAAACATTTGGGTGAAAAATTAAATATTTTTAGTTTTTAGCAGGGTTTTTTTTTTTTTTTTTTTAATTTGATTTATGGTTGCTGAACACCAAAAAAAAAAAAAAGGTTGGATTTTGCAATTTTTCATGGAACTGAAATTTTTGGTATTTTCACTGAAGCTTTTGGTGAAGAAAAAAAATCTACCCGTTCTAGAAAATGGAAGTGTGTGCCTTTGGGTACGTCACTCAATCTCTCTGTGTTTTAAATTATATAATTTATAAATGTGTATATAACTACCCAGAGGAGCTTTGAGAACTTTGTTTAATTAATGATTGGTATATGCTATGAGACCATTTAATGGAAAGTGCAATAAACAGTAAGTACAATCGTATTTTTTTTTAATTTATATCTCTTTTTGGGGTACAGCAGGAAGCCTAAAGCAATGTTGTATTTAAAAGTAATTGGTACCTTTCTTAAAATCCACAATTAACTTTGTCCAAGAGTTGTTAAAAGAGAGACAAAGGCCGAGATAGCCAGAGGGGACGAACTGATAGTTTTCCTCTTTTTTAGAGGGGGGAAAAAGAAAAGAACAAATTTATCATTTTAATTATAGCATATTTTTTAAACATTTGTCTCTAATTATTGTATGAATTTGACCAGTAGTGTCACTGTCAATTAATTACAAAACCATATAACAGCATACTTCACATAGTACTTGAAAATGATGTGTTATGAAAGATTGTGACACTAAGGCATAGCTCTGACTAATGGGCAATATGTAGCAACCTTTCCCTATGGTCTGGTATAGATAAATTGTGTCTGCTTTCTCTGAAGTGCTGTGTCCCACCACTTTCCCACCCATTATTTTGGGAGCAATTTGCTCCCCCAGGGGTTCATGAAATGCGCAGTCCTTGTATTCTTCAAGCTGGAGACTTACTGTCCCTGGCTCTTGCTTATATAGGTCAAATGTGACGATTCTTCTTGTGCTGTGCTCTGTCACCTTTCATGCACTCATGCCAGGGTCAAGAACAATCTGGCCTATATTGACTGAAGCTAAGGCTTCAGGTTGGAAGACTATTGGCCTGTGATTGAGAGTCAGAATGATGGTAGCCACAGGCTGAAGCTATATTGCTCAACAGAAGGCACCATTTTCAAAACTAGGATTATTAATTTGCTCTACAAAGTCCTGTCTAGCAGGCAGAATTTTCCTCATTCCTTTTCAAATTATTTTTCCCCTCCCAAAGGTGCTCCAGCTTCAGTCATTCTATGGCTAGTCTATATTTTAAGTCATAGGCTAATTTATTTTTCTGAACCAAAAAAACTAGTGACCAGTGGGAAGGCAATAGTTCCTCATTAATTTAGCTCATATGACCCAAATCCAAGAAATAACAGTATTATTATTTTAAAAACAAACAAACAAACAAAAAAACTAATTGTTTTAAACAAATCTAAATGAATATATTTTGGGGATGAGATTTGTGATTGTATGAATGAAAAATATTTCAGCCAATTTAGTCCCAAAGGAACGAATCTACAATCCAAAGAGAATGTTGCAAGGAATAAAAACGTCTGTGTTGATTCACTAAATTATATATATATATATATATATATATATATATATATATTCCTGGTTCTGCGGGTTTTGTTCTTTTTTGTAAAGTGGAATGAATTAAAAATATAAATGAAAACCTCAGTTGGGGTATGGAGGTTAATGGAACTCAAGAAGACTTGCAGAATGTGTTTCCTTGACCTCAGTATTGCCTTTGGTTATCCATTTGAATAGGGTTCCCTGTGTAACAGCAGGAAGCAATTGGAAAGTGCCAAAGCAGTGACACAATTTGTTTTATATATGAATTAAATAGAAGATGCTTAATTATGAAGATTTTCTTTCAAAGTGTTTTTTTGTGTGACTGAAAAATGTACAACTCTACTTTCTACTAAGTGGAATTACTTTAGAAGACTGTGACAAGCCAAGCCTAATTTCCTTCTTTTTTTTATTTAAGTCTGAATGGATTCTGTATTCTTTTTTTTTAGGCTCAAAGAAGGCACACTAACAACTGCTAGCAGAATTCCATAAAAATAAATTAGCTTTAGATTAAGTTTGTGTTTATTTTTTTAAAAAAAAGTCTCTGATAGGAATTGTATGGAGGTCACTGAACATTAGAATTAAATAAAAGCTATCTTCTATGCTTGGTGCACAAATGGGGTATTACAATACTTGTAAAGGTAGTGCAGTAGGGGCATCTCACCCCCCATCAGTATGTCAGCATACTCTTCCTTACAGTCAAACAAAATTATACCTCATAACATAAAACATTCACTGTGTTTCCTTGAATATCTAGAGAGGGAAGATAGTCTTGCAGCTACTGCACTGAATTGGGATCCACAAGACCTGTGTTCAGATCCTGGCTCTAACACAAACTTACTGTGTGACGCTGGACGAATCAGCTAATCTCTCTCTGTCTCAGTTCCCCATGTGTGAAATAGGAATAATAAATCTCCCTTTCCTCCCTTGTCTATATAGATTGCAATTTATTCACAGCTGGGACTGTCACTCATTATGTGTTTATAGAGTGCCTAGCACTATGGTCCCCTGATTTCAGTTGGGGCCTCTAGACACTACTGTAATATCATTAATAAAGTCAGAAAATACTGAAGTTTAATATTTGCTTCACCATATGCAACTTAAAAAAAGTTGTTTATACAATACTTAAGTTTTCAATGCTGTGAGAGCCTGTGCTCCCTCCACGTGCACTGAAATATGTGAGACGAGCATTCTCAGCACCTCACAGGACTGGGCCTTTAAGTTGCAGGCCCAGTTGCATCTGGGAAATGTAATAATATATTTAAAGGGTGAAATCCTGGCTCCATGGAAGTCATTGAGACTATCAAAACTGGACTGGACCAATTACAAAATAAATTAGTTATGGCCTGAAAACAAGGAATTTAAATATGTGCCTAACCTAATACTTGTTCGCTAAAGGTTAAGCATATGCATAAGTGCATTGCTGAAGTGGGGACTTATATCTTCATCTGAATGAAATCATTTTCAAAACGCAACATATTGCAAATAAGATATGTTTAAATTTAGTCTGCTACCCATAAAGCCAGCCTTTGTAGTTCCCTAAAGCCTACAACTGTGTCAACTTCACCCTAATGTGTGGACCAAGAAATGTGAAGGAGTTGAAAGCTTGGTTTCATTAGTATTTCCTAAAAATAGTGTTTTGGAATCTGATGAACTGATCCTTCCACTCAGACCACTCCTTGTTTTATCAAACTAAAAGTATTGTGGAGTGCTGAATTTGGAATTTTCTTGTCCTCTGATTTATGCTGTTTAAAACTTAGTCGGCTTTAGGTACTATGAGCCAGATCCTCACTTCGTGTAAATCTTCAGGATGAAAGGTATTATATAAATGTAATAGACCCTTATTGTTAGCTGAATTGAGTGGTCCTTGTTCTAGCAGCTATCTTTTTTTGTTAAGGGTACATGTCACTTTGAATTTCTAAAGATTCATATTCTCCCTACTTTTTGGGTAACTGGAATACTGTATCACAGGTTCCTTCTTAGCTGAATTGCATTGTACCTCCCGCATTTCTATATCATTTCTCTGACTTATGTTCAACACTTTAGTTCTATTAATAAAGCTCATGATTTTGTTTTCTTCTATGACAGAAGAATATAATTTCATCCACCATCCTTTTTTTGCTCAGTGTTCTTTAGTGCCTCAGTATTGATGCTACATTATATTCCGTTTCTTCCCCTTTATTTATTTATCTTGTTTTATTTATTTCTGTTTAATTTCCTAAGAAATATATCTGTCATTTTTTCCAGTCATTGTGAATTTTATTGCCTTCTTTTATATTGACTGGCTGCTCCTTCCTACCTCTTACCCCTCACAACATCATCCACCTCATAGAATTCATGTTTCTTCATCTGGGATATCACAAACAGAATAGTTACAATACAGAATGAGAGGGGTAGCCGTGTTAGTCTGAATCTGAAGAAGTGAGATTCTTACCCACGAAAGCTTATGCTCCCAATACTTCTCTGTTAGTCTTAAAGGTGCCACAAGACCCTCTGTTGCTTAATACAGAATGAGTTATCTATGGCCCACAACCAGACAGCTCTCTCTTTCACAAATTAATTTGAATCACAGTATACCAAGCTGGTTCATCACTGGATTAAGTAGATATTCCCCTAAACAAGTGTTTCCCTGGTGGGCTGGGCCGGTTTGTTTATCTGCCGCATCTGCAGGTCCGGCCGATCGCGGCTCCCACTGGCCGCAGTTCGCTGCTCCAAGCCAATGGAGGCTGTGGGAAGTGGCGTGGGCCGAGGGACGTACTGGCTGCCGCTTCCAGCAGCTCCCATTGGCCTGGAGCGGTGAACTGCGGCCAATGGGAGCCGCGATCGGCCAGACCTGCGGACGTGGCAGGTAAACAAAGCATCCCAGCCCAACAGGGACTTTCCCTACACAAGCGGTGTCCCAAGTTTGGGAAACACTGCCCTAAACCGAACTTCCTGGGTTTGATTTTAAGACCAGTGTTTCTTTGTGCGCTTGCAATTTAGAAGGTGTAATTGATGTCATTCAAATATTTTACCACTTGAATGCTCCGACACATCAGGTACAGTCATTAGACTTCTAATTGCTTTAATTGTCCTACTAGTTATTTGTGCCTGAAAAAGGAAATGAGATTATTTTTTTAAACAAAACAGCCCTCTTACCTAAATTACATGCATTGTTTTCCTTAACATGTTTGAACTGTATATTTTTAAACGTCCCCACTGTTTTTATTGATAATATTTCAGGAAGCCTCCTGCTCTGTCCCAAATTAGTTTCCAATATTTTCCCTCACTGGAAACTGCTGCAAAGATAGTTATCTGAATGCAATTTCATTAATTTTCCCTAGATGTACTCTATCATATGAATCATTCATTGTTTAACCAGCACTCTTTACAATACTACAATTAGAGTAGACCAACATTTTCCAAAATATATATTTACAAAAAATAAGAGCTTTGTTTAACATTAGTTAAAGTGGCTCTCATCAATACACTAAACTACAATACATTAGGACATAGAAAGTTAAGGATTAAAATGTTGTAAAGTACTCTCAAGTTAGTAAATATCCGAATAAATATTGCCTGTGTAACCTTAGTTCAGACCCCACCCTTATGTATATGCATTATGGTTAAGACTACGATTTGGTCATGGAGGTCAGGGAAGTCATGGAATCAGTGACTTCTGCAGACCTCCGTGACTTCAGCCTGCAGAGGGTGGGAGCTGCAGGGTATCACTGCCACCTGGAGTGGTGGGGGAATCCTCTGCAGCTCCCCGGCCTCCGCGGTGGCTGGGGGGGGGTCCCCTGGAGCTCCCCAGCTCCCACAGGCGGCGGGCAACCCCTGGCAGCTCCTCAGCTGCTGCTGCTGGTGGGGGAATCCCTCAAAACTCCCCAGTCCCTGTGAGCAGCGGGAGATCCCTGGCAGCTCCCCAGCTACCACGGGCAGGGGAAGGGAATCTTCTAGAGCTCCCCAGCTGCTGCTGGCAGTGGGTGGATCCCCCACAGCTCCCCAGCCTCTGAGGAAGGGATTTCCCAGAGCTCCCCAGTTCCAAGCTGCCACAGGCGAGGGTTCCTCCCAGCCACAGCAGGGCAGGGTGCTCGACCCTCCTCCCTCCCCATTTTGTCATGGACATTTTTAGTAAAAGTCAGGGACAGGTCATGGCTTCCGTGAATTGTTGTTAATTGCCTGTGACCTGTCTGTGGCTTTTACTAAAAATCTCCATGACAAAATTGTAGCCTTAATTATGGCACATCCTTTAATTACATGCAAAAAGTGACTACCTGTGAAAAATTTGGTTTAAGTGACTTACCCAGCATCACACAGTAACTCAGTGACAGAGGCAGAGAAAGAATCCCAGCCTCCAGGGTGGCATTCAACTGCCCTACCATGAGACCATCCTTCCTCAACAGTATACGCTCTCATGTACTACAAACCTTCTAACATCAGTATTTACAGTATAAATAGCAAATAACTGTTACTGTAACTTTCAAATGACTTTGTTTTAATTGTGTAAGAAAAAACTGAGTATGGACTCTCATATATAATTTCCATCTTTTTTAAAAAAAGATACATATTCAGAAAGCCAGAGCCCCCAATATATAGTAAACCTATACATATACATGAAAATGAGCTGGCATTTTGTTTCTTATTTTCATATAACACTTTTGGAGGAAGTAACTAACAGTTGCCCTTTGGAAAGAACCATTAGAATTTACCACAGTATAAACCCAAAGGAGCACAGCAGGAGCTTATCCAACCCCAGCGTGCTTGCATTGCAGCGCCTCCTGGGACCCTTGTTTGTAATAATGTTATGGTAAACTGAGGTAAGTCAGTTATCAAAAAGGAAGCTGTTCCCATGACAACATTGACTCTTGCCAAGCATGAAAATGAACTGGAAGGAGGGAGGGAGTGATGAGTAGAGATTATCTCTGATGTCATAATGTTATTGCTCAGATAGCAGCATGGGGCAGTGAATGTGAACTGTGTGTGTGGGGGGGGGGGGGAATCCAGCTTTTTTTGTGTTCCAGCTTCCCCAAATTTCCTAAAAAAGCCAACAAAATACAAATATAAAGTACACTCTGAAGATCATTCCAGACACATATCAAATTTCCAATGGTATCTTTACAAAACAGGTTCTGAAAAAAGCTGAAATACCGAGATACAGACCCTGTAAAACAAACAAACAAAAATACAACACAACCTTAACTATGGTCTGCTACTGCAAGACACTATATATACAAATATGCGCACGCATGCACACACAGAGATATAATAAACATCAGTTGAAAAAATGGCTTTTACAAAAAATACATTTTCATCAAAAATGGATGACATTGTTTATTTTGTGTGTGTGTGTGTGTGTGTGTGTGTGTGTGTGTGTGTGAGAGAGAGAGAGAGAGAGAGAGAGAGAAATGTTGTGCCTTTCTCTGTGAATTAAAAAAAACATGCAAAGGACTACAGAAAAATGTTCATGTCTCAATTTTTTACAGTAAATGAAAAAATCTATAACTATTTACATATTTCCATTAATGCATTCAATAAGTTAAAAAAATGAAAATCATTGCATTAAAAATAAAACCAAAATGGGTCTATTTCAAACATTTTAAAATGAAAACAACTTAGAAATGTCAGCATTTTCTGGAAAAAAAAACTTGTTCTCATCTTTGGATCAGTTCTAAATGCTATTTGCCTTCCTTTTCATGGACATGGAGAACAATTGATCACTGTGCTCTTAATATATATTTGAAGACTATTATCAGGTCCCTCCTCAGTCTCCTTTTCTCAAGATTAAACATGTCCAGTTTTTTTAACCTTTCCTCATAGGTCGGTTTTTCTAAACATTTTATAATTTTCATAGCTCCCCTCTGGGTTCTTTCAAATTTATCCCATCTTTCCTACAGTATGGCATCCAGAAATGGACACAGTACTCCAGCTAAGGCCTCATCAATGCTATGCAGAGAGGATCAATTACCTCCCAAGTCTTTCATATGATACTCCTGTTAATACACCCCAGAATGCTATTATTCTTTTTTTACAACTGCATCAAATTGCTGTCTTATACACAATTTTTAATCCACAATAACCCCCAGATCCCTTCCACTATAACCCCGGGATATCTTTCAGCAGTACTACTACATAGCCATCTATTCCCCATTTTGTAGTTGTGCATTTTGTTTTTCCTTCCTAAATGTTGTACTTTGAATTTGTTTTTATTGAATTTGTTCTTGTTGATTTCAGATGAATTATCTGATTTGTCAAGGGCATCCCCTCCCAGCTGTTGTCTTCTACACATTTTATAAGCATATGAAAATACTGCATAGTACTGGATCCAGGGCTGCCCTGCATAGGACCCCCAGTTTGACAGTGAACCATTGATAATTACTCTTTGAGTATGGTCTTTCAACCAGTTGTGCACCCACTTTATAGTAATTTTATCTAGACAGTATTTCCCTGGTTTGCTTATGAGAATGTCATGTGGGACTGTGTCAAAAGGCTAGTTAAAATCAAGATATATCATGTCTACTGTTCTCTCCTGCTCACTAGGCTTGTAACCCTGTGAAAAATGGAAATTAGATTGGTTTGGCTTGACTTGTTCTTGCCCAATCCATGTTGGATATTCCTTATAACCATATAATGCTCCAGGTGCTTGATTCTTTAATAATTTGTTCCATTTTCTTTCCACTTATGGAAGTTAGTCTGACTGGTCCATAATTCCCTGCATCCTCTTCATTCCCCTTTTTAAAGATAGGTACTATGTTTTCTTTTTTCCAGTCCTCTGGGACGTCACTTATCCTCCATGAATTCTCAAACGTAATTGCTAATGTTTCTGAGATTGCTTCAGTTAGCTTTTTATGATGAATTCAATCAGGCTCTGCTGATCTGAATACATCTAACTCATCTAAATAGTCTTTAACCTGTTCTTTCCCTATTTTAGCTTCTCTTCCTTTCCCCATGTTGTTAGTAATTAATTGATATCTGGTCACCATTAACCTTTTTAGTGAAGAATGAAGCAAAATAGGCATTAAAGCCCCCAGCCTTCTTGATGTCATCAGCTATTAGTTCTCCTTCCAACTGAGTAAAGGACTGCACCATCCTTCTTCTTATTCTTGCTTCTAATGTATTTAAAGGACCTCTTCTTATTGACTTTTATGTTCCTAGTTAGATTTAATTCATTATGTGCCTTAGCCTTTCTAATTTTGTTCCTGCATACTTGTGCTAATCTTTTGCAGTCATCCTTAGCAATTTGTCCATGTTTCTACTTTTTATAAGATTCCTTCTTTTTTTTTTTTTTAATTTGCAGGTCATTAGAGAGTTCCTGATGGAGCCATATTGGTCTCTTACTATTCTTCCTATCTTTCCTTCACATTGGAATAGTTTGCAGGTGTATATTTACTATTTCCTCTTGAGAAACTGCCTGCTCTCCTGAACTACTTTATCCCTTAGATTTTTCTTCCCATGGAACCTTATTCACCACTTCTTTGAGTTTACATTTTTTTAAGTCCGTTATATTATACGAAGTCTCTATATACTGTGGCAAAAAGTACACCAAATACCTGTATTTTGGCCATGGTATATGCTGTGCCATATCAAAAGCTAAAGATAGTGGCAGTATGACACAGAAAATAATTTAAATTCATTTTGTTGACCAGCTCACATAAATCCTCCTTAAGCCCTCAAACTAGGTATTAAGCAGTGAATCAGCCTTGTGCCTCTACAAGGAAGTAAATTTCACTCCCTGAGATCACTACAAAATTTGACAGAATTTAGCCCTAAGAAATGGCTGAGCATTCTAGAAAAGAGAGATAATTTGTGGAGTAATTTATAAAAACCCCTTCTAAATAATGCCTTAAACATCTGCACCTGTATCAGTTGTGTGCAAAATATCCCACTCAAACTGACATAATACACAGCAATTGCCTACTGGATATTTTGTGTGCGCAAAATTTATCAATTCAGAAGATTCCTTTGAAAATTTGTCCTTATATATTTTAGTTAGTAATTGGGAAGCAGGGAAGAAAGAGAAAAGAGAGGTGTGTCAGTTAGTGATATAAAAATATACTATATGCCCTGCAGTGGATGGTTGTCCAGCAAACAGTAATATATATCCTTCATTGCTTCCTCTGCAATGCAATAGGCATCCTCCCTGATGCCTGGGAAGCTGGTTAGCACATTCAGCAAGCCCTCTTGAGAATGTCTTCTGTATGGCAGGTGACACATTGAGGGACACACATAGTTATATTTGCCTTGCTTACTATCTCTTGATGTTTCCATATCATCTAAAGTATTGAAAAATGACAAATGGTCACTGAAATAAATGCATTATAGGAAACATGAACTGCATTTTCAGCAGGTTATCAAACAGCAAAATAAAAACAGTATTGATCTCCTTCAAGTTTTAAACCAGAGGTGTGATTGAAGATCACATCTTTGCTAGAAAGGGGCAAAATTATAAGGGATGATCAGTGCCTCTGATTGTCTGTTTGCCAAGCACACAAACACACACACAAAAGCTTCAGATGGCTCATAAGATGTAGCATAATTTGAAAACTATTTGTATTCAAAGAAATAATTCTGTCCTGGCCAAGGAAAAATACTTCCATTACTTATATCATTGAGCCAGACTCTCATTTGGTGTAAAATATATAGGTAGCATTTTATCATAGCAAGTGTTTCATGACTAGCATACAGACAGACTTATAACATTTAATTAAAATTGAAACTCCTCATCTCCCCAAAGCATTTTACCATTAAAAACTTCTGATTCAGATCCTCAGGTGTAGCAAACCAGCATAGCTCCATTAAAGTCAATGGAACTATACTGATTTAGAACAGGTGAGTAGTTGACCCTTGGAGTTTTCTTTAAAAAGTTTCACTCTCAATACTGTTACAGCTACATTACTAACCCACCTAAGTGAAAAGTGCTACTGAACACAGGATTTTAAAACCCACCCCTCTAATAATCTTTCCCTGGTCCTTGGTCCCAGAATGCACTGTGCCTGTCCATTTAGAGCTTGATCCTGCAGACACTTTTACTGTTGAACAGATTGCATAAACTGAGAGTAGTCCCATTGAAATCAGTGGTATGGTCCAGCCAAAATATTTCATTACAGGTTTAAAGGGACACTAATGTATTTGCCTCTAAAAGCAGATTTTATATAAACAACCCCATTACCAATTGTAAGACAGCTAGAAATATTGCTACAATTTAGAAAAAAAATATGTTGGAACTATTTGAAATAAACATTTTTCACAGTAATTGTAGCACCAAATAACCTGAAAATGTAACTGTCTTAATTGTTTTCCTTTGTCAAATTTAGATAAATGCCCTAAATAAGCGTAAACAGTGAAAAGCAAAATGCATTTAAAAAAATTTCCTCCAATCTCTAAACTGACAGGGCTTGTTTTAGAAAAAATGTTCAATTATGGATTTTTTTTAAAAACATGAGGATATGACACCTCCCCCACATCTCTCTCACACACTGGATCACTTTCCCTTTAGACTTGTTAAGTAAAGAATCATCTACAACAGAATCTGATTTCAGTGTAGCTGAATAGAAACTGTTCTATTCAAGTGAAAATGCTCTGAATTGTTTCCAGTGCACTATGATATCCCAATTTACAATTCACTATGGATGAAATTCACCACAATGCAAAGGGCCCATACAATGCTTGTGTAAGGTTCAGTTCCTCAATTGGTGCACAGGGCTTGTGCTAGCTCTCTGCACAGGGCTAAATTTCACCACATGAGAAGGTTGCATAGTATTATATATTTTCTGTATTTAACACATCTGGATCTGGTTTAGCTAAGTCCCAAGCAAAAAGGGAGACTTTCCTTTTCATCTTTGTTTTTCTTTACTTGTTTCCTCCCTGGAAAAGGTCAGTGTCATAATAAAAGAAGCCAGCTTCACCATTTAAGAAACATTGTTCTAGAAATGTCATCTTCCCAAGGAAGCAATGAAATGTATTTTCTCCACTGATGCCATAGCTCTTTTGTCTGTCACCCATAGAACATAATTTGCAAGGAAGGATAACACTTGGAATCAAAGCCACAATCATTAATGCTGAATTTACAGTGGAAATCCTATAGAAGCTCTTAAGACATTCACATTATTGCTAAGTAAATCTATCATGATTAACGTTATTTCAATGATCAGTAAAGGAATTGATAATGATCAGAATTACTTGATAATATTAACTAACTATCAATGAGGCACCAACTGAGGCCAGACGCCCTCTGATAGCATCAGGAAGGTTCTGCAAGCAGCCCCTCTCCTCACTTTCCCCCTATAGGGAATCATTCACAAACTCTTTTGTCCATTCCCACCCCTGATTGGGTTCTGCTTTATAAAATTAACAAAGATTCCAAATAAAGTTTTCAAGTCCATTAGTTCTCCCAGGCATTCCCTGCCTGTTGTCTCACTTCCCAAGTCCCAGGTGTCTCTGCTGGCACCTACTTGCTCCCATCCATCAGCCCCTATATTTCTTTTGTGAATTGTCTCTCCACAGCTTCCTGACCCCCTTATAGGGAAATCAGGTGATTCCTGCTCTGTTGTGTCTCCTTAGTAATCAAGGTTGGCTGGCTCCAGGCCTCTAGCTGTAAAGGGGCAAGCCACCCTGCTACACTTGCAAAGGTTAAATATACTTGTAAAAGAAATATGGCTGGAAAATAGATCTGGAAATGGCCAAACACCAACCTTCAGCAGGTGGTATAGATTTCATATTGGAGAGATCAATTGTTAGGGGATATCAGAAATTACATCAGTTGAGAAATAAGAACAGATGCCTGAGGAAATTCTGAGCTGACAGTTAAGTGTGTGAAAATTTTGGTCATATAGAATTTCATGCATGTAAGATGAAATTCACCCATGTGCAAAGGCCCAGTACAAGGCTTATGCACCACTTAAGTCTAATTTATGTACTTGAAAATAAGACTGAAGGGCAATTTAGGTAAGTGATGAGTAGGACTTTTGCTAGCTTTCTGCACAGGGGTTAAGTTTACTCATAGCACCTATATGTCTTGATTAATCTAGCATAAGATGTCCCTCTGTCCTTTCACATAATATCGTAGTTGACATAAGGGCCTTCTCTTTTTTGTAGTGCCTGATAGCTGTGTATTTTGTCTATTCTCTGTATGTATAGTTTTAATTATGTAAGCAGAGTCTGAATGAGTTCTCTGCTGACATCTAATGATGAGTTATGGAAGAGGACTTCAGGAGCTGATCTTGTTTGCATGGGCACACCCAACCTGCCTAGGTGCTCAACAGGATGGGATTGCTTGCCCAAATGATCACTTTTGGCTGGTGTTGGATCCCCAGTCTCCTTGTTATTGTGTATAGGAGTAATAAAGGGTTGTTATCCTTGCTGTGTTAATCGAATTCAGCAGAACTGAACTTGGAATATGGAGGGACTCACCCTCAACTGAATGGCACTCACTAGGCAGGGGACTTGGGTTCCAAAGCCCAGTAAGTGGAGAGAGGATGGGGACAGATATGTTTTCCTGGTGGTGTGGGCCCTGCTTAAGGATTTTAGACACCATTTGGCCCTTCCTGTCTCCACTGTGTAATAAAAGAGCTAATTTAGACTCAATTGAGAGTCTTGTTACATGCTGCAGAGCTGAAATCACTGATACCTAGGTCTAAGTATTAGACCTGGTTTGGAACAATGTCTTGGATGCAAGAGGCTGCTCAGTGTGCACCAGCAGTGAGGCTCCCCCACTAACAGCTGAAATCACTGAGAGCAGTGTTAAGGGCAGGGCAGCTGGTGGAGAGAATTGGAGTGAGCAGAGAGGTGCAAGCAAGGGGGCAGCTGGCAGAAGGGCGCAGCAAACGGCCACTAGGGTGATGGGTGGAGAGGTGCAGTGAGCAGCCAGCAGAGTAGCAGGTGGAGAGGGGTGGTGAGTGAGTGCCTGAACAGTGGAGCGAGTAAGGTGCCTCCTTTCCCCCTCCCTCCACCCAGGGTAGGAGGTGAACTCGGCAGATGCACCTCTGAACTCTGGGTCTGCATTGACCAAAGGACAGCAACTGTGAGTTGGGTGCAGAGAAAGGACAGGCATGTTAAAGGGACTTTTGGGTTGCTGGAACCTGAGGGGAAAAGGACACTGCTCAACTTACTTGGGGGTGGGTCTTTTGCTCATGGTTTATGTTTATGAATGCTATTTATGGTGTTTTTTTCCAAATTAATGCGAAGTTATTTCCCTCCTTTTATTAAGTTTTTTTGCTACACTCAGAGTCTGTGCTTGCAAGAGAGGAAGTATTGCCTCTTAGAGGCACCCAGAGGGTGGTGTGTAATTATCCCAGGTCACAGGATGCGGCTCGAGACAGTTTTGTGTTGTATTGTTGAAAAGGAACCCCTAGATACTGAACCTGGCCCTTGTTGCTGCCAATTCTAACTGGCAGAAGGGTTCTCAATTATATATTATTATTCTGAAGTTTGAAACCCGTAACCATGGTTTAAAAAACAACAACAGCCATAATGAAAATAATGTACATTTATAGAAAAGTTGGGGAGGGTTGGACTAGAGGAGAAATATTTTTCCCCTTGTCATGGAAAAGTAAACAAGGCAGCCAATGAGATGTGCAGTAGAAATGTCAATATTGCCAATAGTAAGGGCATGATCTGACACTGCACTCAAGGAGTTCAGTACTGAAATAATCTGCTGTACAATATGAGATCAGAAGCATCTGTGTTCAGATTTCTTGTCAATAGCTAGAAAGAGGTACAGGGTACACAGAATACTAGCTGATGAGGTCATAAAGATAGCACAGGATAGGCCCTACTATTGAACATGTGCATGGAGTCTAGCACCAGTCTGCTTAGTGCCAAGAGTCTGATTTTACCAGAAAAACTGTGCGTGAGCAAGTATGTAAGTGTCATGTACTGAAAAAAAAACTAAAAAGTCTCACCTTCCCTTGCTCTTTTTGGAACAAATGTTAATGAAACTCAAAAACAAAACCCACTTTTCTGTCTATACTGATCTCTCAAGCAAGCCAACATGGCTTTTGCTTGTTTCCTGTGGTTTCTCTGGTAATCTGTTTTCCAGGTTTCCATGATAAGGGTAATGATAGTGCTGCTGTCGCCATTGCCTTACAAATCCAAATCCTGATTTTCGGCAAGATGACATGGTTATACATGAGGCATCATTCTTTGTTTTAGTTACTGAAGAACATAACTCTATTTCCTGAAAACTAATTCACATTTTTCATAATACTGCGAAGCCTGTAATAAACAAGCTGCCCTTCAAATGCTGAAGGGTTCTTCATTAAAACATAAAATCACTTCTCTCTCTCAGCTTAGCCCAAAGCTGAATTATGATTTTCAGTTGCTTTGGTTAATATGTCATTAATTAAAATCCTGTATGGCCCATTTCCACAAAATTTCAACACATGGATTGTCTCTCTTCCTTGTTTGTATCACACCCAGCACACTGGGGCTTTTGAGTCCTAACATAATTATTTTTACTACTAAAAATAATTAACTAGTTTCTTGTAACTGATTGTACCCTTCACTGCTGAGCCTTTCCTCAGTGATATTTCTTAAGCCTAGGACAGGAAAACTAGTTCACAAGCCATTAGGAAGATAAGACTGTTTTATTAAGATGAAGAAGTAGTGATTTCTAATGAATCACACATGCTCCTTTTGCATCAGCATTTGTATTTGCAAAAATTTGCCTGAGTCCCTTGGGCCAATGCAATTCTAGTGCATTATCTACAGTCCATGTTCCACTTCCACATGGTGTGGAACATGAATTATTTCATGCTGATTATATATATTTACTTGCACTATATTATTCATCCACTAGATTTCCCTGGGTAGTGTATGCAGTTCCAGGCAAAGTACTGTCCCTAGTAAACAAAGAAGACAAAGCAGCAAATCAAGATGTGTGCAAGACTGTTTAGGTCTGTATTAGTAGTTGTTTTCTTTAATAAATTCCTCTTGTTTAAGGAGAATTGTGGTTTCATATATCATGACAGAGCTCTTTGGTGATTCTGCTAACTTCCCTTCACACACCAGTTCTCAACATGTTTTCCCACCCCAAAATGGGACTGCAACCCCTCAAATGGCATAAGAGTTTTCAGTGTGGAAAGGAATACATTGCATACTGAATGTTGGGCCATAGA
This sequence comes from Malaclemys terrapin pileata, assembly GCF_027887155.1. Lineage (NCBI taxonomy): Eukaryota > Metazoa > Chordata > Testudines > Emydidae > Malaclemys > Malaclemys terrapin. The sequence goes on along the minus strand of NC_071506.1, from coordinate 93,083,199 downwards.
GCTGGAAGGACCAACTGAATTGTTTCATATGGCTCCCTACATGTGCTTTAACTGGCCTAATTTGCATAATATTCTAAAAGTGCTTTAGGGTGTAATTCACACTCCTGAATAGGAAGAAATAAGGCAATAACCAGCTTTCAGTACACTAGAAGTTGACCAAGGGTATGAAGAACACATACTTGATTTGAAATCAATGTGCAGCTTTAAAAATTGCTGAACAACTTCAGAGAGCCTTATAGCGGGCTGCCAATGATTACTTATTGAAATTGCTTCATTTCAGTGATTTAAAATTATCTGCAAATGTCTATGACCTTTGCATTTGCAGGGAAAAAAAATCCTACACACTCTTTGTACCTCTGCTGAAAAGCTTCACCTCACAATGGAGTTGGAAGTGCATGTTCTGTATGATGAGTTCAACTCAATTATGCTATAACTGAGTGAAGTCTGCAATGCAGACAAGACCCGTGTGGGGTATTCCACAGTTCAAGGACTGAACCATCCAATTTACTGAAGATAATGAAATGTGTCATAATCATTCCCACTGCAAATGCTCGTGTGGAGAGGATTTTTCATTGATGACAAACATATGGACTGACAAAGGGAGCAGGTGTGAAATTGACTTAGTTAAAGTAAAACTTCAAATCTAGGCTAACTTTCCTTTTATATGCCAACTATTTCACAGTTCTGCCCTGAAAAATGACTCTGTTCTTAGGATCACTAATAATTGAAATAATACTTAGCACTTGTATAGCTCTTTCATCTGATTTTTTGCATGGAAATGTAACTGGTGAAAGTGCAGAACTTTGTACATACAGTGACATGGGTCTTTTGTTTGTTTGTTTGAGGGGTCTGTGTGTGTATGTGGTGGGGGAGTTCCTCAGACTCCAGCAAGGAAGCTGCTGTTTCTGGAATGATCTTATCTCTGGAATCATGCTATATATCATCTCAGCCTCAGCAGTGGCAGGAGTTTGAACAATTAATGCTCTTCTATCTGTGAACTACTAGGAAACACTGATGTATACACTGATATATACACATCACCTCCTCATCCCATCATGCTTCTCTCTCTCTCTCTCTTTCCAGGGAGAACAAAAGTAGCACAATTCTGGTGGACAATAGCCAGGCTTGCAAGGAAAATCCCTGCAAGGCTAGAGCTGGCTGTGGTGACTGTGGGGTAGATTAAATTCTAAAATGAAAAGGGGGGATGTGATTATCCCAGGTGTCAAATCTAGAAAGTAAAATCTGGGACAAATTTTGGGAGTTAAATCTGGAGGGAGGTAAACTGTGGTAAATTTAAAAAGCAGCCTGGATTGGGATTGTTGGCTAAATATGGAGGAGAGGACCTGTGGCAATTTTGGGGTACAGATTTGGAAGAGAGAAGGGGAAATCTGGGTGTCAGAGGCAGAAAGAAGAGAGAGAGTAGAGGTGGGCAGAGGAAAGAATTGAAAGGGAGCATTCCAGGAGGGCAGAGGGGGAAGGGAAGAAGAGTGCCTGGAAGAATTAGAGATAGGGAGAAAGAGCTCAGGGAGAAATTTACCAGTGCAGAAAGAAGAAAAGAGATAAAGAAATAAAATTAACAGAGTAGAAGTAAACATCCTGAAAGGAACAAAGACAGAAGAGTGAAAGAGAAACAGAAATACATAATAAAAATGTTCAAGACAAATAGACTCATGGGAAAATGATCTATAGCTGAAAAGAGATGGGAAAGTTGGAGGTAGACTGAAACTATATGTATGTAAAATATATGTGTATAAAATAATATAGAGTAAATACTTTAGAAGAGTATAAGGAATGAAAACTGAGGGAAAGGAACAAAAACAGGAGATACATTCAAACATTATTATCTTCAGTTATATAAAACTGGTTGTCATTTCACAATCATTTTAATATTGGTGTTATATATGTTAGATATTTCTCCCCACACTGTCTCACAGTGTGTCTGCATAGGATGCAGTAAAATATTGTAGGTGCATATGAGATGTTTGTTCACAGATTGTTCCCTCCCCCCCAAAACAACAACAAACAAACAAACAAACTAAAGCGAAAAGAAAAAATGGGTCCTTGGCAGGTTACGTCAAATATCTAACTTTCCACAATAAGGAGGTCAGTGAAATATTTGGACAGAATTTCTATGTGTAGAAATGTGGTGCCTGTTACAAATTTCCTCTCCTCCAATTCCATAGTTATCCCCATCATATCTGCTTCCAAATTCCCCACTGCACTGAAACTATTCTGAATGAGTTCCCTTATGGCCAAATATCAGGGCTTCAGAAACTGTTGTCTTTCTCGATTTTGGAGCTGTTTTTTATCTTATCCACTTCTCAACATCTTGGTTTGTATTGCCCTCCTAATATTCTCCTGCTATCTCTCTGGTCACTTCTTCAGCATCTCCTTCTATACTCCCTTCCCACTTTCCATGGCCATCCCTCCATGATCTGACCTTGTTCCCCACACTTTGTCTCCTTTGCATGATCTCATCTATTCATAGATTTCAACTTTCATCTACAGCTGATCAAGATTTTTTCAACAAAATGTTTTTTCTATGGACATTTATATAATCATAGAAATGTAAGTCTGGAAGGGACCTCAGGAAGTTATCAAGCCCAGCCCCCTGTGCTGAGGCAGGACCAAAAAAATGCTAGACCATCCCTGTCAGGTGTTTATCCAAAGTGTTCTTAAAAACCTTCAATGCTGGCAATTCCACAATCTACCTTGGAAGCCTATTCCAGGTTAGAAAGTTTTCCCTGATATCTAACCTCAATGTCCCTTGCTGTAGATTAAGCCCATTATTTCTTACCTTCAGTGGACATGGAGAACAATTGATCACTTTCCTCTTTATAACAGCCTTTAACATATTTGAAGACTTATCAAGTCCCCCCTCATTCTTTTTTTCTCAGGACAAAACATGTCCAGTTTTTTAACCTCTTCTCATAGGTCAGGTTTTCTAAACCTTTTATCGTTGCTGATTCATTGAAATGGAAACTGTTCACATAAACTTATTAGTTTTGATTAAACTTTTATTGGCAAGTTTCTCAGGACCACTATGTAATTTCTGGTCAAATAGCAAGTCCAAGCCACCCCAGAACACTTCAGTGATTGGGGATATTCTCTGGTCCATTCTCTAATATGTAGGAGACTCAGGTTCAAGTCCCTGATTGGAAGCTGTGCTGTTTTCAAAAAGTCTCCATCTCATTCTGATGTGGAACAAAAACAGATTCTGAAACTTCAATTTTTTTTTGTGAACTGGAATTATTTTTTTCCAACCAGCCAGCCTCTCCTACCACCTCTGTGATGATGATTCACAAACTTCCTCTCCTCTCCTGACCCTGTGCTTAATCACACATTTTAACTTCATCTCTAACATATTCTGAATGTCTCACTATCAGCTTGGACTTGACCAGTGTGAATATCACTGAACTCCTAGTCCTTCCTCTATGACTATCTCATGCCTCCCATTCTCAATCACTGCTGAAATCATCACCACACTCCCTATGACTCATACCTGTAACCTCAAGTTCATCTTGAGTAGATTCCTTTTTCTCCCTCACCTACCTATGCCACGTCCAAATCCTGCTGCCATGTCCTTCATAATATTTATGAGATGTGACATCTTCTTTTTCTCCACACAGCTAAACCCCTCATCTACATCCTCATTATTTCCTGTTTTGATTATTGGGACTTCCTTCTCTCTGACTCCTACATCATCTCCCTTGCATACAAAACATAGCTGCTAAATTCATATCCCTTGCTTATTGATTTCACCATGTCACCCCTGTGAACCTCTTTACTGGCTCCCCTTTCTCCAATGCACAAAGATCAAGATTCTTCTCCTTGCTTTAAAGGTCCCATACAACTCTGTCCTGCATTCTGATCCAACATTTTCTCTTATCAAATCACCCTTAAATTCCCTCCATCCTGACAGAAAGATCCTTTCTGCAGCCCTTCCCCCATTTGACCACTTTCCCCATAACTGGCATCATACTTTTTTTTTGCATGCTACTTCCAAAGTGTGGAACAGGTCTGCAAGGATTCAATCTTTTCTTTATTCAAATGTAAATACACTTCTTGACTCTATCATGCTGCGAACTAGCATTCATGTGTTAACCATTTGCTTGGTCTGCATTCTCCAGTCCCTCCCTAGCATCTTGTTAATCATTTCTTGGCATCATCTTTAGTCTGTGTTCTATTCTATATTGGTTCCTGTACCACACTCATCAACAAAGTATCTGAGCATCTTCTAGTAGTGTATTATGTGACGTCACTATTGTCTATTACATTTGGTTTGTAAGCTTCTAGAAACAGCAATCTTTTTTATTTTTGTTTTTTAACCAGTGCTATATGGATGAGTACTTCAAAATACAAAATCAGAGACCACATTAAGAGAAATAAATATTAATGTATTGACGCTTCAACACAGAATACAATTAAGTGTAATGTTAAATGTTCATAGAATAGTCTGTGAGATAGAAAACACTATGAATTATATCAGATATGAGCAAACAGTGCAATACTCAAAGAGGTTTTGGTAGTTTTCAACCTTTTAAAATGCATTATAAAATCTCATCCAGTAAAGTTTATCACAAATTTGTTAAGATTGAGCAATCTCTTGTCATTGATTCTGAATATTCTGTCCACATTTAGTAAAGGAGCTTTTACAAAACATTAGAGGCAGTTTAAGCAAATGACTTTCAAAAAAGTGTCAGATTCTATGTATATACAGAAGGTGATTAAATGGTTCTGAATTACAGGGGTTATTTACACTTAGCTTATCACAAAAGTGGTTAAGTGTAAGATGTTAAATTGTTAGTTACAAGCAGTACACTATCATAAAACAACCCCATCACCCCATATACTTCAATCTTTATCTAGTCTTACTCAGGCAAACTTCTATTGTAGTTAGCTCTACAACAGTGTAGAAGCCTGGCCAAGAGCAGTCTTGTGTATTGTCAATCTTTGACTGCTGGAAAAGCTCCTTAAGGGCCATTGTAGCCCGTATGCTCTTTAGAGCAACTCAAAATCCACTCTAAATTGCCCTTCGTTCCTAGTCTAATGCTTGGCAACACAAAGATCAGGAAGCTGCAAAGGTGTCTCAGGCACTTTTTCAGTTCAGTTTTTTCCCCTCCCTTCCCCAAGTTGTTCTAGGTACCAAATGATCAGTCCTATGTATCTGGCCCACTCCTAACAACCCAAATGTAACAGCAGCACACAAGGTGCAGCCACAGGAATCCTTTATACCTGCACCTCTTTTGTAGCAATGGCTCATCTTTCTAACTGCATTTATCTGAAGGTTAGGGTTTTTTGGGGGACGAGGGGTGGGGGGAGAAGGGGGACGAGAGGAGAAATGGACCAAATATCAGTTTGACCTGGGATATAGTGAGATTCAATATGAACCAAAATGTATTCTCTGTTTTCACTGAAGCTCAAACTAGTGCATCTTATAATAATACTTCAAAATAAAGGCATAACTAAGAAGCAAAGGGAAACGTAGCAAAGAAGCAAGACCTTGAAATATTGAGTTCAACCAACCACAGAAAAATCAAACCAATTGAAGGCCGTGTGGTAACTTGCATCTCTAATATAGTATTTATAAATATAAGGGAACTGTATGTCACTGGAGTTTCTTTTCCCTTAGGAATGATTCTGCTATTGTGATTTATTTGTTTTCCTTGACATTTTTATGTGTGATTATATCAGTTACATTTTTTTTCAGATACATAATTCTACTTCAGCTTTAACTTCTTTCATGAGCCTCATGACTATTCCAAAAAGAGAGTCCCGAGAAAACCAAATCTTCTGTGTTCTAAAAATGATAAACATTACTTAGATAGATTCTGAGATGATGTAAATCAGAGCATAGTCCCATTGAAGTCAATGGAGCTATACTGTTTTTCACCAGATGAGGCTCTAGTATTTTCTTACTTCTTGCTACACTGTATTGTTCTTTTCTGTATCTTGTATGACTTTTTTTTCTATGTACTATAGATTACATCCGGTAGGATATTCTGATTTTTATTTTGCAATCTCTTTGTAATATCTATGTTCCCTCTCTACATAAGTTAAATAACTACATTGTAATTTATAATTGCAACAGCAAAAATAAATAAATAAAAAATCCTAAAGCAAAATGAAACAACCCACAATCTTTGAAACAGATATCCTTTGCAGGATCTACACTCATTGCAGCTGAGTTGGGAAGGGTTCAAGGGGCTGCTTTAACCTAATTTGTCTGAAATAGTCTTCTAGCAACTGTTCCATCATACTGGAATTTCCAGGGTGCATTGTGTTTTGATTCCATCCCTGCCTCTCACTGAAGAAACCCAATACTGGCTTTAGCCAGCCAAAGAGTCCCTTGTGCTGGGAAACTCCTCAGTAAGTCCCCTTTGTACCAATGGAACAGGACACATTGTTAGCAGGGGTTAGTAATGGGGATGTGTGATACAGCTTAAGATAAAACAAATATTGATCTGAATCTTAACTCTAACCTCACACTGGACGACTTTTTCAAGTTAAAAAGAAATAATCAGATCTTTTTCTTCACTTTAAAATTCATTTCTTATGCCACTGCACTTTCTTTTCTTGTCTGGGCCAGGAAGCAGTGATCAATTTTCAGCATGGCAACAGTTTAACACTAAGGTGTCCCAGTCTTGCAATGTTTTCCAGAAACATCTCAATCTGCTACCAGGTCTTTATATACATGTTCGTTTTATAGGAAACAACCTGAAAATTAACAGCCTTGTTTTAGGAAATATGTTTCCCTGCGGGTAGGTTCTTCTATAATTGTCCATTACATAGATGCATGCACATTCTTCTGAAATATCTGGTATTGGCCACTGTTAGAGAACATGATCCAAAGTGCATTTGTATCACTCCCAAACACAAGATGCTGGAATGGATGGAACACAGGTCAGAACAATTATGGAAATTTCTGTGTTCATAAATTCATATCCTATTATTAAACTTTTGAGATAGTAATCCTTTAAATGATTTTCATGTTTGAGTAAGTCTCCTCCTACCCACCACATGGCTCCAAATGCTGATGATCCATGTTAAGAAACATAGGCCATATTTGAATTTAGGTCTGAGAACCTTTAGGTGGCCAACTATTTAATGAAACAGCATTGCTAGAAGATATCCAAAGCAGCTTTCTGGCTTGTGGCAAAAGGTTTTCAGGGGAAGGTCACTCACTTGTCTTATAATCTGTGTCTATCTCTTAGGTTAATGTCCCAGTGTCAGAACTCACTATCATGAGAATATGTGGGAATGTGCAAATGATGATGAGCTATTAATTATATTTAAACAATTAGGAAATTTATGTATTGGGCCTTCTTGTGTCCTGTTTTCAAGAGACATCTGTTTGTGGTTATCAACAGATTGTTGCAAGACACGTATACACTAACCTGAAATCTTCAATATGATTTCAAGGTCAAGATGCCAGGCCAAATTACAGTTACCAGGTTTCAACACCTGATTGGCCTTTGAAGATATTGGGGTGTCCCCTAAGGTGAAAAAGGAGACATTGATCCCCACAAAAGATCCTAACCATGAGGAAGGAAGGAGAGGGGGCTCTTTCACATCTACAATGACACCTGAAGCTATACCCTGTTCTCTTCCTGTACCAGCCATCCAGAGATTGAGAGGTATAAAACTCTGAACATCAGCTAAGCCAAGCTTGAAGTTTACAACTAAGAGATTGAGATAGACCTCCCCTCATGCAAAAAGCTTCCAGTTCACCCTGTCATTGATAAACATACCAGTAAATATCAGTTCCTAACTAAGACCAGTCATGTGAGTTAAAGACTTTGAGAAGAAGGTACAAAAATGCTTTTGTAGAGCAATTTGAGAACACGTGAATTGCTCTAACACCCATTTGTGTGTGTGTGTGTGTGTGTGACTAACTCTTCACCAAAGTAGGTTTCCTATACAATGAATGGGGACAAATAGATGCCTAAGAATGTGATATTAGCTAGCATGCTAGGAGCTGATCCACCTGAGATTGTCAATGAGAGATGCTGACCAGAGGAGTGTATGCTAAGTTCCTCCTCTCTCACAGAGATAGACACCTAAGTCTGGGCTGCTGGGAGGCACTTATCTCTGTTTAGCAACCTGCTACCTGGAATCAGGAGGCTTAGGCATCTGAGACATTTCTTGTTGGGATGAGTTCAGACACCTGCCTTGCTCCACACAAAATGGCTGGAAGAGGAGGTGGTGTCCATCTTACAGTTTTTAGCCTAGTGGTTAGAGCATTAGAGTGTAGTGTGGGAGACCCAGGATAAATTCCCCCTCTCTGTCAGAGGGGGGAGAAAGGATCCCCTACCTCAACAGAGTGTGCGCTAACCACTGAGCTATGGGGTTTTCTGGGCTCCCTCAGTCTCACATGCTGAAGCTTTTCCACTGTAGCTAAATAATGGAAGAATGATTAGAGCAGGGAGACTGCACCGAAGGTCTCCCAGCTGGGTTCTCAAACCACTGGAATACAGGGTCACTCGCTCTCTGTCCCAAGGACTACTTAAATATTTATCCACATTGGATACAAACACATCCAAATATTGTACCGCTCAGTGGTTAGACCCCTTTGTTCACAGCTGGAAGACCCCTCTTCAAATCCTCTGTCACACTTTGGCAGAGAGGAGGATATTGCACATCAGTCTCCCACATCCCAGGTATGTGCCTTAACCACTGGAATAAAAGTTATAAGATGAGCACTACCACATGCTCTAGCTGGATTTTGAATGGTGGCCTATAAGCACATCCACTGAATCAGACACTACGAGTGAGTTAGGTGGCTAAACACTTTGTTTCCCCCAGTTCCTGGATTGCTCTGGGGCTTAAATGGGAGATAGGCATCTGAATGCATAGACAGAGGCAGCAGTGCACATGGTCATAGGCAGAAACATAGGAGTTGAGGGAACTTTTACCATGAAAACTTAGTTGCTGTGTGAAGTGAGGTGGCTACAGGGTTTGGCAGCAGTTTTCTGGATTACAGTGGCACCATATCTAGGACTTTGTTGCCTATGTACCTTTATGGATCTGGGTCTAAAATCCTAAAACTAGTATCTAAACAATAAGAGACCTCTGGGTTAAACCAATATCATTCTAAAGTGGCTATAAAACGTGAGACTCTACAAAGAATTTGTATCTGTGCCTGACTGCCAAAAAAATGCAGGCATCACGTTAAAGCAGGGAGGGAAATTAAACTGGATAAACAAAAACTTGATGAGATTTTTGTGAGCAGTGAAGCTTAATGGGAGAAATTAGTCAAAAGGAGAAAGTTATCATTTTAAGGCTGTATTTCCTTAAAACCACAGCAAGGACTGGTCTCTGCCTTTATCAGAAACTTAGCTGAATTGCTTAAATCAAAGAAAATAACTTCGCCATTTAACCTTCCTGTGAAATTTTTAAAACGTGGTTGCCTTAACTTGTTCATTATAATTTTATTAAAAAGCAACAGAGGGTCCTGTGGCACCTTTAAGACTAACAGAAGTATTGGGAGCATAAGCTTTCATGGGTAAGAACCTCACTTCTTCAGATGCAAGTAATGGAAATTTCCAGAGGCAGGTATAAATCAGTATGGAGATAACGAGGTTAGTTCAATCAGGGAGGGTGAGGTGCTCTGCTAGCAGTTGAGGTGTGAACACCAAGGGAGGAGAAACTGCTTCTGTAGTTGGATAGCCATTCACAGTCTTTGTTTAATCCTGATCTGATGGTGTCAAATTTGCAAATGAACTGGAGCTCAGCAGTTTCTCTTTGGAGTCTGGTCCTGAAGTTTTTTTGCTGTAAGATGGCTACCTTTACATCTGCTATTGTGTGGCCAGGGAGGTTGAAGTGTTCTCCTACAGGTTTTTGTATATTGCCATTCCTGATATCTGACTTGTGTCACCTCTTGCGTAGTGACTGTCCAGTTTGGCCAATGTACATAGCAGAGGGTCATTGCTGGCACATGATGGCATATATAACATTGGTGGACGTGCAGGTGAATGACCTGGTGATGTTGTAGCTGATCTGGTTAGGTCCTGTGATGGTGTTGCTGGTGTAGATATGTGGGCAGAGTTGGCATCGAGGTTTGTTGCATGGGTTGGTTCCTGAGTTAGAATTGTTATAGTGCGGTGTGTGGTTGCTGATGAGAATATGCTTAAGGTTGGCGGGTTGTCTGTGGGCGAGGACTGGCCTGCCTCCCAAGGTCTGTGAAAGTGAGGGATCATTGTCCAGATCACTGATGATGCGTTGGAGAGGTTTAAGCTGAGGACTGTAGTTGATGGCCAGTGGAGTTCTGTTGGTTTCTTTTTTGGGCCTGTCTTGTAGCAGGAGGTTTCTGGGTACACGTCTGGCTCTGTTGATTTGTTTCTTTATTTCCTTGTGTGGGTATCATAGTTTTGAGAATGCTTGGTGAAGATCTTGTAGGTGTTGGTCTCTGTCTGAGGGGTTGGAGCAGATGCGGTTGTACCCATCAAATGTTATGCTCCCAATACTTCTGTTAGTCTTAAAGGTGCCAGAGGACCCTCTGTCGCTTTTTACAGATTCAGACTAACACGGCTACACCTCTGATAATTTTATTTAGTTACTTAACTGTAGTAATTGGCATGCCAAATAAATTAAAATATTAATGTATTGATTACATTTAATCATAACCTTGATTTGACTATTGTATTTTATCATTTTAAATTAGATTAGGCAAACTATAAGTTAAATTAGCTGGTAACTTATTTGGCTTAATTCATATTTCTTCTATAACTTGTTTAATTTTCTAATAAATTTATAAAAAGATAAACTAGTTCAGTGAATATCTCAAAACTTCAAGGCAAAGCAAGCAACCTACATAAAGAAAGAAAGATAAAATAATTAAAAATAATTCTGAACCCATTCTATATTTGAATTGCTTAAAGTAACACCCTATTATCCCTTTATCTAATTATAGGCCTTAGTTGTCTTCCTGCCTATCCACCAGACCCTAGCTCCTCTTGCAGTACCCAGGCAATGATCTTTCCTATAGAGACTTCTGGGAGAAGTATTGCTTGCAGGTTTGTAATGAAAATAACGACAGTTCCAACAGTGATGAGGACAAGCTTATTCAAAGTTTGATTTTTAAAACAATAGCTTGATATAAATCTGAACAGGATATTCATTCATTTAGTTACTATATTTCATAGTAGACTAGTGTGGTTCAATAGTGTGTCATCCCAATTCCTCCCGTTTGTATGTATTTCATAGTTTACATTACTTTTGAGTTTTGGTGACTCTTGTTATGGATCAGAAGTTAGGGAACAATGTTTTACATATTTTGAAGTCTCTTTTTGAGCTTGGCTGTTTGGCATGTCTGCCTCTGTTGAGCTCCATCAGGAATCTGAAGAGTAAGCAAATTTCCCTGTCCGCTTACCTTCCTGAGCCAATGACAGTATATACATCAGGAGCAAAAGTTCTTTCTGAATTCTTCATTTGTCATTCTAGACTTCTAAGGCATTTGAGATATTGCTTTACATCACTTAGCTCATAAATGAAACATTTTAAATATGGTTGTTACTTTGTACAGTGCTACAAATACAAAAAAAATACAGTGAGGAGGAAATTTAGGGGTAGGTTGTGCCTTGCACAGGGATAGTGCTTAAGGGACAGCAAAACACATAGGGGTACATCCTTTCTGAGAGAGAGAGAGACTTCAGTGCCACTCAAGCCCTATTTTAAGGATTTAAAAGGCATTTAAATTATCCATTCTTGGTCCTTGTGCACTGGAGGTGAAAGTAAGCCACATGAAGAAGGCCAGGATAAGACTTAAGCATCATTGAAGTCTTCTTTTAGTCTTCAAAATAGGGTTTAAATGGCACTGCAGTGGGATACAGACCTTGTTCTGGCCCTCTTTATGCTCAGTGCATAAGGACCAGGAAATTCTGATGCTGATCTCAGCATTAAAACACCTATAGAGGACAGAAAGGAACTTGGGTAGGGCCTTGGACCCCCTCTGTACCAGGCAAAAGCGGCTCAGACCTCTACAAACTATCGTTAGGTTGGTGTTCCTCCTAGTCACCCATTCTCCTGCTGAAGACTGTGGGCATGACTCTCTTCTACAAGATATGCTTGGGTGGGAAGAACAATGTGATGGAGCCACATATGGCTTCTTGACTCTCAGCCTGCCCTGTCCTCAGCTATGACAAATTATTACACTGAGGGACCATACACAAACTTAAAATTGCCACAGGGGAGGAGAGATCAAACCCTTTATCTGCCTTCATCACACCCTTCCTCTTATCAGTATTCTGCATTTGGATGGGAAGGAGACAGATATAGCAATTGGCTCCACTGGTTTTACACCAGCTGAGAATTCTCTTCCACTGGGAGAACTCATAACTAGCCAGCTGCAGACAGATTACACTCCCATTCCTGGTGAAAATTAGACTGAGAATCTGATTTTGTAGCTTTACACCATGAATTCACCCTTACTGATTAGGTGAAGAAGGGAAAATACAGCCACACCAAAGACAACAACAAACCAAACCACATTACTGAAGCATTAATTTGTTTTATATGTCTTATATGTTATGTAAATATTTGCATAGCCTGTGAAATCAGATACAGCAAATCTAGCATTTGCTTCTATATACCAGTATGATTTAATTACAGGGATCAACTCTATATGTGAAAAGTAAAGTTGTACCGAAAACAATTTCTAAACTTGATGTTTTTATGAGCGTATGGATTTTGTAATAATTTTATTGGTTGCAAAGTTCTTTATTAGACTACAGTTCAGGGTAGACTCTGTGTTTTGGAAACCAGCTGGCATTTTGTGGGCAATACCAGAAATGAATCAGATGATGATGATAATTAATTAACACTAATATTTTGGTTAACATTGTAGCATTTGAGGAATAAGTGTACAGTAGGGTTGAAATCCTAGCCTCACTGAAATAATAGCACAACTCCCATTGACTTACATGGGGACAAAATATTTCCCAATGTGTATTTTTCAATTGTTTTTCATGTGCCTACAGGTCACAATAAGTGCATTTTTATAAATTGGGAAAAAATGCTTAAATATGTGTGTTATGGTATTGCACCCACCTCTCACGAGCACCCATTCTGGCTGGGTGTGTCTGGAAGTCTTTAAACCATTCTTGCCCTGGTATTGGACTGAACCCCCATGGCTTCCTCCCTGGAGGCAATGGTTTTGCCCCTTTTGGTCTATTTGGGACCCAGCTCAGCCTCTTAACAGTTCCGTTTCCCTTCCTGGGCTTTATCTCTGTCCAAGAGTAGGCCACTTCCCCAGTGGCTTATGGGCAAGGAAGGGACCTGGGCCCGCCCACTTCTCCGGGTCCTAGTCCAGGTACCCCAAGAATAGCAACCGCACACCACTTTGTCCCTTTAACTGTGTTCAGTTCCATGGGCCACTTCCTCACCGCCCCAGTCTTCCCTAATGCTTCCCCGTTACCTCAGGGCTCTTTTATGTTCAGGTCCAGCAGCCAGCTTGGAGCCCTTCCTCCCTGACTTGTTCTCTGCTAGCATTGAGCTGTCCATGGTGCTGTAGTTCCTTGCCTGAGTCAGAGGGGTGCAAGTGGGGGCGCCTCACTGGCCAAAGGGAACTGCAGCACCATGGACAGCTCAGTGCTAGCAGGGAACAGGGTAGGAAGGAAAAGCCCCAAGAGTTCTAGACTCAGGTGGTGTCCTGCAACAGCGAAAGGTTTGAGGAGCCCTGCGGTCTATGGGAAGTACTAGCAGGAAAGAGCTAGGAGACCTGTTATTCTGCTACAGGTATTGCCAGCCTGGGCATATTAAAAGGAATTGCACAATCATGGAATGTGACTACTTGAACTGTTATTATAGTGGAACAAATTGGTGGGGGTCTACTCCAAAGATCAGGGTGGCCCCTCTATGGGCAGTAACAGTCTGATGACAGGGACATGCGAAGCAAAAGGTGCTCCTGGCTGGCTGCAGGAGCTGCAAGGGCAAAGGCAAGCAGTTACTAGCAGGGACTGGAGGAGCAAATAAGGTGCTTTTGACTGCTTAGTGTGACTAGACGAACAATTACTAGCAGGGACTGGGGGAGTAAGGAAGGTGCTCCTGGCTGGCTGCTGGGACTTGATAAAGATAAGGGTTATGTGGAAGTGGCCCAGGGAAACAGTAGCAGTTAGTTAAAGGGATGCAGAATGTGGCTGTTACTAAGAGGGTCCCTGGGTTTGGGCCCAGAGTAGTGGGCAGGCCTGGGTTTTCCCAAAAGCCACTGAGAAAGGGAGTTTAAACAGGGCTAGACATGGTCTATACCTGGAACAGTGTTTCCCCTCTCCCCCTCCTGAAGTGGGCTGAACTGAGACTGACTCAGTGGAAGAGCTGGGGTCACTGAGGACTTAAGTGAAGGCAGAGAGTCTCCATGGAGGAATCCTTGGGGATAGTGCTTCATTCCAGGACAGGAACCTTTGCTGGGTAGCCAGACCCCAACTGAGTGTACCATGATGGGTTCTATTGGACTGTTCAAGAACTGAGCCCAGAGATGGCTGCAAGACAATACTGAGGGCTTTGAGATAGGTCCGGCTGACAGTATACCCTGGAAGGGGTTTGTTTTGTTGGTTTCACACATGGACAGAGTGTGACTCAGCCAGAAGGCTGAGTCACCAAAGACCCACCTAACAAGCTCAGTGGCTGACAGGGGCACCATAATCAGAGGAAATTGAGGAAACTGCAGGCATACACACACTTGACCGGGAGATGCTCATGAGCGGTGGGTACCAACCCCATTAGAGTATGTCATAAATTTTGTGGGTTTTTATAATAGCTTTCATTATGGTAACAATGGGGCTTTGGATACTGATTCCTATATGTTTTCACTATAAAAATCCTCTTCAGTTACAGTATTTTCATACTAGTGATGGCTTTGGGACCACGTCCACCTTTGCATGTCTTGAAATTGACTTATTTACTATTACATGAAGACCTAGCTCTCTTTCCTTTCTTCTGGATCAACAATAATGTATTTTTTGATAGTGGCGTGCTTCAAGTTTCCCTACAACCCGACGGTAACAAAATCAGTTTCTACTTTGGTACTGCAGTGCTGCTTTAGCCTTCACAATGATGGGAAAATGGACATTTAATGTCCTCCCTTTGGTTTTCACAGCAATGATAATGCTCTCAGAAGTTCATCCAAACCATGCTGAGCAGCTGAAGAGAAAAGAGAATATTTTTTTTTAGTTGAGGGAACATTTGGAATTTATTAGTGTAGAATAACAGCAATGCCCATATAAATATGTCCTTGTTGTTAATAACATTACCAAGTTCCAGAGAGAAATAGGTCTAACACTTAGTTGAGATTCTGAGTCACATTCATATCTGCTGCAGTTTCCCAGTAGAATGACAATGCCTGGCAGTTCTATTTATCACTGAATGTTAGCACTTATTAGAGTGATTCATAAAACTTGCACATATTTCAGGACAGCAAAGCCTGTAAGTCAAAATTTCATAATCTTACAACTTTACATGGTGTTTTGATTAGGAACTGAAGGATCTGGAAAATTCTGGGCCAGATACTCAGTGGCTGCAAATCAGCAAAGCTCTGCTGGCCCAGATCTATGTTTAATACTCTGAACAAAACTTCTGGATGTGGTGAAAAAATTTACCATGTAATGACAGTTATTTTAAAATAAGGTCCGGCATGTAATATGTATGTAGGGAAATGTCTGTATTTATAATCAAAACCAGCAAGCTACTATCACTTCTTTAAATGAAGATAACTGTGTATTTAATAAGGATGGTAAACTCATGTAGCCAGATTTGGAACCCTTTGAGATTGAAAGTTTGAATTGAATTCTAGCTGGGTACAGTGTTTGCATTAATCTCAGATGAGACTGTGAAAAAAGAGGAGGGGAGGACAGAAAAAAATTCAGTGAACAAAAATGGAAGTGAAAGGAACACAAAATGGAACAGAGGGAAAAACAAATAGCAGGGAACTGTGAAAAATGGGCAGAGAACAGAAAAAACAAAGGAAATATAAAAGAGAGGATATATACTTTTGCCAGTCTGGTGGTATGCATAACTAGTACTTCCTGTACCTTGTAGTCTTACCTGGAGGCTACTTGGTATAGGCGCTATCATAAGCCCTATACCAAGTAGTGTCCACAGTATCTATTACATCTTCTACATGTAGTTGTTTACACTTTAATCTCTCTGGTTTGAATCTTGGCCCCAATTAAGTTAATTGGAGTTTTGCTATCAACTTCAATGGGTCCAGAATTTGGTCCTCTCTGAGGATGAAATCCTGGCCCCAATGAAGTCAATAGCAAACCTCCCATTTACTTCAGTGTAGCCAGGATCTCACCCAGAATTGTTAAGATGCTCTCAAGGACAGTGCTGCTGATCCAGTTCAGAGTTCAGATATCATTTCTAGGTGGACCATATCCTCAAGGACTGTAAATCTGAATAGCCCTGTTGAGTCAGTGTAACTGTGCTGATTTACACTAGTGAAGAGCTGACCATATAGACTTCATAATTTCCTCTCCCTTCTGAATAGTACTGACAAAGTAAAATCCATTTTTGTCAATGTATCACCTCAGCAGTCCAGATCTACTTGCCAAGAATCCTCTTACTCTTGGTACAAACTGTTGAGACGATTCTATCCCAATCCCTACTCCTGAGTGCACAGAGGACAACAATGTCACCTAGTATGAGAAGATGCCATCCCCATCAGATTTTAACCTGCATTGTCGTGCATGGTAAAACAACACACATGATATGTGGGAACTCCAGCTATTCCAGAACTTTGGAACATCTTCTTTGGGACATAGGCAACTAGATGTAAATTAGATCAACCCCGAGTTCCTGGAGTCCAAGGCCCTCCCCACACACTGAGCCCTAATTGCTCACCTGTCTGACTGAACCCGTCAGGCTGCAGATCTACCCATTCTCCCTTCCTGCCTCTTTTCCTTAAATTCAAAGACTCAGAGGGTCAGTTCCTCCATACACACATGCATGCACACAGTCTCCATTCAGGCATCTTGAGCCTGTTCTGAGACTCTCTAGGCTTCACCCTAGTGTTTACCCCAATTTGTCAACATGTGTGTAAATTACAAACTCCGCTGTCTTCACTATGCTTTTACTGCATGTTAGTTAGCATATGTTAGCTAACCTGAGGTAACCTTTCTTTCCTAATGAAGGCTACACTAATGCTATGTCTACACTAGAGAGCTTACAGCAGTATCGAGGCAGCTGCATTGCTGTAAGAGCTCTTGTGTAGCCACTCTATGCCGATGGGAGAGAGCTCTACGTTGGAATAATTAAACCACATCCAAAAAGGGGTGGTAGGCTATATTGGCTGGAGAAACTCACTGACATAAAGCTGTGAACACTACTGCTTATGCCTGTAAAACATATGTCATTCAGGGGTGTGTTTTTTCACATCTCTGAGTGACATATGTTTTGCCAACATAAGTGGTAATGCAGACATGGCCTAAGTCTACACTGTCTGTCTATATGGGACTTGTAGACCATGCTATTTAGAGTGTGTTAGCTAAGACCCAACAGACCTTATATACTAGTCAAGACCTATCCTGGGAATAAACGAGAGAAAGAGAAATATATTTAACTTTTGTTTCATTTTGAAAAGAAATAAAAAAGGGCATTTAATAGGTGGGGATTAGCCACAGTAACACTTCATCTTCAGCCACCATGTGGCCTAGAATTGAAAAGTTTTGTCATTACGAATTATGTGAGCCATCCAGTCCCCATGCAAGGGAGAACAATATGAATAAAGGACCTATATATAAACAAGACAACACTGCCATTGTAACACAGATACCTGCCTAAGAGGAGGAACATCTTTGCAAACGGAGAGCACAATGGAAAATCAGAATAACAATAGCTAGAAATGCTAACGAAAACAAGGCAGACATTTCACCTTTATTTAAAATAAAAATCATATTCACACATACAAAATCCTTCTTTGAGACTTTATTTTAATATTCGCTCTCTCACATACATTCCTATCAATGTTTTCCTATAATTTGAAGTTATAGGGAAACAATTAGACATGAACATTTACACTCAGCAATAATCAATGGGCCAAATATGATCTGTCCATACAAAGACTGTTGAAAAATGCACCATTACTACATAAAACCATGCAGCACATCAAGATAATTTGCATTTCAGTACTCCATTATCTTGCTGCAAGTCATCCCTAATATATTCTGTGGTTTCTGAAATTGAATTTGAACAAGGAAAGCTGTACGGTGTCTATCATTAGAGCATCAGCACATTGCAGGACTTTACCTCATGTGGGCACTCCACTGTAAGAAGAGAGAACTTCTCAGCAACTTCTGCAGCATATATCAAATGGCTTATTTCTTTACCATGGAAATTCATTTAAGTACAATGGACATGATACAATATTCACATCAAGTCACATGTCATTATACATTTAATCTTCCTAGATCTCTGCCAGTGGGCAGCCCATGTTACATTAGAAATACCAGCAGTTGTAGCATACAACAGGATTAATGAGCTTTCATTTTGTGGGTGGTGGTGGTTTGAAATTGCTAAACATTAAACTAAATCACAGAAAGGGGAATCTTTATACAACCAAATACTGTGGGAATTTTCAAATACCAAGCTTTAGGGCTCATTGAACCACAAGTGTGTTAACACTGTATCTTCCTTTACTCACTCCACTCCTATTTATTTTATTCATATACATTTGACATTTTTCTAGTGCCCTTCAACAGTTTTGGGTGCTTTACCACAGTTAAAATACACTCTTCTTTGTTACTCTCTCTTATTGTGTTGAATCTAAAATTAGATTGTAATTACTGTTGAGTAAGTCTTGTAAAGTTTTTATTTGTTCTATGGAGCATTTAACACATTTTGAGCACTGCAGAATACAATAAGGCCAGTTTCTGATCCCATTGAAGTTAATAGCAGAATTTAATTTAATTTTCGTAGGATTTAGCAAGGATTTGGCTGATAGAGCATAAATGATCATCCTTTTTGTGAGTTCCATGTTTGTATTTTTAACAATGGCTTTTTTCTTCACAATTTAACTCATTCATATATTCTAAGGGAAGAAGTGACCATTATGATCATCCAGTCTGATCTTCCATAAAACTTCCCCAACATAATTCCTAGAGCATCTCTTTTAGAAAAACATCCAATCTTCATTTAAAAATTATCATTGATGAAAAATCTGTCACGGCCCTTGGTAAATTGTTCCAATGATTAACCACTCTAATCATAAAAAATTACACCTTTCTTCTGTCTGAATTTGTTTAGCTTCAACTTGCTGCCATTGGATCATGTTATACCTTTCTCTGCTAGATTGAAGAGCACATTATTAAATATTTGTTCCCCATGTAGATACTTATAGACTGTTATCAAATCACCCTTTACCCTTCTCTTTGTTAAGCTAAATATACTGAGCTCATTGACTCTATCACCATGACATGTTTTCTAATCCTTTAATCATTCTCATGGCTCATCTCTGAACTCTCTCCAATTTATAAACATGCTTCTTGAATTGTGAGCACCAGAACAAGAGTCAGTACTCCAGCAGTGGTCACATCAGTGCCAAATGCAGAGGTAAAATAACCTCTCTACTCCTACTCAAGAGTCCTCTCTTTATGCATCCCAGGATTGCATTAGCTTTTTTGGCCACAGTGTCACAGTGGGAGCTCATGTTTAGCTGATTATCACCATGACTCTCAAATCTTTATCAGAGTTATTGCTTCCAAGAATGGTGTGTACGTTCTTTTTTCTTAGATATATACAGTTATATTTAGCCATATTAAATGCATATTGTTTGCTTGCAGCCAGTATACCAAGCGATCAAGATCGCTCTGAATCAGTGACCTGTCCTCTTCATTATTTGCCCTGCCCCAATTTGTGTGTCATCCTAACATTAAACTAAACTACAATAAGTGGAAATTTATCCTAGTCAATCTTGCAGAGGGAAACTGCATAATACTATATTTTTAACATCACAATAACTTACATAGCAACAGACTGATGTTGAAAACATGGAATTATAACTTGACTACTTGATCAAACAGAAAGATTAGTTGAGTAGCACAGGAGAAAGAACTACATTAAACATTATAAAACACTAATACAGATATTGTAGAAAAATAATGACCAGTTAAATACATTGCTTGTTCTCCTCTTGACAAATATTTCCCTTTTCCCGTTTTATTTTAGCACAAAAGTCCTCCCTACACTGGCCAAGCAAGCACAGACCCAATGCTACTGTGTGTACTATATTACTGACAAGCACATTGGTGTCAAGATAAACCCTTTTTTATGAACAGAACTATGTGCAGAATGAGGTAACAAATGAGTTACTAATCTGTGCAACTGCAGCCTGTGATGGCACTGTCCTGGGCTTCTTTGTTTCTATCCACCAGGAAATCCATCATCCGGGAAACAACCGGTGTACAGGAAGTATAGCATCTTCAACAGTGTACAGGAAGTATAGCATCTTCACGCTTCCTGGAGGACTTATTCTATAATACTTTGCAGTCAAAGCTCAATGACCACACTGCACCTGAAGCGTGGGGGAGGTAGGGGGAAGGGGCATTGTCTAGGCTTGCCAGAAGAAAGTAGCAGTGCTTTATGGGTTGGGAGGAAGGGGGAGAAGGAGGTCAGAAACTGCTGCAGAAAGGTGGTTGGTGGTCAGCTTTGTGGCACTGACTCATCCTGGCAATGTAAGGCCAGAAGGCTTTAAAAGTTGCAAGCCCTGGCAATGGAAGCCCTTTCTCCACACACCAGGCAAAGCCGCAGGTTTGGCTCCACTGGAGCAGGTTATGGAATACAGAACACAAGCAGGGGATGGGGGTGAGCTGGGGATGGTGCAGTGGGCATGGGCACCATTACCAGTTGGGCCAGAGATGTTAAGGTTTCTTCTATGGGATTACTCTAACAAAGCAGATGGGGTGTATTTGTGTGAGGGGTTTATTGAGGGATTTCAGATGGACTTTTCAGGGGGTAGGGGCCACGTGATGTCAAATATTTGAAGTCAATTGTTCGGATGGGACATATTGTTCAAAAAAATATTACACATGAATTAAACGAGGGTAGGGTGGCAGGGTCATTTGATCAGTTACCTCCAGTTTCCCAAGAAGACTTCAGAGGAATATCAATTAATTCATCACCTTTCATAACCATAAAGTGGTTCCATTAACAATGAATAGACCCAGTGCTATGTTCTGTGCACTATTCCTCCACTGATGAAGTTGTTTGTGTGGTTAGGACTTGTGGCTTGGGGGCACTAATTTTCTAAGTGTGATATCAAGTCTGCTTTTCGACTGCTACCAGTGCATCCATTGGACTTTGACCTTTTGGGTTTTTCTATTGAGAGACAATGTTATTTTGACAAGTCTATGCCTATGGACTGTGCGGTATCCTATTCAGAATTTGAAAAATTTAGTACAAGTTGCACAGTGCAGTGGTGCAGGCAGCTGGACTATGCCAAGTGGTACATTTAGATGACATTTTGTTTGTGAGACGAGCTGAGTCAGATGAGTGTGTTCACCTGTTGAACACATTTCAGGCCCTGGCTAAACAGGTGAGGGTACCCCTAGAGGAAGGAAAAACAGAGAGCTCTTCTACTACATTTACCTATCTGGTGATCAGGCTGGACACAAGGGTGGGCACATCGCAATTCCTTCAAGATGAGCTTCAGGAGCTCTTTGGGATTGCTCAGGAGAGCTGTATGAGCCAAAAACCTCATTCTACAATATCTTCAGTCCATTATGAAGCACCTGAATTTTGCCTGCAAAGCTGTTGCCTCAGGACAGGCATTCTTTGCCATCTTGAAGTGGAAACAATGGGCATAGCTTGGCCACACCATTACGTATGAGTTATTAAAGAGATGAAGGAAGACTTGAAGGTGTGGGAAAGGTTTTTGAGTCAATTTAATGGAGTGTCATTATGGAGGGAGGAATGGTTAATGGAAGCAGGTTTGAAAGTCCATTCAAATGCTTCAGGGGTACAGGTTTTGGGGTGTTTTACCAAGGCAGGTAGTGTGCCTGCCATCTGGATACAAAATGGGGTGTGCATGACATGGATTTCTCCCCCGCCCCCACATTTTAGTTGCAGTGGTTATTTGGGGAACAGAGCTGGCTAGTAAAAGGGTGTGTTTCTGGTGTGACAACATGGCAGTGGTACGTGTTATCAATGGCCAGACATCCAGATCACACAGGGTTATGAAGTTAGTGAACAGATTTGTGCTACAATGTTTAAGCCTTAATATACATTTTTCTTCCAAGCTCATGCCCAGAGTAGATAATGGCATAGCAGATGCCCTATCTTGTTTTCAGTTCAACAAGTTTTGGGAGCTTGCACTAGGAGCTAGCAATGAACCCAAGCAGATGTCGCTTGCACTATGGAGCCTCAGTATATGATGTTGGCAGGGGGTATAGTGATTCTTGGCTCTGGGCACCATGCTGAGTTATGAAGGAAGTTTTAATGAGTTATTCCAATTTCAGGATCCAGAATGCTGGTCACCGATATGGACCATCACAGAGGGGCAGGTGCTGTGGTACATGGCTGTTGGCAACCCATCTGCTGGTGTCTTTGATGATCTTGGCATAGTGCAAGAGGCAACCGAGTTTTTTTGGAAGAATGGGGGTTCACCTATCGGACTTGGGGGCTGATATGTTTTTGGCTGCCAGACAAGAGGCCATTGGGTGATGTCTGAGAACCTGAGTCAGTTTGAGGGAAAGGGAGGGGGAAAGCAGCCAAGCTAATTGATGGCGCCTGCTTGTGGCAGATATCCAGTGCAGGTACTCCATAGGGAAGGCATCCAGTGACCAGACAAATGGCCTGGTAAATGACTTAAAAAGGAGGTGCTGGTTAAAGGAATGGAGGGAGGGGATTCGGGGCTCCTATGATTGGTATGGCATGGAGCCAACCCCCCTTTCTTATAGTCCACCTTAACCCTCCTACGAGGTGGGGTATATAATAAGGTCTAAGCCATGGGTTGGCTGGGGGACCTGGATGGAAAATGAAGTGGGACTGGTGGAATCCCCAGGTACTTATTTGAATGAACATGGAGTTTGCCTGCACTTTACACTTTTATCTGAGGATCAGGCCCACAATTCTCTGAGCTCTCTAACCTTTTCCTGTCCTACACCTTCAATGTTGGTGTGCTGCCTTGCACCATGCATTTTATTCTGTAGACTTATCAACACTAGGACACCTGAGCTTAAGTCCACTGTAGTCAGTAGAAAGACTTACATTGATTTCACTGGGCTTTGGGTAAGGCCCTAGAATGGCTTTTTCTTGAGGTTCAGCTTCTCCTCAGCAGGTATGACATGTTGTGCTGGGGCACCACCCTACCCCCTGAGAAAAAGGGCTGAACCAGGGCAGAGAGGCTGTGCCAACCCGCAGCCAATCCGAGAAGGCCTGGAGAGAGCAAATCAGGGCGGGGGGGAGGCAGCTAATCAGGACCAGCCTAGGTCCTATATAAAGGCTGCCCAGCTAGAAAGAAGCAGTCACTCCCTGTCCAGCAAGGGAGAAGGACTGGCTCCTGATGAAAGGAGCAGCACCTTGGACAGAGTGCTGGGCAGGACTTGGGGGAGCAGATAGGAGCTCCAGCCCATTACCTGCCCAGCTGTGGCCCTGCAGCAAAGGGTCATGAAGGTGCATGGGGCCAAAGGGGAAGTGGCCCAGGGAACTAAGCAGGTGAGAAGGGAAGGAAGAAGGGTAGAGGGAGGTTGCCGCTAGAGGGTCCCCGGGCCGGGGCCCAGAATAGCAGGCAGGTCTGGGTCCCCTCTGTTCCCCCTTTGTACTGCACCTGGCCTTTGCAAAGAGGAGCCGAGACAAACCGCAACTGGCCCCTGAGATAAGGGGCTAGACTACAGGGTTGCAGTTGGCCACCAAGGCAGGTGTGTATGGAAGGACTGCTGTTACCAATACTCCCCCAGAAGGGGATGAGATGGGACTAGTGGGCACTTCCAGAGGGCAGTGTCCTGAAGTAAATAGAGATTGTCTGGAGGAGAATGCTGCTGAGCAGGAAGCCATGAGGATCCCAGAACAGCAGAAGCTAATGATGGGCCTGACACCACGCGTCGAGGGTGCTCCAGAGTGGTTAAGAGCTAATTCCCAGAGTGACTGGCAGGATGCGCCAGCGGTGGTGAGTCGAACCCCGTCACACGTGTCTATAGGTATTTTGCTTATCTCACTCTGTTCTCCCACTCTCTTTGCTTAAACCCTGCCATATAGAATGTTACATTTTCAAAGACTTGCCACTGCTTGTACCTGCAAGACTTATTCTTTTTAAACTGTGTTGTCACATGACTACAACCCAGTGGATCATTTCCCCCCCCCCGACCCCCCCCCCGCCTCCCATAGATATTGTCTCTTACAGCCACATATCATGGACCATATTCATCCCTGATGAAATTCCATTTTTGGCTCAGTCTTTTTTTTTTTTTCTCTTCATCTCTTTAAGTCCCACTGATTGTGCCAGGAGCCAGGAATTTTCCTTTTTTAAATAGTTTCATGCAACTAAAATATCATAACCTTCAAAAGATCTCCTCCCCACCCGCACACCCCTTTCACTACTTTTCATGTACTGGTGATTATGTTCAGTAGAGGTGTTTATTCAATTTTCAAACAAACCCTTAGTTCAAATCAGATTTCTTCTACTTCTATCACTTTATTTTGTTAGATAAAACCCCCTGATTTACAAATATAGAGAAAATAAAATAATATGAATCTTTGTTTAGTTCTTCTGATGAGGGAATTCTGCCTTTGAAATGTTTGAGTGAGGTGTAAAAGTCAAGTAAGTTACACTGTTTTGATCTGATCCTTCTTTCATGTATCTGATTTTACTCCCATATAACTCCATTGATTTTACTGGAGTTACTCTTAACTCACACTAGTGGAGAGAATTATTCCATATTATACTAACTTCAGAGTGACTCATATTCAGTGAGATTCCCTCAGATTTATACACATCCACTTCCCAATATATAAGGGAATCATCAGGAGGTCTAAGATTGTATCTTACTTTGGATTATACAATTTATACCATCCTGTTAGTTTCCTTCTTCACTCATCTCTTCTTGTCCATTGATATGAGTTACATCAGTGAAGACGCCATTCTACTCAGGACTGCCCAGAGGATTCAGGGGGCCTGGGGCAGGGCCGGGTCTTCGGCAGTAATTCAGCGGCAGGTCCCTCTCGGAGGGAAGGACCCGCCACCAAAGAATGAAGCGGTGGCGGTAGAGCAGCCTGAGTGCTGCTGATCACGGATTTTTTCTTTTTCCCCCGCCGCTTGCAGCACTTGTACTCACTGGGCAGCGCTCCAAGGCTTTGACAGAACTTCAGTGGTGGGTCCTTCACTTGCTCCGAGTCTTCGGCTGCACTGAAGGACCCACCGCCGAAGACCCAGAGTGAGTGAAGGGCCCGCCGCCAAAGTGCCACCGAAAACCCGGAGTGGCTCGCGGGGCCCCCGTGGGGCCCGGAGCCTGGGGCAAATTGCCCCACTTGCCCCCCCCCCAGGCGGCCCTGATTTTACTCAGACTCAGAGGCGATGTGACGTTAAGAGTTTAAATTACACATTGATAAGTGATTGTCTAAGGTTGACTACAGGGAGTTTAATTAGGTGTAATATGTGCACTGAGGAATGGGAGAGAGGTTTAAATTACAATCTACTTAGACATTTTTAAGACTAAATTAGTTTTCCTCTGAGTCACTTCTGACTATGACCTACCATCTTTCTAGCCCTCCATTGTTCATTGTCTTGTATCAGGTCCCTAGGCAGAATAAACTGGATCCCCATGTCTGGAGAGAGTGGTGATATATACTTGTGTACTCCCAATTGAATTTTGACTTTGTGCCATGCATCCACATTCACTTGAATTATGGAATATTTAAGTTGACAGACTTGATATGGTGACAGCCAGACAACCCTAGGGGCACCTTCCTTCTGGAAAAGGTCACCTTCCATCTCAGTCCAGTGACAGCTGCTGTGCTAACTTCTCCAATATATGAGTTTTTCCTTATAAAAACTCAATCATGTTTTAAAGTCAGTTTACCCTCCCCCTCCATTTTTTTTAAATCAATCTGTGACAATTTAAATCCAGGTACCAATGGTGTTTTTGGTAACATGACATTTTCTTTTAATGTTAGCCAACAGCAGTGACAGTTTGCTGTCCACCAGGAGGTGTTCTTTTGATGTACAGTAATAACACCAGCCGAGACTCAGCAGCTGCTAAAGTTGTATCAGCTATGTCACTTTAAATCAAGTTTAGATGATGAATCAGTAGAATGCACTGAGCTTGTGAAGCTGGGACACATAAGAGTGAATGTGGCCACTTCTTTTGTGGTTTTCCCCTTTCCATTATCTTTGACTTTTTGAATCCAAGCTATGTTAACTTAAGGCTGTGGGATGGTTAAATGAAACTTCACTGAGATATAGAACACACACAAAAATGTGTGGAAAATTGAAATTACAAGCTTGAATGGGCAGCTTGTTGCTGAAGATCAGGTTGTAAATGAAGATTCAGACACAGGAGCTGCTCACAATTACGTCTTTACTGAGCAAAGCACTAGACCTGCCTAACACAAGAAACCCTCTGGAAAGAACAGTAGGTACAGATCTTCCCATTTAAAGGAAAACACACATGTAAATGTATCCACATTTATTTCTGCTAGGTATTGATGTTGGATTGTGCCATTATAGTGAGCTTGACGTAATGCAGTGGAACTAAACATTTGATTATATTATTTTCTATTTATATGGAAAGAAAAAAATGAATTTGTCATGAGTGTTGAACTGTGTCTGTCACTCCTTTTCATTGTTCAATTTAAAATGACAAATATAGTAATACTTTGAACTTCTGCAGTGCCTTCCATCCAAGTAAGAACTTCTACAATGCCTTCCATCTAGGTACCTTAAAGTATGTTGCAAACATTAATGAATAAAGCTTTTCACATTACTGCTCCGAGGTAAGGAAACAGATGGGGCAAATGTAAATTGAAGACTTACTTAGGGAATTTGATGCAGAGTCAGGAATAGAACACAGATCATATTCCTTCCTTCCCCCACATCTTAATGACTAACTGAATACATGACTATGCTATTATTAGCATGCAATGAAAGTTAAATTATAGCTACATACTTATCTTCCCTATGTTCTTAGGTCAAAACTAAGCTCAGAAGAGAGACATTATTGGTTGCATATTCAAAAAAATTTGCCATGTCTTCTTGATATATGACTCCTTTTGTAGCCAAAGCTACATAATTTAGGACAAGGCTGTATTTTTACCACAAGCCTGTGTATAGGGCACAGCTTCACCACCCTAAGAATTAGGCAGGGAAGGAATTATGTCAGCTTTTCTTGCTGCTTCAACTCTTTCTTGGGGGATAAAGGGATTATTGGCAGTAAAATTACACTGGCCTGTATGAGCAGCAAATTACTGACATCTTCTGTGCTGGCACAGAGATTGCTCACTCTCCACCTATGGATAGGGAGGAGAAGACATGCAGTGATCTTAACCTATTGTGCCTAAACTCAAGGTGTGAAGATCCTGGACCCATTTAAGTTGGTGGGAGCTTTGCCATTGACTTTAGTGGGGCCAGGATTTCAGCCAAGATCCAGGAGATCCTTGCAGGGACATAAATGGGGTTCTTTCCACTTCTTTCTGGCCTGCAGCCCAAATTGGAATGCATGAGAGGCAATGAAATATGTTTTTCCTACAATTATTTGTTAGGATGTACTCTTGAGGTGCTGTAAAGAATTCATGAGAATTCAGAGGGAAAATTAGTATATATGAGATTTTTAAAAATCCTATAGTTGTCCAGAAAAAGTCTCAGAGTGATTGCTTAATGCAGTTTAGAAACACATCTGCTTTTGGAATGCAAATATTTTTTTTTAAATATAAATGGAGATATCCCATTTCCTAGAACTGGAAGGGACCTTGAAAGGCCATTGAGTCCAGCCCCCTGCCTTCACCAGCAGGACTAAGTAATGATTTTGCCCCAGATCCCTAAGTGGCTCCCTCAAGGATTGAACTCACAATGCTGGGTTTAGCAGGCCACTGTGCAAACCACTGAGCTATCCTTCCCCCCCTTTACTGGAAAAGCAAAGCAATGGAAATTATGCAAACCAATGTGAGTTTTCTTCAAAAAAAATTATTAAACATATCATTTAAATTCCAAGATGACATAATAAAGGAGAGACATGAAACAATTCCCATGTTGTTCTACTAACAATTTGATGGGAAAGTTAATTCCTTTTAGCAATACAAGTGTCCATTTTACCTAACGGATCAGAAGCCACTCTGATATGCATGTAAGAAACTTGTTTTCTTGGGGGATTTTTTGTTTGGGGGTGGAGGAAAAGAGGGTGTTCATATAGCTTGCTTCACATATGTTGCAGGAGACATAAAAATACTATAAGTAACAAGGTTAATCATAGCTTAATAATGAGGAAATGGAAAACAATGTTTCTAAATTGAATAGCTTATTTCCAATATAGAAATGGCTATGCTTAAGTATCTCCTCATTGTTCAATAGTAACATGTCACATAACCTTCTCAAGTGGCAGATTTGCTTAGCTTTATGGCTCTCTCAGCTGAATGGTATGGGAGACAACTTTTTACAACCACAAAACTACCCAGAAAATATGCAGGTTAGGCAAGCCCAGCAATCCCTTTTTAATTAAAAGACTTCAAAAAACATGATAGTGACCACCTATTGCCATCCTTCTTCATCTAGTGAAGACAATGCAAGGATCCAATGAGAATCCAAATGGTGATTAGCTTTAGATTTGACCAGTTATGTAGAATCTTATGCTTTTATTGTTTGATGGGTTCTGAGCACATCAGTGTGTGTGTGATATGAGAAAAGGACATTAATCCTACTCAAAATTATGAAAATGTCAACTATACTAAAAGTCTGCAACTATTTTTCCACATAGGTATTTCCCTTAGTAGGTTGCAGCTGCACATGACTTGTTTATATGTTTAGGTTGCCTTTCCTCTGCTCAGGAATCACCATTAGAAAGCCTTATTTATCTGATAAAAATTAAGAGCAAACTAGAAATATTTTGATATTTTATTTCTTGCCTTATTCCCCGCTTTCCTGTTTGTATTAGTTTATTTTGAAAACATGTACATATACTTTACACATCATCCTAAGCTTTCTTTTAGCTGCCACTCTAGAATATGCCAGTGTAGTAAGGGTTAAAGACACTGCAGCATTTTTAAAAGGCCTTGGGATTGCTAATTAAACATGTTTAATTGTTTCATTTTAATTTACAGCTGGGCGAGAAGCAAAGTCACTCACATTATGTGGCAAAAAAAAAGTGTGCAGGGAAAATATCCAAGGAAATGAGGTCTCTGTAATTATTAATATTAGTCTTATTCTCGATTCTATTCACTTTAGCAATTATTTGCAAAATGTAATATTGGCTATCTACCATTCAAATATACTGTCCACTACAGTGTATTATAGACAGAGTCTTTTACAGAAGAGAGAAATATCTTAGAAAAAATTACTTGTAGTTGTGCAGCATTGAAAACCAGCTTTAAAGGTGGATAGCAGAAAAAGCTGATCTTGATAATAATGGGTCCAATCCACATTTCCTATGTAATTGCAAATCAGTCACATATACAGGAGCCAATCCTCACTAAACCCCAGATCCAGCAAAGCAGTTAAACGTGCATAATTTAATCACTGAGTTATCCTACTGAAGTCAATAGGAGTATCCAGATGCTTAAAATTATGCACATAACTAATTGCTATTCTGAATTGAGGCCAAGGACATTACCTTTGAAAGCAGTCCCAATGGTAAACTTTGGTACTGCATAGATTTTTTTATAAAATAAAGCATTTGTCTTTATTGACATTGTCCTTTTAGCATTGTCAGGGTTTTGAATGGAGATGAAGAAAACATAGCAATTTTAAGAATAACAAATACCTCCCACTTATATAAGTGGTTTATCAGGACCTGGTCTGTGCACCAGAAATAATGAAGATAGCATCAGAGAGTTCTACTTTGATGAACCACCTGATCCTTGAAAAATGTTTTTGTCAAAGTTTGAAATGGACCCATTTTCTAATTCACATTTGTTTTGTGCCATTTCTGAACTGAATTTTTAATAAAGTGATTGAAATATCTTGCAGAAAAAATCAAAAACTGGAAAAAATAATTTTATCATGAAAAATTCCAATTTTTAAAAAATGGCCATTTTTGATTAAAAACATGTTTCATTTTAAAAAATCCAATCTGCTCTTCAGCTCATTTTAATGAAATTACTGTTTTCCAAAACACAATAACTTTCTAATTTTATTTTTGTGGTATAAAATTCAGAAGCAGCATTAAGCGCTAGAGTATGTTGACTCCTTGCTATTTTTTAGTTCTTCTGTTGTAGATTCATAAATTCTAAGACCAGAAGGAACCATTGTTATAATCTAGTCTCAACTGGTGTACAATACAGGCCATAGAACTTCCCCAAAATAATTCCTAGATCATATATTTTAGAAAAACATCCATTCTTGATTTAAAAATGGCCAGTGAGTAGAATTCACCACAATCTCTGGTAAATTTTTCCAATGGTTAATTATTCTCACTGTTAAAAATGTACATGGTATTTCCAGTCTCAGTTTGTCTAGCTTAAACTTCCAGCCCTTGGATCATGTTATACTTTTATTTGCTAGAGTGAGGAGCCCATTATCAAATATTTGTTCCCTATATAGGTACTTATAGACTGTAATCAGTCACCCCTTAACATTCTCTTTATTAGGCTAAATTGATTAAACTCTCTGAGTCTATCACTATAAGGCAAGTTTTCTAATCCTTTAATCATTCTCATGGCTCTTCTCTGAACCCTCTCCAAATTAACAATATCCTTTTTGAACTGTGGACAACAGAACTGGATACCGTCTTCCATTAGTGGTTGCATGAGTGCCAAATACAGAGGTAAAATAATCTCTCTACTATTATGCAAGACTCTTGTTTATGCATCAAAGGTTAATATTAGTCCTTTTGGCCACAGCGGCATACTGGGAGCTCATGTTCAGTTAATTAACCACCAAGAAACCAAACTCCTTTCCAGAGGCACTGCTTCTCAGGATAGAGTCCCCCATTGTGTAAGCATGGCCATATGCTTTGTTCCTAGGTATATACATTTCCATTTAGCTATATTAAGTACATATTATTTACCTTCACCCAGTTTACCGAATGACCCAGATTTCTCTTTATCAATGACCTGTTCTCTTCATTATTTACCACTCCCCAATTTTGTGTGTTTAATAGAAACTTAATCAGTGACGATTTTATGTTTCCTTCCAGGCCATGGATAAAAATGTTAAATAGTGTTGGGCCAAGAACTGATCCCTCTGGGAACACTCTAGAAATATACTCAAAACTCAGTGATGATTCTCGATTTACAGTTACATTTTGGCTATCAGTTAGCCAGCCTTTAATCCATTTAATGTGTGCATACTTGATTTTATATTAGGCTAGTTTTTTAATCAAAGTGTCATGTGGTGCCAAGTCAAACAACAGACAGAAGTCTGAGCATATTACATCAACACTATTCTCTCCATCAACCGAAGCAGTAACCACATTTTAAAAATAGCTATCAAGTTAGTTTGAAATGATGTATTTATCATAAAAAATTGGCATTAATTATATTATCCTCCTTTTATTCTTAAGTGTGTCCTGTATCTACCACTCTATCTTGCCCAGAGTCAATGTCAATTTGACAGGCCTATAATTACCCAGTCATCCTGTTTACCCTTTTTAAAAATTGACAAACATTAGCTTTCTCCCAGTCTTCTGAATCTTCCCCAGTGCTCCAAGACTTATTGAAAATCAACATTAACTGTCAGTAAGCCATTCAGCCAGCTCTCTTAAACCTATTGGATGCAAATTATTCGGCTCTAATTATTTAAAAATATCTTAACTTTAGCAGCTGACATTTAACATCTCCTTGAGGTTCAAGCAGAATGGAAGATATTACTATCTTTTTTTTTTCCAAATACACAGCAGAATTATTTATTGAACACTTTTACCTTTTCCACATTATTAATAATTCTACCATTTCCATCTGGCAATAGACCAGTTCCATTTTTAGGATATATTTTGTTCCTCTTATTGTCTTCAACTCTGCTGTCTATAGAATTTTCCTTGTCTCCCATTTTCTTCCCTCTTTTTTTTAACAGTTTCTAGCTTCTGATTTTTAAACATTAATATCAACTTCCCCTTTCTTCCATTTTATATGTTTTATAGCATCCACCAGTTCACTCTTAACGAGGCTGTTTTTTAACCAACAGGGTCTTCTTCCTCAATAGTGAAATAGTCATTTGTGGGATATCTAGGAAAATGTTCTTTAAAATTCTCAACAATGATTCATATTTTCTGATTAAATTTGTCTCTCCCAGCTAATCTGGCTCATAATTTTTTAAATGTGAAATTGGCCTTTTTGAAGCACCATGTGTGTATATATAAAAAAATATAAACTGGTCTAGACTTTATTCTGTTTGCATATTATAAATGTGATTGAGACATGATCACTTGTACCTAAGGTACCATTAATTTTTTAATTTTGTGATCAGTTCCTTTATCTGACAGCACAAGATCTATTATGAAATCCCTCCATGTTGGAAGCAACACTTTTTGAGTTAGGAAATAGTCATCTATAATATTTAGAAATTCCAGGGATATTTTAGTACTGGCAGCATGAGAACTTCAGCATATGTCACTCAAATTGAAGTCCTCCACAATAATGAAGCTTTTCTTCCCCTACACACTAGAGTTTGGTGCACAAAATGTCGGCTATCCTGTTTCTTACTGTGATTTGGTAGGTCTATATCAGACACCAATTAGTTACCTATCTTTTGCTTTATCTGTTAGGACATTGATCCATAAAGTATTTATAGTATACAAGCATTTTGCTTTATAAAAGGGGAATAAGACAGTATTTTTGTTGAAAACAAAAATCATTGTCTTTGTAAACAGCCCAAAGAACACTAAAACATCCACTGAAGTGACTAGAACACAATTTGATCTTCCCCACTGAGATTACAAGACTCTAGAGTTTTGGATTTTTGAAAATGTTTGAGTGCTACTGATAAACAGGGAGCTGATCCTCCCGAGAAATTACTGAAGGCAAGTTTGTCAATACGGCTGATCATAGCAGAAGTCAGTGGCTTATGAGTCAGACCCTACTACAAAATAACTTTAACCATGGACTACACTCACACATTGTACTTGACTTTCATAGTACATTTTAACTTTGTTACTTTTAGATTTGCTTTGCTCGGCACAGAATGAAGATCAACGATATTAGTCAGGTTTTGGTTTGGCTTTGGCCAGCAGCTCTATCCTCAGTATAGATGAAGGTAGTTTCTATAGTGTAAAGCATAAGTAGGTCACAGAAGCCAACAAATGACCATATACTTCAGTTATAATTGTGCAATAGACAGAGAACTATGCAATTATATGGAAAGTAATTAGTGGGTTACTACAGAGTATAAACTAGCAGTGCAGTCAGACAACACAGTAAGAAACAGGGAAAAAGTAAATGTGCTCCAAAGCAGAATCCAAAATACCCCCATAAAATAAAATGGAGAATTACACTCTTAAAGATAGTTCTGACACAGACTCCCTTGGCTGTTACAGAAGTGTTCTCTCATTGCATAGATGTTAATGTTTAACAGGCAGGAAATGTTTCAATTATTTTTTTCTTACCAAGAAAATTCTGATTTGTTGAAACTGAAACTTCTTGCTGCAATGATTCCTCAGGTCCAGGAAGTGCTTTCTGGTCAAAATGATCTCTATATATCCTTTCTAGGATAGCCAATAGGCCAATGGTTAGGGCATTTAGCTGTTATGTAACCGCCTTGTACCAAATGAGTAACCTAACCACTAAGCTATTAGTTATTCTGCAGTGAAAGTTGTCTCTTTTGAAATGTTTTGTGAAATAATAGGAATTATTTCATGACAAATTTCACAAAGGCTCAGTTTCATTCCTATACAGAATGAAAACAATTTCCAAAACCTTAAGAATTCCATTTAATGAAAAAATTGTTTCGCAGCCAGCCCTACTAGTTAATAGATAAGGTGGCAGTAGATGAATACATAACATAGTTCCTGGGTTTTCTTGAACTAATCAAAATTGTTTCTGTGCACTGAAAATGGCTTCCTCTGGTTGTTCTTTACATCAGCACTTAATATAGGTGACCTCGGGGAAGTCACTTAGAATCACAAAAATACTTACGCACCTCACTTAGGGTTGCCAGGTGTCCATTTTTTCACTGGAACGTTAGTCAAAAAGGGACCCTGAGAGCTCTGGTCAACACAGTGGATGGTGCAGGCAGGCTCTGTGCCCACTCCATGCAGCTCCCAGGAAGCAGCTGGTATGTCCCTCCAGCTCCTAGGTGGAGGGGTGACCAGGGGCGCCCCCTGCACTGCCCCTGTCTGCATGTTCTGCCCCAAGCTCGGGCTCTGCAGCTCCCAGGACCAGGAACTGCAGCCAATGAGAGCTGTGAGGGTGGCATCTGCGGGCGGGGGAGGCACCTATGGGTGGGGGAGGCGCTCAGTCCCCTAGTCACCGCTCTATCTAGTAGCCAGAGGAACATGCCACCGCTTCCTGGAAGCTGCGTGGACTTCCTCTGTCCCCTGAACTCCTTCCCACACTCCAAACCCCTTGACCCCAGACTGGAGCCCACACCCCCAGCCAGAGCTCACCTCCTCCCATGCCCCAACCCCCTGCCTCATCCCAATGAAAATGAGCGAGTGTGGAGGAGAGCGAGGGAGGGAGAGGGATTAGAGTAAGCAGGAGTGGGGCTTCAGAGAAGGGGTGGGGCAGGGGCAGGAGAAGGGTGTTCAGTTTTCTGCAATTAAAAAGTTGGAAACCCCTAATCTCATTGCCTCTTTAGGTGATTAAGTCCAACAATTATTTTTTAAAACCACTTCTCAGTTGCCACCTAACTCTGTGAGCCCTAAAGTCCATCTGGGGACTAGTTGGCAGGCATACATGTGTGGATAGCTTAGCAGTAAGGGTACTCATGTGGGAGATGGGAGACAAGTTCAAATCCCTGCTGTGCTTGAGTTGGAGCAGCCACTTGAACCCAGGCCTCTCACATCCCAGGTAAGTGCTCTCACCAGCATGCTGGGGGCTATTCTGGTGTGTGTGTGTGTGTGTTTTTTGTTTGTTTGTTTCCCCCCCCCCCTCAGTCTCTCTCAGAGCTGTTTGGCTTTCTGTATAAATAGTCAAATATTCATCAGAGCAGGGACTTGAACTTAACTGTCCCATATCCCAGGTGACTACTGAAATAACTGCCCCATTGGCAGTACTGGGGTATGTGTTTCTGTCTCTTATTTTTTATGAAAAAGGGCTGACCTGACTTAGGTGTGTAACTCCAGGAGAGGGTTCCAGGCTGAGAATCCCAAGCAGTTATATGCGCCTTCCTCCAGCCTATCAGCCAGGTATCTGAGGTGCAGATCAATGGGAGTTAGGTGCCTAAGTACCTTTGTGAATCTGGCCTCTAAGCCCTTCTACTTTCCTCTGCATTTCACAACTTGAAAGCTTAGATAGAAGGCAACAAACTGAGCAGGGAACTGAGAATCCCTTTCTTGGGTGCCTAAATCTCCTCAAAATTTATGCAGGGAGCCTAGGCACCTAATTCAGGGCTGAGAATTCCTCTAGACAGCTGGGTGTCTAGGAGTTAGGCACTGCAAAATCTAAGGGCTTGATTCACAAAGGGACTTAATCTCTGCATCTCAGTACATTTCTTTTTCTTAATTATGTCTGTCTTCTCTGTTTATATTGTAAACACTTAAGGACACAGACTGTCTCTCACTACTCGTAGGTCTGGCAGCGAGCACAGTTGGGCCTTGATTTTGCTTGGGAACTCTAGTGCAAATAATAAAAATTAAATATAGTCATCACTTGCCAACTTTGAATTGGAAAAATAGTTTAGGTAATGCTACAAATACTCTGAGGTTACCTTCCCTATATTTATTATAGGCAATGCTTAGCATATTGCAGATATTGTGATACAGCTCTTCAGTTATCTCAGGCACCACTGTACACCACCTATATAGCACTTTTGGGCTGGGCTATACTTGCTAATTACAGTGCATTAAAGGAGCCCCAGGCACACTAGCTCACTACCTGTCCACACTGGCAAGGCATGTAGAGCGCTCTGACTCCACAGCTACAGCGCTCCTGGTACTCCACCTCGACGAATAGACTACTGTTTGATGCGCCCCCACTGGAGCGCCCCAGAGTCAGTATGAACAAGGTGTTGCATTACTGTGCTCTGATCAGTCTCCAGAAACGTCCCATAATCCCCTTAAGTCAAGTGGCCACTCTTGTCATTGTTTTGGATATGCCCTTTGAAAGCTCCGTTTAACAGTCGGCTGCTTATCTGCTCTGAGACAAAGCAACCATTACTGTGGAATGCTGTGTGTGAGAGAGAGGCCGGGGTGGGGAGGGAGAGGTCTGCGGCTGTCTGAACTTACAAGACAGCATGCTGACATGCTCTCAGCCCCCCAGAAACCCACTCTGTCTCCCCCCACATACACACAACACACTCCCTGTCACACTCCACCCCCCATTTGAAAAGCACATTGCAGCCACTTGCATGCTGGGATAGCTACCACAATGCACTGCTCTCTGTGGCCTTTGCAAGAGCTGCTAATGTGGCCATGCCAGTGCGCTGGCAGCTGTCACTGTGGACAGACTACAGCGCTTTCCCTACTGCGCTCTGAGTTGAGCTGGTTTAACTCAAAGTGCTCTACATCTGCATGTGTAGCCCTGCCCTTAGTCAGTACTTTAAATATACAGCTAGATAATGATCAGGTTATCATTATAACACTTAGATATTACATAGCACTTTACATCAGTAGATCAAAGTGCTTTACAGAGGGCAACATTATCCCATTTCACAGATGGGGAAACTGAGGCACAGAGTGATGAGTGACTTGCCCGAGGTCACTGAGCAGCAGAGGCAGAAACAGAGCTCAGGTCTCCTGTGTCCCAGTCTGATGTTCTGGCTCCTAAATCAAACAGCTTTTATGCTGTTCTTTGTGCCAGATAATGCAGTACACAGAGATTTGATCATGTTAACAATGTGTAAGTTTTGTCAAAATTATTGTTACAGCTTTTTCACTACAAGCCAGGCAAAAATATAGGGAGCTGCATTGAACACATGGATACTGAGGAAATTGGTTTCCATGGGAACCCTATCCACATGACAGTTTTCAAAATTTTCTCTGCTTTCCAGGTGACATTTTAGTAATTCCAAAAGGTATTAATATTGCAAGTGGACATGAAGTATGTGACATAAAATGGTGTGTGCGCGTGTATAGAACTTAACCAAACAGTGTATTTATGGAACGTCTCTTTCAAATCTATGGCTATGACAGTTTGTTATGAACTATTCCCAAACATGTCTTTTTGGGGCAAACTTAAATATCACTCATTTTGTGTCTATTTTTAAGCACATATACATTTGTAGTAGAAAGAAAACTAGCATTCAGTATAATGCATAATAAATTCCCTATACATTAAAGGATTGTTTTGCTTTGATGCATTTAGAATCTGAAAGCAATTTTCTTTCAGTAATGAGAGGCTACATTAGAAGCTGCTGGTGACTAATTGAGATAGAATTGTGGAAACAAATCTGGAATGCTGTAGTGATATACAGTAACTGGTGAACCCTGCTGCCTTGATTAGCACATTAATTACAAAGCAGGTGTTAGTAGACTGTGTAAATAGCCTGTATAAAAGGTCAAGAAGGTTTAGCTGTCACTTCTTCTCATCAAATTATTGAATATTTCACGGCTTTTCTGATTTGAATATGCCTGAGGAAGATTAGTAATTTCAGAGACTGGAAATGAGAAGACACTTTTCTTTCTCTCTATCTTCTTTTTTTTTTAAACAACAACAACTGTCAGATAAAAGGTGAATTTGAGACAAAGGCACATAGTAACTTGTCAAAGTGAAAATGGTTAACAGAAAAACAAGGACTAACATCCAAATGATTCCCTGCTTTTATGTTAAAATCCTACCAACATGTGTTTATCTGTCATGATTGTACATCTCTAATGTGGCCCTTTGCAGCAAAGGGGACGATGTGATGGGAAATCATTCACACTGGGATTATGAATCTGCTTGTTTTTCCCCCTGCTAGTTACTTAATGGGCGCATTATTTATCTTTCCTTTTAGGGAAAGCGATAATTTTCAAATCCAAATGTTGAAGATAATGTTACCTCCATATATTAAAAACAAGACAAGTGGAGAGAGGGTTTTTGTTTTGTATGTGTGGTGGTGTATTCTCCCCGCCCCAGGATGTAATAAGTCTGAACGCTGCTGGCTTGCAGACACCGGTTACTGCACAGGGGAAAAGTGTTCAGAACATTCTATATAAGAAGTCAAAGTTCCCCCAAGTCAATGGCTCATCAGGCTGATGGGGTTAAGGCATGTTAGTTTCATAGCCATTAGTAGAGCAAGGGGTGATATGGCCAGCATCATGTCCAACCACCTTTGATTGCCTTAACCCAAGGTAGGTGGGTGAACTTGAAGTCTTTCAGTGTGAGATCAAGGGAAACTAAAACTCACAACTTTTCTAATTGGCAGTGAGCACCTTAGCCACTTAGCCAACCTCCCCACCCATTTCTAATAAGAGACAAATGAAATTGATTCTAATCTTCAGTTTCTCATTTATAATGGGTTAAATTGTTCAATGGTTAGAATACAGTAAAATGAATAGGGTAGAAAGGGATGGAAGATGAAGGAAGTAATGCAAAGAAACAGGTGCAAGCAAATTGAGGGTTTCAGTGAAGTTTTCAAGAGAAAGGTAGTTTGACAGTTCAAGGTTAGAGATTGTTCTAAAAAGGGATAGACCTTACTTGACCTACCATGCTTGTATTCTAAATAAATACTACTTATTGCATAAAATGCATATTTGGTATAGTTCAATTTGTGCATCTGTGAATCCTAACAATGGGGAAGTACACACAATTAAAGGGTATATCTGGAATGTGACATTCCAAACTCAGTTCACAGATTAATGTAGGAAGGTCTAAGTTTATTCCTCACTAGAGTTGCTTAGATTTTCTGACCTCCCTACCCATCAAAATATATCTGTAGGAAAATGCTAATTAATTGTAACAAACTCCATGAAAACATATTGGTTTTGCTTACAGTTTTGTTGGGAAGGTTTCTCAGAGGGGGTAGGAGAAGACAGAAGGCAAGAAAGACCAGCCAATAGTTTGGTGGTTGGGGCATACAGCTAGGCTACAGGACACTTGGGTTCAAGTTCCTGTTCTGCCTTATTCAGACCAGTGTCTCCAGCTTGGTGCTCTGGTCACTGGGCTAGAGAGTCTCTCTCCTGATGATGCAGTTCTATTACATTTTTGCAAAAAGTTTTGGTTTTGACAAATTGGCACCTTCTCACAAAAAAGAGCTCTGAACCAACTCTAGTAATTACTTAATCAACTTGAGGACATGTTCCCCAAGATGTTTGCCCCTCCTAGCTAAGCCCTTTTCCACAGTTCTAGGTAGAAAGGGCTAGAGACTTTAAACTAGATCAGATTAAAACCTTTAGGAAAGTCCACCCAATCTGTTATTTGATTTGACACTAAATCAGTATGTTCTGTTGTCTCCAAGAGAACCATGTCTAATTGGCTCTTTGTTTGCAGCTGCACCTTGGTGGGCCTTTAACTTGCAGGTCATGTAAATGTCTATTCTGGGAGAGGCAAGGCTGCTACAGCAGGCAGCCACTGACATGTATCCAGCCAGGAGAATTCCACAGCAGACATACAATCATCACTCAAATCCAGATCTGGTCTGTTAGTATTACATTAACTATTTCTAGGCCAGAGATGCTGATGTTTTTCCATTCCTTAGGGTTGTATTTTATCCCTCCAACTTAAAGTAGTTATTATTCTTAACTCAAAGCCCACCCACTTAGTGCAACAGTCAGTTAGAAACAACAAACAAACTGTTACATTTTCCTTTTAGAAAGATCCTTGGAGAGATTTAGTCTTAAGAGTTGGGTTTTGGAGGAATGTGCCCCTCCAGAGAAGAGTTTCAGATACAGTGAGCAATATTTAAACATAATTGTTAGTCTCTGAAGATATACATCTTAATGCATTGCCAGTCCATTGCCACTCTGCTCCCCACTAAATAGAGGGCTCTGTTACTTCCTGCTGTTTTTTTTGTTTGTTTTTTTTTAATTCTGTTGAAATAGGCTATTGTTATAGAAAATATTTTTTTTACCTCCTGCTACAAAGGAACTGGTTATTGGACCATGGTGGCCAGCATAGTTAGTGAGACTACTCCTACCAAGTCCAGTATCTTATAATTGTTGAGCCAGGAAAATTCTTGGCAGGCCAATGCTCAGGCACACAAACCCTGGGGTGGTAATCCTCAAAGATTTATAACTTCTGAGAACAACAATTACAAGCAAGTGATTACCTCATATTGTACCGTATGTATTAGTCTGTCATATAACATAATTGGATGTCTGGAGTATAAGGGGGAAAGGAACACAGTTATTTTAAGAGTTAGATTGGCTGAGAATATTTAAAATGCCTGAATGATCTGCTTATCAACCTCTCTGCTTCCTGCCATGGGGAGCACATTTATGACCTGGGTGCTAAAGCTTTCAGATATAAATCATCAGTATGACAATTTAATGGTGCTATAAAAATTGTCTCGTTAGAAAGACATAATTTAAAATTGTCTAAAATTTCTCATTTGTGTGTGTGTGTATATATAATTTTATTTGGAACTTATTACTTTTCAGTGTCAAGTTTAGAATTGTTTAGATTTCAGTTCAAACAAAAGTGCCATTGAACCGTTCCCTTGTGGATTTTGCTTTTGTCAGTTTTGACAAACCTGACATTCTGAGTTTCCCAAATAAGTCTGTATTTTATGCTGATTCCAAAATCAGCTAGCATCCTCACTGTCATAGCTGAGGGCATGCATGTTTAATATACATAGAGTGTGTGCCCAGACATTACCCTATTCTCATGCTTACTTCTTGATGAACAGATTTAAAACAAATCACTTGCAAAGGAACTCTTTTCCACCAATGCAGTCTGCCTTACTAGATGATGTCTGTCTTACCACTCCTGTCTGGTATTAAATGAGTTTATCAAGGTGTCTTTGGTGTACGTTGGACCCAGTTTGATTGCACAGGAGTACTTGTTCCTTCCCAGTACCTGAATCAGGTCAATTGCTGAATAGTAGCAGAGTGATTATGTGACAGACAAGCCTGCCTTTGGGAAAGCAGCAGACATGAAAGTACATTGGTGGAGGAGGATTCAATTAATTTGCTAGTGAAGCAGCACAAGCTTCTTTCTTTGAAAAGAACTTAGGAGCCATGCAATTTTCTGACAGGAACCTGGAGAAATAACCAGACCAACATGTGCAATCTCAGAACCAATCTTTGGAAATCAGGCCGACATAAATTATCTTTGAGAAATGCTGATTAGGGAAAGGATTTTCCTTCAAGCTCACTCCCACAGCATCTGTCCCTAGGGGTTCATCTCTGATGGACTTTGGAAGAAACTGCTCAGCCAAGATTGAAAAACAGCTTGGAGTTATGAAATGGCTTTTAGCTCTTCATTGCACTCGGGTAGTAAGTCTGTTGTTTACTTTGGGGGGAAAAAACATGTTCCCTTCCCTAAAAGCAGAAATATGGTAAATGAATCCCTGGTAGTTTACATTTAAAAAAATTACTCTTAGAAGGGTTTTATTGGTTCAACAATATTAAATGGCAAGTCACGCACAACGTCTCTATATAAACACGCCCTTAGTCTTGATGCAGCAGGTGGCTGTTTAGGTGCATTGTTCTTGGTGTTCCATGTGGCTGTTTCCACAAACAGTAATTATAGTAGGTGTGCTCAAAGGCAGAAACAAACACTGTTTAAGGTACTATGAAGAATCAGGCACAAAAAGCAAGGCTTGATTTTGGGGCCAGATTCATCCAGTCTTCTTCACATCGAGTAGTACCTTATTTGATTAAAACAATGGGACTACGTGCAAGAGTAAGGTACTATTCAACATTTTTATAAAGGGTATCAGAATCTGGCCCTTGATGGTTAATTAAATAAGGCAACCTGAGGCTGATCAGCTCTGCCCTAATTAGTAGGTATGATTATAAGGTTTTAGAGAACTGGGGGTTACTAGTTTAACCACTGAAGCAGTTCAAAAGCAAACTATTATGAAAAATGGATGTCTTGTAGTTCTAGCATTTTGTTAAAGGAATGTCATTTCAAGGCATAAGCTGTAAGTAGAACCGAGCACAATCTAGATAATTAAGATAATGGAGTGTAAGTTTTTTCTGATCTTGAAAATTCCTTTCAGGCATTAATGATGATTATTACCTTTTAGAAAATTGAGTATTTTGGAAACCTAATTCCAATGTCTTATGATTGGTATTGCTTCCTAGTTCATGCACTGCAAACCTACCATACTTTCCATTATTTAATATGATTTTCCAAATTATTTTATCTGCAAAGTGCCAAACAACCGTCACAATTTGACTTCCACTAGAATCATTGTTTAAAAAAATCTGTTAATGCAACTTTTGTTCTTTAGCCAATATAAATATTTGAATCTTTGATATCATTAACAGTACATAACACAGGAATGTAAGACTCAAAACGCTGCAAGAGCATCAAATGTGCAGACCCCTGACCCTACATGGGGCTCTTTAAATTCAATGGCTGTCTAACCATATGGATCAGCACTTATTTTTTATATATTTGTAAGTAAATAGTTTTCCATTTTTCCTTTACAAAAATCTAAAACAGTTAATCTAATTTGTACTGAATTATGGTTCTATCTGTACCTACTTTCACTCACAGGGACGGCTATACATTTCTTTAAAAGATTATGATCAGATGAATAATTACAGCTATATTCTGTGACAAAGGATAACTCACTTATACTGTACATCTGAGATTGCAGGATTATTTTGGAAATGTCCTGTTGACAAAGGTAAATTAACAATGTGTAAGAAATAAATCCACCAAAATTTAGAGGTCCCTGGACAATCACCCCTCCTGCACACAAATGAGGGCCCTAATTGTTTAAGCTGATTAGCATGGGTGGGTACTTGTGCCCTGCAGAGACCCAGTGAGTTCATGGCATGTCAGACAAGCCTGCCTTTGTGGATATAAAAGTACATTGATGGAGGAGTCTCACAGTAT
This sequence comes from Malaclemys terrapin pileata, assembly GCF_027887155.1. Taxonomy (NCBI): domain Eukaryota; kingdom Metazoa; phylum Chordata; order Testudines; family Emydidae; genus Malaclemys; species Malaclemys terrapin. The sequence continues at coordinate 93,040,050 of NC_071506.1, read as the reverse complement.
GTTCTACTCTGAACTGAGTTCAGTGGAGCCCTGCAGTTGTGCAGGGGTCCACTTGTACAGAACTGTTGCAGCACTGGATACTTGATCTGCCCCCCACTTAAAGTATATCCAAAGGCCATTCAAATTTTTCCGAGTATTTCAATGGACTTTGGATCAGACCTTTAATATCAGTAGCAAGGAAGGTCATCACAGAATACAGCCACTTCCAGCAAACCACTTATGTCCGTTCTGACTCTGACTAAATGTTTTGTGTAGGCCCCATTTTTTTGTTTTTTGTTTTAAGAGCTCAGAACCCAAAGATGCTCTTCCAGGTTGCTAAATGTGCCGTACAGTTGCTACATTTCTAAATCTGTACAGAAAGAAAAAATACCCACAAGATTTCAGAAAATTGATCATGATGCCAAAGCTTGCAAATTTCAGAATCAGGCTGCGGATGCATGCACACACACACACACACACACACATATATATATATATATATATGAAGGATATATTCCAGATCTCTCGAGTATACATACATATTTCTGATCTGAAGGATAAATTATACATCTTTTCAGATTTTACTCATTTATAAATGATAAAATATCAAATTATGATGTGGCCATAATGATGTTGGAGCAAGAGTGAAGAGACAGTGTATGTTTTTAAATTCTGTCTGTGTGCCCCCCCACACATATGTTTTCCAAGTTTGTTTTAGTATTTAATTGGGACACAGATTTACACTTGCACACTTAACCTTACACACTTATTCACTTCAGGACTGGGGACTAAATAAGGGATATTTAAAAGCACCCAGTATTGCCCTGACTCTGCCCTTGAAATCAGTGGTTTTATTAGTTTTAAAAATATTATCCTACCTGTCAAAATATTCATGGTATTTATAGTAGGTTACATTGTGAGCTGGTGAAAATGTAACATGAACTTTAAAGAGCTTCAGGATTCTGAACAATGACTGCTGAGAACATGTGCTGATTCTTTTGAGGTATGAGTAAGGGGGAGAAATCTGCAAGTATATTTTTGTCTTTAGTGGGATAGATACTCCAGGATTGATCCTCTTTATTCTGTTTTAGCTTGGTGGGTTTCACTGGAATCACTATTGATATTCACAGATGTAACTGAGAAGAATGAAGCCTGTATCTTAATTCTTTTACCATTTTTACCTTTCCATTTATAATTTCTTTTTTATTGAGATCTGTAATATATTATATGTGGCTGAATAATGTTGGTTTAAAAAATTGTTTGTTGTATATTTTGAGCAGTATCCCTTTATGGAAAACTGATACTGATTAAAACGATAATGATTTTTAGCAATTAAATAGAGTTCTTATAGCAATGTTTGTGAAGTCCTATAGAGTGTATCTTTACTATAAATGTTTAAACCCTCCTGTAGAATAAAACAGAGAAGAGAAGCCTGATCCAAAACTGAGACTCCCATTAACTTAGTTTCTGTTTATTTCAGTGGGATTTGGACCAGGTCCTACAGTCATTCTACAGTTCAGTTTACAAAGTCTATAGAAAATGTATTATCTAATAAAATTTGATAGAACTTTCCCATAAAGGCACTTTTAATTATTCTATAAAAATAACTGCACAAAGAAACATACAACACTGATTTCTAAAAGGATCTCATGTTAAACCATCTTTTTTATGATATGTAAAGAGCTGTGGGCTGTGGTGTTTTTTTTTTTTTCCCCATCAAACAATTTGGGTTACAGATGTATTACCTGAATATTGAGGTTTGAGGTTAGGATGCTATTTAATACCTGTTAACGGATTTTTTAATTTATGTATGTATTTTTTGTTATCTTCCCACAAAGATTTCTGGGATTTATCCCTTTCTTGAGTCTACTAGTTGGTTTATATGGAGCTTAAACAAAACAAAAAAATACATTTAAAGATAAAAGTTTTAAAACTTTTGCTTGTATTGGTATGTGGACAAAGGCAATTCTTTTGACGAGCTCAGTCCAGCCAACATGTTATATAATAAGTTTTAAACCTCAGCTTTTAAATATGAGGATAATATTCTGCTTGTCATCTCCTAGCCTCTCTGTGGGCCTGATCCAAAGCCTATTTAAATAAATAGGAGTCTTTCAGTAGTCTGTAGATCAGCTCCAGGTAGTCTCACTCACCTGTTGAAAGTGAAGCAGGTACTTAAATCCTTTCCTGATTGGGGACAGGGTGTTCAGAATCTTCCAAGATCTAGTCTTTAGAACGATTATGTTTTTCTATTAAATTGTATGGGACTATTCCATAAGGTCAGAAAGCAGGAGCCTAAGGGACACAGAATTGACTGGGCACAGCTTTCCAATACTGCAGGTCTAAAAGAGAGGCAAGAAGTGGCCAATTTAGAGCTGCTCCCATGATCCCTACAGGCTGCATAAGACCATAAGATGACATCCAGTCATTGGATGATTGCTCTGTGGCTGAGTATTATCATAGCAGCTACACAAGGTAAGATGCAGCATTGACTTCTAATGGGACATTCCTGGAACAAGCCAAGGATTATGATGCAAAGAGCATTTGGTACCCATGCCCATATAGACTTGCTGCCTAAACTCAAAAGGCCAGGGGGTGATGTTACACAGGGCGCTCCTACTTTTCATGCTCTTTTAATCACAGATCAGGATGTGGTGCCCACTACCCAAGGAGGGAAGGTGGTCCACAATACATAAACACCTCTGAACATAGCTTGTGTGTCTCTGATAAGACAAGTATATTGATTTAGAGTTAACATGTATTTATGTATTTAACATTTATGTGAATTCAGTTCCAGGTTACCGTCAGAGAAAAATATAGCATATGAATTTTGATTTGGAGGGGTGATTATTGTTAAGGACCAAATACATTATAGAGTCTCCAAATACGCTGAAGAAAATGTGCTGTATTAAAGACAGTTTGTGCCATTTGCCTCGGGCTATTCTTAAGTGGGCTGACAAATCATTTTTACCTGTTATATATTTGTTAATTGGTAAAATATGTCTTTGTCAATTGAGCTCATTCTAAACTGTTTGATAACTGAAAATATCAAGCTCACTTTTTCTAAAACTAGCTCTTATTTAAGGTAAAGAATTTTCCATTTGCCTCTGGGAGGGAGGTCTATTGCTCATTGTCAAAATGGAAATTATCTTGACACCTTTGTTGAAAGTGTTTTCAGACTCTTTTTTTGTCAGCAGCAATTATATTGTTGGGTAAGAAATTCAGATTGAAAACAATGGACTCATTAGTCAAAGTTCTAGTAAAATCTGCCATCCATTGTGACAAGACATATTAGATATTATTTTGTTACAGTCAGTGATGGCTATTCTATATATTAAAAATACATTTTCCCCAAGTGTCCCAATTTCTTTTTTTAGATTTTTGGTTTGCATCATCACAAATTAAACTACATATTATTAGCTTAATTATTGGAGGTAATTTTTTTCCACACAATTACCGTGAAAATATATAGAATCTGTAAGGTGGGAGAAAATTATTGACATGCAAACCAAACACAATCCTTGGTATGCTGCGTATTTATGTAGCAAAACTTTTGTATATCTTTTACCTTATTTAAAAAAAAAAAGAAATCCTTAGGTACTTTTACCTCTATATCCCATTCAAAGCTAATTGCTAATAACTTTGCTTGGAGGAGACAGAAGTTGTCATTGCATGATATTTTGACAATTATCTATGTAAAAGGAGTTGATGGTCTCAAGTCTGGTTTCTAGTGGATAATTATATAGACAACAAACCCAATAACACAATTGATGCAAGTTAACTGATTCAATTAGAGAAATTAAAGAGTACACACTGGCCAGGGAATTAACTTTGCTCCCACCTCTAGAGTGAAGTTGAGGAACAGATTGATATGCTTTGGTGATGCACTATAGGAAAGCTTCCACTGCTGCTGCCCATGCTGCCTCTTCGTTCCCTCCCCACTCTGAACTTTAGGGTACAGATGTGGGGGACCGCATGAAGACCCCCCTAAGCTTATTTCTACCAGCTTAGATTAAAAACTCCCCTATTCCTTGGATTAAGTAACACTGCCACCACCAAGTGATTTAAACAAACATTTAGGGAGGGCCACTTGGAGCCCTACCTTCCCCAAATATCCCCTCAAGCCCCTACACCCCCTTTCCTGGGGAGGTTTGAGAATAATATTCTCACCAATTGGTACAGGTGAACACAGACCCAAACCCTTGGATCTTAAAATGATGAAAAAACAATCAGGTTCTTAAAAGGAGAATTTTAATTAAAGAAAAGGTAAAAGAATTACCGGTGTAAAATCCGGATGGTAAGTACTTTACAGAATAACAAATGACTCAAGAACATAGAGGCTCTTCCCTCTAGGCAAAACCTTAAAGTTACAAATCCAGAGATAAATCTCCCTCTAGACAACCCCCCCTCTAGACAAGGAAAATCACAAGCCAAAAATAAAAGTAAGCTAACGCATTCCCTTATTATTACTTAATAATTCTAATTGAGTTGGATTGCTTGCCTTCTTGATCTGTCTCCACAGACAAAACAAAGCATTTTCCCCCTCCTCAGATTTGAAAGTATCTTGTCCCTTTATTGGTCCTTTTGGTCAGGTGCCAGCTAGGTTACCTGAGCTTCTTAACTCTTGACAGGTAAAAGGATTCGGTATCTCTGGCCAGGAGGGATTTTATAGTACTGTATATAGAAAGGTGATTACCCTTCCCTTTATATTTATGACAGTGCTGAGCACCTTTGGTTAAATTCTGAGTACCCACAACTCCTATTTAAGCAGTAAGGCCCAGATCCTCAAAGGTATTTCAATGGGAATTAGTTAGCTAAATAACGTTGAAGATCTGGGCCTAGGTGTCGTTCATCATCCTGCAAGAGGTACTGGGTCCTATGAGTTACCCCACAGAAAACAGCTGTGCAAACTTTTTCATTCTGCACCATGAGTTGTGAGCCTTCAACACTTGAAAGAATCAAGCGCTATGGTTCAGATTCTCATTTATACTAAGTGCCCTTTACTGTGCTCTGATATATTGGGTTTCACTGTAAGGCCACAGCAGTGCAAAAGACACTTAGGTCCTGATTCTCATTTACACTATAAATTGCAGCCTACATGGTGCCCATTTTCCTACACATGTGCACCGTTGCCACAGAGCAATGAGGACAAAAGGGACTGAGCAGCTCAATTCAGTCCACTCAGTATTTTGCAGAACCTGCTGAGTTCCTAATTGTTTATTTTTATACACTGCCAAATAATTTAAATCCAAAATAAAGAACTTCAGCTTTCAAGGTCATCATATAGCAAGATTCATAGTAACTAGCTTTCATTTGGATAGTGATCTTAAGGTTGAAGAAAAGAGATGACCATTGCAAGCCATATACATTGATTTGCTTTTTTTACCCTCCTCCCCATCAAAAGGATATTGAATCTTGTTGGTGTGTAAGACATTATTCTTTAGGGAAATACTCTGACAGGAAAAAGAGAGAAAAATCAGCTGTGACTTAGAGGTAATAGCATAGAGGAAATCTTCAGGGAATGATGTAATGCAAGATGGCAGCAGAAATAGCTGACCTGATAGTCAAAATACCTGACCTACCTAGCATTCATGCACTTTTGATGTACAACTCAAAATATAAATCACAAAGCAACACATTCAGATTTAATACAATTATATTGCAAGCCCTTTATACAGATGTAAATTGTTGCAGAACTAATAATGTTTGTGCATTCCTCTCTACCTACTCAGAGGGAAGGAAGAAGAAAGCAGTAATTGCTGTGTAACAGGAGAGAGTCTAGAGATGGCTGGTGCCTGTCTGCATTTACACCAAGAAAAAAATGTAATAAGCCATTTCTTGGATTGCCTTGACCTTGCAATGCTTATTAAATGCCTGAGAGGCTGTTTTTAATACAAAGTATTATACAAGTATTGGCTGTGCTTGCAATATCTGAGTGCCAGTCATTCTATCTCTGATCTGCCTAAACAAGTGCAGTCTACAGTGATCTTTCCCCAGTTTGAACAGCAGCTACAAACACTGCTATACAATTGGCTTAACCAGGGAACATTTGTTACATTGTTACAAGGACAAGCAAAGCAACAATGTATTTTGTATGGCAAATGTCCCTCACTTAGGGACAGCCTGTAAACAATGGGGAGCAGTTACCCATAGGAGCAGTCCCTTCGACTTCAGTGGAACTACTCATGTGAATGACTGCTTAGCAATGTTTAGTAAAGGTTTCACAATCAGTCCAATAGTGTAGGCAGGCTCTAAAGGTGCTGCTCCTATCAGGTATCTAAACCTTAATGGCTCTGGCTGACATTTCCAAAGCAATCTAGGACATTTGCATGCCCATGTCCGATCGATTTTCATGGGAATTAGGCATCCTAATACTGTAGGCAGCTTCAACTTCCATGCACAAGACAATAGTCCTTGCTAGGCATCTGCATTATGCTAAATCTAAGATGACAAACTGCCAATAAACCCAGTAAATGGCAAATCTGAAAACAAAAACCCTCTTCATGTCTGTCCTTTTTCTGGCATCATCAAGGGTATCACGTTTTTATTTCTCTACAAGGACTCATGCACCAAGTGCAACATTCTCGCAGTCTGGATTTTTTCATTGAACACACTACTGGCCAGCTTGCAACTATTTATTTGGCACAGATATGAAGAAGAACTTTGTCACTGTGCAACTGCTCATAATTCTCCTCGTGGAGCTAGTGCTGTTCCTCGTGATGTCACTGAAAATATTATTTATTGAGTATACTGAAACCAGAAGGAAAGCTGGAGGCTTTATTTTATTTCATTTTATATTTCATATAAGGAGTTTTATTATAATTCATCACACAGAATCAAACTGGAAACTAGATGCCTGACTGGCATGTCTTCAATATACACTGATTTATAAAATAAATATGGTGCCAGGTTATGCCCAATATATTTGTAGCTTTGAAAGGAGCTCTTCCTAAAATCATTGACTTTGTTGGGATTATTTATGAACACAGTGCTACTTATCATGAGTAAGGATATCAGGATATGGCCCTTAGAATGGGATGTACTTGGGGAAGCAAAAATATCATCTTTTGAATTTTGTTCATCATCCATCCTGACATAATTAATAATAATGATGATTTCCCTTTTGCATGCAGTGTCATCTTGGTTCATTCCTTCCTCTTGGCTGTAGGGTAGAGAACTGAAGATATGGTTTAAATATACAGAATATCTTTTAACTCCGTATAGCTTGTAAGAGCTTTTCTTTTTAATTTATACAATGTTCACCATTATTAGAAGATATTTCTTTATTCTCACTTCCTGGCAGGGCCTCTCTTGGGAATTCTTTAACATCATTCCATATATAATGGATTTCTTTCATTATCATATAATATCTGTGACAAAAGTCTATATGAATCTCACCATGTCAGTTCCTACCCATTTGCAGGAATACTTAAAATTTGCATGTTTTTATCTCTCTCATGATTCTGTCATTTCAACATCATTTCACTATCTCCATTGGTCCTTTTTATTGCACAGTTGTAAAATCATTTTCTATCACTAAGATTTTCTCAGCTCTATTGTCAAAACTTCTTAGCTCTAGTTTCCCCATCTATCTAAGTCAAATCTTTTCCTTGACAGGCTTTCTGCTTATGTATCTGGATATGATCAATTTTATGAGGAAAGCTAGCCAGAGGAGGTTTGATAAATCATCCTTGACCTTATCTTGGGTGAACAGGCGTGAGGACATGTACTATGAGACTTGCTTTCTAGAGATGTATACACATGTTTTTAGGGGTGTTGGGAGCGGGGGGGAGCCTGCATTCTTGATTTTGACAGTTGCTTGTAGGCATTCTCAGTTTGTATTGCAGTCTACTGCCATGTTAGGAAAAAGATTTCTGAAGTTTGTGTTGACATCACAAACACCAGTCTAAATATCATAATAAACATCATCATCATATCATACTGCCTCTATATAATTCCATGGTACAACCACACCTTGAATACTGCATGCAGTTCTCATCCCCTCATCTCAAAAAAGATATATTAGAATTGGAAAAGGTACAGAGAAGAGCAACAAAAATAATTAGAGTTATGGAACATCTTCCATGTGAGGAGAGCTTAAAAAGATTGCGACTTTTCAGCTTGGAAAAAAGACGACAAAGAGGGGATATGACAGAGGTCTATAAAATCTTGACTGGTGTGGAAAAGAATAATTTACTTCTTCACATACACAAATTAGGGTCACCCAGTGAAATTAATAGGCAGTAGGTTTAAAACAAACAAAAAATAATTCTTCACACAATGCACAGTCAATCTGTGGAACTCATTGCCAGAACATGTTGTGAAGGCCAAAATTATAAGACAATTCAAAAAATAACTAGATAAGTTCATAGAGGCTGGTCAGCCAAGATGGCCAGGGATGCAACCCCATGCTATGAGTGTCCCTTGCCTCTGTTTGCCAGAAGCTGGGAGTGGACAACAGGGGATGGATCATTCAATGATTGCCTGTACTGTTCATTCCTTCTGAAGCATCTTGCATTGGCCACCCTTGGAAGACAAGATCCTGGGCTAGATGGACCATTGGTCTGATACAGTATGGCCATTCTTATATTCTTAGTCAGCTATCTCCACTTCTTGCTTTGGTGCACAGTATTGGTTAAACTCTGACATGACATTTTTATATCTGAGTGTGTAATCAGTGCATCTGATTTCCATCTATTATAATATGGATATTTGCAATAGGTGACTGACTGAGTGACTGATTGGCACAGCTAATTCCCATGTTTTTATTGTGTCAGAATCTTGAAATTGACCCCCCCCCCAATTCACTGTGGAAGGCTGACTACAGAAATTTTGCCTTTCCACTTGAAGGGATCAAAAGTCTTAAGTTCCCTTTATTCACTTTTATCAGTTCAAGTGCTCTTTAGTAAGTATTTGGAGAATCAAATTTAAAAGAATATATTGATTTATTCTGTGAAATAGTCATGTTGGGTATGAGAACTCCAGTTTGAATATCTTTTCGGGTCATGAGATCTGTTTATCAAATTGTTGCAAATAACATTTCCATAAATATGTTACTTGGATGGAGGATTACAAAATTACAATCATTTTAATGCTGATTGCTACTTTATTAATCTGATTTGGAAATTTCTATTTAAAAAGTTTCCAAAATCTCTTTTCCTGACCAGTTCTATGGTTGAGTAAGACCATTATCTGGCAAAGCAATTGAGCAAATGTTTACATTTAAGTACATGGTTAGGTCCGTTGACAAGTGAGTTCAATGAAACGACTCACATACTTAAAATTAAGCATAGGCTTTGCGGGATCAGAGACAATGGACCTGACTATCCATTCACACCAGTTTTTCCCACTATAAGTCTGTCATCTTCAGTGGAATTATTTCTAATGTATGTGTGAATGGAAGAATTATTTACTCATGTGCTATTGTACATTTCACAAAGACATCTTTGATCATATATTAGACTATTGGTGGAGAAACATAAGGAAAGTAACCTCCTTCAAATGGAAAATGTTGTAATTTCCTCAGTTAAATAAGCACAACCAATAACATGTTGTTGTTATGATATTAATATAACTTTACCAGTTTTGTAGTATTTTACAGTATGGTGAAGTTATTTTATTACATTTTAACCATACATCAAAACGTGTGGTTTGTGTTGAAGTGCATGTTAAGGAATTGATGATTAAAATAAAGGAATATGAACATTGATATATGTACACCTATTCCTGATTAAATTATAAAATGCAACAATGCTGCAAAATTTGGAAGGAAGCGGTAGATTGCAGGTAATGATGTTGACTGCCACATCCTTCTAAAGAGAGGATGACCATCAACTAGAATATACTAATGTACTCCTTATTGACCATAGAAGGGTTATGAGTTAGAATAGTCATAATTCTGCTCATTGTTGCATTCAGTGAGGCATGTCAAACCTAGCTTTACCCGGGGTTTCTCAGAACCCAGAGCAGTGATAACTTAACTGTTTCTCTCCAGGAGGTGTCAGGAATAAATCAATATGGGGCAAAACTCATTTGTCTGATAAATGATAGTAGTTTTAGATAAGAGCATGCTTGCTTGTGTCAATTTCTTAGACTTTGAGCAAACACACACACACACACACACACTAGGTTTAGGTCATCCCATATATAGTTACTCTTAGTCTGAGATGGTTTTTAGAGTGATCACCAGCTGAGTTTCCGGGGACCCTCTTTCCATCCAGATGATGGGAAGTTTAGATGTCAGCTCCTTGCCTGAAGAAAAGCTCCCTCAGACTATTCTAAAGAATAATCTATCTTCTAATCTTTTAGAGATAGCTTCAAACAAACCACATAACTTAGTGATTCCTAGTGGGTCAACAATTCTCCTAATTTCATCTACTCATTGTTTCTTATCAACGCATTTCTAGTTATAACAACAATGTGTCAGGGTCACTTAAACCGAAGTTGCTATTCACTCACTCTCTTCCATAACTTTCTGTTCTATCCTCCCATTCTGATTTGCAAACTGAAAATATGCAGCTGTCTGACCTTGCTTCACAAAGGCCTAAGATTGTTCCTCGCTATGTGGTATTCGGTTTTCAGATGGCAGTGGTTGAACATACAAAATGTCTGACTTCAATACTGTCAAATTCATGCCAGAATGTCAAATTCTGGAGTACACACCCCTCCTTGCAGATAATATATCTTTAATATTACAATCTGCACACATGTACACAACTAATGAGGCCCGTCATAGGCTCCAGGCTCTTGACAGAGACATAATCTTCTCCCTGGGACTCTCAGTTTTCACCCAATTCTACGTAGTTATAGAAATCATGTAGATTCCCTCGGGGAGTATCCATGGTTTGCAACAACACAGGCTTTTCAATCAATCTATCTTCCTTCACATCCAGCATGTCAGTGCCAGGAACAAAACTATCATCACTATCTGAAATTCCAAAAGTCACCACAATTGGATGTAAAGCCAAATTTAAAATTCTTGTTGTTGTAGCGGACCATCTCAACAATGTGTCCCACCATTTGTATTCCAGATCTTTACTAATCCACTCAATTACTTGTTTAATCTCACTAGTGGAGTGATGAACAGCAATCATAATCTTACATGTCTCCTGTTTTGCAACATGTAAATAATTCCTCAAAGTGGGATGCTGAAGCAATATCTCCAAAACAATTTAAATTCACTCCAATGTGTACAGGTATTACATTTAAATACAATGTGTATTTCACTTTTAATTGGCTATATTTTAATTCAGACACTTAAAATTTAAAATCACATCCTTCGATAGCTAGAATATACCAAACCCCCCCTATTTTCACGGGGATTATAAAGTACACAATGCACATAATTATGAGCACTGGGCACCATCTTCTAAGACATACAAAATTATCACCCACATACACACTCTCAAATTCATTCACAAATGGATTAATAATATAATAACATTTTTCCTCTTGTATTTCTAAACACACATTCTGTGCCCGCAAGTTATTTGTGGGGCATTCATATCCAATCCCAGATTCTTCTAAAATGGCTGCCAATTCTACAGTCTTCAACCTCTGGGCCTCTTTTATTACCCATCCCTGTGGTCCATGGGCTCCATCACTGTCTTACTAACATTAAGGTCCAAGGCTACAATGAGGGAAACTGACCTTATTTCTCATTCTAACATTAATAACACAAATACAGTGATCTCTCCAGATATTTTATCATAGGTAAAATTTACCATTCTCCACCAGGATTGTAAATCCCTTTCAATCTATGTGGAATTTTTTTCAAATAATGTTCCTGATTTTCAGTGGAAGTATCCCACTCATATGATCTTGAATCATGTCCTTTACTACATCAATAATCTACATCTGCATTTGCATGCATGCCAGGCCAAGGAAACATTACTCTGGATGGCACCAACGGCCTGCAAGAGGCAGAGGTGTTCCTTTTATTGGGATTGCTCCCATTTCTCTAAAACCTGTGCCATCCCATTCTGTATGGAGCTTAGCTGATCTAAGGATACCCTTGGGGGCATTGCCAAGTCCTTTATGTGTTCCTCACTGCTTTCATTTTATTTGCAATCAGCTCCTCATTTATACTACTGAGAAATCCTAACCCTGTGCAAAATGCTCCCAATATGTCCCTTTTTACTCAGTCCCCCCTTGTCTGGGGACATCATAAAGATTAATCCATTTTTTCTAGCCCTTATATAATGGCTGAATAAACTTTTCACAATGGGGTTCTATTGCTGAGATGTTTGCTAAGGTGAGGTCCACAATAACCTTTTTCAGGGTGTGGATTGTATTAATCACCAATTGTTTCTTTACATTGGTTTGAACCACATATGCTCAGATCAAATTAATTACAAGTGGTTCCAAAATCCACACTTGTATGTCTTTTACTCCATGGGGTCTCTGCAGTAGCCATTGCCCTGTCATATAGGGATACATATTAATAACCATTTTACCAACGCACCACATATAGCCACTTTATTATCCAAATATCCTTTTTCCCCTCTAAAGTACAGGGGAAAATAACCTCCCATCCCTCTCCTGGTGTAGCTTTAGTCTTGTCACCCTCAGATCTTTTTGTCCAGTGTTTGGGAATGAAAGGGAGTATTTCAGCCTAAAATGAATTGTCTTTTCCCCCACAGCTCTCTGCTTCAGGATGTCAGTCCACAAGTGAATGCAGTGGCTTTCACAGAGGAGAAAATAACTTGAGTTTGTTGCCTATCTGCATTCCCAAATTCTTGGGTTCTTATGTCTTCCCTCTACTAACATGAAATCAGCTCTTGGAAAGTGTGGAAGAGGGAGAGAAGCATGGGCATCCATTTTGTCCCAGTGGTGGGACATGCCAAAAAGACGCCAGCAGCATTGTTTCCTGCTTCCTGAGTCCTCAACATTAACATTTATTTCTTCTGCATTGTTTACTTCACACTCCACAGTCATCCCTGGATAATCTCCCTACACTTTGAACAGAACAGGTTCTGAATTCACACCACCAAAGAAGCAGGTCTGCAATCCAAACACCAGCAAAAGCAGCATACAGGAGTGTATCATCTCCAAGATTCTCCAGCATCCACATGATTGTCTAAAACACAAAGCAAAACAAACTTTCATGCTCCCTATATAGGGAAGGTATCACTAAATATTTAAACAAAACTTATTAACTTTTACTCAGACCCATCCAGGCCTGAGTCCCTTTATTCCCCACCCTTTGAACTTTTAATTATGTTTTGAGTACCCACTTGAGGATCAGATTAGAGCTGATTTGCTTAGGGCATGCTGGGGCTGGAAAGATGGCCATTATTAATCTTGCCAGTAAGCACACATTTCACTAGGGAGTGGGCAATTTTGAGTAACATGGAGGACAGTCCCACCAAATAGTCCCAATGCTGCGAAGCCAAAACTAGTCCCCAAACCTCCTTTTTCACAGGGAGTGAATCCCCTGTCTACTTTACTTAAAGTTTTGGAGGCATAAGCCACAGGGCAGAGCCCTGCTCCATGGCTCTGACTCAGAACAGCTTCCATCCCCCTTTCAAGTAATTGCCAGCTGCAACACAAATGGCTGTTTCCCCCTACTCCCTCCTTTAACAATTCAGGCAGTGGGACTACTTTCTCTGAAAATCCCTCAATAAAATCTCAGAAGAAATTAAACATTCCCCAAAAGAATCTAAGATCTGTAATGTCCGTGGGAGCTGAAAATTTAAGAATCAGTTCCACTCTCTGTTGATCAGGGGAGCACCCCTCCTAACCTAAGGTCAGACTAAGGTAATTTACTTGCTGGGAGAACAACTGGGCCTTCTTTGGGCTTACAAAATATTTGAGAAACTAGGTTTAAAGTAACACCCTATCCAATGCTTCTAAATTCTTTTCCCTGATCTGAATGCAAATCAGGCTATCATCCACATAAAAAAAAAATATCATCCTGTCCCTTTCAGGCATCCCACCCCACATCTTGACTACATGGCATGACAAATAATAGGGCATGGTTCCAGCCCATGGGGACCCTGGCAAAAGAAAACTGCTTCCCTTTAAAGGTAAAAGCAAATTTGTAAGAGATATACCAATGTAAAGGGATAACAAAGAAAGCGTTGGCCAAATCCAAAACTGAAAACAACTGGGCCCCTCTTACAATGGAGGTCATCACCTCCTGATATTTAGCCACAATGGGAGCCATCAATGGGGTCACCCAATTAAGGGTGAGAAAATCCACTACCAGCTTCCAAGTCTTTCTATCACTTTTAAAGACCGGCCAGAGGGCAGCATTATTGGAGCTGACTGATTCACCAAAACCCCTTGGCTTAAAAGCTGATCAGTTGTTTCTTTCTGGTTGGTTTCTGCCTCTTTTGGATACCTGTACTGCTTCTGGGGTTGGGGACCGGTGCCTGTAACTAGGGTTTCTGCCTCAATTTTGCCACATTCTATTTTATTCTTGGCCCACACCTCCTGATGTTTCTCTGCAATTGCCAAAACTTCTGGGGGGCCATGTGGGTCACTCCAGTTCTTCAGATGCCTTAAGGGCTGCTATGTGGTAGCTCGCTGAACTCTTCACTGGCTCCCATGGTGTGCCAGGAAGGATTTCCCATGGAAACATGTTAGCAAAATCAACTAAAACTCTTAATTCTCTCAAGACATCAATTCCCAGGATCCCTTCTTCTCCCAAATCCATTGACCCAAATTGCCCTTTATTTCTTCTTTACCCTACCTGATACAGAATGTTTCTGCAAAAGTGAACAACACTGTATGCTTCATTAAATCCCTGTAATGTTAATTCCAGCTGGAGATTCAAACAGATTCTCATTATGGGTACTCAACAAGGAATAACCGGCACCTGTATCTAACAACAAATTCTGTCCGAAAGCCTCTCCTTCAAACTCCACATAACCGTGAACCTCCTCCACCCATCAGTGCCCAAATCAGGGGGGAGCTCTGGGGTGTCTTCCCTTTATGCTCAGGCAGCCTTAGCAAAAGTTCCAGGGTGGACAAGTTTCCTTTGTACCTTAGGAGCTGTCTCCACCCACCAAGGTTCAAGGGCTCTTCCCTGATTTTTGTAGGGCCTGTCTCCCTTCTCTTTCCTTTCTCCCCTGTAGCCCTTGCCTTCCTTTAAAGTCTTATCTGGGAGGGCTATTGCTTTAAATGAGGTTGCTTCAGGCACAGCCACAAATCCTTATGGCCATGAAAATAAACAGCTCTGGGCCCAATCCTTATTTTATTAATTTACCGCTTTTCTCAAAACTGCTTCCAAGCAGGATCAGCAGCAACATTCTTTATTGCTAGGCAACCATATCTTCAAGGACAGTAAAATACTTTCAGTAATGTAAAGCCAACTCTGGCTTTAACCCTTCACTTTCAAAACAAAAATGCACAAAAGAAGAAAAACAGCTAAGGGAGGGGAGTGAGGGGGAAGAGAGTGGAGCGGAAAAATGGGGAGGGGGAGAGAGAACAACAACTTAGGAGACAAGGGAAGCTTAAGCCAAGAAAAAGTACAGAAAGAAACAACAAATCTAGAAGTGGGGGTCCATGGACCAAAGCATCTGGGAACCAGTACCCTTACCCTCTATCCTGGCTCTGAGATGAGAGAGGGAGTTGCTACCACATCTGCCGGAGTGAAACTGGAGGTGCCAGCTATCCTTGCCAGCCATCCCAAGGCTGTGCTCTGGGTTAATGGGCCAACCAATTTCACTGCAGCTCTAGCTTGGTCAGGGGAGAAGGGCTTGACCTCTACCCACTCTTCCCCTCCTTGGTTACCCCTTTGGGGATGAATCTTCCTCACTGTGGGGCTATGGGCATGGGCATCGGCAACTCTTCCAGAGTTTCAAGCAAGGGACCATACTGGACTGCCCAGAAGTACCCAAGAGAAAAGGAACCTCATGGGGATTATCCCTCTCATACTTGTAATGAGAAGGATACAAGTCAAGATCCTCCTCTGACCCATCCCCCATTCCTAAACTGTGACTCCCTCAGATCGCAGCTACCATTGCATTTTGCTCTCCCAACATGGTTCTGAGAGCACAACGTTTTGTCTTACATTCCCTGTGACATTGCCTGGGTCTTATTCTGGGACTCCTGTGGTAACTCAGCTAAAACCATTGCTGCAATCCATATTCCCACACTAATCCAGGTTTCCCATTGCTTACACAGCTGCAGGAATGCTCAGGGGCTGATAAAGGCACCACGCTTTCAAAATCATTATCATGGTCCTGTACAAAATCAATCAAACTGTTTTCCAACACTATCTCTAACTTTCCAGATGTTCCCTTTCCTTCTGACATATTTTCTCACTCGACCAGACTTATTAGCCTGAGCCCTGAATCACTTGCGGAATGTATCCATAAATCAATTTAGGACTACAACATGGAAAATTACAGGATGCAACTATGCTCTCCTGTCCCCTTCCCTCTATTGAAAAAAAACATACTATTTGCATAAATCGTCCCCTTCCTCTCCATCACTCCTGGCAACTGGCTCTCCAGATCTGTTACCCGTGGTTTCTCAGAACCCAAAGCCATGGTAACTTAACTGTTTCTCTCCAGGAGGTATCAGGTGTAAATTAATAGGGGACAGAACACTTCTGTCTGAGAAATCATTGATAGTAGCAAGTGTGTTCATATCTAAAGCTTCAATTTATTAGACTTTAAGCGCACACACACACACAAAATAGGTTTAGGACAATCCTTATATAGTAAGCCACAGTCTGAGATGGTTTTGAGCGATCACCAGCCAGACTTCCAGGGGCCTTCTTTCCGTCCAGCTGATGGGGAGTTTAGATATCAGCTCCTTGCCTGAAGAAAAGCTCTCTTGGACTGCTCCAAAGCATATTCTTTCACCTAATTGTTTATAGCTAACTTCAAACAAAGCACAGAACTTATAGTGACACTTAGTAGGTCACCAATACTCCTAATTTCAGCAAAACTATTCATCTCTTATCAAAATATTTCTAGTCATAACAACAATGTACCAGGGTCACTTAAACCATGGTTGTTATTCACTAACTCTCTTCCATAACTTTCTGTCTCAGCCTCCCATTCTGACTAACAAACTGCAAATACACAACTGTCTGACCTTGCCTCATAAAGGCCCATAGGCGCTGACTTCCCCTCTGCCTAGTGGGTGCTCAACCCCCCCTGCTCTGCCTCTTCCTGCCCCTGCACCGCCCTCACCCAGACCCCATTCCACCCCCTTCCCTAAGTCCCTGCCTCTTTTCCACCTCCTCCCCTGAGCGCTCTTCCCCACTCTTCCCGCTCCCTCCCGGAAAGTCCTAAGTGCCGGTTAGGCACTCTGCAAACAGTTGTTAGGCGGCGGGGGGGGGGGCGGGAAGCGCTGGGAGGGAGGGGGAGGAGTGGTAACGCAGTGTGCTTGGGGGCAGGGCCAGCTCCAGGCACCAGTTTACCAAGCAGGTGCTTGGGGCAGCCACTTCAGAGAGGGGCGGCACGTCCAGCTGTTCAGCGGCAATTTGGTGGACGTCCCTCACTCCTGCTCGGAGCGAAGGACCTCCCGCCGAATTGCCGCTGCAGATTGCGATCGCAGCTTTTTTTGTTTTGTTTTGGTTTGGCTGCTTGAGGCGACTAAAACCCTGGAGCCAGCCCTGCTCAGGGAGGGAAGGAGGCGGCAAGGAGTAGGGAGCTTGGCTGTTGGTGGGTCCGGAGCACCCGCTAATTTTTCCCTGTGGGTGCTTCAGCCCCAGAGCAGAGTCGGTGCCTATGCAAAGGCCTACGATTATTCCTCACTATGAGGTATTTGGTTTTCAGCTGGCACTGGTTCAACATACAAAATGTCTGACTGCAGTACTGTCAAATTCTGGGGTAACACTAGGAAACATATGCTCACCTTTAAAATGGTCACAAAAAGGAGACTGAGTTCCATAACCTGGCAAACAGATGGGCTCCAGTCTTTACACCAGGATTTAGCAAATCTGATTTATCTGAAGTCCCTTGGTTTTAAGCATGTGCTTCAGATTAAGAACATGCTTAGAAGCTATCCTGAATAAGGATGCTTTCCTAAATCAGAGCCTATGTGCAAATAAGTTATTTTTTTCCTCAAATCAGATGTGGTGTTGTTTTTTTAAACAGCTAATGACATGTACACACACACACACAAAACACAACCAGGCTCCAATCCAGAAAAAAAATATTTATGCATGTGCTTAAATTTAAGCATGTGAAGTAGTTTAACGGATGTCATTGGGGGGGGGGGGGGCGGAGAACAAGCCATGTTGCGTTTATGGTGCATAAAACTTCTTAACCAGATAAAATCTTTATTGTTTTGTGCTCCAGAAATTCATAAAAAAAAGTATTATTTTTAAAATTTACAAAGCAGATTTCCTACCGTGTTAATACCATGTGTGCTACTGACACTTTTGTCTAAACTGAAACTAAAAATAGGGGCTTGTAATGAAAAGTCTGACAACCCCTTAACTTTAGTAGTGCTACTAAGCGGCTATTATAATGTCACTGCAGAAATGGGACCAGACCCAAAAGACAGACTTCTCTCAGGTCATATGTCCCCAAAATACTAAATTGCCAACCATTAAGCTCAATCTCATTCCTGTTTCTGTGCCCAGAGAGATGATCAAGCATGCTGATGAACAATTTGAACCATGCCAAAAACACCATCAAAGCTCAAATGCACCAGCAGAGCTGCTTTTCCAGGGGCATCCTTCTGGTTTTCAACAACACTATTATGATGACAGTAATAATCCAAGTGCATCTAGCTATTAGGGGTTGAGGAAAGAGTTGTGTATCAAGTAAATACAACCCCTAGACGCCAAGTGTTGTACAGCAATCCATATGTTTTAGGTATATGCATTTAAAATGTATGAAAGAGTAGAGATGATTTTTTTTTTTTTGGCAGCAGGGCGGGGGGCAGTTCTGAGATTTATATCTGGGATAGTGAGAAGGGGACTTCTCACTTCAATTTTGAGATAGCCATGGTCAAGAAATACATGTGACATATTTATAGACCCTTCAAAATATATCTGGGTTCCCAGGTATATGAATGCTACTAACTTGATTTATTCAAATTCTAGTTAATACATTAGCTTTTTACTTGTTCTGGACAGGAGTGGTCTTCTCAAAGACCTGGGAGTCTGTTAATTCTTTCACTCCCCCTATTAACCATCCTGTTTGGGACTAACCATCCTGTTGACTGAAGAGGGCTGGCACTCCCAGATTGCTCACTGGGATAACTAGAATGCAGTATGAGACACTCCCTCCACTGACAAGTGAAAATGTTGCAAGCCACTTTAGCTCAGATTGCAAAGGACTGTAGTAGAGTTTAGAATTTAGATTCCTCACATGGTATTACACTGCATTATCACCAGATTGCTGGACTGGTAGCCTTATATTTCTTCTGGACAGGATATACTTCCACATATATAATAATGGGATTGATATAAGTCATTCTGATGCCATACTGAGGTGTGATACCAGATATTTTGTTGCTTTTGATTTTAAAATATATTCTTAAAATCATCATGTGTTCAACTTGATTTTAAATGTACAAACCTCTAAACGAGCTGTACCTCATTCCTCCAAATGTTGCTGGTAATTCGTGGTCCTTAGCAGAGTACACGTATCCATGCTGGAAAACCCAAGCTGTTCTCATTGCTGTTATTCACCTGTGAAAGTATATCAATTAATTTAAATTGACATGTGGCAAAAAATGAGCATGAAGGACTGTGGAGATATGCTTTATGTTTTATGAATCAGAAATACCTTCCTGGCCAGATTTCCTTTAGACAGTTAGAATGCTTTAGAACTAGTCATTTCTTTTGAGATAAGATTGAGGGTAAAATCTAGCAACAAGACCTGACACCTAGACATTACAGGGCTGGTGTAAAATGGTATAGTTCTATTGAGTGATTAGCTGGTCCTATAATCTCTTAATTAACATGCTTACCTAATCACAGTTGACCATCTCCATAACCATGATTAATAGTAGTAATTTTGGAATTAGGTGTGTTGATACATATTATAGGGTGAACCAAGATTTTGCCCTGTGCTTTGGTGGTTTCCAAAGGCAGTGGTTCAGAGGCATTGCTGTGACTAGAGTCCCCAGAATGAATTCTTGATGAGTCAGCTCGAATTCCGCCTGCAAGCTCCTGGAATGCACACACCAGAATGGTAGCTCCATTGCCTTTGGAGAAAATGTGGTGTGCTCAACACTGCACCAAGACAGTAATGCTAGCTTCTGAAGAGGAGGCAGAACCTTGCCACTGCCATCCACTGATTCTCCAAGATAGCTAGCAGCCTATGGGGCCCAACAAGGGCCAGGGATGGCAAACTTCAGAATCTAAGCAGCTTCTGATTCTAGAGCAGGGGGACAATGTGGGATATTATCTTGCAACCCCCACCCTAGTGTAACCCAAGCTCTCACAACTGACCTGATCTGGGGTCTGTGTACATTGCAAGTGTTAGGTAATCAATCTGTGTGTAGCCCAAAGCCCCCATGACCTCTGTTGCAAGCAGGAAACATTATATAATCAAAGTGTCTGTAGACCCACCAAATCTCTTTAACTTAACCTGTGTCTGTTAAAAAGGCATTGTGTAATCAAGAAGGCATTCTATAATCAAATGGGCATTGTGCAATCAGAATGAAGATTTTAGCCAGACAGCCTGTGTGCATTTTAAAATAGCTATGTGAAATCTGCATGTTCCAAGAATGAAATAAATGTATATAAATGTAACCCTTCTGCCCCTCTAAGTTGGCAGCAACAAGGGCCGGGTTCAGTATCTAGGGGTTCTGTTTCAATAATGCAATGCAAAACTGGCTCGAGCCCCCACCCAGTGACCTGGGACAATTACATAACATCCCCCTGGGCGCCTCTAAGAGGCAATACTTCCCATCTTGCAAGCACGGAGTCTGAGTGTAGCAAAAGCCTTTTAATAAAGGAGGGAAACAATGCGGCATCATGTTGGGGAAACACCACAAACAGGATTCATAACACAAACCATGAGCAAAAGACCCACTTCCAAGTAAATTTGGCTGTGTCCTTTTCCCCTCAGGGTCTTAAGTCCAATCACCCCAAAGTCCAACAACCCCAAAGTCTTTGTCCCTGGTCCGTGCTGCCCCAGAGTTCAAAAGTTTATCTGCAGAGTTTTACCCTCCCAGCCTGGGTGGAAATGGGGGGGGGGGGGCACGGGGTGTTAAGGGGCACCTTATGTGGTCCGAGGCCGACTGCCCCACCTCTCCATGGAGTTCTGCTGCAGCCTTTACCACAAATGGCTCTGCTCTATCAGCCACGCCGCGCCGCTCCTCCAGCCATCCCTGCAAACTGCTCCACTCTGCTCCCCGTTCTGTGGGCCGCTCCAACCATCCCTCAAATTGCTCAGCTCTGCCAGCCGCTCCACTCCACCAGCTGTCCCATGAACCGCTTCAGCTGACCCCGCAAATGGCTCAGCTCTGCTCGCTGTTCCGTGGGCCACTCCAACCATACCACAAACTGCTCGGCTCTGCCAACTGCTTAGCAATATTTCTTCAGGCTTCCCTCTCCCCCAGTTAACACAGTACTCGGTGATCTCAGCTCAGCAATTTTAGCTCTTTTAGTGATTTCAGCTCTTAGTGATTTCAGCTTGTAGTAGGGGAGCCCCAGTGCTGGTGCATCATTGGCCCAAAGTGAATTCAGCTCAGTAACTTCTAGCTAGACTCCTAATGGAAGCAAACTTAGCTCTGCTATTCAACAGTGGAGAGAGGTGGTAGTGCAATTTGTGTTCCAGGCCCTCAAAAGGGGCCCATACCATCAGGTACACATACCTATCCCCAACCTCTCTCAATTCACTGGGTTTTGTAACCCATGCCCCTTGTCTGGTGAGTCCCTCTGTCAAACAACAGTTCCACTGGCCTTGATTCACAGAATCAGGGTAACACCACTTTATTCTTCCTGCCCCAATAACAGAGAAACTGGGGATCCCACACCAGCCAAAGTAACCACTTTCAGTTGTTGTTGTCCCAGGCGAGGCAGGTGGGTGTGCCTATGCAAACAAGATCACCCCATGAAGTTCTTGTCCACCCTCGCCATAATTCACCACCAGATGTCAGGGTAGAGCTCATCCTGACTCTGCTTACATAAGGAATGACTTTTGTGGTGTTCAGGGGAGATGGGACCTGAAACTACAGAGAAACCAGCTAGACGACCGCGTCTCCCACCAACCTAGGTAAGGGTAAACCTACTTTGTCTGGCCTGTAACTGCTTGCTGTGCTTGGCTCAAGACTGTTAAGTATTGGTTACTGTTGTTAGGCGATAATAAAGTAGGAATTCAAACTTTGCTGTCCCTCCCTCTTTTCCCCATATTTTGAGGGTGACACTAGGCACCTGTGCTGCAGTCAGCAAGAATCTCTCCCTTACAAAGGGCCAGAACTGTGAGGTCCTCCATTCAATCATATTTGGTCCTTATTCATTAATTTCATTTGGCATTTACCTGAGTAACTGAGAGAAATCTGAGTAAGGACCTCGGGATTTGATCCCTTGTTTCCAAGATGGAAGGAGTTAGATTAATGTTTCTAAATCACAACATGTAGACATTTGACTTTGATAGCTGTGCAGCATTTAAACCACTCCATTCCTTTCTGTTCCTTTCTTATTTTTCACGTATAAAGCTAGTGCTTTCATATTTTTCTCACCCTCAAATTAAATGTCTGGATATCATCTCTGATAAGGGTTATGCCAATTGAGGAACAGTGTTGACTAGCAATTAGATTGTCTTTGTGGCCTGTGCTTTATTTTCCATTTCAGTTCTGAGCGAGCATTGGTGCTTCATGGACAGCAAAACTGCATGGGATTTAATGCTAAAGACAAATTATATCACTGTTGCTTCAAATTATAAACAATGAAGATCCTGTTTTCTTTAAGTTTTTCTTTATTTCTTAAGGAAGTCCATCATATATATGAAATTTAATTTTCAGTTCCATTTTATTATGATAAACTGCATATAAGTTAGAGAGATATTCATATCTACTTGCATGTTAAAATCTAACCCAGGTTAGTAACGACCAGAAATTATGTGAATTTAGCTGGTTTTGATTGCCGCAGTCCATTTCATAGTGAACAAGTGTGCACACCACATTTACCACCTCTAATTTCAGTCTTAAACAGAGGCTGATGATACTGGGTGTGGAGTCTAGCCACTCACTCACTCCTGGAAGTCAGCGTTGGAGTATTTTATTATTATTATTTGTATTAGCTAGAGGACATATGAGATTAGGGCCTGGTTCTGCTAGGCATTGTACAAACACAATGGGAGAGTTCCTGTTCTAAGATGCTTGCAATCTAAACAGACAATACAGACAACAAACAGGAGGGGAAACAGAGGCAGAGGAAGGTGAAATGACTTGCCCAAAGTCACATAGGCAGGTCAGGAGCAAAGTCCCTTGAGTCCCAATCCAGTACTCTATTCATTAGTCTGTATATCTTCTCGCATAAAAGATCAATCTAGTAGCTGTGAATATTATGATCCATGGATGGATTTCTATTATGTGAATGCCTATGTTCTGCAGAACTAGATATGACAATCTGACAACATATATGATGAGTTTGAACTAAAATAGAAATCCCGTTTTTGTCAGCGGAGTATACATTACAAGCATTTAAAAGAGAGATGGCATTTAAAACAAGAGTTAGGTCAGACAGGTTGCACATAGAATTTCACAATGCTGAAGGATAGAAGCATGTTAAAGTACAATAAGAGCAGGTAGGAGTCTAAAATTTTCAATCTGGAAAAATTATAAGAAACCAGCATGTACAAAAAAAGACTCTAAAATGATATAATGTGATAAAAGTATAGTGAGACATTATGATAAAGGAGACAGAGAAAAGAGACGTGGCATAAAGTACTATAATAATGTGATAAAGAGAGATGATGACATTGTCATATGACAAGCAGGGAAGAAATAAAAAAGGCATTTGAGTATGAACTAAAAAAATGTAGCATAGAAATGACCAGGAGGATCCTATATATATATTTTAAAATGTGTCATCTCCTAACCGATCAAGACACATTTTTCCTTTCTAAGCCACCTGACAAAAATTCAGATCATATATTCTGCCTAGTTACTCTCACAGAACATCCACATGGTGCATGTAGAGAGAACAGCCAATCAGAGTTGTATCAGATCTTTGCAGCTGTTGTATGCACATGTACTAAAAGTCATCATGAACATGGGGGAAAGATACTAAACAAAACAAACCTTCTGCACAAAAAACCTTAGACACCTCATTTACCTTTTTAAAACAGACTTTGCTGTTTTGAATTAAGGGTGCTGGAACAAAATTATGTTGTTGAACTGATAATATTTTACTGTTCATCTGTGCAACAAAGGGTGGATATGCGCAAGTGATGATTTAATTGTTATTGAAATTAATATTGAATGTTAAAAATCACAGTACTGGGAAAGTTGTGTGAAATCTACAGGCTTAGTTCTCAGGGCCAAATTTACATGGAGTTTTGGGTTTGTACAAAGATGATGTAACCCACATGATTTATACAGCAGCACTGACTTGGTTTCTCAAGGGGAAGACAAGGAAAGCAGTGGGGATGAGACCTGGATCTTGGTTGGATCCAAGTCTCTGCATATGTGTAGAGAGCAGGGAAGGCCAACTCAGCTAGAAGGACCCAGAAATATCCAGAAAGGGTGTGACAGTTATTAGACATGGTCAGTAGCTATTTCTGAGACTGTGTAGGAAGTTCATTGTTGGCAACCAACCTGGCAGGTCAGATCCCCGTCATCCACTGAGAGCTGAGCCAATCAGAGTGTGGGGAGGGCAAATAGAGATTATAGATTCAGGAGTTAAAGACAGTACTGTGTCAGTAGCTGATAAATGCAGGACTAACATATGTCTGCTGTAAGGGCTGGGTCCCAGTCCTTGTACCATTTAGGCTACTAGCTACAGACTTCTGTTTCACCAGCAACTGAGAAGACCAGTAAACTATTAACCCCGGTGCTGAAGTGCATCTAGCTATGGAGATCTCCAGAATGTTTTCTGACTGGGTTCTGAAGTGTTTGAAGGGACTGAGATGCTGTCATTTCGCAAGCTCTGAATGGTCCAGCTGATAAACATACATAAAGACTGAGAAATCATTTCGGAGAAGATCAGCAGGGAATGTGTTTTCATGTGTGTGCTAAAGTATAGAAATTATGTTAAAATCTTATACTTGAATGTTTGTAACAGAAAAAAAGTGGGAAACTCTGTATGAGAAATCAGTAGATTTACTGTTTAATAGCTTTTGTTTAAAAGTTATTCATAGTATTTCAAATATTAATTACGTTATCTACAAGTTACAATGTGTTTTTCTGCGCATTAAATGTTTGTATAACTAAACAAGTGTATAGCCCAAACTCTTTGAAATTGGGAATTTCCAATATTTATTTACCAGGGGTTTTCATACAATAGCCCTGAAGTTTAACTTTGTGTGAGGCTTTTTGAAAAATCCTGAAAAGCCCAAGCTCTCGCCTGTGCATCAGCAAAAGAGTAAAGCTGAGAGGCAGGAAGACAAGGACTCATGGTATTATTCTGAGTGGAGCTTTCCTTTTCACTGTGTGGGTACACTCATGTTGAAACTCTTGGGCATGCAAAACTGGGGCAGGGAGCTCTCGGGAACATCCGTGTGACATTTCTGGTCATTTCCGTTAATTATTTATAATACTAATATAAAGAATATCATAAATAAGTAGGGTATGATTTTCAAAAGCACTTGGCATTAAACCTAACTCTACAACCAGTGAGCTCAGTGGGCTATTTACCCCTTGATACTTCAATGGAATTAATACTAGGCCCATGCTTACATTTTGAAAATCCATCTAAGCCTGTTCAGAATTTTTTTTTCAAATTAAAAAATATTCTAAAGAAAAAAGGAACATTTGGTTAACTAAAACTTTCATGAATAATGTTCTCATTTTTCAATCAGCTCTAAATCCCATTCATAGTACCTAACAGGAACAGCAGTCAACCTCATAAGTGATGTTGATATTAGATTAGCCTAAAATGGCTATGGATAAGTACATAAAAGACAACAAAATTCTTGGTGTTATTCTACTGAAGAAAATGGAATGACATGAGGGACGAATATAGCTCAGAATGTCTACAATACATAATGGAAATTGAGAATAACTGAGTATTTGTAATTCTTTATGTGCATAAACACCCCAACTAGGGCCTTTGGGTTAGAAAAAACCCTGTGTGGTCACTGCGCCTAATATGGAACTGAACCCAGCTTTCTGGATGTGATAAGGTAATAAAACTAATTGTGCTGCCTCCACATTACAATAGGGAAAATCTATACAATTCATCAAGTGTACAACACTGTCCCTAACTTAATAGAACCACCTCTGATGAGATAGCATGAATGTAAACATATTCCCACAATAAGTGATATGGCGTCTGACATTCCTCTAAGCTTCTGTCTCTGCCAGTGGAAATGAATTTTTTAAAGCAAGTTGCGTGTTGTATCTTTGGTCTAATAAAGTTCACATAGCAGCCAACATACTGTTAAAGTTTAAAGGCCAAACAAATGGTTAGCTTACCTCCCAGTACCTCTGTCTTGCTTTAATTTTAACTGACAATAGAATCAATGCTGCAAGAGCAATTTGAGCTGGCTATCACACGTGAATGACAGTTTAGAGTTGCATACTTTATAGCACAGGCTTACGAAAACACGTGCACGTATTTTAATACCAAGAGGCCCGAGCATTAGAGAAATAGAGGGGGGAAAAAGCAATCTATGAAAGATGAACCTCTGCCTTACAGAAAAGAGCTGATGGGAAAATTTTCCGTCTAACCTGCATTTCAATGGAAAATTGGGTTTTCAATGGAAAGCGTTTCTTTGCCAAAAGTGTCTGCTTTTCACAGAATATTTTGATTTTTTTCTTGAAAAAACAAATGTCTGAAAACCAAAAATAGTTTGGCCAAAAGCAAATACCAATGCAGTAATCAAGAAGGGCTTCTGGTAGTGTTTTTTTTTTTTTTTTTTTTTATCAGCTATCATGGGCTTGTGGTTCCTCTAAAAGGGGAGGTTGGAGTGAGCTGAATCCCCAAGTTAATCTTTCCAAAGTGAAGGGAGAGAAGTTTTGATGGACCAACAACTGGGGGATGCTTATAGGTATATGCTGAAAGGGGTGCTGAGATAGTGTGTCCTAAAGCAACATGTTGGTACAGCCCTGGAGCTTCTGTATCTTAGATAAACTAGTGAAAGAGAAAACCTTTCGCACTTGATGATCAGTGCAATATTATAACAATATGTACCTCCTCATGCTTATCCCATTAACCTCCAACCCTGTGTCTAATAATCAAGAAAGGAATTAAAATCACTACTACAATTCAGAAGGAATAGAAGTTTGCTGTCTGTCTGACTCTGACTATACACTCCTATTATAGAAAACCTACCCAAATTTAAGAGCAATAAAACAAAAAACCGAAGCAAACAAAAACCAAACCAAACAAGAAAACTTGTATGTAGAGATTCCTTTGCCTATTGGTTTGAAAAATAAATGGGAGAAGGGAAAAAACAAACAAATCAACTAAAGAAGCCCCTGAAATACGACCTACTTTCTGCCCAGCATTTAAGCTTCCAGGTTTAATTTTAAAAGCCTTCTGTGCATTTGGGAATTGTATTATCCACTGATGAGTAAGACTAAATATTGAGAATGCAGAACAACTGACGGTGTTAAAAGTAAACAGATATTTTTCCTCTGGAAGTTGCTGCTTGTGTTGCGGCTGTGAATACTGATATATCTTTTGACACTGACAGTGATGAGTGGAGTGTAATTTCAGTTCAAGACAACAGACTCCAAGGTCAAAAGCAATCCTCTAAAGATGAATCCCATGGCAGCATGTAAGTATCTTGAATTCCTTGACATGGAAAATAGAGTAATAGACTACACATATTAATTTATAGTACTCTGTATCTTTGCTCCTTTTCTCCATAAGTTTACATTACATTTAATTTGATTGAGACAGTGATTGCTATGGTTGGACTTGGGGAAAATGGTAATAAAATAGAGGAAGGGGCATTACTTGGCAAAGACTTGTGATATCATGGCAATTAGTTTATAAACTGTGCAATCTGAACGTCAAGTACAATGCACAACAATAAACTTAACTGGTCCTACAAATTTATGAAAGATGTTACATATTTTATGTGCTTATAGATTGCACATAATAGGTCTACACATACGATAAGATGTCTATATGTAGTCAAACATATAATGATATCTCTATTATATAAACTTCTAATAGTTAAATTAAGCAGCAAATGATCAAGCATGGGCTCTCCAGCTGTAGATCTGTTAAAAACTTCCCCAGAGGTCTGTGATACCACATCTCACTACTTGTATAGATGAACACTATACAGAGCATCAAATCTATTAACATGGCTTCCTTTGCTACAGTGGGAGAAGATACCCTCAGTAGTACCTTCTCCTTATAAACATTGGTAGGGTAATGGGAAGTGGAGGAGCTAGGAAACATCCTGATCTCTACTCCCCACAACCTTTTTGTCCTTCTCATAAAGAGAGGGAAGGAGCAGAGCTTGTGGCTAGGCAAATCCTCCTTACCAGCTAACAGTGGAGGCTTTGACTGATCACTGCTAGGAGAATAGCAATTAAGATGATGGTGCTAGCTGGGATCTGCAGACACTGGAGGGGTGGGGGAGACAGGAAAAGAGAAAAAGGATAGGGGGGAGGAAAAAAGAAAGGACCAGAGCTGGGATGGGAGGTGAATGAGGGAGAAATTTGGAAAAATAATAGTGAAAAAAGAAGGAGAACTGGAGGGTCAGTAGGGAGAAATTTAAATAATAGTGTAAAGAGAGGGAGACAAAGAACACTCATAGGAAGATACACAAATAGGGTGTGAGAAAAGGAAAGAAGGAACACCAGAAACTAAGGGCTTGTCTATATATGGTCATCCGAGAAAATTAATCTGAATTAACAAAGGTGTGAATCTGAAGTGGATTAGTTAAAAAACATTAAATCCCTGTGTGGACACTGTTATTAAGGCTATGTCTACACTACAGTCTACGCTACACTACAGTCTACACTACACCTTTAAGGTCTCCCGTGCAGCCGCTCTTTGCTTGCAAGAGAGAGCTCTCCAGCTAGCATAATTAAACCATACCAAACAAGCAGCATTAGCTATGTCAAGAGGAAAGCTTCTCCTCCCGACAGCACTGTCCACAACACTACTTTTGCCATTGAAACTTATGTCAGTTAGGAATTTTTCTCACATTCCTGACCAATAAACTTTTACCAACAAAAATGGTAGTATAGACAAAACCTAAGAATTAAAGTGGCCTTACTGTGGTTTAGCTTAATTTGTGAATTTTGTAAAGTGGTATAACTAATTAGTGGTTTAACTAATTCGCTGCAAATTCACACATTTAGTTAATTTGGATGAACATTCCTGGCTGTCCCTGTGAAGACAAGGTCTAAAAGAGAGAAGAAGAGATGAAAGAGTTAAACTTTACTCAGTGTTTTCTACAGCATTTAGGACAATGGCACTCAATCTCGATTATGAGCCTTAGCTGCTGTTGTAACACCAATAAATAATAAAAATTAGTAACTGAGGAAAAAGTAAAGACGGAAGAGAACAGGGAAATAAGGTAGTATAAAGAATAGCAGATAGAGTTAGTTAAAACATTAAACTTAATTTAATAGAAACTTGAATGACATGAAATCACAATATAATACACTTTTCTAACATTATGTAATAAATATTATCATATAGGGTTGTATAGAGAGAGTTTCCTAAAATATTCCTAAACCCAAAATAAAAGAAAAATGTTTTTCAGACATTTACCTTTAAGATAAAAGGATAAAATGTCAATTCTGTCAAGGATATGTCTGAAGAGCAAGGTTTTTTTTTTTGTCCTTGTCATGTACCTAACTGTACCCAAAATACTATGTAGTTTTAAAAAAAAATCCAGTGAAAGAAAATGGATCTCCCACAAGACTTTATCCTCTCCCTGAAAATAAATTTTGTACAACATAGGTTAGAAAATATTGTCTAACCACAACACTTTTGTTTTGTTTGTCAGGACTGTACTCGAAAACCAAACCAAAATGCAATAGCAAGAGCTTGCATCCCAGCAGGGATGCTAGGGCATGGGAATAGTTTTGATTGAAATGTAGATTTTATTTTATTTCTATAAATTGGGGAGGGGAGGGTATAAAATGGTAAAGGATTCCTGAGCCTAGGATATGAGAGATTCATTCTAGATAACGATCTTACACCAGTTCTAGCATTTCATTTTTCTTATTAAAAATAATTCAATTATAACTAGAAATGGTTTTAGTGCTCTGAAGATGCCACAATGTACATGCTGATGTGTGAAGCACCTTGTTTGTTCTCTGTAGCCAACACAGTCAGTAAGAGTGAAAGCTTCCCTGTATTGCTTTGCCAAAGTGCATAAATCTTCACCTGGAGGAATGGTAAGGGAGTAATTCAGCCTCCGATGCCTATATGAATTCAGCCTATAATTCAGCCCACACCATGAAAAGATTCCTACTGATTTCACTGAGCTTTGGATCAGCAGTGTAACCTTGGCCTGTGTGCTGAGACTACCAACCAGGATGCTAATTAATGCCAGTTGTGGTTTTAACATGAAATTCTTCATCTTTTGCCAGCTGTATTCCTCCCATTGCTCATGTCAATGCTGACAAGTGCCATGGCTTTGTGTTTCAGTCTATCGTTGACCTATTTGTATTTATTGCTGTATGCTGCTGCTCTAATAATTTCATCTTACTTTTGTAGACTCTACAGAAGATAATAGACTGAAGTTCGCCTTAGGCTCATGAAATTAAGATTTATTTCTTCTTTAAAGGCAAGCTACCTCCCCAGGTGCTTTCCACAAGTAATCAGAGTTACAGTCAAGATATTGAAATAAAACTTTTGGCATCACATGGGCAAATCAAAATGTAAACTAGGGGCACCTTTCTTTCCATTTGGTTTCTATTTATCTGTAGGCACTACACCATTAAACTGTTAAAGAACCATGGGTAAGGCAGTTTATTAGCAAGCTGATCACTTAAGGGCCTTATCCAAAGCCCATTGAAGTCAGAGGATTTTTTCCATTGTCTTCAACGAGCATAGAAGCAGATCCTTTTAACACATTATTACAAAAAAGAAACATGGATTAGCATGAAAAATCAATATCCCAAACCAGCACTTCTGTCAGTTCTCAGTCTATTTCTCTCATTCATGCCTACTGGCTTAAAAAAAAAAGTAAGGATGAAATATAAGATAATATCCTCATTGTTACCTCTGAGAGAAATGGCAGGTGTCTAGAAGACCTCTATTTGGTCAATAACTTTTGGTTTCCCCAAATTGGACATTATTTGCTTGTCTGTTTTATACCTTCTAAAAAAAGATTGAAGGCCCCAATTACATAAGGTGTTGCGTGATTATTTGCTACTGTTGTTATATATTTGTGTTGCTGAAGTGCCTAGAGAGTGCAACCAAGGTCAGTAGCCCATTGCACTATGTTCAATACACACACATAAAAAAAATAACCAGACTTTGCATTGAAGAGTTTACAATCTAAAAAGACAATACAGAAAAAGGGTGGAAGAAAGTCCGTATTCCTATTTTCCTATTTTACAGATCAGGAACTAAGACAGAGAGATTGATCTGACCGAGGAAATTCTGTGGCAGAGACAAGAATTGAACTTGCCTTAACAACAAAATAACCAGACTGTCCTTCCTCTCCTGTGAAATGATGAGCACCGTTATTCCCCATTGATGAAAGGCCCATGCTGGGACCCTCATCCCAACAATGGATGTGACTAAATCAAGCACAATCAGGCTTTTTATTTTCTTCTATTTTTTTATTGATCCATCTTCTGACTTGTTCATAGGGATATTTTCCAAGTCACATTTTGTCTGCTTCTTACTGTATGCCTCACGGATTCTGGAACATCTGGCCTGAGACTATTATCTCCTTTGCAAGCATCAAACAACAGAGCTGTCCCAGTCATGCCTCCACTTCCTAAAAGACAGATCTCCTTTGCTATATTTAAATAAATGAAGGATGTTCAATAGTGCCACCTCCTGGCAGATTGCAGACTTACCATTCTGATAACAAATGTGAGTTGCACCTAACATAATTAATAATATTAATATTAAAACATGTTAAAATCTGAAAATCATTAAACTGTTCCAGGACCCTCACATTTACAATGATTTTGTCCTTTTTGCTGGCCAATACCCAGAGAGTAAAAGTAACAGGATATGAAAGAATGAGGGGCAGAGAAATGAACTTCCTTCTGGGTAGAACAGTGACCACAGCCAATACTTTCAGCTCAATGGCTTTATGATGCTGTATGGAATATGGGTGACCATTTATTATATTATTAACACCAATATTATAAAATTTCACTGATTCTTACCAGATATGCCATGTAAGGTATCAGTGAAAATGTTATGATTTGCCAAGTATGATAATCTTGTTTATATATTTGTATCTTCTTTGTATCATGAATTACAAATATGTGTGATAGATCTGTATTGTGCTGTGCTTCTGGATGATGCCCTGAGACAGATTGGCATCAGAACTATCCAGCCTGTATATGGTGGTCTATCAAAGGCAATCAGCTATACAATTAACCCATTGAGATAATCCACCTTGTGAATCAGCAAGACATGTAGGGGCATGCTTGTGGACAGAGAACTCTAAGGCTTATCCATGCCCATGTGCGTAAGTTTGTGTTTAGGACAAAGAAATACACACCATATGGCAACGGATATAAAAGGCAGCTGCATCATCTCCATTTTGTCTTCAATCCTGCTTCCTACCCCTGGAGCAACTTCTCTACAAATTGAAGCTCTGAACAAAGGACTGAATGATCCATCCAAGCTTTGGATGTGTTCCAGAGGGACTTTCAAGCCAGGAAACTCACCAATACCGCTAAGAACCTGATATATGTACTTTGAAGTCTTATGTATATATCTGACTGCTTTGATAATTTAACAACTCTCTTCTTGTTCTTTTCTTTTATAACAAACCTTTAGTTTTACATGCTAAAGGATTGGCTGGCCGCATGATATTTTGGGTAAGCTCCAAACTAATATTGACCTGGTATTGTGCCTGGCCCTTTGGGGTTCAGAAGAACATTTTGTATAGTGAGCAGAGTTTTTAAATAACTCATCACCTTACTGGACCTAGGTTCTGATTGGGAGCCAGAGAACTGGAATGCAATAAAGGGGGTTGTGTGATTTCTTTTTTCAGCTTCTTGATAATCAGTGTGGGGGATCAGCAGCACAGTTTGTGACTGGTCGGTGAGTCTAACTTCAGTAGTAACCAACAGTTTGAGGAGTATCTGCTTTCCTTTTGCAGCCTGCCCTGGCCTGGGCATTTTCAGTGAGGGCTGCCCCAGGCACTTCGGGTCACAGGCTTGGTAATTTATTTAGTGTTTGGGCTGTATTTCTTATGCCCTTCACTAGGCCTGACTGAACCCTCACTTTAGCGCTGGCCTTCTTTCTTTCTAGGCCACACATCTACACAAGCATAAATACTAGCATAATTGAGACCTTATTATTTTTAATTTTGCCCTTTACAAAATATTTTAAATACATAATATTAATTTTCATACTCTCTCCCCTTATTTTTAACATTTTATGTGTCTTAATTATAAAAGTAGGTGTTTTTTTGTTTTGTTTTTTATTTAACCTGTTCATTTATTCAATGCTGAACCCTTGCCTATTATAAGATGAGGGACACAGGGATGATGGAAATACTCTTTCCTTCCCTTCAGTCAGGACTCAGCTGACATTTGATCCCCTCAGTGGTTTGGGATTACCCTTTCCTCTACCTTCCCTGACCTAAACTAGCTTCTTTTCTTCCTCTGCCCTAATCCTTTATCCACAGGCAATTGCAAGCAAAAAAATTGGGACTGCTTGTCTGGGCAACTTCCCTGGGCTTTCTCAGACAGAAAGAAAATAACTCCTAATCCTCTTTTATCAGTGTCCTTTAAATCCAATTCATCTGATCTGTTTCTCTGAGAGTCAGTTATTATAAGTACAATATGGCCAACCAGAGTTTCCCAGATGAAAGGGGATGGGCATCCTTCCCACCGTTTCATCTTGAAACGATGGACCTCTCTTTCAACGCACAGAAGGACCATCAGGAGGAGGCAATGAGATATGAAACTGTTGGCTCTGTTGAGGTCAGAGGCCTCTTACAGAAATAGGAGGAGGCCTTCCTTAACTCTGTCTTAACACTGCACAAACTAGCCATCCTACTTGTAGTCCATTTGCAGACCTTCAACCTGGCATATGTATATATACAGGCCAGTGAACAGCAGATTATTTTGGGTCATCATTACTGTGAGGTGACAGTAACTACATTACTTAATGCACATGGCAAAAACAGTGCAATTGTAGGTATTTGCCCTAAAGGGTAATACGCTATCCGATTTCAAGAAAATCTATGAGAATAATGTTATGTTCCTTCTCAAATGATGTATACTGGGGCTATCAGACCTCAGAGTTTTTTGTAATCTTTATAGTAGTATATATTTTCAGTCTAAAATGTGTTAACATGACAGAAATATTAGCAAGTCACAACTCATCTTATGTCTTATTTTTACTGTATCATAAGGCTGTAATATTTTTTCAAAAATGCATCTGAATTCCCCCCCCCCCCTTTCCTCTGGTAGTTCATGAAATTCGGAAGGCAAAAAAGGCTACACTGATGCAGAGAAAAATCTCAGCCCTCTACTATATTGCTGAAGATTATTTTAGTACTTTTCATTTCTCCTGTTGTCTTCCTTTTGCTAGATGGAAGTCTATTATTTAACATATTGCCTCTCAGATAATGCCAGTAAGTGCTTTAGCCTAGTACATGTAAATACTTTTCTATGTGTACTCCTTGGTGGTATTGATAATACACATGCCAGTCCTGCAAACACTTACATGCTTGCTTATTTTTATTCACGGGATTAGTCCCACTAATTTCAATTTGAGTATCTGTGTTTTTAAAGTGAAGAATGTGAATAAGTGTGTGTGGGATGGAGTCATTAGGATAAGAAATAAAAGTTATATCGTATAAAAGCGAATCGTATATCCTTCCATTAACAAGTGCAAATTGTGTGGGTTTATTTATTTATTTAAACTGGACATAAACCAGGCTGGGCTCTGTTTAAATATTTAAAAAACAACCTTTCCATATGCAAACAGATTTGAATGAATGAATGAATTGGTCTTAATTTTTACTTAGCATTTAATGTATTCCTTCTGTATTTTTATGATAAAGACTGTTTATTTAGCATCAATAGCCGAATTATAGCAGTTCTGATGTTGAATCATAAGACTGTAGTCTAATAAAGAATGAACAAAGAATATCTTGCAAGCAGCTGACCAGTAAATTGAACATTTTTGCTGGATGATATTGAATTTGTGATGAGCTCACATATTGTTGGCTTCTATTTATTAAAAAGGATTTTTATAGACAGCGTGCCAATCATCCAAAAGCATGGTTGAAAATAATTGTTGGATTGGCATATTAATGATCACAGGAGACTGATGTAAATGTCATGAACTATTGGGAAAGAATAAACTGAGCACTAATGCTACTCCTCATCTGTTCCCAGTGTGCACAGATAAAATTTTTATCACAACAAACAGAATGGTAGTTTGCATGAATTATTAAATCATATGCATACAAGAGGGTTAGTAATTAAACAGGAAGACTTACTGAGGATTATCATAACTGACAATGACTAGAGCCTGCAAAGTCCAGCTATAAGTCAAGAGACTAACGTGTATGATTGCTTTTAATTTGTATGACAATTTGTGAGTTATTAATTTATAACACTTTCAGATATTGCCACTGGGGAGTAGAATGTGCAATTAGTCTTTCAATGTGCATATGTCAAACATGCATAATAAATGTTGAACATATAGTATTATTTATATGCAATCATTTGTGTGTGTCGTAATAGGAATAAATTTATTGCAATCAGCTGTTTAACTCAGAAACTTAGTTTAAGACAACTTTGTTGTCCTTAATGCATTATTATCTGCAAATCCTTATAATATGCCTTCTGTTATTCTGCTATATATTTTACCTGCAGAAATTCTCAAGGGCTTTTTTTTTTTCTTTATTGCAGTGATGAACAATTCAGAATTCAGCGTTAATGTACTTAATTCCGATTATAAGGCCTGTGACATTTAGAATAATACTAGTGATCCCACTGGCATCCGAAGAAGTGAGATTTTTACCCACGAAAGCTTATGCCCAAATAAATCTGTTAGTCTTTAAGGTGCCACCAGACTCCTTGTTGTTTCTGTAGATACAGACTAACACGGCTACCCCCTGATACTGGTGATCCCTATTCAACCAATTATGTGCACAAAGTCACAGAATGTGCTAATGTGCAAAAAAAAAAAAAAAAAAATAGAATGCATTTTTTCAGTTATTTCCACACTAAGAAAAACAAGAGCAAATGAATATATGTAGAGATGTATGAGTATTAAAATATCTGCTACCTACTTCTATAGTCTAACAAACATATATTGAAAGAAAGCACATCTCAGCATGAACTCTATTTTTCACAGCTTATGTGAGCCATTGATCAAGGCCAGGGCACATAAAATTCCCTTCCTACATACTGACCATCTAGTTGGGGAAATGCTGAGGATGGAAAAAAGCTACCAGTTGCTAGACTTGTCACTTGATGAGTTGTAAAAACTTTGTCTCATTTATACTTCCTCATTGCTGTACTGGGAAGGGTTTTACAAATCTCTACCAGCTATACATGTGTACAATAAAATTATGGTGTCCTTGTGGTTATGCTTCTTACCTTTGTATTTTATTGTTATGGTCTCCTTGCTTTTATCACTTTAGCTTGCTATGTTCTTTTCTACTTTTTTTCGCCCTTATCAGTTGATGTATCAAACAGACTATTCAGTACTTAGTCACCCTCACCTCTGTTTTATATTCTAGGTATCATCCAAACCACCCACAAAAGCACTTTACAATTACAGAAAAACACAGAAGGATATTCTTATAAATACATATGTAGACAGATTGTCAACAAACAACAAAAGGGGTGTTGCTCTCCCACTGATGCACATTTTATACAGTAATTACACTTAATGTATGACAAGAAGACTGAACATGTATTGCGTGATTGTTCTCAGCCACTGCCATGTAAATTAGAACTGATCATAAAAAATCCAATAAAATATTCTTTTGATTAGAATTTGCTGATCCATCAATACCGAAATGTTTGTGGAGATGGTTTGATTTTGACAAAGTTGCAATGGAAACTAGGCAGGGTTCCAGATTTGTTTGCCAGATTTCTGTCATAAACCTGCTTGATTGCCTTCCAGCTCATAACACAGTTTATCATTCCAAATCAAAATGAAACCAAATTTTGAAATACTGAAATCCTAAGAACATAAGAAAGGCCGTACCGGGTCAGATCAACCGTGGCCAATGCCAGGTGCCCCAGAGGAAGTGAACCTAACAGGCAATGATCAAGTGATCTCTCTCCTGCCATCCATCTCCACGCTCTGACAGACAGAGACTAGGGACACCATTCCTTACCCGTCCTGGCTAATAGCCATTAATGGACTTAACCACCATGAATTTATCCAGTTCTCTTTTAAACTCTGTTATAGTCCTAGCCTTCACAACCTCGTCAGGTAAGGAGTTCCACAAGTTGACTGTGCGCTGCGTGAAGAAGAACTTCCTTTTATTTGTTTTAAACCTGCTGCCTATTAATTTCATTTGATGACCCCTAGTTCTTGTATTATGGGAATTAGTAAATAACTTTTCCTTATCCACTTTCTCCACATCACTCATGATTTTATATACATCTATCATATCCACCCTTAGTCTCCTCTTTTCCAAGCTGAAGAGTCCTAGCCTCTTTAATCTCTCCTCATATGGGACCCGTTCCAAACCCTTAATCATTTTAGTTGCCCTTTTCTGAACCTTTCCTAGTGCCAGTATATCTTTTTTGAGATGAGGAGACCACATCTGTACGCAGTATTCGAGATGAGGCGTACCATCGATTTATATAAGGGCAATAATATATTCTCAGTCTTATTCTCTATCCCCTTTTTAATGATTCCTAACATCTTGTTTGCTTTTTTGACCACCTCTGCACACTGCATGGACATTTTCAGAGAACTATCCATGATGACTCCAAGATCTTTTTCCTGACTTGTTGTAGCTAAATTAGCCTCCATCATATTGTATGTATAGTTGGGGTTATTTTTTCCAATGTGCATTACTTTACATTTATCCACATTAAATTTAATTTGCCATTTTGTTGCCCAAACACTTAGCTTTGTGACACCTTTTTGAAGTTCTTCACAGTCTGCTTTGGACTTAACTATCTTTAGCAGTTTAGTATCATCTGCAAACTTTGCCACCTCACTGTTTACCTCTTTCTCCAGATCATTTATTAATAAGTTGAATAGGATTGGTCCGAGGACTGACCCTT
The DNA here is from genome assembly GCF_027887155.1 of Malaclemys terrapin pileata. Classification (NCBI taxonomy): domain Eukaryota; kingdom Metazoa; phylum Chordata; order Testudines; family Emydidae; genus Malaclemys; species Malaclemys terrapin. The sequence goes on along the minus strand of NC_071506.1, from coordinate 93,001,647 downwards.
GGGGAACACCACTAGTTACCCCTCTCCATTCTGAGAATTTACCATTTATTCCTACCCTTTGTTCCCTGTCTTTTAACCAGTTCTCAATCCATGAAAGGACTTTCCCTTTTATCCCATGGCAGCTTAATTTACATAAGAGCCTTTGGTGAGGGACCTTGTCAAAGGCTTTCTGGAAATCTAAGTACACTATATCCACTGGATCCCCCTTCTCCACATGTTTGTTGACCCCTTCAAAGAATTCTAATAGATTAGTAAGACTCGATTTCCCTTTACAGAAACCATGTTGACTATTGCTCAACAGTTTATGTTTTTCTATGTGTCGGACAATTTTATTCTTAACTATTGTTTCGACTAATTTGCCTGGTACAGACGTTAGACTTACCAGTCTGTAATTGCCAGGATCACCTCTACAGCCCTTTTTAAATATTGGCATTACATTAGCTAACTTCCAGTCATTGGGTACAGAAGCCGATTTAAAGGACAGATTACAAACCTTAGTTAACAGTTCCGCAACTTCACATCTGAGTTCTTTCAGAACTCTTGGGTGAATGCCATCTGGTCCCGGTGACTTGTTAATGTTAAGTTTATCAATTAATTCCAAAACCTCGTCTCATGACACTTCAATCCATGACAGTTCCTCAGATTTGTCACCTACAAAAGCCAGCTCAGGTTTGGGAATCTCCCTAACATCCTCAGCCATGAAGACTGAAGCAAAGAATCCATTTAGTTTCTCCGCAATGACTTTATCGTCTTTAAGAGCTCCTTTTGTATCTCGATCATCAAGGGGCCCCACTGGTTGTTTGGCAGGCTTCCTGATGTACTTAAAAAACATTTTGTTATTACCTTTGGAGTTTTTGGCTAGCCGTTCTTCAAACTCCTCTTTGGCTTTTCTTATTACATTCTTGCACTTAATTTGGCAACATTTATGCTCCTTTCTATTTGCCTCACTAGGATTTGACTTCCACTTTTTAAAGGAAGTCTTTTTATCTCTCACTGCTTCTTTTACATGGTTGTTAAGTCACGGTGGCTCTTTTTTAGTTCTTTTACTGTGTTTCTTAATTTGGGGTATACATTGAAGTTGGGCCTCTATTATGGTGTCTTTAAAAAGCGCCCATGCAGCTTGCAGGGATTTCACTTTAGTCACTGTACCTTTTAACTTCTGTTTAACTAACCCCCTCATTTTTGCATAGTTCCCGCTTTTGAAATTAAATGCCACAGTGTTGGGCTGTTGAGATGTTCTTCCCACCACAGGGATGTTGAATGCTATTATATTGTGGTCACTATTTCCAAGCGGTCCTGCTATAGTTACCTCTTGGACCAGCTCCTGCCCTCCACTCAGGACTAGATCAAGAGTTGCCTCTCCGCTTGTGGGTTCCCGTACCAACTGCTCCATTAAACAGTCATTTAAAGTATCGAGAAATTTTATCTCTGCATTTCGTCCTGAAGTGAAATGTTCCCAGTCAATATGGGGATAATTGAAATCCCCCACTATTATTGAGTTCTTAATTTTGACAGCTGCTCTAATTTCCCTTAGAATTTCATCATCGCTATCACCGTCCTGGTCAGGTGGTCGATAACACTGCTCTACAGCCAAAATGCTTCTGAAATAAATGTAGTCGAACTTTACTAATTCTGGGTCACTGACAATGAAAATGATGCTTAAAATTGTTGATTGGCTCTAGTTTTCAAGATATGCTATTGGGTCAGTATATACGACCCTAGACCTGGGAATGGCGGAGGATAAGTGAGCTATAAAGGGAAGGGATCTCAATTTAAACCAGAAATGACTAAAATACATCTTTGAATGGATCTAGGAATAAATCTATGACTGGGTTTGGACAGTACTTGCTTTTTAGGCAAAACAATGAATGATGCAATCTGAAGCTGGTATTGCATCATGTTATTCCTAGAAGTCATGGATGATGCAATCATAACGAAGCTTACATCACTCTGCTGAACAAATTGCCCTATATCAGCTCTAGAAATCATACAGTGTCGTGCTCTCTTATTTGTCAGTGTTTGATTTTGCAAAGGGACACATTTCTGTTTAGCCAAAGTGAGCAGAGATGCCTCGTACTTGTGTGAACAGTGCAGATAACTTCTGCTATGTTTGCGGTGAAGTGACTTTTGCATCACAAAAGCGCAGTATAACCACTATGGTTAAGAAAGCCTATCACCTTTATTTTGGCTGCAAAATTGGAGATCAGGACAAGAGGTGGACCCCACACATATGCTGCAACACTTGTTGATGGCAGCCTTCAACATCGTTCACGATCCAGATGAGTGGAGACTGTTCATTGATTTATCGAAGACGAGTCTTCAAACTGTTTTACTGCATAATGGCAATGTTTTGCCATCAATTCCAGTTGGTCATGCAGTCCATATGAAGGAAACCTATGACAACATGAAACAACTTTTGAGGTGCATAAACTATGACCAACATCAGTGGCAGCTTTGTAGCGATTTGAAGGTTGTTGCTCTCTTGCTTGGTCTGCAGACTGGATACACAAAGTACTGCTGTTTTCTCTGCAAATGGGATAGTCGTGCAAGAGATTACCACTACATCAAGAAAGATTGGCCACTCCGACAGTCATTGGAGCCTGGGAGGAAAAGTGTTCAGCATCCACCACTTGTTGAATCAAGGAAGATTTTGTTACCACCCTTACACATCAAGCTGGGTCTGATGAAGAACTTTGTCAAGGCCATGGACAAAACACAAGCAGCTTTCAAGTACCTCCGTGGAAAATTTGCAAGATTAAGTGAAGCTAAGATAAAGGAAGGTGTCTTTGTTGGTCCTCAGATTCGTGAACTTCTTCGAGATGATGCATTTGACCATGCACTGCGTGGCAAGGAAAAGACAGTATGGAAAGCCTTCCAGTTAGTGGCAATAAATTTTCTCGGAAACAACAAGGCAGACAACTACAGGTTGTTGGTGGAAAACCTCCTCAAGGCATACAAAAGCCTTAGTTGCAATATGTCACTAAAGGTACATTTTTTGCACTCTCATCTAGATTTTTTTCCACCGAACTGCGGAGCAGTGAGCAACAAGCACGGCGAGCGATTTCACCAGGACATTGCAACAATAGAGAAACGCTATCAGGGCAAAAGGAGCCCATCAATGCTTGCAGAGTATTGCTGGACAGTGACAAGAGATGCTCCATTTAATGAATACAAGAGACAAGCCAAGAAGCGCTGAGAAGACACTGAATAGGACTAAACTATGTACATAATAGTTTTTTGCCTTTTGTTTCATAATACATTTTATTTATATAACCCTTTTGCTGATTTTTAAAGTGTTCCATAAACAGGACAGGTGAAATATTATCATGTAAAGCAACCATAAACACATGAAAAAAACTAGGTTACAATTTATGATTAAAACTCTACTATCTACACAATATACATAGACATAAAATGTAAAATCTTAAATATCTTAGAGACAGTAGCCAATCAGTTGTTTTAATTGTCATATTTGAATTCAACACATCAAAATACATAATAAATAGTACATTTTATCTCTGAAGCAGGCGACTTCTCAAAAATTGTAGACCAGTGTAATAGATCCCTAATGTTATATTCTTATTAGAGCATGAAATTTCTATCCATACAGATTCTATGGAACATGCGGATTTGCTTAAGATTTTTACTTCTACTTTTTACTTTTACTTCTATCTTCTGCAAAATATAATTTCCTTTCTCCACCCAATTTTAGTGAAACCATAAATGTTGTTTCTCCAAATTTATGTTTGTTTAACAGATCAGTCTGGCTTAGTGGTCAAGCCTTCAAATTAAGGACCGGAATCTTCCTCACATTGAGCACCCTTACTCATGTGAGCAGTCCCACTGAAATCAAGAAAGTAAATAAATCCTATAATGTAAAGGCATTATGCCTGTAAGTGCTATTTAGGGCTTATCTACACGGCTACAGCAGATTGCACTAGAGTGGTATGATTTCTAAAGCATTCTAACAGCCCCACGTAAATGCTACTGGTGAACTCTAAAATATATCTATTTCAGACTGAGATTATGTTAACGTAAATTAGATTTCTTTTAGAGCACACCAGCAGGATCTGCCAAGGGCAGTTACAGTATATTAGTGTTCTTTACAAATCATACCAATCTGGTATGTTTGTCGCTCCATATAGACAAGCCCTTAGAGTGAATAAGGGTTGTAGACTCAAATCCTAAATAATGGCCTTTAGGTTCCTCTGAAGTGTCTTACATACTAACTTCAATCAAGGCTGTGTGGTTCTGTGGATAAAGCAGTAGAGTAGTACTCAAAAAAAGAGGCTCCTAACCTACTGTGTGACTTTGGAAAATTAACTTTCTCCCTTTGTTTCCCTCCCACCCTTTGTAGTAAGATGAGGCCCTGAAACAAACTTTTGTATCAAAGGCCCAGTCTGAGGCCTGAAGCCTGAACCAAAGTACTTCCAGGTATTGCTAAGCAAAAGCTGGGTTGTGCACCAGAGGCAGGCCCCACTCACAGAAATTGGCGAGAAGAGGGCTGCTAGAAGCAGGTGCATCCACACGTAAGTGCTAATAAGAGGAACTTGTGCCAAGATGACATCAGAACACTCCACAGAGATAACAAGGAACAGGCAGGTGCATCTTAAAGACAGGGTCAAAAGGACAACATGATGGATAGATTTATTTGAACTGACATGATCAAAGAGGGAGACAGCTCCCAATGAGTCAAGGGGCTGTACTTCAAAACATCAGTAGGGATGAGTAATCTGTCCTGTAACTGTATAAAAGTAGGTCCTGGAGTGCACATCTTTGTCTGGCCTAGGGGGCAGTGGAAAGTCCTGCCACTGACTGAGCCGGTCCATTGCCAGGAGGCACAAATTCGTAGTATGTCTTGTAGAGTCTACGGGAAACTGCTACTGTGCTTCGTTTGACAATAAACCTGGCTTGGGTTCTTTTGTACCTTACTAGAGTCTGTGGTCTTTGGGGGTTCTCTCGGGGTTTGCTCTGTCAGCTATCTGCACAGAACTGGGGCAGCACACAGAGGGAACATGTATGCAGCCGACTGTTATCATTGAACAAGAGCAGAGCAGCACACCGGTAGCTACTGACAACACCCTTTGTCTGTGTTGTCTACGTAATTAAATGCTTGCTGCGGTATGGGCTGCTTTTTGATATGAGACTGCACAGTACCTAGCACAATGGGCCCCAATCTCCATTGACATCTCTGTCCTGAGAGTCACAATGATGGCACTTAATCTATGGAAGACCTGCAGGTATGTTTTTAACAGAATAAATGATCACTAATTAAAAGGTAATATGAAAACAACAATCCTTTTAAAAAAAGGTTTCTTCTATCAAATATTTTACTTTTTATGCCCAGCTGTCAAGAAAACTTTATAAAATAGGTCTGATTTTTTTTTAAAGTTTGTAATGCTACAAAAAATGAGTTTCTTTAATCTGTATTTTGATATGGTACGTAGCGCAACTCACTTCCTTGCTCCTGTTTACAATGCTGCCCCAGCCTAAACTGCAGTACTGATTTCCACCAACCAACAAAGGAATAAGAAGAACAGGAGTACTTGTGGCACCTTAGAGACTAACAAATTTATTAGAGCATAAGCTTTCGTGGACTACAGCCCACTTCATCGGAAGTGGGCTGTAGTCCACGAAAGCTTATGCTCTAATAAATTTGTTAGTCTCTAAGGTGCCACAAGTACTCCTGTTCTTCTTTTTGCAGATACAGACTAACACGGCTGTTACTCTGAAACCTGTCAACAAAGGAATAAGAGCCATCTCTACCACTTATTACATATTCAGTTATCACTTTGCTGGATATAGGTAATTCTCAACCATGTGTTTACTGATGTTAAGGGGTTAATTGCACTAGTGCACATTAGATTTGGTGTTGTTCAGGATTAATTTGAATGAGTGGATGAGAAAACTGTCTTAACTAGCTTGAGGTTATAGGATTTTATAAAGGAAAGAATTTATGCTCCTGAAAGAAAAAAAACTCTTACTCTCGCACAAAAAAGTCTATATAATGTCAAAGGATAAATTAGTTATGTCAGAAAAAGCCTAGGATGTGTATAAATACAGATTATCTGAAGAAACATTGTATATTTTTTATGTATTTTGAAGCATCCAGTTTCTTAAAATTTCCCCAAATTTACATGTTATCATGAAAATGGTACTGTTTTCATTTTATATACATCTACTTAGATGCTGATCTAAATGTGTGCTATATCAAAAGCCTCCTGATGAGTGTCCTTGAACTTCTCTAAACAGGGCCCACTGACATAAAAAACGATAACATCCACATTAAAATGCAAATGAACATGCTGTAACTGCAGGCGAAGATCATTTTATACAGGTGTTTAAATATAACAAGACCTTAAAACCAATCCTTGAGGGAAACCTTGCAGAGTAGCTGTTGCCTCGTTCATCAGCCATAATGTTTTCTGTATACATTACTTTATAGTACTACTTATGTGGTAGTCCCTAAGCCTTACAGAAACAATTGTGCTAAATCAAATAAAGAGGACCCTATTCCTCAGCAGTCACCTGCATTAAAGTTATTAGTCTTGGATGTAGTTATGGCACCAGGTCCAATTTATTTTTCTGAAATTTATTCCAACTTTAGAGATGTTTTTGTGAAAACTTGAAATGTAACTTTAGAATACCCATTCTCTCTGTTTGTGAAATATATTAGTCTTGTATGAAATGGTATTGAGTTGGCTTATAGTCAAACAACCAGCAACAGATAATGGCATAGCTATTAATAACAACATTTTCTAAAATATATAGCAGGAGGTCAACAATACTAGCAGGAAGTTAAAGTATGAAGAATTTCGTACTGTCTATCAGCCAATATACGTGCTCAGGAGCAACTTTGGTATTACACTAAGCTAATTTTGTAATGAAAAGATTGCAAGTAAAAAGAAATCACACCGATCGCAATAAACTAACTGAGTTTACATGGCCAACAGTATTTTCTTTGAGATTAGACAATTTCAAAAGCACATTCACTTTTTAGAGATTGAGATAATGCACAATACCAAACAATAAAATTATAACCGATGGTAATTCTGATATCAAAGGCATGTATAGCAGTATAAAAAATCAAAACCGAAGCTGAGAAAATCATAAGTTCATCAGTACAAAAATCAAATAGGTTCAAACCAAAGATGAAAGCTCAGTAACTTAATACGGTAATATGTGATTTAGTATTTTTAAAAGCTTATTTTATATATTTCTAAACTATCGATCAGGTATCAATGGAGAATGTAAAACCTGTTATATATGAACCAGCCTTAATGATGGCCAATAGCCTCTTTTGTAGGTTCCAGATAAGAGGCAACATATGATGATGACAATCTCTATCTAAGGGCTAGATTATTCCTTTACATCCCATATGACATATTGCTCTATTCAATTTAGTGAGCTGGCTGTACTATCAGTCAAACAGAAATTTGATATTTTGCCAGATCTTTGCTTGAAGTGTGTAAAAATGTGAGTAGTGTCAACTAAATGCCTCAGCATTAGCTGAAGTAACTACTCTGCCACGTACTCCATATACTCCTACCTTGTGCAGTAGTAAGAGCTTCAAATCTGCTGTGTATTTCTCTGAATGAGTAAAGTAAGGTAGCTTTGGGAATATCATTAAAAGTTGGAAGACAGTGTTGCTGTTTTTTAACTGGGAAGGAAGAGAGCAAGTTGGCTTGTGATGTCCAAATGGTGGTTGATCAGCATAAAATAACTAGAAAGCAAAAATTAGAAATTTATCCTAAGGATTCTAAGTCAGGCTTCTAGCAATCTGGATGGGTTTTCTTGGCTTTAGACCAGTTGAGTGTCCTTCAGCAGTCTGTATGAAGTCTGACACCATTATTTGAAAATGTTCATCTGTTTCACAATGCTTTATATCCAAAACTGAAGTTCTAGAAGTAAAATGTCACACATTGTATACTCATTGCAATGCTATTTGTCTGAATGCTCTCGCAGCTCTCAGCTCCATGCTGGGCAAAGTGAGAACGAACAACACTCTGAGTATAAAGGTACTGATGACGATGCTGGGACTAACTGAAAGGTTTTTCTTTTGTGTATGTACGAATTGTGTCTTTCTACAGAGTGCTTTAAAGCTTTAGTAATTGTTTTGTGGTGGGTTTTTTTTTTTTTTTTGATTTAGTTTTCCTTGCCTTAGGCATTCCCTAAGCAGTCCATGAATCATTTAAAAGAGAAACGTTCCCCTTCTATTCCCAAATAAGAGATCTAGACAGGTGTTTGCCTGATGGCAACCTATTGTGGAGAAACCACTGCTTTCTACTGTTCACCTGGTGGCCCTATTCTACAATTTTGTCCTTAATAAGCCCAATGGGTTTCCAATTAAATTGAAGATTGAAGACACACTTAAAAAAACCCAAAACAACAAAACAAATCATATCGACCTAACAAGCTGATGTCAAACAGAAAAGCTTACATGTCAGGAGCAAATGCAGCGGATGAAATGGAATTAATGGAATAAAACTTAGGACAAGACTGTGCACATATTGACAACATGTCCCTGATTTCAGGATCTCTTCCAGTGTGCCCGCCACCTAAACGACTGTGGAGGCTTTCAAAAACCAGTAAAATCAATAGCAGCCTGGCTAAGTAAATGTTTTACTTTAAAGAACACCTTCAACCTGACTGACCAGGCCTGTCAGATATTGACATTTTGGCCTACCTATAAAGCCTCCTAATGTGTCCTCATGCCCCAACACAAGTCTCACACTCCAGCTTCTGAACCATCCTTTGAGTACATCTCCCCGTCAACCTACCAAAATTGTCCGCTTTCCATAACAGAGCTGTTCCTGTTTTTCACTTCTAAAGGCTATTCCCATCTTAAGGAGGTTGCAAGCAATCTTACTCCCTTAATCCAGATACAGGGACCACTCAGAACTGTAGTTCTTGTGCTCATCAAACTAAGTGTGATTGAAATTCCCCTTTCCCTGCAGCAGCCCAGCTATGGAGGGAATGCATGCTATATACTCTTGCATGCTGAGGATCTCCAAAGGCCAGTACCTTAAAGTCACAATAAAGCCTTACAGCACAACACATCCTTATACTTGCCTTTTATTTCACTAGGCAAAACCAGGGTATGTTCCACAACAACAGGATACACCTTTGCATCTCTGACAAGTATCTTTTGCACTCTTATCTAATGACTACAGAAGGGGACTTATTGCCAGAAGGACTCCTGGCTATTCCACTGAATCATTGTGTGACCTGGGAAGTCACTTTCTTAGTCCAATAAATATCTTATGTACATGCCTCAAACATTTTATACACCTCATCTCATACAAGATTTTTTGTGTGCACTTTGCAAATACATTTCAAAAAAGCCTTAGGCCATAACTACTTTCTGGGTAACTTTAATTCTGTACTTAAATGAGTGTAATTGTAATTATGTGCCACATGAAGGTTTTATGAGGTTTAATTTATATTCGTGAAGCGCTTTGAAATCTTCAGATTCTGCAACTAGTATGGCATATGTGCACATTCATTGTAGAAGACATACCAAAGAACACCTATTCCTTGCCATATCATTTCTTGTTCTTAGGTTGCTTTTAGAGTCATAGACTTTAAGGTCAGAAGGGACCATCATGATCATCTAGACTGGCCTCCTGTACAATGCAGGCAGCAGTATTTCACCCACCCACTCCCGCAACAAATCCCTAACCTATGTCTGAGCCATTGAAGTCCTCAAATCATGGTTTAAAGACTTCAAGGTACAGAGAATCCTCCAGCAAATGACCCGTGCCTTCATCTAATTTCAAGTCTAAACTGCCTGATGGCCAGTTTATATCCATTTGTTCTTGTGTCCACATTGGTACTGAGCTTAAATAATACCTCTCCCTCCCTGGTATTCAAGGCCGGCTCCAGGGTTTTGGCCGCCCCAAGCAGCCAAACTAACAAACAAAAACCCCGCTATCACGATCTGCGGCGGCAATTCGGCGGGAGGTTCTTCGCTCCGGCCATATCACATTGGCAGTTCATAGTCATCCTGAGATCAACCAATACTCCAAGGTTCTTCTCCTCTGTTACTTCTAACTGATGAATCCTCAACTTATAATAAAAATTCTTGTTATTAATTCCTAAATGCATGACCTTGCACTTTTCACTATTAAATTTCACCCTATTACTATTATTCCAGTTTACAAGGTCATCAAGATCTTCCTGTATGATATCCCGGTCCTTCTCTGTATTGGCAATACCTCTCAGCTTTGTGTCATCTGCAAACTTTATTAGCAAACTCCCACTTTTTGTGCCAAGGTCAGTAATAAAAAGATTAAATAAGATTGGTCCCAAAACCGATCCCTGAGGAACTCCACTAGTAACCTCCCTCCAGCCTGACAGTTCATCTTTCAGTATGACTGGTTGCAATCTCCCCTTTAACCAGTTCCTTATCCATCTTTCCATTTTCCTATTGATCCCCATCTTTTCCAATTTAAATTTTCTTTATGGGGATAATTATTAACATTGAGTAATCAAAATAATGTGTCTATTTACCAAAGGTGAGCAAAACAGGAAAGATTTTTTAAATATATCTGTCACTAATAAAATTCAATTGGGAATTTTCATCCAATGCAGTGATTCAACTGGGGTCACACAGGCATTTGTGCTTGGTCCAATGCTATTCAATACCTTTCTCAATGACCTGGAAGAAAATGCAAAACCATAAAACCTGATGGAGTAATAAATAATTATAGGGACAGGTCAGTTATACAAATGCAAGGTACAAATCTAGGAACAAATAATGTAGGTCACATTTTTACAATGGGGGATGTATCCTGGAAAGGTGTGACTTTGAAAAGGAATTAGCGGTCATGATGGAAAACCAATTGAACATAAACTTCCATGAGTGGGAGGGCAAAATACAATCAATGGATGTAAAAACAAAGTAAGTATCCATCAGGAGGAGAAGAGAGGTGGTAATACTGCTACATATGGCATTAGTACTGGAACACTGTATCAACTCTGGTCTCTGCATTTCAAAAAGAATGTTGAAAGAGCCACAAAAATGATACACGGTCTGAAAATTGCTCTTTAAGTTAAGACTATGATTTGATCTTGGAGGTCATGGAATAAGTGACTTCCGCAGACCTCCATGACTTCAGCCTGCAGCGGCTGGGAGCTGCAGGGTACTCCTACAGCTCCCCAGGCTCCACGGGGGGATCCCCTGGAGCTCTCCAGTTCCTGGGCAGTGGGGGACCCCCCACAGCTTCCCAGGCATAGCTCCCAAGAAGGGCAGGGTGCTTGATCCTCCTCCCTCCATTTTGTCATGGACATTTTTAATAAAAGTCAGAGCCAGGTCACAGCTTCCATGAATTTTTGTTAATTGCCTGTGACATGTTCATGACAAAATTGTAGCTTTACTTATAATAACATAAGAAGCACTATTCATGTATTTAAGAGAAGATTAAGAGGTAATGAAATCACAGTCAGTAAATACCTATGTGGGAAGAAGTTTCTGATAGACAATACTATAATCATGCAGAAGGCAGCATAACCATATTTGTTGGACTGTATTACGTAGGAAGTCAGACTAGATCATCACAATTGTCCCTTCTTGTCTTATAATCTATGAATCACTGATTGGAAGCTGAAGTGAGACACATTCAGACTAGAAATAAGGTGAAAATTTTTAACAATGAGGGTAATTAACAACTGGAACAACATATGTAGGAACACGGTGATTCTTCATCGCTTGAGTCTTTAAATCAAGACTTTCTGAAAGATATGCCATAGCTCAGACAGAAGTTATGGGCTTGATGCAGCAATTACTGGGTGAGGTTCTTTGTCCTGTGTTATGTAGGAGGTCAGAGAAGATTGTCATAATGATCCCTTCTGGCCTTAAAGGCTGTGACTCTATGAATCTATCAAACAAGACTGTCAGAACTCTGTCCCAGACAGATGACATAATGCAACATATGTAATTGCTGTAGTCTGTGATTGAGCTATTGTAGAGCATAAATTCCTTATAATGAGAAAGGCACTTAATGTCCATTAGAGATTACAATTACACAGATACTAGAATTATCTTCAGTTTATTCATTTCCAAGGAAGTTTTTATTACACTATGAACAGCTACTTTAAAAAAAAAATCCTCCACTTTGTATATATTTATAAGTTTAGTCTTGTATTTGGAGATTGAAGTCTTCTAGGCAGTATATTCAGAGTGGGTATGGAAGGGTCAGAACTAATGCAGGTTTTTATATATCATTCAACTGATTGGCATCACCAATGTGGAGTGAAAATGTCGTTTTTAGCATCCATGTCGATTCGATATTGAATACTTTGCTGAGAATACTGACAAGGGCACTGACTGATTATTATTATTATTATTATTATTTTGTGATCTATGCATCTTGTCACTAGGAATTGGATTGAGATCCAACAATTCATTCCACACAGACAAAACTGCAGTAAGATCACTATTCGGCTTGGCTAAATTTCAAATGATAGATCTATAAGTGAAAGATTCTATTCCCATTATCAGTCTAAGCCATTCCATTTTCTTATTTTTAAAGTTGATTGGGAAGTAAATAATTATCTGTAGGCAAGATAACATCTAAATCCTGATTTTGTAAATGTTAATTGCTCAACCTTTACTACTATCTTAGCTTTTGAACCAAAATGTTTCAACTTCTCTCATGACTATAGTGTCCTTTTCAGCACTCACATGGTATTATTTCCAGTCCTTTAAAACAGAGATATGTGATCCTGTAGTGCAATATATAAACTGAAAGAGAACATAGTGAATTCATCTTCTTGAGATATAGTCAAATGTATTATCGTATTGATTAATTGATTGCAGTGAAAATCCACAAAGCACTTAACCCATGAAACCCAGATCTAAGATGCAATCAGGCAGTGGAAGGCCAATACTATGACCCAAGTCGGTGAATCAATTTTATTTATGAAAGAAGCACATTGGCATCAAAAGAGTTACTCTAAGGAAGAATTTGGTATAGTGAATCAAGGAGACAAAGTTGCATCACAGGATCCAGAGTTTATCCCTTCCATTTAAAATTCAATATACTTATTTCTCATGACTCTGAGGGTAAACAATAATAGTGCATTACATAGCACAGCTTAATCAGTAGGAAAATCACATTTTAATGATCTTATTTGTCATTTTTAACACATACCATTTCCCTTCACTCTTTGAAACAAAGTCATATTGTTGTCATATTGTTTGGTCCAGGCCATAAAAACATATATTTGTCAGTGAAAGACAGTGGCTGAATGATGTCCAAACTGCTTGCACAAGACTGGAGAGTACAGGGGAAAGGTAACTTCACTGCTCTACAGCCAAAATGCTTCTGAAATAAATGTAGTGAAACTTTACTAATTCTGGGTCACTGAGAATGAAAATTATGCTTAAAATTGTTGATTGGCTCTAGTTTTCAAGATATGCTATTGGGTCAGTATATACAACCCTTGACTTGGGAATGGCGGAGGATAAGTGAGTTATAAAGGGAAGGGATCTCAATTTAAACCAGAAATGAATAAAATACATCTTTGACTGGATCTATGAATAAATCTGTGACTGGGTTTGAACAGTACTTGCTTTTTAGGCAAAACAATGAATGATGCAATCTGAAGCTGGTATTGCGTCATACACGATATGAATTGCATCATGTTATTCCTAGAAGTCATGGATGATGCAATCATAACGAAGCTTACATCACTCCGCTGAACAAATTGCCCTATATCAGCTCTAGAAATCATACAGTGTCATGCTCTCTTATTTGTCAGTGTTTGATTTTGCAAAGGGACACATTTCTGTTTAGCCAAAGTGAGCAGAGATGCCTCGTACTTGTGTGAACAGTGCAGATAACTTCTGCTATGTTTGTGGTGAAGTGACTTTTGCATCACAAAAGCGCAGTATAACCACTATGGTTAAGAAAGCCTATCACCTTTATTTTGGCTGCAAAATTGGAGATCAGGACAAGAGGCGGTCCCCACACACATATACTGCAACACTTGTGCAACAAATCTTTGCCAGTGGTTGAACAGGAAAAGGAAATCTATGCCTTTTGCAGTGCCAATGATTTGGAAAGCACCAACAGATCATACCAGCAATTCTTACTTCTGCATGGTGTCTCCAGTTGGGAAAGGTGTGTCAAAGAAGAAAAAGTGGACTGTGCATTATCCAAACATTCCATCAGCTATACACCCAGTACCCCACGGAGAAGGACTGCCAGTTCCTGATGCACCAGAATCATTCTCACTTGAGTCAGATGTGAAAGAGGAAGAGGATGAAACTTCTGGTCCTGAACCATCAGTGTCACAGGACCCACATTTTCTCCCATCCTCCTCCTCTGAACCACATCTCATAACACAAGGTGAACTGAATGACCTTGTCAGGGATTTGGAACCACCCAAGAGGAAGGCAGAGCTGTTGGGCTCCAGACTACAGCAGTGGAATCTCCTGGCAGGTGATGTTAGGGTTTCCATGTTCCATGACCGTCAAAAGGATCTTGTCCCATTCTTCTTCATGGAAGGTGATCTTGTAGCCTGCAACAACATCAATGGTGTGATGGCAGTCCTCAACATAGTTCACGATCCAGATGGGTGGAGACTGTTCTTTGATTCATCGAAGATGAGTCTTAAAGCTGTTTTACTGCATAATGGCAATGTTTTGCCATCAATTCCAGTTGGTCATGCAGTCCATATGAAGGAAACCTATGACAACATGAAACAACTTTTGAGGTGCATAAACTATGACCAACATCAGTGGCAGCTTTGTGGCGATTTGAAGGTTGTTGCTCTCTTGCTTGGTCTGCAGACTGGATACACAAAGTACTGCTGTTTTCTCTGCGAATGGGATAGTCGTGCAAGAGATTCCCACTACATCAAGAAAGTTTGGCCACTCCGACAGTCATTGGAGCCTGGGAGGAAAAGTGTTCAGCATCCACCACTTGTTGAATCAAGGAAGATTTTGTTACCACCCTTATACATCAAGCTGGGTCTGATGAAGAACTTTGTCAAAGCCATTGACAAATCACAAGCAACTTTCAAGTACCTCCGTGGAAAATTTCCAAGGTTAAATGAAGCTAAGATAAAGGAAGGTGTCTTTGCTGGTCCTCAAATTCGTAAACTTCTTCGAGATGATGCATTTGACCATGCACTGCTTGGCAAGGAAAAGACGTCATGGAAAGCCTTCCAGTCAGTGGCAATAAATTTTCTCGGAAACAACAAGGCAGACAACTACAGGTTGTTGGTGGAAAACCTCCTCAAGGCATACAAAAGCCTTGGTTGCAACATGTCACCAAAGATACATTTTTTTGCACTCTCATCTAGATTATTTTCCACCGAATTGCGGAGCAGTGAGCGACGAGCACGGCGAGCGATTTCACCAGGACATTGCAACAATGGAGAAACGCTATCAGGGCAAATGGAGCCCATCAATGCTTGCAGACTATTGCTGGACAGTGACGAGATGCTCCATTTAATGAATACAAGGGCTTGTCTATACTTACCGCGCTGGTTCGGCGGCAGGCAATCGAACTTCTGGGTTCGATTTATCGCGTCTAGTCTGGACGCGATAAATCGAACTCAGAAGTGCTCCCCATCGACTCCGGTAATCCTGCTCGCCGCGAGGAGTACGTGGAGTCGACGGGGGAGCCTGCCTGCCGCGTCTGGACGGCGGTAAGTTCGAACTAAGGTATGTCGACTTCAGCTACGTTATTCACGTAGCTGAAGTTGCGTACCTTAGTTCGATTTGGGGGTTTAGTGTAGACCAAGCCCAAGAGACAAGCCAAGAAGCGCCGAGTAGGCACTGAATAGGACTAAACTATGTACATAATAGTTTTTTGCCTTTTGTTTCATAATGAATTTTATTTATATAACCCTTTTGCTGATTTTTAAAGTGTTACAGAAACAGGACAGGTGAAATATTATCATGTAAAGCAACCATAAACACATGAGAAGACCTAGGTTTACAATTTATGATTAAAACTCTACTATCTACACAATATACATAGACATAAAATGTAAAAACTTCAATATCATAGAAACAGTAGCCAATCAGTTGTTTTAATTGTAATATTTGAATTCAGCACATCAAAATACATAATAAATAGCACATTTTATCTCTGAAGCAGACGACTTCTCAAAAATTGTAGACCAGTGCTTTCAGCCACCTAGTCCCAGGGATGGCTGTGCTCTGAGTCAGTGCTCACTAGAAGCCAGAGAAGCTTACAGATTGCTGTAGATTATGGCCACTGGCCCCTAACTCCAAGAGTCTGTTCCAGCAGCAGGGGATTGCCAGGGTACTGGGACACACTGGGAAGAGAAAATAGAGCAGGATCCTAGAAGGCGGATTGCATATGAGCCTTTTACCATCTGGGTTTCCCATAGGTATGGAGAATCCTTAGTTGGCTGGTTAAACTGGCTTTACTGCTGGAGTGTTGCAAAGCAGAGGAGTGAACCAAGGTATTTGTTTAAATATCTATAGTTTATGAAGAAACTACACATTGGCATTGTTAATTTTATCCTTTTAATGTTTTTTCTCTATTTTTAAATAAAGAAAATAAGATAAGGAAGGATGACATAAAATGGATCTGAGTTAAAGATTATAGTCCAGTCATATGACAGAGCTGTCCACTGAATCTATTGGATACTGTTTTACTCTTTTAGCCTGTGCCATATGGAGATTCAAGATTAGAGTTTAACTCCCTTATGTGTGAACAAGACTAACTCCAAAAGGGACTGAAACTATTCAAGGTACACCTTGAAAGGTACACCTGTGTCTGAAAAAAATTGTTTGAGGTTTAAAATTATTGTTCATGATATATTTTAATTTTTACATTTCATTTTTCTTCATTTTAAAATATGTTTCAATAAAAGGATACTTCAGATTAGCCAAGATGTTCACATGTTGTTTATCTTTGTTTTTCGGAATGGAATAAACAGTGTTAAAATTAAAGAATAAATACTTAAACAATATATACCTTAAATTTTCACAAATTTCTATTGTCTCAAAAAAAATGGCAACCATCTACGATTATATTTTTTATTTAATATGGTTTTCATTCACACAGGATAGTTATTCCTAAAGTTTCAATACCTTAACATTATATAGGTGTAATTCCTTCTGATATATCCTGAAACAATTGTCTTTAATAAATATTAAACTGCTGTTGTTGAAGGTGTTATTCTCTATTTGTTGCTAGGATTAAGATCTGAGAGAAATCCAATACTTTTCCCTCTATGATTTATATTAGATTTTAGTGTGAGTTTGAAAACCTTTTCGAAAATTTCACAGGACATTTTATAAGAATTACACTATGTGAATTTGAGTATACTGTACTGTGCACAACAATGCATCTTGTGAATGTATTACATGTATTACAATATAAATTTGTGAGTTACCATTTTCTACTATTGTTAATTAAAATCATATGTAGGAAGGAAAAATCCTAGTGCAAGTGATAGATAATTACAGCTGTTTGCAAAAGAGTATTTCATAGCACATATTTGCCATGGTTTTTAAGCTTTAGAGTGGGTTGTTAGTTAATGTACTGGCTATTCACATGGCAGTGTTGTTAGAGTTGAACCCATTGTTTTAAGGTACAATGAGCCCCAGGAAAATAAATGTGTACGTCACTAAACCATCATGCACAAACAATTCATTTCAACTGCTAAATAGAGCTGTATTACAATTCCAGATAATCTAGGTAATCTGGAGGGGAAATATATTTCCCCCTCCAAATCAGGAAATGTTCTGTTCTTAAGCAAAATTAGAACCGGGGGCGGGGGTGACACACTAAATCTCTGAACATTATCCATATATGGGTTATCTGCACTGAGATGTGCACACAATGTTACTTTCAGGTCAATGGATTTGCATCCTCTTAAATACTAGGAATAAATGTGCACTTATGTGACCAACCATGGCATTATGTATTATGCAACATGCTGTATCACCTATTTGTGGAAATACTTAGGCATTCAGTAAAGAAACTGTGGGCCAAGTTGTTCCTTCCCATAGAGGAACCCAGAAATTTCATTAGACTGACTTGGCAGAACTTCCCAATGATTATTCATTCAGATAGAGGAATTTGGTGAGTTCCATTGGGGGGCATTGAAACACTGTGAACAAATAGGAGTAAGAATAGGGAGTAACAATCTAAGGTACTATATTTAGTCATACCAGTTTTTTTCCCCTAAAGCAAGGCTACAGAACCATCTAATTAAAACAGTCTATTATTTTTAGACCCAAAGTCTGACTTAGGATTTTGAACAATATTAATATTTCCCTAGTAAAATGTAACCTCATCATTATTAGCACCTATTATGTGAAACAAGCGGTCTTCACAGCAAGAGTTGATGAGACAAGAGGAAAAAAAAAACTAAGCCTTCTCTTAATAATAAGGTAGTAAGCCTTTTCCCTTTCGTAATGACATAAACCAAAGGAGAGCTGAGGTGGCAGGGACTTCTTGAAATACTTATGAATACTTGTAAACAGAATAAAGTAACATGCTAATAAATCCTTCCCCAAAAGAGTATTTTGTCTCTCTCTCATCACCATTCTTCTCTTGAGCTGTACACTTACGTTTCTTATTAACAGACAAATAGTGCTGCCTATCACATGCCACAGTGGCTGTTTGTCAAGCACACATCTTCAAGGATTCTTTACAGAGGTTCTTTTTCAGTTGGGAACTAGAAATACAGTTTATACTCTTTCACTACTCCAATGTCCATGGCAAAGTTTTTCCATAAGTGCCATTGTTTTGGAGAATGTGGGTGGATATATAGCACATACACAGATACCATGAGTAAAGCTGTGACAATAACTAATTTTTCAGTTTGATGACCAACCATACATTTAAAAAAAGGTTTCAAGTTAATACAAAACCAATTTTTTTTAAAAAATTGGAAAAAATTGCTTAAGGTCAAACAAAATACTTTGTAGACACAAAGTAAAATGTTTTGGTTTGGTTTTGAGGGGTTTTTCTTAGCTTTTATTTAAAAATGTACAAGGTAAAATTTAAAACATTGTTTCAAATTGAAAATTCAAAACATTTTGACTTTTTCAGGGTGTTTTTTTTTTGTGGGGGACAAAAATAATTCAGCAAATTTAATACAAATTTGCAAAATGTCTTAGTTGACCAAAATCTGAATTTTATGGTGAAAAAAAGTTTTATCCAAAAAAATTTCCTTCAGCTCTAACCATAATAATCTTATAAAAAACATATCAAATACTAATCCCAATGGCAATACTAATAGTTGGAATGGTAAACATATGTCCACTTTAAAAAAATCTAGTCCATACTCCATATTCAAGTACTGTACATTGAAACAGTGGAATATGTTTCATAGACATTGAATGATTACATGGCCTGAGAACTGTGAAAAGCTGGAGTTCATGGAATCTGTGGCAATAAAATTGCAGTAAGAATAAATGTCCTCATTGCTGTAGAAGTGCAATAGAATCTTCTTCTGCTGCCAAAATCCAAATCACCTCCTCTATTGGATGTCTGTCATATAAAGACTATACAGACTAGGAAGTGACTTATCTTCTCCTGTTTTTTAAACATATGTTAAACAAAATTGTTCTTGGTATATACTCCTAGCTGCTGCTCTAATGGTCAGTCTGACCTTTGCTGTCAGAAAGACAAATTACTGCTTGTTTCCTCATAATTCAAAAAAAAAAATGTAGACATTGGCCCAGGATTCTAGAAAGATCATTTTCACTTCTTTATCACCACAATTTATTTTACATTGTAATCTAGTACCTTAAAAATCTTAGCTATATGCATTAAATGGTACTAATTTAAAAAGTCCAGTATGGTCATAAAAAAAACATTTGCAAGGACGCGTAAATTAAATTGACAATAAAGTTAGTCTTCTTAAGAAGAAATACATTTTTGAGAATGCTTCTTCCCCTGCTGTTCAAGGTCCCTTTTGGGTGTTGGCTGAATGTGGTATTTACGTCATTGTAAATTCTATTAATTGACTTTCTGACATTAGAAAGAGCTTTAATTTGTATGCATACTGCCCAACCTAATCATTATGGTGTATTATGAAATCAATGGTATAAATGTATCATTGGCATACAGTTAGCCAGCAAAACTCCTGAAGTCAATGTGCTTGCTTACACAATGCTTAATTTGGCCTAGGAGTTTTGCATGTTTGTAACAGAGGCCAAAATTAAACTCTCATTCTTAATTTTCTTTCCCAACTTTCTAGCGGTGAATCTTCCATTCCATTCTTTGATAGATGTGATATCTAACTCCTTCACTGATACTTCCAGTTATCTTACTTGTCTTATAAATGTTCTTGTCCCACTTTATTTTCAGTGGTCTCCTACAACTTTTATGAACCTTCCTGCTTAACAATCTGTCCCAGCTTGTATTTAACTTGGAAACTCTGGTTTCCTTCTTCACATCTGAGGAAGAGCTCTGTGAAACTTGAACGCTTGCCCCTTTCATCAAGAGAAGTTGGTCCAGTAAAAAATATTACTTCACCCACTCTGTCTCGTATTTCATAGGTAGTTAATATTTTACTACACTCTTGAGAGTTTACAAAAGATGGAGACAAGTTCAGATTATTCTCTGATGGTGTAAATCAGCATTTTCCCATTGACTTGAAGCATATATTGATTTATGCTAAATGGGGATCTTACCCATTATCTTCTCACAATGCACATTATCCAAAAAAAACTTCATATAAGTTAGACAAATATCAATATACCATTCACAATCATACTGCAATGGAAACTTCTCAAAATAGAATGAATTTTTTTTTAAAGTATCAGACATACAAAGGATCCTAAATGTTAATAGTATTAGGAGTCAGGGTGAGATTCCATGTTGTGCCTTAGATAAATAGATTCCAAGGCCTGAAGGGACCATTCTGATCATCTAGACTGGCCTTCTATGCAGTATAACACAGGCAATAGAACTTCCCTCAAAATAATTACTAGAACATACATATCCTTTAGAACTTAGCTTTCAGAAAAAATCATCCAATCTCGATTTAAAAATTGCCAGTGATGAAGAATCCATCGTGACCTTTGGTAAGACATTCCAACGGTTAATTATCCTCACCATTAAATATTTATGTCTTATTTCAGGTCTGAATTTGCCTAGCTTCATCTTTAAGCCATTGGATCATGTTATACCTTTGTCTGCTAAACTGAGGAGCCAATTATCAAATATTTGTTCCCATGTAAGTACTTATATACTGTAATCAAGTTACCCCTTAACCTTCTGTTTGTTAAGAAAAAGAGATTGAGCTCCTTGGGTCTATCACTATAAGGCGTGTTTTCTAATCCTTTAATCGTTCTTGTGGCTTTTCTCTGAACCATCTCCAATTTATCAAGATCCTTCTTAGAATTGTGGACACCAGAACTGAACATGGTATTCCAGCAGTGGTCAAAGCAGTGCCAAATGCGGAGATAACGTAACCTATCTATTCCTACTCAAGAGTCCCCTGTCCAAGCCCCTTGAAGAGGAGCAGCATGCCATTCACAGCCCAAAGGAGGAAGCAACTAAGGTGGCTTTAAGCCACTTTTCCACTCTTTCAATCCTTAACTGCACTAGAGGCTGCAAATACCCTGACAAAAAGTATCATTTTTGCTCTGAAAACCCAGCATTCCTAGCATGCACCAAGTGTGGATCCTTGGGTGTTTTATGGAGAAGGATTTGGTCTGTAATAGAGAGTACTCTAGCTAGGAAGGAATCTGGGTACATATATTTTGAAAAAAAAATGCAGATGGAAAAGTAGTCTTCAATATCTATAATTAATTTTATGCACTGCTATCAATATCAAAACATTATAGCACACGGCTGAGTTCCTAAAAGTATTCTCTTTACCATATGTCCTGGTTTAATTAAAGCTATTGAATAAAATGTGATGAACATCTGAATTTCTTAATGTTTGGCAGAAAATTTGCCTGATAAGCACAGCTGTACAGTTAAAGTTAAGATGGTACTTTAATTCTAAACACTTATAAATTTCTTGTATTTGTTTTGAAAATACATAAGGCTTGGGCTTGCAGGGCATTTTCATTGATGTCTGGGCTCAGGATGGAGCCCAGGCTTTAGAACCCTGATAGGTGGGAGGGTCCAAGAGCTCAGGCTGCAGCCCAAGCCTGAATGTCTACACCACAATTAAAGAGCCCCTTGGTCCGGACCCCGTGAGCCTGAGTCAGCTGGCATGGGCTAGTTTCACATGTCTAATTGCAGTGTAGACATATCTTCTGAGACAAGAATGGATGACCTGATGGATTACACTATCTGATGTTCATAACAATCAATAGTGTGTCCAAGTTCCCTGATATCATCTGTGTATGTCATGATGGTACACTCTTGACTCATGAGAGATGAAGTGAGAAGATTAATAATGGAAGAGGGTTAAACAATGAATATCATAGAATCATAGGACTGGGAGGGACCTTGAGAGGTCATCTAGTCCAGTCCCCTGCACTCATGGCAGGACTAAGTATTATCTAGACCATCCCTGACAGGTGTTTGTCCAACCTGCTCTTAAAAATCTCCAATGATGGAGATTCCACAACCTCCCTAGGCAATTTATTCCAGTGCTTAACCACCCTGTCAGTTAAGAAGTTTTTCCTAATGTCCAACCTAAACCTCTTTGGCTGCAATTTAAGCCCATTGCTTCTTGTTCTATCCTCAGAAGTTAAGAAGAACATTTTTTCTCACTCCTCCTTGTAACAACCTTTTATGTACTTGAAAACTGTTATGTCCCCTCTCAGTCTTCTCTTTTCCAGACTAAACAAACCCAATTTTCTCAAACTTACTTTATAGGTCATGTTTTCTAGACCTTTAATCATTTTTGTTGCTCTTTTCTGGACATTCTCCAATTTGTCCACATCTTTCCTGAAATGTGGTGCCAAGAACTGAATACAATACTCCAGCTGAGGTCTAATCAGCGTGGAATAGAGCAGAAGAATTACTTCTCGTGTCTTGCTTACAAGACGCTTGCTAATACATCCCAGAATGACATTTGCTTTTTTTGCAACAATGTTACACTGTTGACTCATATTTAGCTTATGGTCCACTATGACCCCCAGATTCCTTTCCGCAGTTCTTTTTCCTACGTAGTCATTTCCCATTTTGTATGTGTGCAAGTAATTGTTCCTTCCTTAGTGGAGTACTTTGCATTTGTCCTTATTGAATTTCATCCTATTTACTTCAGATCATTAGGATCAACTGATCAATTTTGATCATAAGATCAATTTTGGCACAGTTTTACATTCCTATGCCACAGTTGTGGTGGAGACTATTTTTCTTCTATAACATCTGAAATCCCATACATCAGAACTAATTCAGGGAGCAGGCCATTTGAATAACCCAGATTGCCTCCATCCAGTTTCAGAGTGAACTGTTTCTCATTTTCGGAAAGCTCTCGATCTATTTGTGGATACTTTAATTTGGACATAGAATGGCCTCTTTGTCCATCCATGCTGGAAGAAAGACAGGAAGCAATGGATGTGGCTTAATTAAGCCACAACTTACTCACTTAAAAAATCTGAGTACCTGGCAAGAAATTGAGGAGTGCAGGAAAGAAGGGGCAACGGTCCTTTTCTTCCAACAGTGAGAAAAAAGACCCCCACACATGAAGATTGTGGTGAGCATATTGGCATTGCTGCAGTGGTTATCAAGCAAAAGGGAATAAGTACATCATGCTGCCTGAGTAAGTTTTCCCCAGTAGGTCCCCTTTCACCTAGTCATACAAACCGGGAAGCCCATGTTGTGGATTCTTTTACTGAGCCTTTTTTATTTAGTTCTTTGGTTAAATCTTGTCTAGGCCAATCCAATTTAATTCTTTATTGTAAGAAAAAACTCTCTGAGAGGCTTTTTTGTTTGTTTTTCCTCCTGCGTGGTGGTCTGTGATGTTGAACTATATAATAAAATTAAAGTTTGCAATATGTTGTTGTAGGATTCTACCCTCATTTTCTTCTACTGCCTTTTCTTAGTGTTTGCAGAAAGTATTTTGGTAATCCTTTTGGAGCTCGGTAATAAGTATCTGATTTAGTGTGTTTTACTGTTTTGTTTTGTTTTTCTTGAGGAAAATTGGAAATTCTGCAGGAACAAACTGAGGGCTTTTTATCCAAAATTATCTCTTCAGGCAAAACATATGTGGCAAACAAATCACAATATGCCTTCACAGTCTTTACAACAGAAGTGTTTGTCATATGTACCATTTCTGGCCCACAACAAACACAAACTATAACTAAGTACATTTATTTATTTTTCTCTGCAAAACCGGATGTAGTTTCCGCCAAGGCTTATTGCCCTCTTTCATAGAGCACATAGAACAGTCTGAGGGTATGTCTAAACTATGAAATTAGGTCGATTTTATAGAAGTCGGCCTTTAGAAAGTGATTTTATACAGTCGATTGTGTATGTCCCCACTGAGCGCATTAAGTCGGCGGAATGCATCCTCAATACCGTGGCTAGTATTGACTCATGAAGCAGTGCACTGTGGGTAGCTATTCCACAGTCCCTGCAGTCTCTGCTGCCCATTGGAATTCTGGGTTAACCTCCCAATGCCTGATGGGGCAAAAACATTGTCGCGGGGGGTTTTGGGTACATGTCGTCAGTCTCCCCTCCCTTTATCCCTCCCTCTGTGAAAGCAATGGCAGACAATAGTTTAGCGCCTTTTTTCCAGGGTTACCCATGCAGACGCCATAGCATGGCAAGCATGGAGCCCGATCAGCTCAGTGCTGCTGTTGTGAGCATTGTAAACACCTTGCACATTATCCTGCAGTATGTGCAGAGCCTAGCTAGGAGCCACCAGCACGAGGATAATTGTGAGGAGAACATGGACACAGATGTTCCTGAAAGCACGGGATGTGGCAATTGAGACATCATGGCAGCAGTGGGGCAGGTTGATACAGTGGAATGCCGATTCTGGTCCCAGCAAACAAGCACAGACTGGTGGGACCACATAGTGTTGCTGGTATGGGATGATTCCCAGTGGCTGTGAAACTTTCACATGCATAAGGCCACTTTCCTGGAACTTTGTGAGTTGCTTTCCCCCGCCTTGAAGCACAGGAATACCAAGATGAGAGCTGCCCTGACAGTTAAGAAGTGAGTGGCGATAGCCCTGTGGAAAGCTTGCAATGACTGACTGCTACCAGTCAGATGGGAATCAATTTGGAGTGGGCAAATCTACTGTGGGGGCTGCTGTGATCCAAGTAGCCAACGCAATCACTGACCTTCTGCTAACAAGAGTAGTGACTCTAGGAAATGTGCAGGTCATAGTGGATGGCTTTGCTGCAACAGGGTTCCCTAACTGTGGTGGGGCATAGATGGAATGCATATCTTTATCTTGGCATCGGACCACATTGCCAACCAGTATGTAAACCACAAGGGGTACTTCTCAATGGTGCTGCAAGCTCTGGTGGACCACAAGGAATGTTTCACCAACATCAATGTGGGATGGCCGGGAAAGATGCATGACACTCCCATCTTTAGGAACTTCGGGCTGTTCGAGCAGCTGCAAGAAGGGACTTACTTCCCAGACAAGAAAATTACCATTGGGGATGTTGAAATGCCAATAGTTATCCAGCCTACCCTTTGCTCCCATGGCTAATGAAGCAGGCAGCCTGGACAATAGTAAGGAGCAGTTCAACTATAGGCTGAGCAAGTGCAGAATGGTGGTAGAATGTGCCTTTGGACGTTTAAAAACTCGCTGGCGCTGTTTGCTGATGAGGTTAGACCTCAGCGCAACCAATATTCCCATTGTTATTGCTGCTTTCTGTGTGCTCCATAATATCTGTGAGAGTAAGGGGGAGACGTTTATGCCGGGGTGGGAGGTTGAGGCAAATTGCCTGGTTGCTGATTTTGAGCAGCCAGACACCAGGGTGATTAGAAGAGCACAGCTAGGCACACTGCCCATCAGAGAGGCTTTGAAAACCAGTTTCATGACTGGCCAGGCTACGGTATGACAGTTGTGTGTTTCTCCTTGATGCAAACCTGCCCCCTTTGTTGATTTTAATTCCCTGTAAGCCAGCACCCTCCCCCCTTTGACCACAACTGGCAAAGGAAATAAAGTCACTATTGTTTTGAAACCATGCATTCTTTAATTTATTAATTTAAAAAAAGTGAGATAACTGACAAGAAAGCCCAGGTGGGGTTGGGGAGGAGCGGAGGAGGGAAGGACAAGGCCACATTGCTTATTGTAGCAATCAATCTACAAATCAAACTACAAATCAAAACTGTTTCAATGACAGCCTTCTGTTGCTTGGGCCATCCTCTGGAGTGGAGTGGCTGGGTGCCCGGAGCCTCCCCCCCTCGCGTTCTTGGGCATCTGGGTGAGGAGGATATGGAACTTGGGGAGGAGGGCAGGCAGTTATACAGTGGATGCAGCGGCTGTCTGTGCTCTTGTTGCCTTTTCTGCAGCTCCACCAGATGCCTGATCATGTCCGTTTGCTCCATTAGCCTCAGCCTCGCCTCCTGCATCTTCTGATCGCGCTCACTTAATGCTTTCCTGGTCTCTGTCACTGAATGCCTCCATGCATTCAGCTGTGCCCTATCATTGCGGGAAGACTGCATGAGCTCGGAAAACATGTCATCGCGAGTGCATTTTTTTCCCACCTTCTAATCTGCGATAACCTCAGGGATGGAGATGATAGGGGGAGCATAGAAACATTTGCATCTGCGGGGAGATAAAAAGGGAGAGTAAAATTTAAGATACATTTCTGAGAACAAAAGGGAGACAGACATTTTCACAGTGAATCAAGCAATTCACAGCAGACAGCACATGTGCTTTAGGTACAAGGTTGCATTTTGCCTTTAATATTGAACGCCTGCCGGTATGGTGACACATCCACACAGCTGGGCAACAGAATTTTGTTTCCAGGCAGCCATGGTAAGCGAAAGGGTATGCGGGCTTGGCTTTTTCCGCCTTCATAACACGTGGGAATGGTTTCAATCTGCAGCATCCTCCTTTCCCATAGCAAGCAATGCTGGTTGGGTTTGCCATTTAAAAGGAGGGGCTGTGGTTTTGGGGTGGATGTGCTGCACACCCTCCCCCCACCCCACCGTATGGCTATTCTCTGGGATGATCCCTTTTAGCCAAGCCCAAACAGCCCAGCATGAAGGGGATCCTTTTACTGTTCCCTTACAAAAATTCCCATATTTTAACCAGGTGACCATGGATGTTATCACTCTCCTGAGGCTAACACAGAAAGACAAAGACCGAATGTTGCGTGAATGTGACCAAAACCCAGGACCATTCGCTGCCATACTTTGTGCTGCAATGATTCCAGACTACTT
Source organism: Malaclemys terrapin pileata (assembly GCF_027887155.1). Classification (NCBI taxonomy): domain Eukaryota; kingdom Metazoa; phylum Chordata; order Testudines; family Emydidae; genus Malaclemys; species Malaclemys terrapin. Next base: position 92,974,381 of record NC_071506.1, on the reverse strand, counting down.
TCTACTGGCTTGGCGTGGTAAAGTGTCCTACCGTGGAGGACAAAATAAGGCAGCCCTCCACAGAAACCTTCTGCAAAAGGCTTTCAGAGTACCTCCAGGAGAGCTTCATGGAGATGTCCCTGGAGGATTCCTGCTTCATCCCCAGACATGTTAACAGACTTTTCCAGTAGCTGTACTGGCCATGAATGCATCCCAATTCTTCAGGACAAATCAAACATTAAACACAATTGATTTTAAACCCTGTACTGTAGTTACAAATGTGCACCCACCAGAGGTGCCTTCTCCGGCTTCAGAGTCTGGGAACCCGCCTTGAGAGGGTATTGGCTCCAGGGTGATGAAAAGGCCCTGGCTGCCGGAGAGAACGGATTCTCCGCTTGCCTGCTGCACATTCTGCTCCTCCTCTTCCTCAGCCACAAAATCCTCCTCCCTGTTGCATGAGACTCCCCCCGGCAGGTGTCCATGGATAGTGGTGGGGTAGTGGTAGGGTTCCCCCATAGAATGCCTTGCAGCTGATCATAGAAACGGCATGTATGGGGCTCTGACCCGGAGCGACCGTTTGCCTCCTTTGTCTTTTGGTAGGCTTGCCTGAGCTCCTTAACTTTCACGCGGCACTGCTGTGTGTCCCTGTTGCAGCCTCTCTCTACCATGCCCTAAGCAATTTTAGCATATATATTAGCATTTCTTTTTTGATCGGAGTTCGGCCTGCACAAATTCTTCTCCCCATACAGCAATTAGATCCAGTGTCTCCCGTTCAGTCCATGCTAGAGCTCGTTTGCAATTCTGGGACTGCATGGTCACCTGTGCTGCTGAGGTCGCCACGCTGACCAAACAGGAAATTAAATTCAAAATTTCCTGGGGCTTTTCCTGTGTACCTGGTTAGTGCCTCAGAGTTGAAAGTGCTGTCCAGAGTGGTCACATTGGAGCACTCAGAGATAGCTTCCAGAGGCCAATTCTGTTGAATTGCATCTGCACTACCCCAAATTCGACCCAGCAAGGTCAATTTTAGCGCTACTCCCCTCGCCAGGGAGGAGTACAGCAGTCGATTTTAAGAGCCCTTTAGCTTGATGGAACGGTGTTGGTTGTGTAGACGCATTGCTTATAAAAATCGACATAACAAAGCTAAATTCAACCTAAGCTCGTAGTGTAGACCAGGGCTGAGGTATGATTCAGGGACAGTTACAGTGTTCACATACAGTTTTTTCTTTCACTAGCCTGGTCTAAAGCCTAACTATTATGAGTAACTTGCATCCAAAATTTTATTTTCACTATGTCTTCACCGCAATTTGCCAAATTAGCCAATAAAAATGTGGTTTTGGAACTAGACAATGATCCACCTCCAATCACATATACATGACTCCAGATGTAAATCTTCATACTTGCACAAAAGTCATAAAAATTAATGTTAAGGTTCCTATAAAGACCAAAACTCCATGCTTTTGTGTGCACGCCTTTTATAACAAAATTTGAAACTGGAAAACACTTAGCAAATGCTACAATTTGGTTATGATCTCAAAATTTGCCTTAGGTTAACTAAAAGTGGATTAATTCACAACAAATCATGTATATTATGAATATAGCCTCTCTATACACAATATGTTCAAGATTATCATAATTTTCTCTAATGTATTTGTGATTCAAAATTATGTAACAATTTATTTTGGTGTGAAAATTTCTCTCTGGATTGGTTGTGAACAGTTCTCTGTGAGTGCTCACTAATCTATGTTGGTTAATTCTAAATGCTCGGTATTGTTTCTGTTCTTTAGCTAGTCATTTGAACTACTACCAGTGAAAATGCTTTCATATGTGAATTTAAATTCTGTTTCCAAGAATGCTCACACATGCAACATTAGTAATTTATTTGCTGTACAACTCACTTGCACAAATTGTTGTGAAAAGTGAACACAAAAGAGACATTATCATGAAGAAAGCTGTTTAAAGTAATATATAAATTTCAGTATAAAATTTTAAAACAATTATATTATCTACATGCTCATACACATCTATTCTTCTCATACCCTTCCCTCTTCATTCATATTTATGGATACTTTAATTTTACTGACTCCCATTTTTTTTTAATTCATTCGACTGTTTCATAATATTTATACTGCAGTCCTACATCCAGAACTCCTGTTGTATTCAGTGTGAATTTTGGAGAAGAAATGCAGAAAAGTCCAGGATATTGTTTTTGTACTGAATTTAGTTATATTCCTGCTCTAAATAAATACCTGTACATGTTAAGAACCAGATGTGTATTTTCTGCAGAATTTCATAAAAAAAGATATGCCTTTCACAGAAGCTAATGACATGTTCATGTCAGACTTCAACTATTTTCTTGCTTGTGGATATTTATCACCTATTAATAATAATCAAGCTTCTATTGTATTAATATTTGTACAATTTTTCTGAGTTCATTAATGTATTGAAAATAAATATGTATAATTTTGTATTAACTAGAACTGATTCGTAGTATATCCATAAGCTGTTTAATTAATGTTAGTGGACATTTATGAACATGGTTTTATGAATATTTATTACAAAATGCAATTCAGAATTATTTATGGATTGTTGGTATGGCCCAGAAGAAGTCTGTTAAATAAGTAGAACATTTTGTATTTCTCAGATAACCTATTAGCATGTAAGGTGAAGAATTACTTTAATGAATAAAGTAACAATATTTTTTGTTACAGGTCTCATTTAATCTTCAGAGTTTGTTAAATAACCACACTTCCCTTCAAAGCTAGAGAGAACATTGATAGGACTATAATCCCCATTGGTCAAACCTTCCTATCTAGAACAGGGTGGTCACAGATCACATTGTATCATAGACTAACTGTATTTTACTTGAATTTTGACCTCCTAAACTTTAAACCCTGATTGTTAAATCATCACATTTGATATTAATCAATGATAAAGTTTAATATTCTTTTTTCAGCATGATTGCTCATGAAGGGTTTTCAAATGCTACTTTTAATATCTTGTAATCACTGACCTGACCACTCATTAAATGTCATTGTGCAACATAATGCTGGCTCCAAAAATTTACAATTATGACAGCATGGTCTTTGGAGACTGTGAATATGGTCATAGTAGACAGTCATAAACCAAATTCAACTTTGCTTAGACAGTTGACTGAATAAGGAGGAAATGCTATGGGAACAGAAGGTCAAAGTCTCTTCACTTTGATAATTGCTTTCATGAATGATTCTTTGGGGTGGCGGAAAATGACTGAACGTATTTGTGCTATTCCAAAGTAAAATGCATTGAACCCTACTAAAAAACTTTTTTCTTCAAACAGCAAAGGCGCTTTGTGAATCTGCAGTTTGAGATTAAAGCTAGCACAAGGACAATAGTGCTTTCAGCGGTAAAGCTGTTCCCCCATTATAGCCTGGCAGTGCAATGGTTCATTTATCAGGAATGTATTATGGGAGACAGTTTAAAAATATCCAGATGATAGATATTCCTTTTCCTGTTGTGTTTAGAACAAATGGCTTACTGTAACTGTGGAAATTACACTCTTTTCTTCAAAACTTCTGGGAAAATGAGCCATCATAAACCCTCCAAATCATTTGTCTCTCTCTTATGGCCTCTACTTTTACAGTTTTTATTAAATGTTTAAGCAGTTTTCAAATATCAGCAGCAATATTTTTCAAAAACATTTTTAGTCATAAAAGTGAAAAATTCCCATTTTTCTGAGCACTCGCTCTTACACCCTCCCTGTATTCCGCTCAACAGTGAACCAAGCACCACACTGTTTCTGGAACTGCAGACCCATAGCTTTATTTGCAAAACACAAGGTTTTACAGACAAACGGTCATGATTCATGAACACTTATCAAGATGTTGTTTACAAATTACCTGTGGTTAATTGCTAGGCAAATACAGCACTCTGTCAAATAATTTTGCTCTCTGAAAAATGAAGGGTCCACAAATACTTTGACACATGAAGGTGAGATTAATGTTTCAAAGCTCACCACTCATTGCACCCTTCTGATTCTGTGGGAGATCTCTGCTGTTGGCTTATGCCATGAGTATGTAGCCTAAGAACTACAAGGGCTGCAATAACTGCAGAGAGCTAAAATGAGCTAAGGATAGGTGTAGCCTGGATGCACTTGCACTATTTCCCTTTCCTCTGGCCATGCTCCCTTTTTCTTGCTATATCAGCAACAGAGTGGTGGTGAGAGACATCATTGCCCCATAACAATTCTTTTCCACCAGTGGATTGCCCTAACACTTGGATAATCCTCCTGGGTTAGTCAAGCACTCTTCAGGGCCAGATTTCACCAGCAGTCTCAAAGAAATTGCCTTTTGTGTGCAAATGATTTCTCACCAAGGTTGTGTGCACACAAATAAAAGCCACACTTTCTAAATTTGTGCCTAAAAACAACTTATTAAAAATGAAAGCACAGGTGTGCGAAACAGAAAAAAAAAACATATGCCCCAATTTCTGCATGAAAAAACTGGGTAATATATGCAAATATGTATCTGCACATGCATTTCTCACTTTGCATGTGTAAACATAATTCCTTCATGTAGGTAGGTCTTACTTTTGAAAATTATGGCCCTGTGAAAGCTTGAACAACAGAACAGCAAAATACAGGATGGAATAACTAGCCAACCCAGGATGACCAAAGAGATATCATCACTATGACTGTTTATAACTAGATTAGACAAGATAGTTAAATATTGTGTCCTGGTGCGAGGATTGTATTAGATATCTTGAAAGTATTCCTTGGGTTATCATTCATGGTATAAGGCTGTTGTGTGGATGTCTCCACTGTCTGCTATAAGCAATCCAAAAAAGAAGGACAAAGTGCTCTTTTCACATCTCTTCCCAATGACTTTCAATGACTAAACACACATGATTATCACTATACATACAGAGATAACCACAAAGTGAGATTTTCAAAGGTGTCACTCAAAGTTAGGCACCCAACTCCCATGACTTTAAATGAAAATAGGAAATGTAATTCACTGTAGCCAAATACATGTATGTAGGGATATAGGTATTGATTAAGGCTGTAACACAAGTAGAGAAACCAGCAGTGCTCTGGCGTCTAAGACAGTTAGCTTAGCCAAACTAATTGAGGCCTAAAGTCTTAGGTTGACTTGAACAACTAACTTATAAGTGTCCTTTAGTCACAAAATAAAGCTCTTTAGTGAGCAAATATAAGTGCTGATGGAGGTGAAGAAAGAAACAGCAGAACACAAGATGTGACATTTTGAGAGATTCCTGGGAAATATGTATAGGTGAAACTTTCATACATTCAACCACAATAATGCCATAGTATCCAATTAATGTGAATGCTAGTAAGCGTGATATAGATGATTAATTAACTATATGTTAATTAGTAGAGTGCAGAATAATGATTAATACATTCAACCACAATAACGCCATAGTACCCAATTAATGTGAATGCTGTTAAGTGTGATGTAGAGGATTAATTAGCATATAGTTATTAGTAGAGTGTAGAACCCATAAATAAGGAGAGGGGGCTGAACTCAGGGGCTGAGTATGCATAAGGGAGAGTGGGTATTAATGTAACAACTATATAGGTTATGACCTGGCCTATGTGCCTTGGTACTTACTGAGACATGCCAGACTGATGATCACTTGCTGATCATCTCACCTCTACTGCAGGGTTCTCTACAAAGAATGAATAAGTGAGGCATGTGCTGGACATTTTGTATTATGTTTCTCTCCTTTGTTATATTACAGTACTTGTTGTGTTTGTTTGCTTTGTGCATAAGATTTTTAATAAAGTAAACATGGCCAGAGACGCTGTTTCTCATGTGCTCATTAGGTCTCATTCTAATACAGTTCTGATAATATGGCTAATCTGGGAGTCAAACTCTCACAGACCACTAACAAGCTAATTATTGAACCAAAAAGGCAATCACTTAGGTGCTTTTGAAAAATCTCACTCACAATCCCTTCTCCCTATGAAGGCAAGGGCTGAGATGACCAAAACAGATAACAGCATACCATCCCCTTAAATCTGGCTTTGTGGAGGTAATGTGGTTCTGAATATGAACTGATATTGTTGCTGACACAAATCCCAAATTTTAATCTCAGATTTGCCACAGGTTTATTGTATGGCTGTGGACAAGTCACTAATTTTAAGTCATGGCTACACTAAATGAGTCCCCAAAGGGCTTCAGTGGAAATCCCCAGCAGGAATTTTGGCATAGACAGAGCTGTCCCTATGACAAATTGGGGCAACCGCTCTATGCCCCACACTTGGGGGGCCCCACGGGCCAGTGCGATCGGCCGGCGCAATTGGTCCTGTATTCATCACTTCCACCCCGGGCTGCCCTAGGGACAGCCCTGGGCATGAATATACCAATTGGGAAAGTGGGGGGAAGGAACAAACTCCCCACCAATTTAGGATCCTATTTAAAAGTGGGGATTTTAAGGAAACTATTGAGTGGGCAATTGCTCATCTCTTCAAGGATTTTCCATGCCAATCAGTTGTGGTGTTGTTAATAACGTTAGACATAATAAAAACATCACATGACTTAAGAATAGTTCTGGACCATTGTATTTATTAGGAATAGAAAGAAGAACAGGCAAGGCATTGGGAGTTACTCACTAGTGGGTTCTAAGAAATAGTCTACTTAAATTAGGCATTTAAAAATTCATGGTCATCATTTTCCAGAAATCCAGAGTGAAATACTTCCCTGTAAAGGGACTTAAGTGCTTGATAGGGTCTTGTGAGACCCCCTGCACAGGAATGGATTTTACCCTCATTCATGGAGAAATATAATACAATTGGATCCCTGAGAATAGAGCTGGCCAGTAAAGGGATTAATAATTTTATACAATTTACTTTTATCTCAATTGCTAATTTTATATTCACACACCCAAAGGGAAGAGACTTACTAATTTTATAGAATATTTTAGAGCTGGAACATAAAGTCAACTAGATGATATTCTCAAAACATGAAAAAGCTAATTATCTCTTAGACCGAAATCCCAACCAGAATTCATTATTCTCAATTTCAGAAGGGAGTGAAAAATTAGGTCAGGGTAGTAATAGAGCCAGTAGGACACATAACCCAGACAGACAGTTATATTTCATTTATGTTTCAAAACCATTCCTATGTAAAGCACGTGCCTACGCACACAGAGATTTTGACTGTTTTAGATTTATCCCATAATTAATATTCTTTAAATTCTTACCAACATGTAGCACATATATACTGACACTTTATACCTTCAAAGCACTGTGCAGACACCAAATTCACACACAGACACTTTTGTTTGTATTGTATTTTACTGCTCCAGCAGCATCCTTGGGAACTCATTATCTGTAATATTGCTCCTACTTTTGAGCATGGTGTTCACTTACAGTAATACATAAATAATTATAAATACTGAAATACTTTGTGAAGTATTAGATTTAAAGATTGGTCAGTCCAAACAAGGGGATGGCCAAGAGAAGGAAGAGCTTGTACACAGACATTCTCAAGCCTAACCCTTGTTGTGCCTCAAGGTGCATGTGGGAGTGTGCCTAGGGTGAGGAGGAGGTGCTTCCCATTGGCCAGCAGAGGGGGAAATTAAGGGTACCCCCCTCCTCAGTGTAAAGTCTTCCCAGGCATCTGGAGCCATCTTGCTGTAATTAGTTCCTCCCCCCGGTGGTTGAAGTATATTGAACTGCATTTCCAGGATGCTGTAGGTCTAACTGATTGCCTTTTTGGGGACTCCAGAATGAATTATTTTCCATTTGTCCAAAGTGACGGAGGTCCAAAGGGTTTTTCACCTTCCTCACAGCTTTGTGGCGCCACAGTTTAGGTTAAAGGGTGTAAAAAATAGGAATTTCATGATAGAAGGAATATAGGAAGGTTAGTCCATCACAACTTGTAGCTTATGTCTAGTGCAGATAAACGCTAAAATGGCCAACTCCCAGAGGTAAATGAGACCCAGGAAAAGGCTGGTGGACCTTTGCCTGAAAGGAGAAGGGGAGACCTGAAGTCTTTTTAGACTGAGGTCCTTCTTGGTACAATCCACCCCAGAAGGGTGGGATGATTCAGAAGTGTGCTGAATCCTAGGGGTTAGGGTGAAGAGGGTCTATCCTAAGTCATTGATTATAGGATGTGAGCCCTTTAACACTGTACTGTCCCCAGCTAAGTGCTTAATATTTGAAAGGGGACATAGAGATAGAGCCTTTTCCTACTGTTAATTCGATAAAATTGTACCTGCTGCTTAAGTCTATCAGTATGTCTTTAATTTACCTGCACATCCTGATGAAAATGATATCACTATCTATTAGGCATTGGTAGTACTACAGATAGAATCTGAGTAAAGTGGTCTACTCATGGCTACCCCAATTTGCCACACACACACACACACACACACACACAACTCCGATTCCCTCCTATTTTCCACCATTATGCAGACATAAGCCTTGTTGCTGTGCTGTTGTGGAAAACCACTGAGTTCAGTAGGACTTTCTACAGGTATAGGAGTCTATGGCAGAGCACTATAGAATTGAGTTAGTGACATAAGCTGTCTGGGGATGACTGACCATGTATGTACCATACGCAAAAATTACCAGGGTTTGATATCTCTGTTGCACACCTGTAGGTTGGTGTTTGCTCACCAGCCTGGATGCAAAGGGCTATTTTGCCACAGAGCACACAGGCCACTGGACTGATGCATAACGGCCCTTATGTACAAACTATCATAACAATAATTTCTCTACAGGGTTGCTTTCAAATTAAAAGAAACAGCCTACATCCTAAAGAATATATTACAGCTTTGACCACATTCTTTTATCTAATAATTGCTATATCAGCAAATAGGAAATCAATGATAAAGAACATGAAAACCAAAGCGCTTAAAACTTTAGCAAAGGAGATTCTGACACTGAACAATAAGGTAGAATTAAATACTATATTGTGTGCTCCAAGTATTAATAGAATGGTGCACTTATTGAAGTTCAAGATGTTTTCACACGTGAAAGGAGCCCCACAGCGCTAAAAAGGAGACTGCAAAAAGACAATAGCACTAACCGCTGCACCATACTGCTTTTATACAATATCAAAAATATTTCTACTGATGTTTTACTGCCATAGGGAGAGTCTTTATACTGTCTTTTGGTCAAAGGTGCCAGTGTGGTCTTTGGTATTAGAAGAATTCTTAGGTAAAGAACGTATTTTCTTTAAAAAATTCACTGATTATTTGGGAGGATCCTTTGAATTAAAACTCCTGTCACAGACTGGTGCTTCTTTAAGTTATAATTGGTTGTCATAATCCAACTGTGATATCAACTGTATATATTTGAATTTTATGCTGTCGTTTCATTTAGACATAAATACTGCTGCTGTGGCTGCGTATCTGTTTCTTTTGTGAACTGTCTGATTCTTTCCTGAATCTAACTAAGATAATTACTTGCCTCCACACATGCAGCTTTAGAGCTCTACCACCAACACCACAGGGAGAAGAAACAGCTGCCTGAATCACTCATCCTGGAAGACTGTCTTTAGATAGTTCTGGGCTTGGGTGTGTTAAAACGTGGAAGGCCCAGTGAGTCCCATTCTCCTGCTAGCACCAGGGATTTGGAGCAATCAAATTTTTCAATTGCTCCGCTCCGGCTCCGGGCACAAACCTACTGCTTCGCGCTCCACTCCAAAGCCCTGGCTAGCACACAAAATAGGCAGCTATGCTTTGGTTGCTAGTACTCCAGGGTCATGATTTTCAGAAGCACTGAACACCCTTTACTCTAACTGATTTCAGCTGTGAGAGAGTGCTTTCATGCATCCGACCAAATGGTATTCACCCACAAAAGCTCATGCTCCAATATGTCTGTTAGTCTATTAGGTGACACAGAACTCTTTGCTGCTTTTCCTCCTCTAAAAATCAGGCCCCAGGAGCAATAAAAGGAAGCCAGCCTTCACTAACATCAGCACTTCAGAGATCACATCTGGAATGTGGGGTGGGGCATGAACTTGGGTCCCTTCCCCATTGAACAGCCTGTGACCACAGAGCAACATTTAGGGGAACAGAGTATTCTGTACAGGAGGAATAAAACACTGCTTTTAAGTGTAGTGCCCTTGCATCCCCAAGGCATTCCTCACTGCAGTAGAAGGTCCCTCCTCTGTCTACCTCCAGCTCACAAAACCATAACAGAAAACATTTTAACATTTGGGACTTAACTCATTACTTTTGTTCAGCATACACTTTGCCTTTTGGATAAAGATTGTAAGCTCTTTGGTGTAGGGACCATCTTTCTGTTTGGTGTCCCTAGTATACTAAGATACTAGTCTATGACTAGGTGTCCTAAGTGCTATGGTAATACAAATAATAAACAGCCATCACCACCACATAAGTGTAGCTTTTATTTCAGCCTCACTTTAAGTAGTGGAGATTTAGAAAATCTTTGTCCAGGAGACAAAATTTAAGGAAATAAAGCTAAAGATATATAGTTTAAATCTTGCTTTAAAGAAAGGACTCACCTGATAACCAAGTTTAGAAAACATCATTTCATCAGCAAAACTAATTGTGGTCAAAAAAATACTACTGATGTTTTGATGAGTTAAAGGAACTACTCTCATGAGAGTAAGACTTGTAGAACTAAATACCAGAACTTTAATTTCAAGTTCTTGTAAGGTCCTCTTCCCCCATTGCCACCTTATATACACAATATTCTTTCTTTGGGCTGAATTTTTTCCTATATTAATTTTCACTATGAGGGAAACTTGGAGAAAAAGTTTAGTAAGATTGAAGCCAGCTTTTTAAAAGATAATAGATCCTAAAAACATTGTTTCTATAGGTAAAACATCACAAAAAAATGTTTCTAAAGAACATCCCTCTAGAAAAAAAAAACTTAGAAGAGAAAAAAAATTCAAAAAAAATTCTAGAAAACATCTCTTTACACAGTAATCCTATAACAGCTAAATGGACAGACAGGCTGACTCATTCACCCATCTCCCTTTGAATTCTCCCTATGGTCCTAAAGTGAGGCTCTTATAACTGCAAGGAATTCCTTAACCAGCCCACAGGTGAACTAAGACCATCTATTACTCCACCCCCAATTAGGTTCAACAAGATATAAAACCCAGCTGCTTTCACAATTCCTCAAGCTAATTACTTCATTCTTTTAGCTGCTTGAATGTTAGATCAGTGCTTGTAGATTTCTATTCAAAGCAGTATTTAATTTCCTTTTATATATTATGATAAATATATTATAGTATTTTAATATGTCTACATATTCTATTCTTAGTCCTAATTTTAATGCTTAAGAAACTCAGGACAGCTAACTGTTTTAAAAACACTATAGAATGTATTAGTTCTTTAATATTTATTTTCTCTATCTAGATAGGTATAATATTACAGAAAGTTTAGAAACTTCAAAGTCTAAATTAAACAAAGTTCAAGAAGGGATAATATGTGGAGGCAAAAGATATAATAGTTACAACACTACAATTGTGAATTATCATCATTGGAAATGCCTGTGCTATAAGTAGACCTGTATCCCACTTTTTTATATTTGTCTATTTATAATCAATTAAAATAGAGGGGTTGCTGGAAAGTGTCAGGGGTATAGGTCAGAGAACAAAGAAAAAAATGTTTCTTGAGGATGGTGAGTGGGCTTGTATATGTCACAAGATCATAGAGTGAAAGCAACCTCTTAATGGTAAATGGGACTGTTCTTCATTTATGTTGTAGCTTTTTAAAACAGCTTTGTTGTGGGTAGAGGAGTTTCAGGAGGAAAAAGTATGTCCTTCTGATGTGAAGATCCTGGTAGAGTTCAACGTGGCAGGTCCATCTTCTTTTGAAAGCTCTACATCAAAACTTTCTCCTGATCAGGTCTGGATTCAGGAAACCTGGGGCCATAAATGCATTATGACACAAGAATCCACTATGGCTCTGCTCTTACAGCACATACTGTGTCCTTGCCCACTTTACATGGCAGTGATAGAGGATGTCCCTTTCCTTCACAGAGATGTAGAAGCAACAGCATGGAGCCACCCTTTCCCTCCAGGAGGGTCTGCTCCCTTTAGGAGCAGCAGGGATGGTAACAAAGGTCGCTGAAGTGGCAGGGGTGGTAGAAGATAGAGCCCCCCCTCCCTTCTCCTTCCTGGATGCAAGGGTGTATTTATTTGTGAGGTGGGGGATCAGGCCTAAGGAACTCTTCTGCTGAACACCGACTTAAGGTTTTTGGTCTTAGTCCATTTGTTTGAATGAGATTGCATAAGCAGACAATGCTTGTTTTAATGTGAATTCAGTTATAATTCTTTCCCTTTTTGTTTTTCAAACAAAAACTGAAGGGAAAATGTCTGTGTGCAAAAATCAGACAATTCATAAGATTTCCACAGCTTTCCTATATCAGTCACAGAGCAATTGATATAAAGGTAGTAAAGTTAATGCCATACACAGAAATACAAATACTACATATGAATATTGAGTTGAATTACAGTTAATGGGAAATTTTTTACTTTTGTGCTCTTAAAAATCTCACATACTTTAATGTAATATTATGGTTTAACATTTTATTTTATAATATTTAATATGACTGAAAGCCAATTTTATAGCTGTTTGACTAATTGTATAGTTATAACATGCATTTTACCTTAAAAACGGTATTACAGTGAAATCATTAGTCACACAATATTTTTTATTTAATTTTCACACATTTATATCATTCTAAGCAATTAATTTCAATCTTGACACTCTTATATTTCCAACAATTTGGTAAAATTGGAGAGTAATGTCATTATTGGGTTGAAAAAGAATTTAAATTCCAAGTAATAAAGTCCTGGACAAGTGAGTTATAATGGAAGTGCTGGCACAATCATAACCGCAGCAATGCTAATGTGTTGTTGTAATACAGTAATTCATATGAAATGAATATATATTGGAACTGGGCAGAAGATTTTTATTAAGGCTGAGCTAGCTAAATTTTTAGTTTTTGCCGGGGGGGGGGGGGGAAATCTCTATTTCTTGATGCAGTTTTTCAAAGTGAATGTGAAAAGCTGCTTTTTGGCAGTGAACTGCAAAATTGCAAAATATTTTTCATATTTATTTTATGAAATTCAAATAAGGCATATAATGCATCATTTAGAACTAATGTTTTATACTTTTGGCATAACTTTCTGTTCATTTACATTGGTGTAAATCAGGAAAATTTCCATTGAAATTAATAGTTACACCCATGAAAAATTAGTTTGAGACCACAAGTGGGACTTGTTTCACTGCTGTATGTTGGGATCCTGATTCTTCACTCAGTTAAACCAGTAAGCTGTGGTTTGTGCTGTCTTTCACTTTTCCCTTCAGTCTTTAGAGCAAGGGTCGGCAACGTTTGGCACGTGGCTCACCAGGGTAAGCACCCTAGCGGGCCGGGCCAGTTTATTTACCTGCTGACGCGGCAGGTTCAGCCGATCGCAGCCCCCACTGTCCGCGGTTTGCCGTCCCGGGCCAATGGGGGCGGTGGGAAGCCGTGGCCAGCACATCCCTTGGCCCGCGCCGCTTCCCGCCGCCCCCATTGGCCCGGGACGGCGAACCGCGGCGAGTGGGGGCCACAATCGGCCAAACCTGCCCTGTCAGCAGGTAAATAAACTGTCCCGGCCCGCTAGGGTGCTTACCCTGGCGAGCCGTGTGCCGAACGTTGCCGACCCCTGCTTTAGAGCCTTTCTTCCATTCAGTGGGATTATAGCAGCCCTGATTTACACCAGGGTAAGTAGGAGGAGAATTGGGCATATTCAATATACACATACACTGTAGAAGTCTATACACAAATATAGGAACTAGCATACAATGGTCTTGGAGTTAGGGTATTAGCCATCCTAGAAAAAAAAATGCTAATTCTGGTGTGAGGGAAGGAAAGATCACTACTTTAGCACCTGGGGTTGTCTGCCACATTCTTTTCCACATACAACAGAGCTAATTTTCAGTTTGCCATTCTTCTAGCTGCTGAGGTTGATTTTTCTATCGTGCATCAAACACAGTGTATGTGGTACTGACATGGAGAGAAAATGAAAACAGTATATTTTTCTCGACCTTGGTTGTGTAATACAGAAGAGGAAAAATAATTATAGTGCAGTAAAATATTCCTGTGAGTTGCTCATTATTTCTTAAATAGTAACAAAATATTAAAAGATAGTGGTGAGCCTCTACATGAAATATATTCATGGTAAAAAAATGATTTATTAAAGTGAATCATGTGGCTTATTTCTGCTCAGATTTGTCAGGCTGATCAATGGAACACTATAAGCAAGAAATAGAGGGGGGGAATACAGCCCAAAAATAAAAATAAGAAAAGAAACAAGAAGAACAAGAAAGTAATCACAATCACCCAAATAAAACACATAAAACTTGGCTTTGAAAAAGTTCTTACCCATGTTCCATTAATTCTCCTTTAACATTCAGATGTATATTTGTGACGGTGTACCCCATAAGGCTTCATGGGAATATGCTTATGAATGTATATATGATATAACTGGAATATGTTTTATGCTACGTATGCCATGTAACATATCTATGTAAAGCTTATGATCTACTGAATACATTCCTCCTATTCGTATGCATGTATCATTTTTATTCTTGAAGTTAGGAATATTGGTTGTATACTTGCTTGATAACCTTAGTGAAGCATTTGGTCAGCTTCACGAGATATGCTGGCGGGTAGGGATAGGATATAGAGGGACCTAGACAAATTAGAAGATTGAGCCAAAAGAAATCTGATGAGGTTCAACAAGGACAAGTGCAGAGTCCTGCACTTAGGATGGAAGAATCCCATGCACTGCTACAGACTAGGGACCGAATGGCTCGGCAGCAATTTTACAGAAAAGGACCTGGGGGTTACAGTGGACGAAAAGTTGGATATGAGTCAACAGTGTGCCCTTGTTGCCAAGAAGGCTAACGGCATTTTGGGCTCTATAAGTAGGGGCATTGCCAGCAGATCGAGGGACGTGATCATTCTCCTCTATTTGACATTGGTGAGGCCTCATCTGGAGTACTGTATCCAGTTTTGGGTCCCACACTACAAGAAGGATATGGAAAAATTGGAAAGAGTCCAGCGGAGCGGAGCAAAAATTATTAGGGGGCTGGAGCAGATGACTTATGAGGAGAGGCTGAGGTAACTGGGATTGTTTAGTCTGCAGAAGAGAAGAATGAGGGGGGATTGGATAGCTGCTTTCAACTACCTGAAAGGGGGCTCCAAAGGGGATGGATCCAGACTGTTCTCAGTGGTACCAGATGACAGATCAAGGAGTAATGGTCTCAAGTTGCAGTGGGGGAGGTTTAGGTTGGATATTAGGAAAAACTTTTTAATTAGGAGGGTGGTTAAGCACTGGAATGGGTTACCTAGGGAGGTGGTGGAATCTTTTTCCTTAGAGGATTTTAGGGTCAGGCTTGATAAAGCCTGGCTGGGGTGATTTAGTTGAGGATTGGTCCAGCTTTGAGCAGGTGGTTGGACTAGATGACCTCCTGAGGTCCCTTCCAACTCTGATATTCTATGATACTTGAGAAAGGAATGTGCAAATTGACTGCCCAATCAAGAACCACTTAAGCCAACAATGAACTCGAAGATGTCAATCCACATCGGAGCCTTCCCAGGAATGTGGCTTGACTGGTAAGAAACTCAGTCATGCATGGACATGTGACTTGCCCATGTGACTCCAAAACTCCATTTTGGAGCTGGACTTTGCATAGGAGAGAGGAGGGGGTCTCCACCCACAAGAGAGAGTCTATTTAAGCCTGTGGGAGACCCCTCCATTTTGTCTTCAGCTGGCAAAAGAGACTGGAACAAAGGACAATAACTAAAGAGGGTGTGAGTGATTGCTGTACCCAAACTAGCAGGAGACTAGTCTGTAAAAGGAAGCATACTGGAACTGGTGAGGTTTTATTTGTATTCCGTTTTCTTAGACATAGACTTGCATGTTTTATTTTATTTTACTTGGTAATTCATTTTGTTCTGTTTGTTACTACTTGGAACCACTTAAATCCTACTTTCTGTATTTAATAAAATCACTTTTTACTTATTAATTAATCCAGAGTATGTATTGATACCGGGGGGCGGCAAACAGCTGTGCATATCTCTCTATCAGTGTTATAGAGAGTGAACAGTTTATGGGTTTACCCTGTAAAATCAATTTTTCCCTATATAAAGCTTAATTGGGGGTTTAGGACCCATTGGGAGTTGGGCATCTGACTGTTAAAGACAGGAACACTTCTGTAAGTTGCTTTCAATTAAGTCTGCAGCTTTGGGGCATGTGGTTCAAACCCTGGGTCTGTGTTGGAGCCAGGGGTGAAAGTAGAAATAGGAACTTACCAGTACGGGGCTGGGTTGGGGCTGGCTCTGGGCCCTGAAAGGGGTGGGGCCTCAGGTGGATGGGGAGGGGATGAGGGGTTCAGAGCCAGTCCCGGCCCGCCCTGTACCCTGTAAGTGCCCTCCTCCGGGGTAGCAGTGGCAGCCGGGGGCTCTGGCACCAGTTTAAAGGGCCCAGGGCTCGGCTGCTGCTACTGCCCTGGGCCCTTTAAACAGCTGCCGGAACCCCCAGCTGCTGCTGCTACCCCTGGGCTCTGGCAACAGGGCTCCAGGGGCTATTTGAAGGGCTGGGGCTCCCCTGCCTCTACCACCCCGGGCCATTTAAATAGCTGCCGTAGCCCTGGGATAGCAGCGGCGGCGGGGCTCCGTCAGTAGTTTAAAGGGCCAGGGCCATAGAGGCAGCAGGAGCCCCGGGCCCTTTAAATAGCCCCTGGAGCCCCACTGCTACTCCAGGGCTCCAGCAGCAGGGCTCTGGTGGCAATTTAAAGGGCTGGGGCTCCAGACGCTTCTGGGAGCTCCAGGCCCTTTAAATTGCTGCCTGGGGAAGCCGGGCCACCCCAATACAGCTACCGGCTCTTGCCGGTATGCCGTACCAGGGCATACCGGCTTACTTTCACCCTGGTTGGAGCAGACTGGTGTGTCTGGCTCAGCAAGACAGGGTGCCGGATTCCCAGGCTGGCAGGGAAAGCAGGGCAGAAGTCTTGGCACATCAGTTGTCAGTTCCCAAGGAGGTTTCTGTGATCCAACCCGTCACAGTATTAATGTTTTTGTTTGTTTGTTTGTTTTATTATTTTTCCTCACAAAAGTGTTAATGGAAAACAAACCTCTCCTAAATACTTGTGCTAATGTATGTTCATTTGAAGATTCACACTGGAAGCATTCACAGAAGCATCTTCACATTTCTTTGTTTTCCCTCCAGTTATTTGTAAAACTTTCAGTCAGCCCAACCTGGGGCAATAACAATATCATTGTTACTTTAGATAACAAATCATACATTATGAATAGTCACTAACTGATAAAACAGTGAGTATTTTCTGAAATAGATTGAAATATGTTCATCAATTCATTCATCAATTTTGAAGAGCAACATTGTAAAAATCAAAGCTTATTCATGGGTAATTTGTAACCTGAAAACCAGATTGAGTTAATGATTCCCTACAAATATTTTGCTGAACTCTAAACTGCAGAACATTTAGTATTCCAGGTACTAAACTGTATGTAGCAAATGCTGAGATACACTATGAAAAATTTCCATATGTATGCATGTAATGTGTTTAAGGATTAAGAGCATTTAGCAAGTGATAAAAAGTTTGTTTTAATAAACTCAGTTAAATGTTCCTGAAAAAATCGTGGTATAATATAACTTATCAAAATTCAGTTCTGTCAACTTTGAAAGCAAGAAATGAATACAGTAATTTATTCTGATATAAAATCAAGTTATTGCATTACATTACCTTACACCTGCAAAACATTCTATAAATTATAGGTAAAACTCATAATGAACAAAATAGTAACAAAAATAAAGCATCTGGTTTGAACTCTTCTCTCTCTCTATATATATATATGTATTGACTGCTCCATGCTGTATTATCCACAGCTATTCTCCTACCACTCCAGGAATAGTGAATAATACCAATGTATGCTTATGAGTGTAAATGACATAACTGGAATATGTTTTATGCGAGATATGCCATGTAACATATCTTTGAAAAAGTTATGATCTACTGAATATATTCATCCTATTTGTATGCATGTATCATTTTTATATCTGAAGTTATGAGCGTTGGCTCTATGCTTGTATTTAAGGTGTTTGTTATAGGAAGCACATGAGACAGATTTGGTCAACATAGTGTGAAGGGGTTATTCAAGTAATTGGAAGTACTTAACTAACAATGGATTTGGGGAGACACCAATCCACATCTGAGCTTTCCTGGGAACGTTCAAACTAACATGTAAACAATGATGTCAGTCTGCAAAAAGCTGAATCATTCATAGACATGTGACTTGCCCAGGTGGCTAGAGACCCCATCTTGTGGCTGTGATGTGGCACAAGAGAGAGAATATAAGAGGCCCTGGAAACTCCTCCATTTTGTCTTCAGTTGCCTCAAAAGATAGCCTCTCCACCCTAAACAGACACCTGAAAGAAACTGGAACAAAGGACAGTAACTATGGGGGTGTCAGTGATTGTTGGACCCAGACTAGAAAGGGGTCTAGTCTGTCAAAGAAGCTTATAGGAACATCTTTAACGGTGAGATTTACCTGCATTTAGTTTCCTACTGTATTAGTCTTAGACTTGTGTGTGTTTGTTTTATTTTGCTTGGTAGTTCACTTTGTTCTATCTGTTATTACTTGGAACCACTTAAATCCTACTTTTTAGATTTAATAAAATCACTTTTTGCTCATTAATTGACCCAGAGAATGTAATTAATACCTGGGGGAGCAAACAGCTGTGCATATCACTTTATCAGTGTTATAGAGGGTGAACAATTTATGAGTTTATAAGCTTTATACAGAGTAAAATGGATTTATTTGGGGTTTGGATCCCATTGGGAACTGGGTATCTGGGTGCTAGAGACCCAATTAAGTTTGCAGCTTCTGGGGGACGTGGTTCAAACCTGGGTCTGTTTGTGGCAGGCTAGCGTGTCTGACACAACAAGACAGCGTACTGAAGTCCCAAGCTACAAGGGAAAATGGGCTCAGAGGCAGCCTCAGCACATCAGGTGACAGTCCCAAGGGGGGTTCTGTGACCCACCCCGTCACAGCAGGTTGAAAAGGTACACAGTATTCTCTCAGTCACACTATGGACTAACTCCTAAATAGAGGACTGTCTTGTGGGCCATCTTTCCCATTAATGGTTGCATGGAACACATTTTGTTCTACTGGTATCTGAATAACATCCATGTGACAGCTTCAGCAATAACTTACGAAGTACAGCAAGAGAAAAATGTCTCTTGTACTTTTAGTTTAAAAAAAAATCCTTTTCAGAAGCTAGAAATAAGAAGAATCAACATCAAGTAACCAGTCAGTTCTCCACATGCCACTGCTCTACAAACCACCCCGTGGTCCATGGATCACAATTTGGAAACTTCTGCTCTAGTTTATAATGTAGGGGGGAAAGCACTTCTAAAAATGTAGAGAGTGTGTGGGCTTCACTATATGCATATTAAGGAACTCTTGCTTTCCTTTTGAAGTAGTAATTCTTTGGTGAAAGTTCAAAAATTTCTTCCTCTGGTTAGATGTTTTTACTGTGCTGCCCTCCTTTAAGGCTCATGCTTTATATAAATGCATCTTGCATGGGAGCTGAAGGATATGGATGTAATGAGAATAGGATTCCTGTTCCAAATTGCATTCAGCTCATCACCACTTTCTGATACTATTCCATTAATTAAAAAACAACAACAAAACAAGTGACAGAAAATAACATATGGACAACTCAGTAGTATGTAGACATTGTTTATAAAAACTTTGTTGGACTATTTTCCCTGGTTGTTGGCAAGGTGTGGAAACATTTGTTTGTCTGTTTACAATAAAATAAGCATTTCTATTATTCATTGGTTCTTTTTTTCCATTTAAAATGAGCTGCCTGTTATATCACTTGGGCATATTAAAATAAAAGGAAAGTGGTAACACCAAAGAAAAATAAAGACATTTCCAGCTTGAGTGTATTCACAAGAGAGAAGAAAATAAAGCCAAACATAGACCCTGGTTTGGATAGTCATAAAAATCACACAATTGCAGAATAACACATTTTCCTCTTATCATGCTCTTACCATAGCAACTGATCTCTTTAGATATACATATAGGCTCTGAAATATTTGAGCAGAGTTCAAAAGTGTATCTACCTAATGTTCATTTGTAAGTGACTTTAAACATACAAACATTTTACACGTGCAGCTCTTTTGAACAGTCAATTAAATGATAGAGCTCATGTACAACACCTCCTCCCTTCCCCCAGAAAAAAAAGGGGAATTTTGGTCTGCTATGTAAATTGTACATGCAAGTGATTGTACCTGCACAGTTACTCATGAACATAGAGTCCACCCTTTGAAAATGTGTTCCAATATATTATGAGATATTTTTGTGCATAAATTGTATCCACAGAATACAATATAGGCAAGTTCCCCTACACCAGCCCACTAGAGTGCCACAACCTTAAGTGGAGAGATCCCCTCTAGTGGCAAAAGGGTAGTATGTTTTGTTTACATATACAACAGCTAGCTCTGTGCTCCTGAATGTTAGTTGTGATAGCGGTTTCTGTGATGTGGACACTACTAATCCTCTAACAACTGAAGACACTAACCCATTCAAATTGTTACCATCTATTGTACAGGAAAATATTTTGGCTACTATTGCTTTGTGCCAGATTTGGGCCTTTGTCCTGGAGGTGAAAGGTCCCATTGACTATAATCACAGATCTGGTGGTCCTGCCCTTGGCTTACCCACAAACACCACTAACATACTGCTCTTCTGGAGGCAAAGAAGCAGGAGGTATGGAGAACAATGTGAGGTGCTGCTCTGCTCTCCTGTTCAGCAATTTTTCAGTGCTGTATAGTTAGTCTGATGGCCTTCTGATGGTCCTGCACACCAGGAATGAATTTGTACCCTTTCCAAATCTTGTGGATGACAGGTGCTACTCTACTGTAAGTTACTCTTCTGCAGAGTGACCTTCAGATATCCAGGACACCTGTACTTGAAAAAATGTCAGGGGAAGGGGAGACATAGTGTATTATATTTCCTTCTTATTAACTGAATTCATCATCATGTGTAGTGTGGGTATTGGGAAAAGGGGAAAAAAATTGCAATGTGTAATCCTATATTACTTTTCTATGTTGCGTATTAGGTGTGGAAGGCTCTTCCTCTTCAAAAAGGATATGGCAGCAGTGAAAATTGGTTACAAGAAGCAAATACTACATATGAGCTATAGCCTAATTTCTTCATTTATTCAACAGATTGTTCACAAGTGATAAGGAAACCCTGAGATTCTCATAGCTTCATCCAGATGCAGCTCAGGTGCTTTTTAAACAAAATCATATTGACAATCAAAATATGGTTAAAATCCCTTGTGTTTATCTTAGTCTTTTTAAACCAACCCATTCATGGGAGCTCCAAGATGTTGATAAAAAGGTACCTGGCAAGTATCAACTCCCACATCAATACAATGCTCTTTATTATTTTACTACATAACACAACTTGGCGATATGGGGCCAGATTCAGCTCTCACTTACATCAATTTTACACCATTGTAATTTCATTGACTTCACCTGTGTGATTTCTGATTTACACTGTGTAAATGAAAGGACAGTCAGTGCCTATGATATTCAGGTCAGTTTCAGCTCAGAGGTATTAAAGAAACAAAGGAACAATCTTAAAATGAAGAACTGAGATAACTCTATTAATTTTAAAATCATTTTGAACATCTGAGGAAATTTGATGCCTTTCTGTGTATTACTCCAATAAAACC
Organism: Malaclemys terrapin pileata; assembly: GCF_027887155.1. Taxonomy (NCBI): domain Eukaryota; kingdom Metazoa; phylum Chordata; order Testudines; family Emydidae; genus Malaclemys; species Malaclemys terrapin. The sequence goes on along the minus strand of NC_071506.1, from coordinate 92,952,653 downwards.
TTAATGTGCAAGATATGGTGATAGTTTATGAATGAATGCTACTGAACATCTTGATGGAGTATGATGGTTATGAATGATGATGCATAAGCAGACTTCAATAAATTAAATCTACTTGATCTGAGTATTTTTGACAGTTTGCAAAGCTTCATCATATAATACTATACAATGATATAGCATAAACCCTGTGTAGGAAGAAAGAGAAAACATTACAGTGCAATCATCAAATTGCACCTTTATTTAGTATTTCTTGAACTGATAATCTGTGGCATTAAGTACCTCTTACCTATTTTTCTTTTTTCCAATTTTCTTCTAGATCTGATATTGTGCATAGTTAGTCTTGCAAAACTACCATGGGTGTTTGCCAGCCAAAGCACAAAATCTACTTGCCTGTGCTTACCATGAAGATGATCATGGGGGAAAAAAAATTCAGTACTGTATATTATTTGCTGGTCATTATTATTATTCATGCTCGCGAGAGGACAGGTAGAATTTTGCCAGGCTGATATACAAGTACTAATGCTCAGGTATTTACACTGTACATGGGAGAAGCTTGGAGAATAAAGTTTAAAAACAAAATTTACCATATAACCTCCTTGATTAAATATCTTGTCAGCATAATTCCACTGGCTGGAAAGCTGTTTATGAGAATGGCATCATTTTCACTGTAAAGGAAGCAGTCATCTGTCGTTCTCTGTGTTGAAGTTTCAGTTTAAGAACTGAATAATCAAACAGACCATTAAAATCAGTGTTTAATAATAACTATTTGAAAAGCTCCTCTGAAAACATATAATGCTTCTATGTTCCTGTCTGTCTACTTTGTATATGCTCTAGTATCAATATAATGTGAGAACAGCATATGGTTTCTTTGATGGAAAGTAATGGAAAATGACAGGCTGTTTGAAGATGTTGCGGTGCCAATTTCATGAATAATGCATTAGGGTAACAGGTATAATCAGTGCAGTTTAATAGTCTGTAGCCTCCAGAGATATAACAACAGAATGCAGAGGAATTATCCCTGTACTAGGACCACCTGACACTCACCATTTCTCCTTCTTGCTTTTGTCTTGTTCTGTTTATTTTAATATAGTCCCAGTAAAATTAAGTAACAATGCAAAGAGCCAGACCAAGAAAATATAATGTTTAGATTTAGATTGTTTTTTTTATTTCATGTGACTAGCCAAAGATAAGTTGTACTCATCACAGTGAACACAGATTTTGAATCCCGTAGCAGTGAATTGTTCTGCTAAGTCAGATGTAGATTTTGTGACTCAAAATTTTATAGCAGAAAAAAATATTCTTACACTGAATAATTTGCTCTTGTATACTGAAAATATTTGCCATCTTGTAGGACTTATTCTGTCATTTCATATTAGGCAAATCAATCTCTCACCCACCCAAACCAATGTATTCAAACTTAATTCTTTAGGACTACTAATTTTGTATGAGCTTAATTTCCAAAAATGTTATGCAGGAAACTGATAAAAGATGAATGGGATTGAAACACCTACTGATTTGTTTTGAATTATTATAGAAAAATTCCATGAATTATATTAAGACTTAGACACTCTAAGTAGTAATTTTCTAGGCACACAACTCTTAACTCAGAATGTCCACGATAATGAATAAGAGCCAGGAGAGTGGCTTGGGACACATTGCTTCAGTCTTCATACCTATGTTTTTACTCTCTCTCCTGGAAAAAGACACACAGTCTGTCTGTGTTTATATTTAAAATAAAAAGGAGTGTTTTCCATATTACAAATGGATTGGGATGCTAGCACTAACATTTTGCTCTGATATATGGCCTGGTCGAATCTTTCATAACCTATGCTATTTACTATATATTAGTTTTTCAAAAGCCTTTATTTGTATATGTAGCACTCATTTAAATAAAAGACCATTGTGGTTTTTGAAATAACACCCTAAAAATAGGTGAAATAAGTACACTAATTAGGCTGTGCATCTGGGACTGGCGGTAACCACAAAAGCACATGTGCTGCAAATGAAAAAGTAAATGAAAAAAATACTTTCTTAGTGCAGGAGATATCCTGGAGAAGTAAAATGAGACAGTCCATCATGGTTTTAAAATCAGTTTTGATAAGTGACTTTCTATAGAACATTATTGCACATCAAGTGTCACTGATGGCATAATTGTTTATGGACAGTTTGGTTATGATTATTGATTCTGGACTTCCACATTTTAAAGTCTAATTATAATCACATGCATAATTACTGTATGTACTGTAGTTTGTAACAGATGTAATGTATGTGACAATATATTATGTCATATCAGGAGCAAAATATTACCAGAGTTACATTTTTGTTTTATAGCAGTTTCAGCATAATTAGTGTCTTACTGTATAAATAGTTACCAATACAAGTACAAATTGTTGCTTTCACTATGGGCAACATTATAGCTCTTGTTAGAAGAAAGAAAAATGGCACTCTAAAATAGTCATTGTAGAGGTGTCAAGGCTGGATCCCCACTTTGAACTTTAGGGTACAAATGTAGGGGCCTGCATGAAAACTTCTAAGCTTAACTACCAGCTTAGCTCTGGTTCTGCTGCCACCATTTCAATGGATTCCATTCCTGGGAAGCCTTGAAAAACCTTCACCAATTCCCTGGTGAATACAGATCCAAACCCCTTGGATCTTAAAACAAGGAGAAATTAACCATCCCCCCTCCTTCCTTCCACCAACTCCTGGTGAATACAGATCCAACCCCCTTGGATCTAAAACAAGGAGAAATTAACCATTCCCCTCCTTCCTCTCACCAACTCCTGGTGAATCAAGATCCAAACCCCTTGGATCTTAAAACAAGGAAAAACCAATCAGGTTCTAAAAAGAAGGTTTTTAATTAAAGAAAAAGGTAAAAATCATCTCTGTAAAATCAGTATGGAAATTAACCTTACAGGGTAATCAAACTTAAAGAGCTCAGAGGACTCCCCTCTAGTCTCAGGTTCAAAGTACAGCAAACAAAGATAAACACTCTAGTAAAAGGTACATTTACAAGTTGAGAAAACAAAGGAAAACTAACACGCCTTGCCTGGCTATTTACTTACAAGTTTGAAATAGGAGAGACTTGTTTAGAAAGATGTGGAGAACCTGGATTGATGTCTGGTCCCTCTCAGTCCCGAGAACGAACACCTCCCAAACAAAGAACACAAACAAAAGCCTTCCCCCCCCAAGATTTGAAAGTATCTTGTCCCCTTATTGGTCCTTTAGGTCAGATGCCAGCCAGGTTACCTGAGCTTCTTAACCCTTTACAGGGAAAAGGATTTTGGAGTCTTTGGCCAGGAGGGATTTTATAGTATTGTACACAGGACAGCTATTACCCTTCCTTTTATAGTTATGACACGCCCCCCAAATCACAGATAGTGTTGGATGTTCGGTTCCACACTGGCTGTGATTTCTTCCTGGAGTTCTAGGAGAAAACAGAGTTAATAAGACACATGTACCTTTAGACATACTACTGATTATATAAAAACTAACAATATGTTTCATTCCAAGAACAATTGTTAACCAGTTAACTCTGGGAAACTTTCCCGGGAGAGTGCATCAGCCACTTTGTTAGAAGCTCCCGAAATGTGTTGTATTTCAAAATCAAAATCTTGGAGAGCTAAACTCCACCGAAGAAGTTTTTTGTTATTTCCTTTGGCGGTATGAAGCCACTGTAGCGCAGCATGGTCTGTTTGTAGTTGGAAATGCCGTCCCCAAACATATGGGCGTAGCTTTTCCAGCGCATACACAATGGCATAGCATTCCTTTTCGCTGATTGACCAATGGCTTTCCCTCTCAGACAGTTTCTTACTGAGAAACACAACAGGATGGAATTCTTGATCCGGTCCTTCCTGCATTAAAACTGCTCCCACGCCTCGCTCGGACGCATGTGTGGTTACTAGGAACGGTTTGTCAAAGTCTGGGGCCCTTAGCACAGGGTCAGACATGAGTGTTGCCTTAAGCTGGTTAAAGGCCTTTTGACACTCATCAGTCCACTGAACTGCATTTGGCTGTTTCTTTCTGGTTAGGTCTGTCAGCGGGGCGGCGATTTGGCTGTAGTGGGGTACAAATCGCCTATAATATCCAGCCAAGCCTAAGAAGGATTGGACCTGTTTCTTAGACTTTGGAACCGACCACTTTTGGATAGCATCCACTTTGGCCTGTAGGGGATTTATAGTTCCTTGACCCACCTGGTGCCCAAGGTAAGTCACTCTGTTTTGGCCTATTTGACACTTTTTAGCCTTAACAGTTAGTCCTGCCTGCTGGATGCGCTCGAAAACTTTTTCCAGGTGCTCCAGGTGCTCTGCCCATGAATCAGAAAAAATGGCCACATCATCGAGGTAGGCAACTGCAGATTCTCCCAATCCCGCTAGGAGACCATCTACAAGTCTTTGGAAGGTGGCGGGTGCATTTCGCAACCCAAAAGGGAGTACATTGAATTCATACACCCCTGCCTGGGTGACGAAGGCTGACCTTTCCTTAGCGGGTTCATCTAGTGGTACTTGCCAGTACCCCTTGGTTAAGTCTAAAGTAGAGATGAATTGGGCATGTCCCAATTTCTCCAATAGCTCATCTGTGCATGGCATTGGATAGTTGTCAGGACGAGTTACAGCATTTAGCTTACGGTAGTCCACGCAAAAGCGTATTTCCCCATCTGGTTTGGGAACTAGAACCACTGGAGATGCCCATGCACTATTAGAGGGGCAGATTATACCCATCTGTAGCATGTCCTGGGTCTCCCTTTGTATAGCAGTTTTGGCATGAGGTGACTCCCGGTAGGGTGGGGTTCTAATAGGGTGAGCATTACCTGTGTCAATGGAGTGGTATGCCCGTTCGGTCCATCCTGGAGTGGCTGAGAAAATTGGTGCAAAGCTTGTGCACAGCTCCTTGATCTGCTGTCACTGCAGACGTCCAAGGGTCGTGGAGAGGTTCACCTCTTCCATGCCACCATCCTTTTTTCCTTCGTAGTAGACACCTTCAGGCCACTCCACGTCATTTGTTTCCTGGGCTGTAAACTGGCAAACGTTTAATTCTCTGGAATAAAAGGGCTTAAGAGAATTAACATGGTATACCTTAGGCTTTATGTTGGAGGTGGGGGAGGCTATGAGATAGTTAACAGCTTCTAGGCGCTCCTGGACCGTGAATGGTCCTTCCCACGATGCTTCCATTTTATGGGCCTGGAGCGCCTTTAAGACCATGACTTGGTCTCCTACTTTGAAGGACCGTTCTCTGGAATGTTTATCATACCAGGCCTTTTGCTCTTCCTGAGCATTCTTTAGGTTTTCTTTAGCAAGGGCTAAAGAGTGTCGGAGGGTGCTTTGTAGGTTGCTTACAAAGTCTAGAATGTTAGTTCCTGGAGAAGGCGTAAACCCCTCCCATTGCTGCTTCACCAACTGTAATGGCCCCTTAACCTCGCGGCCATACACAAGTTCAAATGGTGAAAACCCTAAACTGGGATGTGGTACAGCCCTGTAGGCAAAAAGCAACTGCTGCAACACTAGGTCCCAATCATTGGAGTGTTCATTTACAAATTTACGTATCATGGCCCCCAAAGTTCCATTAAACCTCTCCACCAGGCCATTGGTTTCATGGTGGTAAGGAGTGGCAACCAAGTGATTCACCCCATGAGCTTCCCACAGGTTTTCCATGGTCCCTGCCAGGAAATTAGTTCCTGAATCTGTAAGGATGTCGGAGGGCCAACCTACCCTGGCAAAAATGTCTGTTAATGCCTGGCACACACTTTTAGCCCTGGTGTTGCTTAAGGGTACTGCTTCCGGCCATCGGGTAGCAAAATCCATGAAAGTCAGTACGTACTGCTTTCCTCTGGGTGTCTTCTTTGGGAAAGGACCCAGAATATCCACAGCTACGTGCTGAAATGGGACCTCAATTATGGGTAGTGGCTGGAGAGGGGCTTTAACCTGGTCTTGGGGCTTTCCCACTCGTTGGCACACCTCACAAGGCTGGACATATTTAGCAACGTCCTTGCCCATTCCCTCCCAGTGGAAGGACTTCCCCAACCGGTCTTTGGTTTTGTTCACCCCAAAATGGCCACTGGGATGATCATGGGCTAAGCTCAAGAGCTTTACCCGATACTTAGTGGGAACTACCAACTGTCTTTGAGGATGCCAGTCTTCCTGGTGCCCACCAGAAAGAGTCTCCTTGTATATAAGTCCTTGTTCTACAACAAACCGGGATCGGTTCGAAGAGCTGAGAGGCAGTGGGGTGCTCCGCGCCGCCGCCCAAGCTTTCTGAAGGCTGTCATCTGCTTCCTGCTCGGCCTGGAACTGTTCCCTTGATGCTGGAGACATCAGTTCCTCCTTGGACTGTGGACTGGGGCTTGGTCCCTCTGGAAGCGATGCAGGTGCTGGGGCTGTTTCCATTGACTGTGAACCGCTGTCTGCTGGTGCACTGTGTGGTATCTCAGGCTCTGGCTGAGCCTCTTGGGTAGGGTTATCTGCTGCTTCTGCCAGTTCAGGCTCGCTGGTGCCCTCTGGTGTTGGAGTTGTAGACGGGTTTGCAAGCGCTGGACTCAGTGCTGGCAATGATTCTGGTGCTGGTTGCGTTGCCAGTTCTGGTTCTGGGACTGGCTTTGGCTGGGTCTCTGGGATTGGATCCACTACGGCTGTTGCAGTCGTTGGCAGGGGATCCGGTTCCACCACCTTTGTCTGGGTCTCTGGTAACCCAGATGGGGCCCTGGTGGACGGCTTAGGAACAGGGATGGGGGTGAAAGCTTGCTTAGCCTTTGCTAGTTCCAGTTCATGTTTCCTTTCTTTTTCTCTCTCCTCCAGCTCTTTTTCTTTCAGCTCCATCTCTCTCTTGTGGGCCTTCTCTTTGGCTTTTTCTTCTCTTTCTAGTCATTTTCCTGTTTTCTTGTGCTGGGTCACCCCCTCTGCAGTTGACTGAAACTGGGAAGCTCTCAGCTCTGGCTGATGCTGAGTTAACAGAGACTTTCTAACTAGCTACTCCCGAGGATGTAAACAGAAAAAAAAAACAATTCAGCTTGTAAATTCCCTTTTACCAGTCGTTTGCTAATTACTTGAACACTTCTCTTAACAAAGGACCTGTTAAAAAAAACTTAACACCTCTGCCTTCAGGCAAGGAGAGATAAGATATTCATCTATCTACCTCCAGCTGGGCTTTCCAAGCAGCTAGAAGGAAAAAAAATCTCACTGGCTTTTGGGTTTAAAATGATCCCACCGCTCTACCACCATGTCAAGGCTGGATCCCCACTTTGAACTTTAGGGTACAAATGTAGGGGCCTGCATGAAAACTTCTAAGCTTAACTACCAGCTTAGCTCTGGTTCTGCTGCCACCATTTCAATGGATTCCATTCCTGGGAAGCCTTGAAAAACCTTCACCAATTCCCTGGTGAATACAGATCCAAACCCCTTGGATCTTAAAACAAGGAGAAATTAACCATCCCCCCTCCTTCCTTCCACCAACTCCTGGTGAATACAGATCCAACCCCCTTGGATCTTAAAACAAGGAAAAACCAATCAGGTTCTAAAAAGAAGGTTTTTAATTAAAGAAAAAGGTAAAAATCATCTCTGTAAAATCAGTATGGAAATTAACCTTACAGGGTAATCAAACTTAAAGAGCTCAGAGGACTCCCCTCTAGTCTCAGGTTCAAAGTACAGCAAACAAAGATAAACACTCTAGTAAAAGGTACATTTACAAGTTGAGAAAACAAAGGAAAACTAACACGCCTTGCCTGGCTATTTACTTACAAGTTTGAAATAGGAGAGACTTGTTTAGAAAGATGTGGAGAACCTGGATTGATGTCTGGTCCCTCTCAGTCCCGAGAACGAACACCTCCCAAACAAAGAACACAAACAAAAGCCTTCCCCCCCCCCAAGATTTGAAAGTATCTTGTCCCCTTATTGGTCCTTTAGGTCAGATGCCAGCCAGGTTACCTGAGCTTCTTAACCCTTTACAGGGAAAAGGATTTTGGAGTCTTTGGCCAGGAGGGATTTTATAGTACTGTACACAGGACAGCTATTACCCTTCCCTTTATAGTTATGACAAGAGGCGTGAACTTGAACCTAGAAAATAAGCTCATAGGACACCGGAGTCTTAGCAGGTGCTAAGAGGTCGAAATTACATCTCCAGCACACCATGGGATTCAGTTCAAGGGAAAGTTGAAAGTGTTGTAACTGCCTGTCTTCTAGTGGAGTTTCCACATTACGAGTCAGCATTAAGGCGTGGTCAGGTATACACAAGAGGAACCTGCATGCTGGTGAAGGCTGCTGATGAGATGCATTGAATCCATTTATCTGCTGCAGGTACCTGTAGTGTTGGAAAGCTGCTACAAACTCCCCTCTTGACCTCAGAGAGTTTAACAAGACCAAAAGGCTCTGCCATCCTCAGTGAAAATCAGTATAGACACAGGAATGATTGTAAGCCTAAGGGACTGGGCTTTGTAATGAGATCTCATCATCGTTTGGTTGGGTTAGAGTAAATAAACTAAACTTCCCTTATAAATAAAGGAAATGAAATTAAGCAGCAAGATGACAGTAAGGACAGAGAGAATAACTGAACCACTTCCTTGTCTGTATTTTGTTAAGAAATATCTATGTTTAAATAGATTGAAACTGCATCCTTTGCCTCAGTAAACTGAAAGGTGATGAAACAAAAGTCCAGCTTGGAGGGAGTCAATGTAAATTTCAGTGGAGTTACACTGGCATAAAACAGGTGTAACAGACAAGAATCACGACCATCACAATGAAGAATAAGATTTTAATTACCGTTGTATATATGTGATATCTGATTCTCCAAATGTGTGAGAGTATGAATGTCAAGAGAGAAAAATCTGAATGCAAGGATCTGTTTTAAGAGCTTCCATGGAAGAAGAGTGTCAAAGTCAATGGTGTTCTGCCTGAAATGAATTTAGCCTATAGAAATTAGGAATTACATGTATATCAGTGAAATTAATGGTGTATGACTTGTGGTTGTCCTATGCAACCAAGTTGTCTTTACCAAGCCACAGCTAATTTGTAGAAGTGGAACCTAGCTGATCCATCATACACACAAACCATTTGTCATATTCTTTTCATTTCAATGACATGAGTACATGGCACAAATTGCAGCAGTCCCTATTACTTTCTTTTGAGCCTAAATTTTTGTTGACAATAAGCCTAACTTGACAAAGAATCCAATAGAGGAGTTACCTGTAATAACTTTTTGAAAATATTGTCTAGGTTTAGTGCAACAATATTTCAGATAAATTATGGCCCTGGTCTTCCAACACAAACATAAATTTGGTTCAGTCCAATGATATTATTCTGTCTAAATTCAAGGAAAGGGGACAAAAGAAGCCTGGTCTGGGTTTGCCAGCCAGAAGAAGGCACCATGGACTAAGAATGTACACATAAATGAAGACAAAAATATGGAGTTTGATATTATCTGAAATAGTGACCACAGGCATATCTCCTAATATATGAACTCACCTCCCAAAGCAAGATCCTTAACTGCCAGATCTGAGTAGCTGGCAGAGGAAAATTCAAAAAGAGATCAACTCACAGATTAGAGATAAGTGAAATTCCAAATAATTGGAGATTAGATTAAACTCAGATGTACATCTGAAAAAAAAAGAGGATATTTATTTGCTCACTCAGACTATCTGCAGACCTCTTGAATCTGCCAAATTTGGTTGAAAGTCTTGTGAAAACAGGCTGTCTTGATATTTTATCATCTGCTTTTCAATATGGGGAAAGACATGCATGTAAAAGCATACACAAAAAAATGAATGGGGATAGAAAGTGAAATGATTTTTTTCAGACCTCCAAAAAAAGTTTGGTTGGATTTTTGGGTGGAGTTTTAGATGAGATTCTTATTTAAAATTATTCCTTCTGTCATGCCTTAGATTTCCTAGTGAAAAAGAAATTGAAGTCTAACTATAGTAAATTAATATAAAATAATAATATTTAGTACTCAATGAATTTTACAAATTTTAAGGGTGACATTTTCCAAAGTGTCTAAGGCGCTTAAGAACCTGAAGCCCATTAACTTTCCATCCTCCCCAATTAATCTACACAATTGTTCTATGAAATATGTAAGTATTATCCCCATTTTATATATGGGGAGACTGAGACATGAAGACTAGAACTGGTCCAAAAAACTCAAATATATACATTTTGATTAATTTTCATAGATTCAAAGACTTTAAGTCCAAAAGGGATCATTATGATTATCTAGTATGACATAATAATTATAATTAATGGAGCTATCCCATCTCCTAGAACTGGAAGGGACCTTGAAAGGTCATCAAGTCCAGCCCCCTGCCTTCACCAGCAGGACCACGTACTGATTTTGCCCCAGATCCCCAAGTGGCCCCCTCAAGGATTGAATTTACAACCCTGGGTTTAACAAGCTAATGCTCAAACCACTGAGCTATCCCTCCATCCTGCACATCATAAGCCCCAGAAACTCATTCAGTAATTCCTGCATCAAGACCATAACATCAGGAAAGCATATCTTTTAGAAAGACATCCAATCTTGATTTAAAGATGTCACATGATGGATAATCTACCACACTGAGATAAGTTGCTTCAGTGATCAATTACTCTCAGTGTTAAGAATTTGTGCCTTAATTCTAGTCTGAATTTGTCTAACTTCAGTTTCAACCACTGAATATTATTATGCTCTTTCCAATAGCTTAAAGTGCCATCTACTATCAGAAATATGTTACCCATGTAGGCACTTATAAGCTATAATCAAGTGACCATGATTTTGAATACTGAAAAAAAAAAATGTGGAGGATGATTTCTATAATTCTGCCTTCCCGCTTTTTTCAATTAACTGTAGACACGAGCCAATTTTTTTTTTTTGCCACCTTTACTCACAGTGAGTAGGGAAGAGTACTTAAAGAAGTGTTTTTTCAGGGGGAAATTAAAGCTGGAGGAGGCATTTCATTTTGGGTCATAGATGGAATGAAGCAAGTTGGGCAGCATGGAAGAAGATACAGAGATGGGGTAGGAGGATTTGAAGAGTTAGTAGAGATGTTTGAATAATTAATTTTTCAGTTCACTAGCAGTTCTGAAAAATCAGGAAAAAAATTGTTTTGGGTCAGCCCAAAACAGAATTTCTTTGACTTTTTGGTGAACAAACAAGTTTAAAAAAATTCTTAGAATAAAATATGTTGTTAGGTCTTAAACCAAACATTTCATTTTGATTTAGAAATTTTATTAATATTGCATTTTTAAAATTGAATGAAATTACAAAACAAAAGAGTTATTTTGTATCCAAAAATCAAAATGTTTAATTTTGAAAATGTCAAAGTGAAATGTTTCAATTTGTTCAGAATTTGTAGTTTATTTTGACCAAAACAATTTGGTGAATTCAATCTGAGTTTGCAAAATATTTGAGTCAATCCAAATCTGTATTTTTCATCCAAAAAAAAGGGGTGGGAGGAAAAACTTCTACCGGATCATCTAGTTAGTCAATGTGAATGTTTTTAAATGCTCTCTCTCCTCCAGTTCTCTGTTGCAAAGGGCTATGAATATCTAAGAACTTGAATAAAGAAGCACCACATACCAGATCACATTTGGTCCAAATCACCCTACATTCATCAACATTTAGAATGGATTGAAGTATGGTGTCTTGGGCCTGGTCTACACTACGAATTTAATTCGGATTTATCAGCTTTAATTCGAATTAACCCTGTAACCGTCCACACAACGACTCCATTTAATTCGATGTAAAGGGCCCTTTAAATCGATTTCTGTACTCCACCCCAACGAGCGGAGTAGCGCCAAAATCGATTTTAGCAATTCGAATTAGGGTTAGTGTGGCCGCAATTCGATGGTATTGGCCTCCGGGAGCTATCCCACAGTGCATCATTGTGACCGCTCTGGACAGCAATCCGAACTCGGATGCACTGGCCAGGTAGACAGGAAAAGCCCCGCGAACATTTGAACTTCATTTCCTGTTTGCCCAGCGTGGAGAGCACAGGTGACCACAGATACCTCATCAGCACAGGTAACCATGCAGGCTGATAATCGAAAAAGAGCACCAGCATGGACCGTGAGGGAGGTACTGGATCTGATCGCTGTATGGGGAGAGGATTCAGTGCTTGCAGAACTTCGTTCTAAAGGACGAAATGCAAAAACTTTTGAAAAAATTTCCAAGGGCATGATGGAGAGATGCCACAATAGGGACTCTGAGCAGTGCCGCGTGAAGGTCAAGGAGCTCAGACAAGCCTATCAAAAAACAAAGGAGGCAAACGGTCGCTCCGGGTCAGAGCCGCGGACATGCCGCTACTACGCCGAGCTTCATGCAATTCTAGGGGGGGCTGCCACCACTACCCCACCTTTGTTCGTGGATTCTGGGTCGGGGATAGTCTCGACGCCTGAGGATTCTGCCGATGGGGTAGAGGAGGAGGAGGAGGAGGAGGAGGAGGAGGATGAGCTTGCAGAGAGCACACAGCACTCCATTCTCCCCAACAGCCAGAATCTTTTAATCACCCTGACTGAAGTACCCTCCCAAGCCTCCCAAGCCAGTACCCAAGACTCTGACCCCATGGAAGGGACCTCAGGTGAGTTTACCTTTTAAAATATAAAACTTGTTTTAAAAGCAAACGGTTTTTAATGATTACTTTGCCTGACTTTGCATTCGCGGTCAGTTCAGCTACTGGAAAAGTCTGTAGCTACTGGAAAAGTCTGTTAACGTGTATGGGGATGGAGCGGAAATCCTCCAGGGACATCTCCATGAAGCTCTCCTGGAGGTACTCCGAAAGCCTTGCCAGAAGGTTTCTGGGCAGTGCATCCTTGTTCCCTCCTCCATGGTAGGACACTTGACCACGCCATGCTTGCAGCAAGTAATCTGGTATCATTGCCTGACAAAGCCTGGCAGCGTATGGTCCCGGTGTTTGCTGGCATTCAAGCAACATCCGTTCTTTATCTTGTTGTGTAATCCTCAGGAGAGTGATATCACTCCTGGTAACCTGGTTGAAATACGGGAACTTAATTAAGGGGACAGAGGTGGCCGTTCCTACTGGGCTGTTTGCCTGTGGCGGAAAATAAATCCTTCCCTGCAGTTAGCCAAGCGCAGATGGGAAATTGGCCCTGAAGTTTTCCGCGTTTGGCTAGCAGGGATCTTCCCTGTTACCAGCCACGCGGTGGGGGGAGGGTACCGTGATCATCCCAGAGAATTCATGGTGGGGGGGGGGGGGGTCGGCAGCGGGGGGGGGGGGGTAGTTTGGTGCCTGCAGGGATCTTCCCTGATACCAGCCACGCGGTGGGGGGAGGGGTACCATGATCATCCCAGAGAATTCATGGCGGGGGGGGGTTAGTTTGTTTTCTGGTGCTGCTGAATGTTAACAGAAAAACCGCAGCACTCTACTTGCCTGAAGGGGCCCAGACAAGCCCCCCCACACTGCCACCCCCCCCAACTGGCTGAGATTGGCCAGGCTTCTGCAGCACTCTACAGGCTATGCTTGGTATGTGGGAAAGGAGGGTGCAGAAGCTGTAAAACAATGGCTTACCATGGCCGCATGCAAGCCGAATTCTGTTGCCCAGACCTGTGATCTCTAGCAGCAAAGCCACAAGCACTCAGCATTAAGAGGCAAAATGCGACCTTGCACAGAAATCACATGTGCTATGTAATGTGAACAGTGTTGGTCACCGTGAAAGAGTATAAGCATTGTTCTGCAAAATGTAGCTTTTAAAACAATTCTCTCTTTTTCCCCTCCCTACAGCAGCTGCAAATTCCTCAAGCCTCCCTCCTCCATCCCGAAGGTTATCACAGATAAGGCGTCGTAAGAAGAAGACGCGGGAGGACATGTTTTCTGAAATTATGCAATCCAGCAGGAGTGACAGAGCTCATCTGAATGAGTGGAAGGAAACAGTTTCAAAGTATAGGAAAGAAGTCAGTGAACGTGAGGAGAGGAGGGACCAACGTGAGGAGAGGAGGGACCAACGTGAGGAGAGGAGAGATGATCGAGATGAGAGATGGCGGCAGGAAGACCAGAGGATGAAGGATGCAACGCTGGGGCTGCTCCGGCATCTGGTGGAGGTTCAGGAACGGCTGCTGGAAAACAGACTGCCGCTTCAGCCCCTGTTCCACCCTCCCCCCTCCCCATGTTCCGTATCCTCCTCACCCAGACGTGTAAGAACGCGGGGGGGGAGGCTCCGTACACCTTCCCATTCCACCCCAGTAGACAGCCCAAGCAAAAGGCTGTCATTTTTTTAACCTTTTCTTTGTGGCTTTTTCCTTCCCAGCAATCCTCCTCCCAAATACCACCCGGGTTCCCTCCCTCTTTTTCTAATCTATTAATAAAGAATAAATGATTTTTAAATGATAGTGACTTTATTTGGTTTGAAAGAAAGATGGGGGAAGGGGCAGGGTGGGTTCCTTACAGAAAATCAGTCAGTAAAGGGGGAGGGTTTTCATGAAGGAGAAACAAACAGATATTTCACACGGTAGCCTGGCCAGCCATGAAACTGGTTTTCAAAGCTTCTCTGATGCACAGCGCTTCATGGTGTGATCTTCTAATCGCCCTGGTGTCTGGCTGCGCGTAATCAGCAGCCAGGCGGTTTGCCTCAGCCTCCCACCCCGCCATAAAGGTCTCCCCCTTACTTTCACAGAGATTGTGGAGCACACAGTAAGCAGAAATAACAATGGGGAGATTTCTTTGGCTGAGGTCAGAGCGAGTCAATAATGAACGCCAGCGACCTTTTAAACGGCCAAATGCACATTCTACCACCATTCTGCACTTGCTCAGCCTGTAGTTAAACAGCTCCTGACTCCTGTCCAGGCTGCCTGTGTATGGCTTCATAAGTCATGGCATTAAGGGGTAGGCTGGGTCCCCAAGAATAACTATGGGCATTTCAACATCCCCAACGGTTATTTTCTGGTCCGGAAAGTAAATCCCTTGCTGCAGCCCTTTAAACAGAGTAGTGTTCCTGAAGACGCGAGCGTCATGAACCCTTCCCGCCCAGCCCGCGTTGATATTGGTGAAACGTCCCTTGTGATCCACAAGTGCTTGCAGCACCATTGAAAAGTACCCCTTGCGGTTTATGTACTCGGTGGCTTGGTGCTCCGGTGCCAAGATAGGGATATGGGTTCCGTCTATTGCCCCACCACAGTTAGGGAATCCCATTGCAGCAAAACCATCACTATAGCCTGCACATTTCCCAGAGTCACTAACTTTCGTAGCAGCACCTGAGTGATTGCTTTGGCTACTTGCATCACAGCAGCCCCCACAGTAGATTTGCCCACTCCAAATTGATTCCCGACTGACCGGTAGCTGTCTGGCGTTGCAAGCTTCCACAGGGCTATCGCCACGCGCTTCTCAACTGTGAGGGCTGCTTTCATCTTGGTATCCTGGCGTTTCAGGGCAGGAGACAGCAAGTCACAAAGTTCCATGAAAGTGCCCTTACGCATGCGAAAGTTCTGCAGCCACTGGGAATCGTCCCAGACCTGCAACACTATGCGGTCCCACCAGTCTGTGCTTGTTTCCCTTGCCCAGAATCGGCGTTCCATGGATAGAATCTGCCCCATTAACAACATGATCTCCAAAGCACCGGGGCCTGTGGTTTCACTGAATTCTGTGTCCGTGTCCGTGTCCATGTCCTCATCATGCTTGTCGCTGCGCTGCCGCCGCCGCTGCCTCCTCGCCTCGTTTTTCTGGTCCTGGCTGAGCATAAACTCCACGAGAACGCGTGAGGTGTTTGCAATATTCATGAGTGCTGTCTTGACCTCAGTGGGCTCCATGCTTGCCGTGGTATGGAGTCTGCAGTGTTCACCCACCCAGGAAAAAAGGCGCGAAAATAGTTGTCTGCCGTCCATTGCTTTCATGCAGGGAGGGAGGAAGTGAGGCTGTACCCAGAACCACCTGCGACGATGTTTTTTGTCCCATCAGGCACTGGGATCTTAACCCACAATCCCAATGGGCGCGGGAGACTGCGGGAACTATGGGATAGCTATGGAATTGCTACCCACAGTGCAACGGTGCAGAAATCGACGCTAGCCCCGGTACTTGGACGCACACCACCGAATTACTGTGCTAGTGTGGCCGCACTCATTTCGACTTTATACAACCTGTTTCTCAAATCCGAATTATCTAAATTCGGATTAATCCCGTAGTGTAGACATACCCTAAGAGATAATCAAAGGGTTTTGGAGGAGGTTATGGAGAGGAAAGGGCAAAAGGGGCCTATGTTTAGAATCTATCAGTACAAAGAAGTCAGGAAAGCACTCCTGTAGCATAACTCTCAGCAGGCTGCATCAGGAAGAGGATGGCAAGATCAGTCATATTTTCAAGGAAAGCTTGGAGTCCTGCTTCAACCACCAGTTATGCACTAATCATATTATTATTTACAGGAACCTGTTTATAATTCTTCTCCACTTGCCTTGCTCTCCAGAAAGCAGGGCAGTCAAGAGGACAAAAGTGCACTATGGCACATAATTAAAATTATCACACTACATGTTTTTCATCAAAGGGTCAGAAAGAAAATGAATTAGTATAAAAATAAGTTAGCAGTTAATGGTTAGTCTACTGGCCTCTCCATCTCAAGAATCATGGTTGCAAATCTTGGCTTAGCTTACCAGTGAAATTGAATTGATTAGTAGCAATAGCTGGAAGTACATTCACTGTATAAAGGCTGTCATTTTTAACATTATTCATATAACTAAGTTCACATTATGTCAAGACTTTAAATGCACCACTTGTTCAGGAAAATATAGCTGTCCACAGAGCATGGATCTCTCTTTAAAAAAAAAAAAAAAAAAGAGGCAGAGATTTCATGGAAAATGGTGGAAAAGTCTCTATTTAAGTTCAATTGTATATAAATCATTGATCAGATCCTCACCTCTTATAAACTGGTGCAGCTCTACTGAAGTTTGGACCCAAACTCCCCCCTTTCTACAATCCCACGGCACATTTGCAAGGGATACTGGATTAATAAAGTGTGCTGTAAGAGACTGCTCTTCATTTCCTGGCCCCCGTTACCTGACATTGTTCAGTGTTAATAAAGTTTATGCATCTGTCACATGACAGGGATCAGTGACGGTTGCCACAATGGGTCTTGATCCATATCAGCAAAAATTTTGCAACAAAGAAAACAGTTTGGTTGGCATGGGGACAGTAGGAGTTTATCTTATTCTTCTGTACATGAAATCAAAGAGACAAGCCACGCATCCTGTGCAAAAACCTTCATTGGGATACTCAGGGCACAAAGTTTTCTCGATGTATGCAGTCAGGAAGTGGAAATTTGTCTCTCTCAATTATAGGTTTGAAGTGTAGCCCTCCAACCCCCTGGATGCTCTAAGATTAGTAGGATTACTCCAGGGATCTCAGGGCATTTGCAGAAGGCCTGAATTTACATGGAGAGGAAAGTCCTTTCCATACTGTTTCCTATCCTCTACTTGTCCCTGTCAGACTGTGCTGATATGGACTATACATTCACACCTGGATCAAGCTCTCACTGAAGTGGTGATTTCACGAAACAGAGTAGGGAGAGGTGGAAATGTATACTAACAGGGTCAGCTTTAAATGTTGTTTGTACTTCCCCAGTGGGTTTTATGGAGAGATAATGAGTGGCTAACTCCCACCTAATAATGAGTATCTCCTGTGTTGTGTTGCTGTATTCAAATCATCCTTCCTTGCATTTGGAAGTGGGGTAATGATAGGACTTCAGTTCCACAGCGTATGAAAGATTAAGGGCAATTATTCATGGGCTATCATGATTGAAAGCCCAGGGAGTGAGTGTGGCCACATGTACTTACTTTTAGTACGTGGGAACATGATTGACAGCGCGCGCACACACACACACACACACACACACACACACACACACACACACACATATTAAGAAGCAGCTGAGCTATTTAGCAGAAAATATCCCATTTTGATCCAAACATCCTTGGTTAAAAAAAAAAAAGACAAGAAGAAAATATGAGATTATCAGCATAACTTTTTCCCACATAGGTACATATTCAAAGTTCCCATGAGGCATCATCAATCTCTACCATTTTGGAGACTCTGTTAACAAGCAGCATAAAAAGTCATCACAGCAAACTAACCTTCCAAGACGGGGGATACGATTTCTAATTCTTCTTCACGCAGTGGAGAGCACTGTGAATACACAATATTAAAGAAATATTTCTGTATATGTTAATAAAATATTAATGTAGTCTTTGTAGCTAGATTTATGAGTAGCATTATGTATTTTTGCATTCTTCTTGCATCAGCAAAAACAAACACTACTTAAAACAATACCAATGATACATTTATATTCACAGTACTATTTACAATCTAAGATTAGTAGCTTAAGCATTCATATCCACAGTCAGCACTGTCTGTAACTCTGAGGAACTAATCTGCACAATTATCATACAGAAGTTTGTATGCAGATTCAGCAGCAACATAATAAGTATGTACAAAAGAGCTATACTGTATGTACAAGCTATAACTATTCATATTTTAATTTCTTAGCACAAGGAATTACCTGTGTTGAACAACATAAAAGAAACATTTAACAAACAAGTTTTGATTTATATATGAATTTAAATACGGACTTTTTGAAATTAAGCACTGTTCTTAAACTCTTTAATAGGTTCAATATGTGGTATTGTTACTTTTATAAAGCATCTAGGACGACTCTTGAAGCAAGCAAAGTGGAATGGGGGTCATGTCATTCCCTCTTTTCCTATTACTTATTCTAGATCTTGACAATCCATAGTGTGTTATGTTACAATATTAATCCATGAATATTCATAAATTATTATGCACAACTATGAATGCAACCATTCACTCAAAAATGTTACATAAATCAGTTCAACTACAAATATTTATGGCTAATAATACATTTGGAATTAACCATGTACTTACCTAACACTTTATTTATGCATTTGACTTGATAGAATTCCTGTTGCTATTATTTCAACACTGCTTTATGATTTGTTTTAATGTAATCAGAATTTATATTGGATTTGGGTGGTAAATGGATGGATTAAATGAGGAAGTTTCCAGGTCTTGATTAAATTTTGCTATGAATATAAAAAAAAATATATAAAAATGCTAACTTTACATGAAACTATGAATACTCTGAAACCACTATATAATAAGAGCTAGTTTCTGAGAAATGGCTCTTAAAATTGTCTTAACATTTTAAAAGGATTTTTATGTGCCTATGTGTTTCTTTTTAATTGTCATGTATATTCACTTATTCAATCTTGAAGACCGTTGGTATTCAGAATTCATTCAGTGGTAGCATCTGTTTCCTTCTAATACCAGGAGTCATATGTGATGGGGTGCATGCAACACTCTGGTACCTCCTGATGGTTCTCTTGGGAATTAGCTCTGCATGCCAGAGTACCCTCTTCAGGTGGTGCTTCCCTGCCATCACTCCTGCTCTAGGATTCAAATCTCTCCAAGGACCATGGCATCCTCTTCAGCAAAACATCCCTCTTGCCATGCCACACACTGTGCTCCCACCTTTTGGGGGACCTGCAGTCCACTGTTCAGCAACTTCCCTTAGAGGCTACTGTAGCAAATTGTCTGGCCACTTCCTCATGGCCCCAGCATCCTCTTTGCCCTTGCCTCAGGGCCTCAGCCTGCAAATCCCACCAGCCAGCCAGGAGCTGTTTCTCACTCCCCTGGTTCCTGCTCACAGCACTGCTCTGTCCAGGGTGCTGGCAGTTCTCTCAGCCCTCCAGAGACAGCTCTACTTCCTCCCTGGGCTCCCAGCAGAGAACTGCCTCCTCTGCCCTACAGCTCCCTTTTTATATGGGGCTTTATGGCTCTGATTGGCTGAGCCCTTCAGCCCTTCTCTGATTGGCTGCCTCTGGCGCAGCCACCCTAGGACTGCTTTTAATGCCTTTTCTGCCAGTGAGAGGCAGCGTCCAATCACATCATATACCAACTAGACAATATATAATTGTAATATAGGTGGAATGTAAAGTAAAGTTTGTGGTTTTTCGTTAACAATTGACAGGATTTACACAGATGCAAGCTAGCATCCAGAACTCTATTTAATAAAGTATCATAGCAGTCTTACAGCTCTACCAAAATGACACTATCCAATGGTCCTGTCTTGTCACACAAAATTATTACATATTTTTAACTACTCTATCCCCTCCAGCTTTCTATTACAAAGCACAGTGAATATCTAAGAACCTGATCTAAGATTTGGCCACAGACCAAATCACCAAATTCCAAGTGCAATGCTCACTTTTTTAACTTCATTTTCATTATTAAAAATGCATAGTGCAGTGCACAGAAATCAATTAAAAGTAAAAAAAGAACCCATGTAATATTCCCCCACTCCTTCTTTCCTGGGGAAAAGGAAGGGACAAAGAGCCACATGTGATATATGATAGTGACATCATTTCATGCACTATTGGTAGCATGCATCTCTGGAGGTGAACACAGATAACAATGATGGGTGTGATATAAGAACCTGAGTAGAACACCATAGGGATAAAATAATTTTCTTTACTTTTCCAAATATAAAATTTCTAAAAAGTGAATTAAATATTCACAAAAGGTACCAGATACAGAGACCTTCATGTTATTTTTGGCAAAACAGTGTGAAGTCTGTCTGTCTGTCTCTCTCTCTCTCTCTCTCTGACACACACACACACACACACACACACACATTGTGGCTCAATCTTGAGAAGTGAGATGGTAGTTTACATTTTGTTCTCATTTACTCCTGGGTCTTCTTCCTGCAGGGACGGCCCATGAACAGGGCCGGCTTTAGGAAGGGCGGGGCCCAATTCGAACATTTTTGGCGGGGCCCCGGCAGGGATGACTAACAAAAAAAATAATGGAAAAAAAAGCCTTTCATTTCTTTCATGTATTATTTACTTTCTATAACTATATAAATAATAAAATTATATATTATGTACATTGCATCATATATGCTGTTGATCGGTTATTAATGAGCTCCGTTTCACGTGTGTGGGTCCCCGCCACTCCCTGAGGGTGTGCTAGGGTGACCAGATGTCCTGATTTTATAGGGACAGTCCCGATTTTTGAGTCTTTTTCTTATAGGATCCTATTTATCCCCTACCCCCTGTCCCGATTTTTCACACTTGCTGTCTGGTAACCCTAGTGGTGTGCACATGTGTGGGTCCCAGCTGCTCCCTGCCCCCCTCATTGAAGCAGGTGTGCAGGGTTACTGCCCTGGGAACTGCAGGGCACCAGTGGACATGGGGCTGGCTGGAGGCAGGGCAGGGGCTCACTGGAGGTAGGGTCTGGCTGCAGGCAGGGCAAGGGGTGCGGGGCTGGCTGGAGACAGGGGTGTGTGGGGCTGGCTGGCTTTGGGCAGGGCCGCAGGGGGGTGCAGCAGGGGTTGCCTGGAGACAGGGCAGGGGGTGCGGCAGAGGCTGGCTGTGGGCAGGGGGTGCAGGGCTGGCTGCAGGCAGGGCAGGGGGGCGGGGCTGGTGCGGGCAGAACAGGGGGGGCAGGGCTGGAGGTAGGGCAGGGGTGCAGCAGGGGCTGGCTGAGGACAGGGGGTGCAGGGCTGGCTGGAGACGGGGCTGGCTGCGGGCAGGGGGTGCGGGGCTGGTGCGGGGACGGGGTGCAGCAGAGGCAGCTGGAGCCCCGGCCCTTTAAATAGCCCCCGAGTCCCTCGCTATCCCAGGGCTCTGGGGGCTATTTAGAGGGCCCAGGGCTCCCCTGCTTCTACCGCCCCGGCCCTTTAAATAGCCATGGGAGCCCTGGGGAAGCAGCGGGGCTCCAGCGGCTATTTAAAGGGCCGGGGCGGTAGAGGCAGCGGGAGTCCCAGACTTTTTAAATAGCCCCCAGAGCCCCGCAGCCCTACCCCAGGGCTCCAGCAGTGGGGGTCTGGTAGCAATTTAAAGGGCCTGGGGCTCCGGCCCCTGCTGGGAGCCCTAGGTCCTTTAAATTGCCCCCTGGGGAAGCCGGGCCACCCTGGTACAGCGCACCGGCTCTTGCCAGTACACCGTACCGGGGCTTGGGCCTGGGGCCCGATTCAGGGGAATTGGTTGAATTGGCCTAAAACTGGCCCTGGTGGGGGTATGGCCACAGAGCCGCAGGGAGGGGAACCCTGAGGTGTGGGGGCTGGGTGGGTACTGGGAGTTCCTCCTGAAGGGACGGGGGTTGGCCAAGGTCACTCAGCCCCGGGGTGTGGGAGGGGGACTGGCTGAGGGCACTCAGAGCCCCAGGAAGTGGGGGGGGAGGGCTGAGGGGAGGGACTGGCCAGGGGCACTCAGAGCTCGGGGGAGGGGCTGTCGGGGGGGGGGCACTCACAGCCCCAGGAGGTGGGTGGGGGAGGGGCACACAGGATTTCAGGAATTTCCTGGCAGTGAAGAGCTGCTGGCGGCAGGGAGGAGCCAGCCGTGACAATCCCCACTTGGGATCCCTGGCTGGGCTAGTGGCTATGGGGGCCCGTGGCCAAGCTGCAGCAGAAGGTGACCTGAAGGAAATGCCTCGGCCTCGGCCTCCTGCTAGGAAGGGCTTGGGCCAGACAATGACCCACCGCGCAGTGTCCCAGCTCCCTGCCCCACACCCAGGGCCGGCTTTAGGAAGTGTGGGGCCCGATTCGAACAGTTTTGACAGGGCCCCCACAGGGATGACTAAAAAAAAAAAAACCGTAAAAAAAACCCACGTGGGGCTTGTACTCACCGGGCGGCGCTCCTAGACTTTGGTGGCGGTTCCTTCACTCGCTCCGGGTCTTTGGCGGCACTGAAGGACCTGCCACCAAAGTGCCGCCAAAGTCCTGGAGCACCGCTGGGTGAGTAAAAATTAAAAAGGCGCCTCTAGCCAGGGAAGGGATTCTCTGCCACTTGCCCCCCACTCTGGGCAGCCCTGCCACTGGGTGCGGGGCCCTCTTAGGAGCGGGGCCCGATTCGGGGGAATTGGTGGAATTGGCCTAAAGCCGGCCCTGCCCATGAATACCAAATGATGAGGTGATATGGGCATTCATCCATTAGGAGCTGGATTGAGGTCACCAAACAGTTTCACACAAGCTACCAGAAAGCAAGAATACTATATCTTTTGATCAGTACCAACTTGGACTGGATGTGAACAAGTGACCTAGAGTGTCCCATCTCCTCAACTATTAGGCTTGTTGAACATCCCTCCAGAAAACAGAAACCAACCTTTGTGTATTTACTTGTGGATGTACTTAATCCCCTTAGTGATTCACCCATTTACCAGTGTGAGCTCTTGGGGACAAGATTATCTTTTGCTATGTGTTTGCACAGAAGATGGCACATTTTAGTACCACTGTAATATGCTATTATAATTATGCCCTCTGTATCCAGCAATACATATGACACTGAATTTGGAAAGATGAGTCTGAGTGTAAGGAAGAGCTAAAAGAGAGGAATGTAGCGCACACACATAGAAAAGCAACTAATAGGAATTCCACCCTACTTTAACTTATGCCTCCTGGCACATTTGCATGTAAGTTGAGACATCTCTACATTCACAGAGACAGGAGTACTGCAGAGAAGATGCGATGGAAATAACAAGAACAAAGCAACTTGAACAGAAAAAACTCAAAACCCGAATGAAATACCATAATACACATAGCACCCCAGCGGGTAGATTATTTGCTATTTCACAGATGGATAACCTAGGTCACAGAAAGGTTAAATACTTCTTAATAAAATAAGAATTAGAAAAGGTAATAATGTGTTCAGATACTGCCTGATAAAGGCAGATACAGAGCTATGGGATTGGAGAAAATAAGTTCACTACTGAATAGTAGCTATAGCACCCAGTCAAATAGAGAAATTAAGAGATGAAGAGTTAGAAAAACAGTTAAACAATGTGTAAACCAACCAGGAGTTATAAGGTTAATGGATTTATAGCAGTGGTGGGCAACCTGCAGCTCACGGGCTGCATGCGGCCCATCAGGGTAATCTGATTGCGGGCCACAAGACATTTTGCTGATATTGACCATCCGCAGTCACAGCCCCCTGCAGCTCGCCATTACTGGCCTATGGGAGCTGCGGAAAGTGGCAGGCCACAGGGACATGCTGGCTGCCACTTCCGGCAGCCCTCTCTCCTATTCTCTCACTATATGGGAGGTTTTGGCCAGTGTACCTTTGAAGTCACAGACACACTAGCAGTGCCCTTGTCCATCTTAGTTTGCTTCCAAAAACTTTAACATGGATAGGGCTCCATTAGAGCAGTGCTCTGAAGCACTCTGAGTCCCTATTCCAACACTTTATGGGACTAGGACCAGAATGCTCTCTGTGGCTGGCCTCTCATATGAATGGTTTCATTCACTTTCAGACCATACATTGGAGGAGTGAGGATAGTAGAATTTGGCCATGATGATTTAAATGAGTTTAAAAGATCTATTTCAACTTTTGTAAAAATGTTAGATTTTTATCTCATTGAGTTGAGTTTTTAAATGGTGATGGCTGAGCACTTGTGAACATTACACAATAACGGTTTTGATATGCTAGAATAAGAATGGAAGAAAACTGTACTCCAGATATGTGGAGATAATCTGAAGAAGTCATTTAACAGATAGTTACCTAATTACGATGGACTCTTACGGAGATTTCACCTTTTTAATATCTTTTAAATGTCGGTGTATTTCATAACCTTTTGTGTAGTGAGAACAATGGCAGAAATCCCTGATGGCAACTTCTCATACGGAACATGCTGGGTCAGGGTACACCTTACACCCTACAAGGCACTCGGGAATAAAGCTATGGACTAATAATTCTTTATTGTTTAGTCCAATAATGGGGTAGCTGTTTTCTAAAGGAATATGGGCCAGATTTATAGATTGGATTTATAAGCATTACAGATGGATGGGACAAGGAGATGTGCAATGGGAGAGAGACCCTGAAAAATATATTTTTTATTAACTTTACAGGGGAGAAAAGTGAAACTTATATAGACTGAGACTCTGAGCCGTCTCACATTTCTCCCCACTCCCCCCCTTTCTCATTACAGCTAATTATCCCTTTCTTTAGCCTAAAGCTTCTTCTTGCCCAGGCAGATCTTGAAAGTAGCAAACCCAAATTTTCTATGACAATCTGCAGCAAGTTATGTTTTCACTTTTCAATCCTTGACAGTTGTGCTCAGGCAGCACAGAATCTGGACAACTAAAATTAGGTAGCATTTAGAAATCTAGTAAAATAATTGAGATTTTTTCTTCTTTGTATCAGGGAAGGAAAGAATTGCATAGAGATTAAATGGTATATTGTAAAAATGGTTTTTAAAAGTAGCCCACTTTTGACATTTAAGCAATCAGCTGTTCAAAAAGTACCATGTTCAAATAAATGTTATTAGCAAAACACTTTTAAAAAATGTAAATTGATTAGTCAATGGTCTAAT
This sequence comes from Malaclemys terrapin pileata, assembly GCF_027887155.1. Lineage (NCBI taxonomy): Eukaryota > Metazoa > Chordata > Testudines > Emydidae > Malaclemys > Malaclemys terrapin. Next base: position 92,927,386 of record NC_071506.1, on the reverse strand, counting down.
CAGTGATACCTTTAATTCACGTAACAATACCACATTATGATGAATGGCACTCAGTATGGGACACAGTTCAGGAAAACATAGAAATTCATAACTTGTAATCTGAAAGGGTATATTGGCAGAAACAGAAATGAATTTAAAATGTTAGTTGTAGAAAATAAATCCTCTGACTGTGAATAACAATAAGCCATTATGACCACCCTTTAATAAAAAGCTTGTACAATCAGGCTATTAAGATTGAAGCAAAGTGTTTGTTTGAATAACGTATGAGATGACCCAAATCCCTTTTCAGTTTCAAAGTGAACTCCTTGGCAGTTTAATAAAAGTTTGGTTAATTTCCTAAAAATCACACTTTTTATTTTTGGGTCATAACTGGGATGGGAATGTAAATATCAAAATACACTAAAGGAGCCTGTTCTAATTAAATTTCCATCCCAGTTTTGGAGGTTCAGGAAAGTTTCCTAACCTGTAGCTTCAATTTTAACCTCCATCTTTTTTGAGGTTTGCTCATAAGGGGGTTTTGCACATATTTATAGCCAGGGTATCTGTGGCTGGGCGGGGGGGAGGGGAGAGGGGGTGTTATACTAAATGGGAAACATACATATTACAAAGCAACCCATAAAATAAACCAACATTGAAATGAAATTAAATGAAGGAGGACTTAAATTAAAATGTCTTCATTAATTTCTGAGACAAATGGGTGAGGTAATATTGTTTACTGGAACAACTTCTGTTGGTGAGATAGACAAGCTTTCTTACCAAACAGAGTAGTTCTTCAGGTCTGGGAAAGGAACTCTCAGCATCATAGCAAAATACGAGGTGCAACAGATTGTTTAGCATATTTTAAGGAACCCATTCAAGGTTGAGTGACCTATTAATACTTCTGCAGTCCTAGGACAAAAAAGGGGGTTAGTGGGTTATGGATTGTTGTAATAAGCCATAAATCCAGTGTCTCTGTTCAGTCCATGATCTTTAGTGTTTAGAGGAGTAATGAATTTAAGCTCCCAGGCTCGTCTTTTGAAAGTATTATGCAGATTTCCTTTGAGGATGAGGATTGATAGGTCAGATATAAATTGATAGCTTTGTGAAAAGTGTTCACCTACGGGTAATAGGGTATTTTTTGTCTTTTATCATTTTCCTGTGTGAATTCATTTGAGAGCGTTTCACCCACATAGATGCTATAGGGGCGTTTAGTGCCCTGGACAAGGTACACCACATGTTGTTGTGACAGATGTGTAGGATCCATGGATCTTGAAAGTTGTCTTGTGTGGGGTGTTCATCACTGTAGGAGTGGAGATATGTCTTCAGGTTTTGCATCTGTTGTTCTGTCAGGATCTGGTACCACTTTGAGTTGGTGTCCCCTGGTCTGTGGGGAGCTAGCTTCTGATGATGAGCTTGGAGAGGTTAGGAGGGTTGTTTGAAGGCCAGAAGTGGGGGTTCAGGAAAGATTTATTTCAGGATGGGGTCCCCATTGGGTATCGGTTGTAGCTATTTGATGATGACCTATATGGGTTCCAGAGTGGTGTGGTAGGTGATCATTAGGTGTGTGCAGTTGGATGGGGTTTTATTTCTGTATTGAAACAGGCTCTCTTGGGGTATTTGGGTGGCCCATTCAATGACGTGATCCCTTATCTGGGAGAGTGTCCTTGTTTGGTGAAGATGGTTTTAAGTGTGTTAAATTGTATGTCCCGGACTTTTTCCTCAGAGAATATCCTGTGATATCTGAGTACCTAGCTGTAGATAACAGATTTATTGATGTGTTTGGAGTGGTTACTGGATCTATGAAGGTAGATGTGGTGATCTGTGGGTTTCTTGAATTTCTTGAGGGATAACAGGCCCTATAGAATAATCCTTAAAGCTTTTCACCTGCCCATTGCTAAGCCAATCACGCATACATGCAACACCCTATAGTTACATTTGTGCCATACTCAGTGAGTTATATAGCTGCAGAGGAAATTCAAAAAAGATTAATAGGAACCTGTTAGTATGAACAAGTACCTGAAAAATGGGACACTTTGTACTTTATTCCTTATGTTTAGTGTTTGTAGCATAACTGGACACTTTGTAATCAGGTTTGGTAGTAGACTCCTTGGGTTTTATAAGAGGGCAAGCGAGCTGCAAGGGCCAGCAATATTTTATTTTTCACTTGTGACGCATTACTGAAACTGCTCTTTCCTCCACATTTCTAAATGATTCTGCCCATCCATATACATAGTCTCCAACTGGATAGTGCTTCATATTTTTCTTTTAGTAATGTACATTGTACATTGGCTCTAGATGCTTTACCAGCTGACTGAATTCCCTTCATATAGCAATTCATTATGATCCAAATCCCCCCCACTGAAGTCAATGAGAGTTTTGCTATTGACATAAATATATTTAGGATTTGTACCTATATGAATTAATATTAAGATTAGAACCTGTGCTGCCAATAAGAATTTTGCATGCTATAATTTTGAGCAACTTCAACATGCTGAATGGTTCAAATCACCCACCTTCCTCTAGTTGTTGTACTACAAGGAGTAAATTATATTCAGCAGTGGATCCCAGGCTGGGAGTTATCCTAATGTTTTATTCGTTTTAGCCTTCATAGACTGATACTGAAAGTGAGTTGTAAACTAAGGTCTTTTCTTCAAGTAACTAGCAGCATTAAAAACTCAAGAGTTTTATACATTCCTACATTACAACATCCAGGCTTTAGAGGATAGATGATGGGCTTTTCACATGTACTGGTAAGTTAAAAGCAAACAAGCTGATATTTTATTATTCAAGGCCAATTCTCACTTTTTCCATACCAGCCACTTCATATGGGAAGTGACAAGGGTTCTCCTGAATGACCAAAAGGGTACAGTATCCAGACAAGTGTTTGGACAACAACTGTTTTTTTTAAACAGTAGCTGCTACAACTGTTCCACTTGCTAAATAATTTCTGTGGGGCAGTCTGGATCGGAATTGTTATTATTCTTTAACAGTGACAACTCTTCAAAACTATTCTTGCTTCACTCCTAAAATGTCTAAAAATGAGAGATGCATAGAGGTGTGGATATTTGTGTGAAGTGTGTGTGCAATTGTGTGTATGGGTGAATGAGGTGTTAAGATTACTTAAAGAAACAGGTGTCTGCTTGGACCTCATAAGTAACTAAAATATATGTTTATTTTACTTCTAATGTACCCTCAGCCTTTTGATTTATTCTACTAAAAACATCCATTCTTCCTACCAAAGAAACAAAATAAAATGCACTGTATTGTAATTCCCTGTAATATGGGAAATGAATCCTAACTGAAGTACTTTAGACTGTGGCTCTGAAATATGTTTTGAAAACTTAAGCAACTTAGAAAACATAAACTGTCAGCTGTAACACCTGCTTGGATGTAAATTTAACAATCTTGGATGTTGATGACATTATGTTGGATGTTAACTTGTTAGTTGTTTTTTTATATTACTGCTGTATCTTGGACTCTCTTTAAATTGCTCTGCCTAAGTCAGTTTGGAAATGGCTTATTTCAAAAAGATTCCTTTTGCTTTTTTCTCTCATCACCTATTACACAAGTTACTAAAACTGCTTGTACTAGTCTCTGCATTTGCTTAATTTCAACATTCTTCAGCCTTGCCAGACAGAAGCCATGTTTTCATTTTTTCTGTGACAAGTTGTCAAAGTTACATCCCATAGAAATGCTTTTTGCTGTTCTGTATAACTTTCTTGAAATTCAAAAATGACACCAGCTAATATAGCATTAACACTGAGGAACTTCTCTGAGACATTATTCCAACCATAATGGAGTTCTGCTGGCAGCCAGGGACTTAACATGTTTCATTTAAAAATAAACTTCAGGCAAACCACTAATGTATATCTAGCAAAAATGTTAAACAATTGACATCCTCCTGCTGCCCTGGCCACAATCCTGAAAGATTAAAAATATATTTTTTCTCATTTGTAACATTATGCTTCATGTAGTTCTGGAAGCAGGTCATACCATTTGTAACATTATGCTTCTCTGAGGATTGTCATTATCAGGGATGATTTGTGACTGTGGTTAGCTAAAGAGAACAGCCCAAAATGCTACTGTTTTTTCTTGATTTTTTTCTTCCTACCCAGAGCATTTTCAGTAATTCCAGAGGACTAGATTTTGATACCCCTACTTATGTGCAGTAGTACCAAATTCTTTGAATAGCCCCATTGTTTATGAGAAGGCCATGGTAAATAAAAGCAGCAAATAGTGCTGACAGGGAAGAAGAGACAAGTCAACATTCAGATCCATCTTTCTATTTCACATGAAGTCATGAAGAAATGCACTTACTGTAAGTATGGAGATAATATATACAGGGGAAGGAGGAATGCAGGCATTAGGAAAATAAAATAATTCTAAACATACAACAACATTAGGCTGTGTGGGCTGCTATGTGGACCATGTTTGGGGGTTAAGAAATGTAAAAAATAATGATTGTATCAGAACTTGCTGAGACCGCTAACTGTATGCGCAAGATTGGTCTGGAACTTTCCTTGCCACAAGTTTTCAAACATAGTTTCTTGTCCTCTCTTGTCATTGGGCTGGAGATGATAGGAGTTTCTGAGAATCGGGCCCACAAATGTCAATGGCATGATCATATATTTTCTCAATTAACACAATATAATATCTTATGCTGGTAAAGCGATGCTCATTAAATTCAAAGCATTCACAAAGCAATCTAATTTTTTTCTCAAATGCATATGCCATTTGAAAATATTCAGTAGCAGGCATGAGCAAACTGTAGACTATTTGTGGATTGTCTCATGCTATTATTTGGATTTCAAAATTAGTGACCTAAATAACATGGTCATGTGTTCTAGTACATGATTGGATGACCTTAGCTTTCTAAAACAGGAAGCAAGCTTAATATAACCTGAGGTTTGATTGTGCCCTTTAAACACAGACCTTTGTGGGGCAGTGTAATGTCACATTTTTTAGTCTACATGTATGAAGGTCAGAATAGAAAATATCTGGGGTTTTTTTTCTTAAAATGAGGGAGAGAGTAAGAAGCAGTAATAAATTCCTGGTCTAGTTGTGTTGGGGTTGCTCTCTTCACATATTAATACTACAATGGTAAAAAAACAGATACTCTCGTTCTAACTGTGAAGGGGACTTTCACTAATTCTTGTCTTTCAGGGACCCTGTTGCACCACAATATTGAAGTCCTTACATTATCTATGTAGCCAGTGCATACCATGAAATCAGCAGCCACATCATTTCCCAATTAAGTTACCTGTAACATCTCCCAGCTCCCAACCATGTATTAGATGTGGCTGGTTGCAAGTGTTGCACGTAAGAAAGCGAAATCCCTCATGTAGTTCTGAATATAGCCCACTTGCTCTGCATTGTCTCTGGGGTTCCTCAACTGCTCCCTTTCAGCTTATCTGCAGTATGACTCCAATACAATCACGTGTCATATAATCCTGCATTGGTTGTTGTCTCTGTGACCTTTGTGAACAGGGTTCTGCAGCGTGGAAAGGCTCCATGTAAAAGGTTAATTCTTATGATTCTCTGGGGAAGACAAACAACTCATGGCAGAATGAAGCCTAGTACTTGAAATATATCAATATCTTGGAGTACAGAATAAATACAATGTCTTTTAAACCTTTAACCTTAATAAAGTAAAAATAAACCTATAAGAACTTACAAGTTGGAAAGCTTTGTTTCAGTAAGTTGTAATACAAAATGGATAAGAAATCCAAACTTTTCATTTTAGCTGTCTATAAATTCTAGTCTCATTTCTACAGGAATTCATCATGTTCATTTTTTAAAATTACTTTATTCTTATACTTTTTTCTTCTTCTTCCTGGAACTATATTTTTATATTCCCTTTCCCAACAAAGAAAATTGTGGTACTTTTTTCAAGAGCTTAAGCATTTTACTTGGAAATCCAGCCTCATTGTTGTTCATGTCACAAGTATTACAGGTTGAACAGAAGCATAGTCAACACATGTTGCTATGTTGCTTTTCCTTCAAGAATAGCTTCCGATACATTTGTATTCAGTTGATATTTGCAGTGAAATCTCTTTTAAAAAAAAATCTTTAAAATCATCACAATCTATGTTATAACTTCAGCAGAGTCTCTGTTACAATTAAAAAGAACCTAACACAAAAGCACATAAATGTAATATTTTCAAAATTAAGCTGTTATAAGTGGTAGGATGATTAATAGTTAATTTGGAAATGAATAGTAACTCCATAACAAGACCTGAAAATACAGAATTGCATGTATGTCAATTAAATAAATTCAGATATCCTTTTACTTACACAATTTCAAAATATTCAAATTTTGATGGGGTCATTTCAACTTGGAGATGTTTCAATTTATTCCCCATCAGCAGCAGCATTTTTAATTACATTCTTGCCCATTAACCAGAGGCTATTGTATATGAAAACTCTCTGTCCTCACCACACTTTCATTTGTAAGTATATCATTACTTATGTAGTACATTATCACATTAGAAGAAAAGTCCACATATTTAGACCTTGACCCACAGACATTTTGCAGGATGTACACTTAATTCTCAAATAGGGATTTTAAAACAAATCCTTACATTGCTCAAAGCTTCCTGGGAGTAAAAAGTTAATAGAGCAATAAAATAAAGAATCACACCAAAGAATTAAAACTGAGGGGAAAAATATATTCATATTAGGTCTGTTGTTAATCGCAGTTGACTCCTATGATTAATCGCACTATTAAACAATAGCATACCAATTGAAAAGTATTAAATATTTTTGGATGTTTTTCTACATTTTCAAATGTATTGATTTCAATTACAACACAGAATACAAAGTGTACAGTGCTCACTTTATATTATTATTTTTATTACAAATATTTGCATGTCAGAATGATAAACAAAAGAAATTGTATTTTTTAATTCATCTCATACAATATCGTAATGAAATCTCTTTGTTGTGAAAGTGCAACTTACAAATGTAGATTTTTTTTTGTTACATGACTGCACTCAAAAACAAAACAAGATAAACTTTTAGAGCCTATAAATCCACTCAGTCCTACTTCTTTTTCAGCCAATCACTAAGACAAAGAAGTTTGTTGACGGGAGATAATGCTGCCAGTTTCTTATTTACAATATCACCTGAAAGTGAGAACAGGCGTTTGCATGGCACTTTTGTATTATTTTTTTGGATTTTTTAAAGCATAAATATTTGTAATAAAAAAGAAATATAAAGTGAACAGTGTATACTTTGTGTTCTGTGTTGTAATTGAAATCAATAGATTTGAAAATGTAGAAGACATCCAAAAATATTTAAATACGTGATCTTCTATTATTGTTTAACAGTGTGATTAATTGCTATTAATATTTTAATCACGCAATTAATTGCTATTATTTTTTTAATTGCTGTATTATATATATATAACATTGTAATTTGATTACACGCTTCTCTTTATGTATGCATACAACATCCCATCAACTATTGCTGTGAGGGACAGAGGGAGTAAAAATATGATTAAAGTAAATGTTATACCTGCATTTTACTTTTTAAAGATTGCTTTAGCTAAGATCTCCTTGAAGCTACTGAAATTTGGATAGCCTCTGAAAGCCTGTCCATTTGTTTTTCTGATCTCTATTTTCGAACCTCTCCAAAACAGTAAATTCTTCTTTATCTGTAATTTTTTAATGGCTAACCCCATTTCGCCCCTTATTCAGGAAGGCGCTTAAGCATGTGCTTAACATTAAGTATGTGAAAATTGCCCCATTACTCTGCCTAACCAGAAGGAAGTCTCCATGACATTCAGGGGCACTATGGAGCAGACGGAAATACATTTCTGTCTATCCTCTTTCATCTTTCCATACCTCCACCATACCCTTACACTCACAGAAGCAGTAGGGACCATGGGACTCATAAAGAGGGAGACTTTATCCTTATGCATAGACTGTAATCTCTTTGGTGTAAGGACAATCTTTTTGTTATGTGTTTGTGAAGTCCCTAGCACAATGGGGTCCTGATTCCTGACTGGGCCCTCTATGTGCAACTGCAATACAAAATAAATAATACCAATAATATGAACATATAGCTATAACTCTGACTGAGTGAGAGTTTGGAGGAACACTTTTCAAAGACAGACTTTTTTTCTTATTAGAGCAAGAGATATAAATATGAAGACTTTTTTTGGGGGGGGGGGGGAAATTAGTGGAAGGTCAGGATTTTGACCATTAGATTAAAAAAATAATAAAATGGTCCAATAATGTTTAACACTGAAAATAATAGACAAGAATACTTTTAATCTCAAATGTGACTAGTATTAGATGAGAAGTGGCAAAATTAGATGTGCAAGATTTCCATTCATGTTTCTGATGCTATTATCTACTGCAAAACAGAATTTAATTTAATCTACTGAAATGCTAATACATGGATATAGGGAATTTTAAAAGGAGCACACAGAAAACCAAAAGACATAATAAGTGTTCAGTCCTGTCTTATTGTATCACTGAGTGGTAAGCTAATTTCTACTGTGAGAGAGAGCTCTACAGAGCACAAATAAGAAAGTTTGATCAGCAGAATAAGAGGCCAACATTTTCAGACTTGGGTGCCTAAAGTTAGTTATCTGCATTCATACATAGGTATCTACAGACATAATCTGATTGTCAGAGCTTCTGAAAAGACACTAGCTTTCAATGCTTGGTATCTCTGGAAATCAGACCACTTATTATGGATTTAGGTGCCTAACTCTGGGGAAGATGCAGTGAGCAGAGATCTACAAATTGTATACGATAATAAAGAGTGGGAGTGCGAAGACAAATGTTCAACACCTGTGACTGGATTTTAAACAAGTGTGTTGGAAACCGATTAAGGTGATTGAGCTTTTTTCTTTTTGACACTCTAGTTTTTGTTCAGTTGTGCTACCTTCACTCACATAAGTGAGTGCATACTCGCATGCCTAGTGGCATTCACTTCAGTGATACTGTTTGTGTCAATAAGTGCACTCCAATGTAGTGTTGCCTATTAAGGCTGTATATGAGCTAGAGAGTCACTGGATGTATTACATGAAGATATAAAGGCCAATGGAAGCTAGGAACTGTTTAAAAAACAAAACATACACACACATTTAAGTTAGCAAAGAGCCACTGAACTTTTCCTTTCTGGATAGATTCTGTCTGCAATCCAATTTAACTTCCTAAATAACATTAAGGCCAGGTAGCAGACAGTGTGTCTGGGAAACAACTATTACTAGTGAGAATTCTTGCAGCAAGACTTTTATAGAATCCTCCCTCCTTCTCGCTCTCCCCAAATAAAAATCTCTGCTTATCACTGAAAAGCTTGTAAAGCCCACTTTGATAAATGTTGCATAGCTGTAACATTAGTGAATTTGCCTGTCACTGGACATCATTGATGATCAATTAAATGTGGGGTTAAAATGTGAGTATTATTTTAAAGCATTTCTGTGGATTAGAGTCTTTTTGTAAATATTTATGTGCTTGGAAGTTGTCATGTATTGGCTAATTATGAGCGTGGTTGTTCATCCTTTTTAGACTGTCTTGAAACAACCTTAATTACATCTTGTTCAGTTTTTCATTTGAGTAAATTAAAGATATTTTTCTCCATTGGATTCCAACTATTGACTGTAATATACTGCACTAAAGCAGCCTCACTTATTTTATTTAGGACTTAAAAGCAATGTAGCTTCTGTCTTGTTTCTGGTATTCTGTGTTCACTTTTATGTGATCCTTCTTATCCACTCATATTAGATGATTTCACATGTTATAGCTTTGATCTATGTAAGCTATGATTGGGGCTGTAATGCTTGATGTTAACATTTTTTTTTCAGTATTCTCTAGAATCTGTTTGTCCAATTTTTTTCAGAAACCCCAACTTGTATAAATGTGTGAACAGTAAACTTGCAAAGCAAACATCCTAATGAGATCAAAAGTATGAGTTTACATCAGCAAATTCATATGAGTTGCTAAAATAACTTGTTCTTGATGGCTTTAGGCTTCTGTGTCCTGTGCAGTTACAAAAGGCTCTGCGTTTCTAGGGGAGTCTGCATTGCATGCTTAAGGTAAGTATACACCCCCGCCCAAAAAAAAAAAAAAATCTCACAGAAGTGAGTCTCAGAGCCTGGCTCTGCAGACTCAGGCTCAAAGGGCTCCTGCTACAGTGCTAAAAATAGCCATGTTGATGATCTGGCTTGGGCTGGAGCTTGGGTTCTGAAGCCCACCCCGCTCCTTGTCCTTCAGAGCCCAAGCCAGAACATATACACCAGGATGGCCAAACCATGGCTTATGAGCCACATGCAGCACTTTTACAGTTAAAGTGTGGCTTGCGAAGCTCCCCTCCCTCCCATTCTCTGTCTACCAGACTGCGGGGGGTGGGGGAGGGACCGGGGCTTGGGGCTTCTGCCCTGCGGTGGGGTGGTGGAGCTAGGGGCTTCTCCGATGGACAACTGGTACCTGCTAAGGGGTGGGGGGGGAACAATTTAACGGTTCCCCCCCAACAGCTTCAGTCATGCCCCCGCAGGCACACCTCCCTCTTACTCTCAGTGGCCCCTCCCTGCAGCTCATAGGGAAAGGCAGCAGCAAAAGCAGCAGCTCTCCCTGCAGCAACCATCTTTTTGCCGTTGCTTTTCCTCATGGCTGCAACTCCAAGCTTGCCAGCTCTAGCTGCTGCAATGCAGGGAGTGGGCCCTGCAGCACCATGTGATCAAGTGGGGCCAGCAAACTCTGACAAAAATCTGGGGGGCACATGACCCTCACTTACTCTCCCACACACGTCTCCTCTGGCTTCTGCCCAGCAGGGAGGGGGCCTTGCAGTTTCAGCCATGCGAGGCACTCCCTGCTGGGCTGAAGCCCCAAGCTCCTGCAAGCATACCCCTGTCCTTAAACTTCTGAGGATTGTCGTCTGTGGCTTGGAAGGTCAGTAAGTTTGGCCACCCCTGTTGTACAGAGTTATTTTTAATGCACGAGTCCTCCGAGGAATCTGTAGAGCCAGGCTCTGAGACTCACTACCGTGGGTTTTTGTTTTGTTTTCTCCATATAGACATGCCCAGATCCCACAAACCCAGATTTAGGGTTTGTGGACTCGATGTTTCCAAGCCCAGGCTTGAGCATCCACACTGCACTGCAACACTGTGTGTTGGGTCCTGGCTAAAGGTGGGACAGCCACGCTGGAAGAATGACTCTAGTGAGAAAACTTTGAACAAAAGAGTCTAGTTTGTTAAATTGCGTATTAGTCTTAGAGGTTTATTTTTACTTTTTGTTTGTAGCCATTTTTATCCCAATTCCCTCTATTTTGTATCACTTAAATATCTGTTCTTTATTAATAAACTTAATCTTGTTTTTATTACACAACCATCTGCTGGTGTCAGGGCTCTGATCCCAAGCTGCACAGCACAGAAGCACCGAGGGTTACAAGGGAGGTGGTGACAACCCCTAACTGGTTTGGGTTGCGCCCCCAAAGTGTCACATCTCTTTCCAAATGTATGTTAGAATATTGGCCAAGACTTCTAAAAGTGATGAGCTGTGTGCTTCAATTTTCAGGTGACCAACTTGAATATCTTAGAAGTGTTTGATTTCTATTAACACTCATGTGATGATTCAATGTTCCACTTGTTTTATATGTAAATAATAAAATCAGGTTATTAAGCACTACAATCTGTTCTAGCAGGAATCCTGTACAAAAAAATTGAAAATGTATAAGGGTGCAACAAATTCTATAATCAGAGAAATCTGTAAGAGGAACATATATCTTTGACACAAATACGGAGTTCTCTAAAGGGTTCTCAAAATGGGGTAATATATTGGCTTAGTAAGGCTGTAGACTGTCAGGCTTGGTTTTCACACATATACAAAGTTATACTGTTCTTACACACAGTAAACTAATAAATTTTGCTTCTTGAATCTTTGGAGGCAATAGTATCAGGCTACACAAGGAAAACTATAGAGGAAGCCCATGCACAATTGTGTCCTCTTCAGTCAAAGAATGATGGCTGCATATTCCTCCCCTCCTCCCAACAGCAAGTATCCTAGATAATTAAATAGTGGTTTCATTTTGAAGTGCATTGTCTATAAATATACCCTCACTATATTCACAACCCCATCCCCACCCATATAAGAAGCACACACGACAAATCTAGGTCTATAAACACAAGTGCATGCCGATGATGCGCATATAGACAATATCCTGAGAAAACACGTTTATTAAGTTGCAATCACATATAAATGCACACCTGGTAGTAATTCATTATCCTATCCTTCTTAATCTCTTACAAAACTTTAAGAAGTATTCTGCAGCCATTAAACAAGCCAAAGGAAGGACAAATGATAATCAGGACTCCTTGTATACTCCTGGAATTTACAAAGAGCTTTTGAGATGCTCTTTTCTTCTTCTTAATCATCTGTAGTACCATTAAAAATAATCATATTAACTGCCCTTATAAAGCTCCACAAGAACATATAGTATAGATGCAGTTTAACTAGAAATTGACCCCAACAGTATATTTGCTGCAATGTGTAAGTAAAACAGTTCTGGCTATTATAAGTTTATTAGCATATCCCTTTAGATACTTTTACCTCATTCTTGCCATAGCAAAACCTATATACACACACAGGCTATCCTAGAAAGTCTGCAGGTTATTGTTCTGCAGTCAAGCAGTTTAGATAGAGGCACACATTCAAAATAGAAGGCAGAAGCATTATTTCCAAGAACAGCAGCAATCAAAAGTTCAGGCAGTATAGATTATTGAATCACTGTCCTTTTTCTCACTTGACTGATCGCACCTGCCTTTCTGTTGCTAAGGCTTCGATGTCAGATTTCCTGACAAAGGGTGTGACAATTCCAAAAGCCCTAATGGAACAGATCTCTTATTCTGATGTCAGACACCAACATAGAAAAGGAGGAATCACTGGTCTATTACTTTTGAGTAAGAACATGCAGTTGATAAAGGTGGAGACATGATCCCAACTTTATTAATATGAAAAATGAACTCATCAGTAACCATGTTCATTTTCCCGCTCCATGAATAGCTCTCTTGCTGTGTAGCTCCATGCATGTTACACTGCAAATCTTTCATATCTGATAGCACTAGAGTAGTTTCTTCTTAACCTGATAGGGAATAAAGAAAATATATATCTAGAAAAGCCCTTTTGAAAAGAGAGGTTAATTAGCATTCAAACAAAACAACTGCAGCCTATAGATGTTTGTCCTCTAACCAGTGAAGAGACTTGTGATATACACTTTTAACTTGATTATTCACCCATTGTAGGTCCTGGATAAAATAACCTGAGAAGTATCTCAGCAGGTGAGTAATCATTTTCCTAAGATTAGCAGTCTGAGTGAAGGTTACTGAGCAACAAACATTGTCAGCTTGGTAGCTGCTTCTCAAGTACCAAACAAGACAGACAGAGCCAGATCCCACCAATTTATTCTATATCATCTGATGTTCCATCTCTTAGAGAACCTATCAGTGTCTTGCATCCCTGGAATTCTTCATAGGAATCTAAAAATGAGATTTTATCAGCCATTATAGTTAATTATTAATTATTAGTAGTATTTTTCCTCAGAATTACATTGAGGATTTTTTTTTACGCAAGTAGTCTTCACAACATACAAGATCTTTAAGCATAAAAGGGGGAAAGCTACTGTCTAAAATTTATCCCCATGCATCACCATTAAATTCTGGTCTCAAACTGACTCTATAGATTTGGGTCTTCAGGGGTTTTGTTAAACTCTCTGCAGAATTTCTGTGTTTTATGTGCTTAAATGCACTCCTTCTTTGACTTTCCCTAAAACTCTAGCAGTGCCTGAGATTGCTGTCTTCTGGTGGTCACTGTTTGTGCTATCTTACACTCCTCATTCATGCCATTAGGGATTGCTTCAAATGCTCCAATAATCAGTGGACTTTTGTTTAATTTTCCATAATCATTCCACTTTCTGGCAGAGTTCTTCATACTTTATTCTCTTCTTGTTTCCTTTTTTTTTTTTTTTTTAATGTTTGTCTGCAGGTATGGCATTATCAATTAACATGATCTCATTTGTCTTCTTTTCTATATCCACCCTGTTTGGCTGCACCATTCAGTCTGTGACACTTGTCAGATCACATAACATTTTTAGCCTCTTCATGCTCTGAGCACTTTCAATTAGGTGGTTGCAATACCGCACAGTTCTTTTAAAACTGTACTTGCCAAGAGGCTTCAGTGCAGACTACTGAAGATGTTATTGTGTTGGTTCATATATTGTCTCCCAGCCAGGCTCCTGCAGGCACTCAGAACATGTTCCACTGTCTCTTCCTTTTCGGAACACCATTCTGCAGTGTGGGAAGCAGTTATGTTGGTCAGTTTTGGACATAATTAAGCCTTAGGACTGCTCTTGTGCATTCATAATGAGGCTCCCTATTTCTCATTTGAGGCATCTTTCTACAAGCCATGAGTTTGTTAATCTTCAATCACTAATGGGTTTGAGATCTTTTCACCACTCTCCAAGCATTTCTGTGTAAATCTTCAGAGTTTTTCTTTGGTGATTTACTTTCTCCTTTCTTGGACTGGGATGTGTGCTCAGCCATTGTTTGTTATCACAACCAGTTGATCTTTTACTCTAGCTGACTGCTCATTTATCTTGATGTTATATTCTTCTTTGTCAGTTGCTTCCTCCACATAAAATAGACCTTTTTCTCCATCTCATTGTTGGATGTACATCCTGTCCAGGTCTTGTCTGATATTCATTACTCTGTGCATCACCAGGAGCTTTCTGGTTTGGATGTCAAATTTTTTCCTTCTCCTCTGTTTACCTTGATCACTTCATACAATTGGTATTGTCCACATATTAATGGCTTGGATCAAATTATTAAAGCTGGGTTTTCTGCTTAGAGTAGTTTTTATTAATCTAGAATATTGTTTCTTCTTACTTCTTTGATTTCCTTATGTTGTAACTCTGATAGGTCCCTGATTTATTATTAATTATTATTATTATTATCATCATCACCAGTGCTTGTGAAAACTTAGTGCTTGTGAAAAGTGCCATATCCTATGAAAATTACAAATTATTCAAGAATTACAAGAAACATTTCCTGAATAAGTGGAGTAAGCTTGGCAAAATTGATTTGTGTGTGTTATGGAGGGAGGCAAGTGGGGATTCTGTCTCTTCTGCTTATTCAAGTGAAGTAGGCAGCAATGCATTTACCAAGCAGATTTTCCTATTATATGTTCTGGTGCTATTATAGTGCTCCTAGAAGTTGCAAAGTCCTGAGATACTACAGTGACAGGGACCTTGTAAGTACCTACAGACAGATCCAAAGTCCACTGAAGTCAATGTAAAGCTCTAGTAAAAGGGGATTTCAAGACTTGGCAGAAGATTTTGAATGAAGGGTTCCTGGATATGCCTGGGTTGTCTTCTATTTTCCCCATAATCCATAAGGTTCAGTATTCACCCACTTCCTATGCACCATTAAGTCTTCATACCCCTCACCTAGGGGGAAAACTCCAGAGAAAACTCCATCAGGAGAACCTTGCAGAGTTTCTAGTGGAGTCTTTCCTCTCCTGAGGGTTTTCTATAGGAGTGAAACATCTCAAAGCCTATTTAAGTCAATGGGAGCCTTAGATCAGGTATTTATTCCTTTGTTTGTATATGTTTTTTCTGAAAAGTATTTTTTATTTCAGTATTTTTTTCTAAAAAGTTTTATTTTTACTAACTTCACACTCATATATACAATAATCATAATAAATGCAAGTTTCTAATCTTTTGCAGAGTTCCTTTATATTTTACAATAGCATGCTATATCCATTAATATCATACAAATAAATAAATACATGCAAATTTAAAAAAAAATCTCATCAACGTCATGGGTAGATATATCTCTTATACATTAGATTTCAATTTGCAAATGAGATACATTCATATTTATAAGTAATAGTTTCACTTTTTAGATAACTCACCAAAGAATAAGAGGACGATCTTAAACACAATTGCACTCAGTAATCAATAAAAGGATTAATTATCATGAAATACTTTGACATAAATAAGTAATTGTGACAGAGTAAATTATGGTACATTCTAATCTTTATGATCATTAAGAGTTTCATCCTAATTAACAGTACTTTGGTTTTAGCAGACACTCAATAGTTGTCAGTATTAACATTTTACACTCTAAATACATATAAAATGTATCCTGAAGTGGCTTGCAAATGCTTTAGATGTTAAAAGGCTGTTCAGAATGGGCACAGATAAGGATTGTTTTTACAGCTCCTTTTACAAAATTCTTCTTATTTTTTGTTATTATCCATTAATATGAAGATTGAGCCTTTTAATAATATGAACATTTATATATATATATATATATAACACGTTTAGCCTTGCTATTGTATTGTGCCTGGAATAAATTAGTTTTAAACATAAGTTGTAATCATATTATAGTCCATTCTATTTACTTCACACAGAATCAATTTTGACCATTCATGGGGAAAAAATATTTCCCAATGAATGCTTCACTTATTTTTCTTAGGCTTTCTCATTATAAGTATTTAATGAATCTTTTCCCATTTTTGAAGCTCTATTTGTTTATTGAGCCTGAATACAATGTATAATTAAGTATAAAACATAATAAAATAAATATTAAGGCTCTTGACTTCAAGAAATTCAGAGTCAGGAATCAAATATAAGTTAGTTAGCTTTTTATCCATATAGAGGATTGGAGGAATTAAGAGTCTGGAAAGTTATTTAGTCATTAGTACACATTTTACAACATGCCCTGATAAAATAATAGAAGAAAATAATTCAAGAGATTTCCCCATTATGGTATTTAAGTAATAAACATAGTTAAGTAATTGAGATGTTCGCATATTCCTATTTTGAAGAACTAATCTTGCTGCTACCCAAGTCAGACCCAAGACTGCCAATTGTATTTAATCACTATCATTTACTATGATAAGAGAAGTCAATGATATTACCTCAATTTACAAAATACAGAATCTGGCCCATTATGATTTCTAGTATAATTGTGCTTAGAGACCCCAACCAAGATTGTGGGTACCACTGTGCCCCTTTAACTCTCCCGCCTGGACTATATCTCTCAATGCTTTGCTAGTGACAAGCAGCAAACCCCTCCAGGTGCTGTTATCACTCAGTACGACAGCATGTAGCACTCCACACCCAGCCAAATTGCATGAATGCTCCCTAAGCCACTCACAAATCTCACAGAGAAAGGCATCAGCAAATTTCCCAAGCTCGCAGCCTTACAGCCCTGGAATATACTGTCTTGCCCTGGTCAGAGGCCTGACCAGTATAAATTCATTACCCAGTCTGCCTCTGCCTCGATGTGGAGAGGACACACACTAGCCATTGTAAATTGAGCTGAGATTTCCCCAAGCACGTCAACCAAAACACACTGTTTTAGGTAAAATATAAAACAGCTTTATTAACAACAGAAAGATGAATTTTAAGTGATTACAAGTTGTAAGCCTAGAGATCAAAGTTGGTTACCTAGGAAATAGAAGTAAATTTGCAGTTTGAGTTATATAAACTAAACATGATTTGAATCAAGCAGCATCTCACCTTAATAGATGGTACAAACAGGTCTCAGATCTTCAATACGGGGCTGGAACTCCCTTCCAGCCTGGGACCACCCTCCCGCACTGAAATTCTTTGTCCTGCAGATGTGTTTCCAGGTTTTGAATGGCGGGGGGAGTAAGGCCATGTCATGATGTCGCTTCCCCTTCTTTTATAGTTTCTTCCAGCTTGCTGGAAAGATCTTTTGCTATGACATGGGTCAAGCAGTCTCCATTGTATATGTATTCTCTCTGAGAAGTCTTCTGATATGGTTGTTGGGAGAGTAGATTCCCTTCAATGGTCATAGCACATCTGGCTACTCTATTGTTGAACCAGAAAGGCTGGTTGTGGGTATTCCAAACCTCATAACATATTTCAGTAACACACACATAGCAAAATTTCATAACTTTACATACAATGATAGCACATACATTCCAATAGGATATATATATATATGTTCAACAGATCAAGACTTTGAAAATAATACCTCACAAGGTATATATTTGTACAAAATATATCAAAATTATACAACAGTGGTGAATATGGGGATTCCAGGGTACCGCTTTGAGAAACAGAGTGTCACATTGGCCCATTATCATTTCTAGAGGCCTCAAACAAGATTGAAGTTCCATTGTGATAGGCACTGTATACACACCCACATAATTAGAGCCAGTCCCCATTTCAAGAGTTTACAATCTTAATTGATAAACAAAGGGTGAGGAAAAGATGGAGAATTGAGACACAGAGAGACTAAGGCCCAGATCCATAGTAATATTTAGGCTCCTAACTGATTTCCATGGAAATAAGGAGCCTAAATATGTTTGTGGATCTAGGCCTAAGTGAATTGTCTAAGGTAACACAGGAAGTCTGTGGCAGAGCAAGAAATTGAATCCAGAGCTCCTAAATCTCAATTCTGTGCTTTAACCACAGATCCCTCTGCCACATTGGACTAAGGGCAGACATGCAGGGGACAGGCCAAAGAGTGGCTGAGACCCTAATGGACCACCTTCAAGAAAATTACTTTAGCCCAACTGTAAAGTTGCAAAAGGGCCCCTGTGAAGATGTCTACAGGGATGCAAGGAGATGTGCAGTGATGGGAGAATTTATTATATGTTAAAAACATTTTCATTTTTTACAAAGATATAAACATTGCAATATTTTCTTACAAACAATTTTTTTTGGTTCAAAACAGGTAAAAAAATGGAAAATAATCCATATTGGATCTGAATTATTCCATAGATGACTTGTCTAATATTTTGAATTCACTCATCTTAGTAAAGACTACAGTAAGTCTGTAATGTGGTTCAACAGAAGGGAGGTGGGCTGTGGTGAGCTGGAAGGCTGTGGAACAGGCGTGCAAGGGAACTCTGTGCCCTTCATGCAGTTGAGCTCAGGTTCAGCCTAGCTCTGTTTAAATTAATGCAGAGAGATTTTGGCCAGATAGAGGAAAAGCACAGGGAAGTGGCCAGTGGGTATATGAGTATTCAGATTCAGTAGTTCTAACCCCCTATATGTAGGTTCATTATTCCAGCCCAGGGGGTGAAGAGCAGTCACTGAGGGGCTGCAGTGCTTGTCTTAGCTCTGCCCATGAACTTACAATTAATTCTGTGTCTATCAAGCCTGCATAGGTCACCAGAACAAAGGCAATATGTTCAAGATTTTTGTGAGTGCATTTTAGCGTATGTGAACAAGTAAAATAACTTTAAATTAATACAAGCTACAAACTATTTTTTGCTTTTCAGAATATTTTATACATAACTAAAATGATCACATATGATATGTGTTTCAAATCCATAAATTGGAGTGTACAAAACGTATACTGGAAATTTTCTGCATTTGTATGGAGTGGAAGGAAAATAGTACATTGTGGATTTCAGATTATTATTAGTTTATTCAGGTGGGATGTGCACATTTCTACTAGAATGTGCAATAGCTCTTTTCTGCTGCCAAATTCTCTTATAGCAACTAGTTACTATAGTGATGACTGTGATTCATCTAAAGAAACTGGTGAGCTTAACTGTATCTGTAGAAAAACAAGGCATAAAGCTGAGGTATTGGACAAAAGATTTTATGCACTGTTTTGGAAGGGTCAATAGGACTAAATTCTTGAATTGCATTAAATACATATTGAAGTGCCTGATACATATCCCACTGAAGTCAATAGAAGCCTTTCCGTTAATTTCGATGGGCTTTGGATTAGGCCCACAGTCCTTATTAAGGGAAAATTCTCACTAAATTTCACAGTAATTTTGTTTATATTATGACCATAAGACCGGAGAGGACGTGCAAATGTTTTAAAACATTTGGGATCCAAGCAGTCAGAGAAATTAGAGACAGTAGAAATCCCAGTCTATGTTCCTGGTAATGAAGACCTATTCTACAATGTGACAGATCTCTTCATCCTGTATGGATCAATCTTAAATGTCTCCCTCCTTGGGAAAAGTGGTTTAACTCTCTGGCCAAACTGAACTCTGTCCCATCCAGGGTATCAAAAAGTCTCGGAATATGAAAAACACGATGACCCTTTTCTGTCAACATTTCTTATCTTATTTAAGCATAGCTTCTCAAAGGCCTTTTTTCATTCGAAGACCAGTTTTGTTTGTGAATCATTCCGAAAAAACTGTCTTAGACATTTTCCTGTGAATGCATTTTGAAAGGTGTCTCATTTTTAGGGTCTTAATGTCTAGTTACTTTTAAAAGTCCTCCAACTTCAAGTCCTAGAAATCGCACACCCACACAATGTTCTCCTGGCAGAAGTGCTCCTGAGCTATTTAAATGGCAGGTTTGTAATCTGACAGAGGACCTCAGAAATGTCTTCTTTTTTTTCTAGTGAAAATTTCAGTGGTAGCTCTTGGAATTCAGATAAACTTCAAAACAAATCGGGGGAATGGGGATCCCTTAGAATCCCAGAAAAAATGCAAAATGTGATAGCTCAGGAAGTATAGGTCATAGCAGTGTGCCCAAGCAATTGGAGTAGACTGATAGTTCTAGAGCCAAAACCAGATGGAAACATACATTTTGTATTAATGTAATGACTAAATTTCATATGCTAGTGTGATGCATATCCACTGCCACCAGTAGATAATTTTCTTGAACAACAGGGTCAAGCTGAATTCAGTCGGACCCTGGATTTGACTAAAGGGGTACAGGAAAGTCCTCTTCGTGCCCAAAGCACATGAGAGAACCATTTTTGCAACTCCCCTTGGGTTGGCATCTGCACCTAAAATCTATACCAATCATCTTTCAGAAGCTAATGGATACAATGCTGTGGCCTTGTTAGTAGTATGTGGTGGCACTCCTGGATTACACACAGCTGGGACATGTTGTTCCATCTGCAGAACATCATGATGGCCTTGCGGTCTCTGTTTTGGGCTTTGTTTAGAGGTTTTCTTTCTGGGTGAAGGAAGTGACTATGAACATTGAATCATCTCTTGCATATAGAAATGGGCAAGCTTTCAGAGGTCCAGGACTCAGGCTTCCACCACAGGAAGGGAAGAGGTCTCCCTTTACACATTCCCCTCTGTAGTCCTGGAGTTTATCATAACCTGAGGGACTGCAACCAGATAGCCATGAGTCTGGCCAAGTATGTTTATTTTATGAACACAAAGCATGTTTATAGTTTGTTCACCAAGCTCTACGACGATGTGTGTGTGCGGGGGTGGGACTGGCAAAAGATTTTTTGTTGTTGTTGAACTCTCATGGTCACGCAGGCTCTTTGTTTCCCCCTTCCCCCAAGAAAAATACATTAAGGGGATAACACATATTGACTTATAACACTGAATTATAAAATGAAAGATTGCTAATGGTAAGAAAAATCTTTGAAGCTATATTTTAATGATTTGTAAATATGGATCGTGAATGAGTTTAGATGAAGAAATACTTAGGCCAAGGCCTTGCTGGTATAAGTGTAATTTTTGCTAATTCTTTTGCATAGAATTGCTGATCTGCTTAAAATAATGTTATTGCTGACAAAACAAAGTATGTTATGCTGGTAATTTTTAGGTTTAAAAACCCACAAACCTGTAACAAGAAGTCTTTACTGGTAAGACCCAGGAACTGGGTGACACAGAACAAAATGACATTGAAACTGCAAAACCAGCAGGAAAAATTGAGAAGTTGGATAACTGAAGCTTGCACATGTGTAATCATAGAATCATAGTACTGGTAGGGACTTTGAGAGGACATCTAGTCCAATCCCCTGCACTCATGGCAGGACTAAATATTGTCTAGACCATCCCTGACACGTGTTTGTCTAACCTGCTCTTAAAAATCTGCAACAATGGAAATTCCACAACCTCCCTAGGCAATGTATTCCAGTGCTTAACCACCTTGACAGTTAGGAATTTTTTCCTAATGTCCAACCTAAACCTCCCTTGCTGCAATTTAAGCCCATTGCTACTTGTCCTAACCTCAGAGGTTAAGAAAAACAATTTTCCCCTCCTCCTTGTAAAAACCTTTTATGCATTTGAAAATTGTTATCATGTCCACCCTCAGTCTTCTCCTTTCCAGACTAAACAGACCCAGTTTTTTCAATCTTCCCTCATAGGTCATGTTTTCTAGATTTTTAATCATTTTTGTTGCTCTTCTCTGGATTCTCTCCAATTTGTCCACATCCTTCCTGAAATGTGGTGCCCAGAACTGGACACAATACTCCAGTTGAGGCCTAATCAGCACAAAGTAGAGTGGAAGAATTATTTCTCATGTCTTGCTTACAACACTCCTGGTAATACATCCCAGAATGATGTTCCCTTTTTTTGCAACAGCATTACACTGTTGACTCATATTTAGTTTGTGCTCCAGTATGACTCCCAGATCCCTTTCCGCAGTACTCCTTCCTAAGCAGTCATTTCCCATTTTGTATGTATGCAATTGATTGTTCCTTCTGAAATGGAGTACTTTGCATTTGTCCTTATTGGATTTCATCCTATTTACATCAGACCATTTCTCCAGTTTGTCCAGATCATTTTGAATTTTATTCCTATCCTCCAAAGCACTTCAACCCCTCCCAGCTTGGTATTGTCCACAAACTTTATAAGTGTACTCTCTATGCCATTATCTAAATCATCGATTAAGATATTGAACAGAACCAGACCCAGAACTGATCCCTGTGGGACCCCACTCATTATGTCCTTCCAGCTTGACTGTGAACCACTGATAACTACTCTGGGAATGGTTTTCCAGCCAGTTTTTCACCCACCTTACAGTGGGCTCCATCTAGGTTGCATTTCCCTAGTTTGTTTATGAGAAGGTCATGCAAGACAGTATCAAAAGCTTTACTAAAGTCAAGATATACCACGTCTACCACTTCCCAACTATCCACAAGGCTTGTTACCCTGTCAAAGAAAGTTATCAGGTTGGTTTGACACAATTTGACAAATCCATGCTGACTGCCACTTATCACCTTATTATCTTCTAGATGTTTGCAAATTGATTGCTTAATTCTTTGCTCCATTATCTTTAGACGTACAGAAGTTAAGCTGACTGGTCTGTAATTCCCCGGTTGTCATTATTTCTCTTTTTATAGATTGTCACTATATTTGCCATTTTCCAGTCTTCTGGAATCTCTCCAGTCTTCCATGACTTTTTAACGATATTGGTAATGGCTCAGATATCTCCTCAGGCAGCTCCTTGAGTATTCTAGGACACATTTCATCAGGGCCTGGTGACTTGAAGACACCTAATTTGTTTAAGTAATTTTTAACTTGTTCTTTCCCTATTTTAGCCTCTTCTGATCCTACCTCATTTTCACTGGCATTCACTATGTTAGACATCCAATCACAACCAGCCTTCTTGGTGAAAACCAAAATAGAGAAGTCATTAAGGATCTCTGCCATTTCCACATTTTCTGTTATTTTCCCCCCACCCCCACCCCATTGAGTAACAGGCCTACCCCGTCCTTTGTCTTCTAATGTTTTGTTGTTATCTTTATGTCTCTAGCTAGTTTGATCTCGTTTTGTGTCTTGGCCTTTCAAATTTTGTCCCTACATACTTGTGTTGTTTGTTTATATTCATCCTTTGTAATTTGAACTTGTTTCCACTTTTTGTAGGACTCTTTTTTTTAATTTTTAGATCTTTGAAGATCTCCTGGTTAAGCCACGGTGGTCTCTTGTCATACTTCCTATCTTTCCTACACAGTGGGATAGTTTGCTGTTCTGCCCTTAATAATGTCTCTTTGAAAAACTGCCAACTGTCTTCAATTGTTTTTCCCCTTAGATTTGCTTCTACTTAGATGTGCGAGTTTCATACAAAATAAAGGGTTTATGTGCTAAAAGCTGATTGGAAAAAAGTTAATCTGTAATGAAGAAATGTATAGAAGACCTAAGCAAACAAGGCCAAAACTGGAGAAACAGTCAGTAAAAATAACAGAGGGCAAAAACCCACTCTTGATAAAACCTGCATTAACTGTCTGGCAATCATTAGTGTCATGGCTTTGCAGCATCGAATGTCTTCAAGATATCTGGTACCATTGTTAATTGTTAACAAAAGAATTTGAAACATAAGTGCTCTTAACAGGTGGCTCTATTAAATCAATTCTAATTTTCTTGAAATATATGGTGATCAGAGACATAGGTACTATGGGACCCTGAATATTCCCTTTCAGGGCAACCCTCTGACACTCAGGACAAGATGTGCAGATATTTACATTTTCCTGGCCATACAATGGACCAGAAGAAGAATAACAGCACCTTCTCAATGATCTCCTTCCCAGATGACCCTGGAGAGTATCAAGTAGATCAGTCTTAGCAGTATGGGTACAGGAATATTTTGTCTGGGTCAGGAGAGGAACTGATCTATCTAAACTCAGGTTTTGTAATTCAAAATGGGTGGCCAGCTCTTTCTGAGTGATGATCCCATTAACTATTGCTATTTGCCTATATGCTTCCCATCACATCAATGAAGTCAATGGAACTACACCAATGTACACCAGCATAGGATCTGGCCCTAAGTGTGTAATACACACTCTACAGCTAGACAAGCATTTAAAATTAAATTACAAATGCTTATGCAGATCCAAAATTATAATACTTTCAGATTTGGACAAATTTAATAATATATTTCACCTCTATTTGTGGATCCTTAGAGGACTGAGTAGCTTCTCATGTGCATAGAAATTATGACATAGTTCTTTTCACAATTCATCCAAAAAATTTGCTTCCTTTGCATTCCTAATTGTCTTTAGATCTTTCAGAATACACAGTTAAACCTGGGAGCAGTTTCAACATATGGACATTTTCAGGTAAAAGGAAGAGTAATGAAATAGGTTCCTGACAATTTTAATTCACAGATAATGGCCTTTACATAAATATATATTCCTTTGAATATTTATAAGACATTTGCAGTAGAAAAAAAAAATAATGGTATTCACACTGGAGGGAAGCAAGTACAATGGGTTATGAATAATGTTGCTTTGAATTTTGAAGTGGACATTGAAGTGGAGTTTTTATTTGAATGAAAATTTGTGAGTGAGTTTTCCAGTTCTAATGTGTATATCTCTTTGCCCTAACCTTTACTTAATTTGTACACATTAATGCATATTTGCACTGTGTGCAGACCTTTGCTTCCACTTTGCCAAATTTGGCTCTTTGGTCTAACAGAAATAATCAGGTATCTTTCCAATCACTTCAGTGGGGCTTGGATCAGGTCCTTAGAGGAACAAACACTGCTGTTAATCTGTATAAGCAATTCTCACTGATATCATTGGGAGTTCCACTGCAGATTGAGACCCGCATATGGCCCTTATAGCTATTTTCATATGGTCTTTTCTCGTTAACTTCCTTCCTTTTCTTTATGTCAGTGTGAAAATTCTGATAGATATCAAAAGCTAAAACAGATTTTGATCTTTATTCTCTGCACTATATAAAATGTATTTGACATTATGTTGGATCTAATTCTTTGTTTGTAGGCAGCTAATCTGTACTTTTCACTGTCAAGTGCTGACTGCTTAAATTAACCATCATATTAATCTCCCTTAGCAATTACAAAAACTAAGCTTCAAATGAGACTCTGTCTCTATCTTCAAAATAAGGGTAAGTATATTACAGTATACTCAAGTGCAATAAGCGCAATACAGAACGAAACATCTTGTTCACCACTTCATGCTTATTGACCTTAAATTTCTAGAGACCTGAGGTTTGAAGAATAACTGATCACCTTAGATCTTGAAAGCCTAGTTTTTATTTACATATTCAAAGAACTACATTAGATGATGGGTTTTGCACCAAGTCTGAAAAAATTAATACAAAATGTCTTCCTTGATTTTTTTAGATTTTTTTCATATGGCATTCAGACTTTTTAAGATAAGAAAAGTCTGACATTAGTCAGATTTAACTAAAAAAAATACTACTCAACTCTCAGCAATTTCATTCCCCTCCATAAAAGGAGCCAAGATAGTCCACTGCATATAGCAAGAATCAAAAATGTTCAAAGAATGAGGTGACCTAAAGTCCTACTTGTTGAAAAATAGTCTTCTCTCTGGCTGAGCTTTCTCCTCTATTTAGCAGTTCATCTGGATTTTTTTTTTTTTTTTATGATGCATGTGCTGTGAAGTGATGAAATTGCTGACTTAGGTGATGACAGTCTGAACAATGATTGCTGTCAGAGAAAGAATACCTTTTATCTACAAACTTCTGAAATATTAAAGCACAGCCAACCACGAGCAATTTCACTTCTTTTTTAAACGGCCTTCCAATTATCTTTCTTTTTAGCTCCATTTTCTTTGCACAAAAGGAAGCCAAAAATGTGTGTTTGTCACAATCCCATTTTCTGATTAAAGATTTCTTCTCTGTTGTGTGTAAAAAAATAATCTTTGAATTAGAACTTCACAATGATAGACAATATGCTTAGCATAATGGGCTACTAATGCTGTAACTGTAAATCTGGTTGTGGAAGAGGATGAAAAGAAGTTCATCTTTGATATAAAGTTGCTGTATGTATCAGTATTCCTGTATGACAAAACAATCAAAGCAAATGATGAGATTTAAACAATAAGGATTGGCAATAATAAACAGACTATGAGCAACAAGAAGTCAGAGGCAGAGAACAGCTTCTGTACATATAACTGATTATTTATCTTTTAAATGGTTGCAGGTAGATACACATTTAATTTTCAGTACATCACACTGGTGAAAATACTATATGAAATTTTATTTGATGTTATTCTAGGGACACAGTTATCAAATAAAAAGTAATAGGTCATCCCAAAAGTCCATTTCTGTTGATAGCTATTTAAAGATGGCTGAGGGTTGGATGGGGATATGGATTCAGGGTATAAGGATTTACAGGAACCGAGATGAGGAAAGTTTGGTTTTTTAGAGCTGGCTTCTTTTGTTCAGAGAAGGGTTACTGATTTGATACTTTTTTTTCCAAGTTGGATTGTTTTGAATTATGTGTTCAGGGCACCTAGAACCTGGCATAGGAGTTCTTTTTATATTTATATGTTGAAATCAAAATACATAAAAAGTGAATTGTTAAATCAAGCCTGCTCCTGACAAAATATGTCAGTTTTTATGTAAATGCCAGGTAATCAGGAATGTAGTCAGTACAGTGATGTTTAGTGTGAAAATATGTTTAGAAGCAGGTGGCACTTGTAACATGGGTAGGTGCAACAGTAAGTGGCTTAAAACTTGTAGGTGCTTGCTGTAGTGAGTTTATTACTTGTACAATACAGTTGTGATACACAGATGTATAAAGAGGTAATTTGTGGCATGTGTAAGTCACCAGTATGTAAACCAGAAAATAGATGTAGTTCAAGTAGTGGTTCTCAACCTATTTACCACTGTGGGCTGCATATGTGGCCCACAATTTGTTATGTGGGTCGCATCCAATACTACCTGTATGGCCCTGAGGATGCCAGCAGATGGGTGCTGACTGGGCCGCAAGTTGAGAACCACTGAGTTAAAGGATGTTTCAGTTCAGGACCTCGATTTTCTTTATATATTTAGGGCCCACCAAAACTTTATTCATGAATGCAACTTATAATTAGCTTCAGTGGGACAAAAAGGATGAGTAATCATTACTCAACCATATTAAGGATTATAGGAATTATTTTTAAATTTTAAATGTTGTGATTAGTATATCTTTTTATGGCTATTTCTTCTTGTACCCTTTCTCGGATTGTCTGATCAGAGCAGTAATTTGTTTATATCTACTAACTTTTGTTCAGATATATTATATTATTATTACAGTTAGATAAAGGGGTGTGTGTGTTTTTTGTGCAGGTATATTTGAGCCCTAGTATAGTGTGGCATTTCTTGGCAGGTATTGTTAACAGTTTGAATAGACCTTATTTGCTATTGTTTTGGTGGTGTCACCCAAATTATAATAAATTATATTTTCTACAAAGCACATGAAGAAGAATATGTTATGTGCATTTTGAATCAGAGAGTTTCATAAGTTGTCTGAATGGGGATCAATTTGCCTGCACTCTCTCTAACAAAGATTCACAGTGTTACAGTTAATTTTCTTAATGATAACTGGTGTGTGGAAAAATATATGTGGTCACTTTTCATTGACATTTGGGCCAGGAGGTATAATGCTTCCAGAGGATGTCTGTTCAGATGTCTTCCTTTATCGGGCTTTGAAACTCTAATTCCTTTTTCTCTTTTATATGCCGTGAATCAATGACTTATCTGCTCTGCATGATTTAGGGCTGCATAGAACTTGGCTTAGTACTTTACTTCTGCCTGTTTAATTCATCTCAATTAATCTTCATGTTTGGAAATTAGTTGACATATTTGCACAGTCTTTACAAGATGGAGGTGATATTACAGCTGAAGATTTTATGGAAATTTGATCTCTCCCTTCTGTGTTGTTAGATCAGTTATTCAATAGTGAAAGCTACAGCGTTGAAAATATTCTATTGGATTGGCAATTAAGATCTCAGGATATATTCCCCTATTTAAATCATAGACAGAAATATCCTACAAAATTGCCAGGGGAAAGCTGCCTCCAACTTGAGCTGAAGAAAATTTACACAAAGAATGCTGTGTGAAGGAACACAGCAGTTGGCTTAGCTTCAAACCTGCAGATCATCTCCCAGGATGCAGAAATGGGTAACATCCACTACTCCTAGTCACTATTGGACTCAGTCACTAAGCTGTAGATGCTTGTTGGAATTCCATATCCTGTATCAAGACAGAATTCTGGGATAAAAAGAAGCCAGGTATGCTGAAGCACATGATCAGGAATGCAGATACTGTAATAGTCACCAACATAAATTGGAAACTTACAATATGTTAGAAATGATCATTCAGGAAGTCTGTTGTAAGTGTAAAATAACACCAGATGTTCACCTAATATAGGCAGGCAGGCAGGAGCAAAGTGAACTTAGAGAGAGTGACATAGAGGGTAACAGTGGTTTTAAAACATGCACCATCATTCTCCCTAGTGGCGAAAAGCCTCATTGCATGAATTTTTCACAGTAAAAGACCCATGGGCAATGAGAGAGTGACTAGCTGGAGATAAGATGGAGCAGCCACTACACAACATATTTCATGTGATATAAATCCCAGTGTAACTATCTGAAGTTGTTAATGATGGGTGATTTTTTATACCCACCAATGGAGGGGGTAGCAATTCATGCTAAATACCCAGGAGCAACACAGATTTAGAAGACTATTAATGGGGAAGAGGAGCCTGGTAGCTGTACAGAGGGCTTTGAGCTCTAAAAATCTAGTTGGGGATCTTGGCTTTGAATTTCCTATAGATCAACAGACTATATAGCCCTAGCCCTCCACCTGCAAAATCACTATCAATCTTTAACTAAGGAAAGTTTTACAGTTTTACTGCTTGAGATAACTTTGCTTTTCTTTGTAAGTCTCTCCCCCCATCTATTTTCCATAGATAGTTTTAGGAATGTACTGCCCCTTATCTAGGGGCAAGTTCTGATACACTTACTACACTGGGTAATGCCTTACTCTTCCAGTAGTCTCATTGAAGTAAATGGGAATATTTATGGAGTAAGATACTGACTGCCCTGCACCGAAAGCAGGGCCGTTGTCCAGTCTTGCTGGAGGAAGGCAGTAGTGCTTTATGGCGGGGGAGGAGGGGAACAAGGTCAGAAACTGCTGCAAGGTGGGTGTTGGTCAGCTTTGCAGCACTGACTCACCCCTTTAGAATGTAAGGGGTGAGTCAGTGCTTCACTACGGGGGGGGGGTCGATTTAAGATGCAAATTCAGCTATGTGAATAGCGTAGCTGAATTCAACCTATCAGAGCCGACTTACCCCACTGTGAGGACGGCGGCAAAATCGACCTCCGCGGCTCCCCGTCGATGGTTCTTACTCCCACCTCCGCTGGTGGAGTAAGAGCGTCGATTCGGGGATCGATTGTCGCGTCCCCATGAGACGCGATAATTCGATCCCCGAGAGATCGATTTCTACCCGCCGATTCAGGCAGGTAGTGTAGACCTAGCCTAAGGGTGGAAGGATTTAAAGGTGCAAGCCCTGGTGTTGGAAATCCTTGGGGGTGGAGGGAGGCAGCCAAGCTAATTGCTGGCACCTCCTTGTGGCAGATGTCCACTGCAGGTGCTCCATAGGGAAGGCATCTAGTGACCAGATAAATGGCCTGATAAAGGACTTAAAAAGGAGGGTGCTGGTTAAAGGAATGGAATGACGTGGGGTTTTGGGTCTCCTACGGTTGGAACAGCAGGGCTCCAACCCCCCTTTCTGATAACCCACCTTACCCCTCCTCTGAGGAGGGGTAGATGGTAAGGTCCTGGCAATGGATATGCTGGAGGGACCTGATGGAAAAAGAGGGGGAGCTGGTTTATTCTGCAACCCCCAGGTAATTGCATAATAAACAGAGGTTACCTGCACTTTACGCTTTTATCTGCCGGGTAGTCCCAGACATCTAATAATAAAGTTGCAGCCTGATTAAATCCATATTGAGTATCTCCTGTCCTCCTTTCGGTATAGCTGGACAATATGCAGTGTGAGCAAACATATCAGAATCTAGCCTCCAGAATTGATAACTCTTATTGAAAGAAGTGAAATTGAAACCACAGGAGATACTGCTACAGTTAAGGCATATATAAGGCTCACAAATCTGTGACTTGTTTGAAAGGGGAAGAAGGTGTCTGAGCAACATTAATTGTTCTGTGTCAAGAACAGAATTGTCACCCTGCTTCCACCTCACATAAAGTACAGATCACTTGAAAGGTGATCTCCTAAGAGACTGAAGACCAAGCCTTCATCCTGACCTAATTTCTTCTTCAGATCCCATTTGTAGACTCATACAGTGGTTAAGTAGTATTTCTTTTTCTCTGTTTTTTATAGTCTCCTATCTTCAAATTCTTCCAGTTGATGCCATTCTTATTATTGTAAAAGTTAGAGCTGTATTAGGAAGTCAGATTTCAGGCTATCATTTTTTAAATTAATTTCTTCAGGTATTCTGATAAGATTAAGTATTCTGCATGTACGGTAAATGAAAGTTTAATATGTATGCAGCTAAGTCTGTGAAGAAAGAGGTTTTCACTGAGTATTGATTAATGTACATGAAACATTTTTATGACAATAATTCATTGTATTCTTAAACATGAGCTTTTTAAGCTAATGAGGATTGGAAAACACTGATATCTGGAATTCTAAATTATGTTAGAGCTTTTTCAAAATCATATAATAGGCAACATTTTCTTCTCAAGTGTGAAGGGGGCATCTTGTCTTTGCATTCATGGAAACTCCCATTTCAACAGAAATTCTGGGCATTTAAGATAGATTATCTAAATCAAGATCCAGCCTGGGCCTCCAAGAGGAAAATACTTACTTTCAATGTGTTATAAAATACTTGCCCAGTTTCCCATAGGATTATTTATTTATGTATTTATTTTGGCTGCATCTTTGTCACAGCAGACACTCAGCAATGAATCCAGTGAAGCTGCACAAATAAGGAGTAATGGTACTGTACTAGCAATGAGGTCTATTATCAGGGTGCTTTGTTTATGCTGCCACTCTGCCTTGCATGCAAACAAGTGTTCATGCTATGGTCCTAGTATCATTGTATCTTCTTCACGATCCCTTGGGCTGGGCACCTGTATCTCAGGAACAATAAGCAAAGTTATGTAAGTGAGGATGCCCTTGGGCAGAGGGATTGCTTCCCAAGCCCCAGCTTCAAAGTATGGTCCATGAGAGAAAAGGCTTAGTAGCACTGGTCCATGGGAAAGGCAAGTGGGTAGGAAGAGAGATAAAGTTGAGGAGCCTTAAGCCCAAAACCATTTGGGGACAGGGGTGGGCAAGATATCCCAGGGCCAAAGCAGTTTGTTGAAAAGTGGGAGACGGGGGGCTCATGTTGCCAACATTTTCCTTGCCAGGTTTTATGGACTTGAAGCATAAACAATTTACCACTTAAAAAAGGAAAGTTAGATAAACCTAAAATATCAAAGAATAAAAGTTTACACTGGTGGGGATCTAATTTATCTCCAAAAGGTAGGTTTCCACTGCTCAAATCCCTGCCACAATAACATGGAGCTGCACTAAAATGTCATGGCTAGGTGGTGGACAGCTAGACCTAGTAGTCAGAGCCAGAGTCAAGAGTCAACTGGGTCAGAATACCTGGATGTCAGAAGCAGGAGGCAAACTGGAGATCAGAACCATGAGTTAGGAACCAGAATTAAGGTGGGTCAGCATACCAGGGGGTCAGAGGAAGAAGACAAACTAGAGGTTGGGAACCAGAAGTCAGATGCCAGGAATCAAGCTGAATGGGGATACCAGGAAATCAAGTCGTAAGAGCAGGAGTCCAATTGATCAGGCAGTTTTCTGTTCCTCCTGATGACTTAAGTAGGGCCAGAGGGACAATCAGCTACTCTGGGACACCACTAATCAGATCCTCACATTGTGGCGGGGTGTGATGGGGTGTACCTACACTGCACCAGCCCCAAAGGTTTAACTGTACTTTGCAGGCTGAGGAAGCCCCGCCCCTCCAACTCTGCTGGGCATGCTCAGCCTGGAGGCAGAGTATAAATGGAAGCAGCCCAACTCAGTCTGGGCAGGTTGCTGAAAGGGGAGGACGCAGATTGCAGGCTTTCTCCAGGGAGCTGCTACAGGCCCTGACTACAGAGTCTTGGCATGCAGAGCTCTGGACGGACTCCAGGCTGCCTGACAGGCCCAGAGAAGAGACCGCGCCAGCAGGAGCCGTGCCACTTGAATTTCCAGATGCCCCAGGGAACCATGGAGCATTGCTGAGGGGAAAAGGGATAAGAAGCAGCCCAAGGAACTTAGATTTTTCTCTGGTGAGCAAACAGGGGAACCAGTCAGGATGTTTCGGGAGGATCCCTCTGACTAAGTGGTGAGCCCCCCCACCAATGCCTGAGCCCTGGGCTGAGACTTGGAGGAGCAGGGAGGGCCCGAGTCCCTCTACCTTGGGTGCCACACACCTCTAGGTGGCGCCCCACTTCCCCAACAGCCCAATAGGCCACACAGTACCCCAGAAGTGAGCGCCCTTATTGACTCTGGCCATTAGACCATGCTGACCTGAGTGGAAAGGCCACTTTATTGACTCTGTCCTTTATTGCTCTGCGACTGTGGGGACTATTTCTGGTCTTACCTAGTGTCACGCCTCCGGGCAGAGTTCCACTGGGCAGCATCTGCTGGCTCCTTAGATGCCTTTGAGGAGTAGCGGGTGCTGTCTGGGGTCCTCTGCTCGGTGTCCCCATCTAGATTCCTCATTTTGAACCTCTGACCACCACTTCCGACCTTGTTTTTTGTTACTTGTCCATTTGGAACCTCGGTCCAGTGGTTCCTCCCACTAGGCTGGGGTAGGGGCCTTTAGAAGTGGATGGGCTTGTGCCTGCCCACCTCCCAGGTTTTTCCAATGGGGGGGGGGACTCTGGCCATTAGGCCATGCTCCTCTAAGAGGAAAGGCTGCTTTATTGACTCCGGCCACCAGGCCAGACTACCACGTTTTAGTCAGGGTCACGTACACAGGACATAACTGGGTTCTATACAGTTTTTTTTCCCTTCTCACCATAAGAGACCTGGCACCTGGGATGGAGTGTACTTACCTTGTGCCACGGGGCTTCATGGATCTCAGATAAGCTTTTGCTAACATCCAGGTGGATGGCTGGAGTATAGCTGCACCCATGCACCTTTCAGGACTGGGTTCTAGACCTGTGTGTCATGACACCTAGCCTTCCAACAGCCTTACTATGGAGTGACAGAAGATTACCACGCTAACAGTACTGCCACTGGTACCACTGTAGCATGGCCACATTCATGAACATGAGTGGTAAATAGTGTGAAAATAAATCACCATAATATCCAAGCTTGTTTCCAATATCACACTGACCATGTTGCACATGTGGTCACCATGATTTAAGCACAGGAGCATTCTTAGAGGAGGGTCCCTGCAGGTGAAGAGCTTACCCAGCTTGGGACTTTCAAGTGCTGTTTTGTCAGGAGAAGGGATCGTGTCCAGGGAAACAAGGGAATATTCTGATTCATCGCATCGCTAAACAGCCTCCGTGAACAAGGTGCCTGTTGATGCACAACCTGGAATTAGAATGATCTTCCCCAAAAGAACGAGAGTTTTGTGCAGCAGTGAAAGACTGTCTTCCCTTCCCCAAATTGAATACCTGCAGGAGGGCGTAAGTTGCACCCTTGTGCCAGAGGTAGCAAATAGAGCAGCACTGTTCATCTCAAAAATAGTAACTCCTCATGGGAGCTCCTCTGTCAGTTCAATTATTTTACTTTTGACCAATTTTTAATCAGCATCCACACTATTTTGCAATCAATACTCCCAGGATTTATGGGGCTAACTCCTATTAATGCTAATAAGAGTTATGCAGGGCTATTCCCTATCCACTGATAGGTCACCAGAGCAAATAATATCTGGATAAAAAGCTACAATGTTCTATGTAATAATAGGATTGTAATGACATATTCAGCCTTTTTATCTTCATTTTTTTTTCCTTTTGCTACTTGGTTCACCAAGAGCTAAAAACATGATTACTAAAGGCGCATCTCCATTAAAGGGGAATATTCATTACATAAAAAACTCACTTTCTGAGTAATTTGTGCTATCAAAAGAGGACTTTTTTTTCTCCTTGATAGCTTGGGACAAGTTGGGGGGCAGTAGCACTATTGTTGAGAACAGTAAACAGGTTCATTAAAGCTATCAAATGGAAATTTCACAATCTGCTCAATCCTTAATTACCTTAAAATATAAATCCCTGACTTATTGGAAGTATCAGGTGCTGTAGTCAAAATCTGCATTAAAATGCAAATGGGTCATTACATAATTGAAGTTATTTAAATAGTGTGTATTTTCTACACCCAGTCCATCCTGTCATGAGATTGTAAAGACTTGGATTATTTAGCCTGAAAAGGAGATGAATTAGAGGTGATTTGACTGAGTCTTATAAAATTTAGAAAAGCATGTGAAAGACTGATCAATTCCTTTTTTTTCTTTACACCATAGGAGAAAAAGGGAATTCTCAGTAAAATTAAAGCACAACATAATTAATGCCAATAGAAGGAAATAGAATTGTATGCGATGGACAGTCCATCACTAGATTTCCCAGCCTCAGGAGGTTGTTGAGACAATGCTGTGGCTGATTTTTTTTTTTTTAAATGGACTGGTTTTGTAAGAATGCAAGTTAGTGGCCCAATTCTGCAAGGTGCAGCATCCACAGTGTGATGTGCTGAGCATTCATATCTCTCACATACTTCAACAGGAGCAAGATCATGCCCCAAAAGCCAAATTGTGAGAGCTATTGAGCATCTGAGTCCCATCATTGAAGGAACTCAGGGCCTTCAACAGTGTCTTAGATATTTGTATTGCCAATGCAAAGCAGCATTGTGGAACACATCATTGGGGAAATGGCCATTTTAGTGCCCGGGTCAGGCAGTTGGGATTATTGGTAAATCACAGAAGAGGTGGTTTTGAATTGTGAGAAAGAAACTGAAGGGTACTGCTAAGTGCTCACTTGCTCAAGGTTCTGAACGTTGAGATCAATGGGAATTGAAGTCCCATTGCTGTCCCACATCGAGCATCTCATGATTTGACCCTAAATGATAAATAGTGAGATGGTTAAAGCTGACATTTAAGGTTGGGATTTTTGAAGCACCCTAAGGGAAACAGATGGTGAACTCCCAATGGCAACTTTGAAAATACCAGCTTAAACCGTTATAGTTAAGACCTGGAGGCCAAGACCTCTGGGAAACCCTTGCTCAGAGGTTTAGCCATTACTTGGAAATCAAGAAGATACTATCTATCTGGAAGGAGTCCAACACCATTCTGCTGTACAAGAAGGGTGATTGTGAAGATCTAAAAAATTATCATCCACTATGCCTGCTCTCACACGTCTACAAGCTGTTCATCAAAATAATAACAAACCAACTTTCATGGAGTCTGGACGAGCAGCCAAGAGAGCAGGCAGGCTTTTGAAGGAATTTCAACACAATGCACCATATTTTCACTATAAACCAGCTATTGGAATGCTCAATGGAATACAAATTCCCTTTATGTATTGCCTTCGTCAACTGTGAAAAAGCGTTTGACAGCATATAGTTCAACGCAGTGTTGAAAACTCTTGCAGAGCAGGGCATAGACACGAACTATATCAAACTGTAAAGGAAACAAATTTTGACTGCACTACAGATATAACTTTATTTGATACTCCCCTTCGCATCCCAGTTAAGAAAGGTGTGAAACAAGAAGACACGGTTTCACCCAAACTCTTCACAGCCTCAAAATGGTAATGAGGTGGATGAATTGGAAAGGTGGAATCAACATTAACAGAGAATAATTAAACCATTCAGATTGGTTTAATTGTATTGATCGCCGAAAATACTATCACAGTACAGAAAATGCTGCGAGAACTCAACACAAAAAGCAGCCAAGTCAGACTGAAAATTAACAAAACAAAACAAAATTTATGCAGTCTGATACCTTGCCAAAAGCCCAAATAAAAATCAAGGGAGAACAAATAGAAGAAGTTCAGCAATATGTCTATTTGGGCCAAGAAATTAACATATGCCACAATCAGGAAGGTGAACGCTCATGAAGAAAGAAAGCAGGTTGGTGCGCATTCAATTCTATCAAGGATGTCCTCCAAGGAAAAATCAAAAGGCAACACGCTCCAGCCTCTTCAACTCAACAGTACTGCCAGCAATGCTGTATGGCAGCGAAACATGGACACTAACGAAGACAGAAGACTGTCTATCATGGAGAGGGCGATGGAAAGAAGAATTCTGGAAATTTCAATCCACGACCAAGTCCACAATGAAGTGATCAGACAGCAGAGTGGAGTAAAGGATGTCACTGTTGAGAGCAGGTACAATAAAATGTGATGGGCCAAGCATATAGTAAGTCTCATTGACAATTGAGGGACTCCAGCTGTTGTCCACAGGAACTGAAACGACCACTTGGCTGACCTCTAAAGAGATGGGAAGATTTTATCGTGAAAAGACATGGCCGCACAAGAAGAAGGATGGTCAGGATACAAGAAGAATGGAAGATGTGTTGTGATCGGCGCAATCCATATGTGCGCTGAAGGACCAATCGATCAAGGTGATTTAAGTTCCATTCGTCCAAGTGGGATGAATGGGAGCAATTCACACCTTTCTTAGGTGTATTTATACAGGTTGTCTGCTTTGGATACACTTGGATCACTTTTCGGTGAGCTTCTTTACCCCCAAAAGGATTTTATTTTATTTCATTTTTTAAGAAAGCTTAGATTTTTCAACACAATACTGCAGAAAGGGATAGATTCCTCTTCAAATTCCCTGGCCATGATACCATAAAGTATACAAGAATTTGGACATAAAGCAAAATAAGAGAAGAAAGGCAGGAACACAATTAGGGCCTTGTCTACACTACAAAGTTAAATCGACTTAAGTTACATTGACAACCATCTGCTGTTGTAATTACATCAGTTGTGCACATTCACACAATGCTCCTTGTATTGGTGGAGCGCAACCACAGCTGGTGATCTTGTATCAACAAAGAGAGCATTGCATCGTGGATAGCTATCCCACGATGCAACATGCTACCAGCTGCCACTAGGAGATCTGGGGACAGATTGCAGTGCATCAGGGGAGCATGCTCACTATACCATGATACAGTTCTTTCCATCCCATCATTCCATGAGCTTCCGACTTTGTTTTGTACTTTTTTAACAGCCCCTGTAAACTGTGCATCCATCTAGGCATGAAAGCATGGATACTGAACTGCTGACCCATCTGTTGATGAGCGTTATGAACACAATGCAGCTGGGCATGCAATATTTCATGAGCTGGGAAACAGAAAGTGAATCTGTGGTGCCTGCCCTGCTGTGTGCAATGAAAAGAAACAATTCAAGATTGCTGCTGGCATTCATGGAGGAGCTGCACATGGTGGACAGTGGGTACTGGGCTCGGGAAACAAACACTGACTATTGGGATCGCAGCGTGATGCATGTATGGTATGATGAGCAGTGGCTACAGAACTTTCAGATGCGCAAAGCCAACTTCCTGGAACTGTGTGTGGAGCTAACCCCTGCCCTGCAGCACAAGGACACCAAAATATGAGCTGCAACTCAGTGGTGATCTCTATGTGGAAGCTGGCAAATCCAGACTACTACTGCTCAGTTGCGAATCAGTTTGGAGTTGGAAACTCCATCGTGGGGGTTGCAGTGACACGAGTATGCAGGGCCATTAATCACCCCCTGCTTCGAAGGACTGACTCTGGGTAATGTACAGGAAATAATTGATAGCTTTGTGGCAATGGGATTCCCTAACCGTGGTGGGGCCATATATGGCATGCTAATCCCAGTTTTGGCCCCAGATCATCCTGCGACAGAGTACATCAAATGAAAGGGCTACTCCTCCATGGTCTTGCAGCACTGGTTGATCACCGGGGCTATTTCACTGATATTGATGCAAGTTGGTCACGGAAAGTTCATGATGCATGCGTCTTTAGGAACACTGGACAGTATAGAAAGCTGCATACTGGGACTTTCTTTCCTGACCAGAAGATTCCAATGGGGGATGTGCAAATGCTAATAAATCCTCTGACTTACCCTGCTCTCACTTTTTCCCGTTCTTTAGCCACCACTCTTTCCTTGTTCATTACTCTCAACTGGGGTGCCTTGTGGGTCCCCAGATCTTGATCTCAACTCTGATAGTTTCTGAATTTGTTTAAGCCCCAAAATCCCTGAGGCCTTTTGCCCCCAGTGAATGCTTTTGTAATGCATCCACAGACTCCTTTCCCTTCTCTCCCTCATCTGCAAGAAAACCTGTTATCCATTTGAACTGTGAAAATGCTGTATGGTTCAGACAGTTGTAGGTCACTCAGTTACTATAACCCCAGCAAAT
This sequence comes from Malaclemys terrapin pileata, assembly GCF_027887155.1. Lineage (NCBI taxonomy): Eukaryota > Metazoa > Chordata > Testudines > Emydidae > Malaclemys > Malaclemys terrapin. The sequence goes on along the minus strand of NC_071506.1, from coordinate 92,888,599 downwards.
TTCTAGGATCCTCTTTCCCTCTCTGATTTCAAGAAACTCTTCTGTTTCTGAAGTTGAGCACATCAAAACCTGCTCCCCAACTAAAGGGCCTGCTGTACCCATAGCCTGCCAACCCTTACTGGTGACTTGGATTCCTACATAATCAATTGTGGCTGCAGATGTTCCTTCCCCAGTTTCTCTTTTTCCCTCTCCACATCTCAGATATTTGCCCCCATATTTCCAGTGCTTGTGTCCTCATCCTTGCTCTCAATGGTCCCACTTCCTCACCCTGACCTTTTCCCAATCCTGTATCAGTAAAGGACTAGTTCTGTCCTTCCCCTCAAAAGTAGAGAAGCCTGCCTTGTCATTCAGAATAGGACTGTCATTAGTTCTTGACAGGCTGCTTAGAATCCTTTGATCCCCTGGCACAGGCAAGCAAAAAGGGTCCTTGCGAGGTTGGGAATGATGTTTTCCCCTATTGTGTATGCCTCTGGGCACTGCCTGTAAACATGTCCAATTTTCTGCATACGTTACATCTAATGAAGTCCCTACAAACCTCAGTCTTGTGTGCATCAGAACCACAGTACATTCACTTCCTCACACCGCTGCTCACACTAAAATGTTCTGTAGAGCGGCAGGTAAAACGTGTGTGGCTGCCTGGGATACCTACAGTAACTCTGCTCAGAACCTAAATCAAATATATTGAGGAGATGTTACACTGTATTATTTGCCTGGAGAAGTTCAATGGTCCCTTTAAATTCACCATTCCAAACTTTAATTTGATCATAAACTTCAACTGGAAGCAGCAACATTTAGCATAATGTGGAACCCAATGCAGAACATCCTCTTCATGTATATTTTCATTGCAAAAGAAGATAGTCACAGACTTAACAGCGGGTTGGAATAGAGGAACAGCTACTACATCATCCCACTCCCTAGACCGTGTTCTAATTGCAAACTGCTTCCAGAAAAATTATATTTCACCATAGGAGTAAAAGCTGATCATAAATTCTCTGCTACCTGGCAGGTGTATCACAGCTTTCAGTGAGAATCCTAAAGATTTTAATCAAAAGAGTCCCAACAACAAAATCCCTAAGTAAGGGGACCTAGTTCCAGCCCCTGCATTCCCGGAGCTCCTTCTAGCAGTTGCTCCTCAACACCAGGGAGCTACAAAGAAAACTTTTTTTTCATTTTGAACACATACTCATATTGCCTATCCATTCATCCCAAATACTTCCCCACCTCTGAGTATCATTCCCAAGTCAGCTTCCCCACAGCTATCTTCATCTTGGGGTGGGAGGGGCACAAACTCCCAGGCACCACAGGAACAAGGCTCATAACATCGGCTGATAGCACCACAGGATCCACCAATCTGTGAACAGAAACTTCTGCTTCAGTCTCCAAATAAACAGAATCTTCCATTATCACATCAAGGGAACTTACTGGAGGAACAAAGCCTCTTTCTGCCCCACCATCTGAAGCTGTAGCCATCTTGGCAGGAAGATAATGTGAGAACAAACTCTCTCTCTCCTGTTGGATATTACATATTAATTAGGCAACAGAGAGAGAGAGACTGATCATAAAGCCCAGTAGTTGTGGCACCCAGCTGGGATATGGGAATCATGTGGTCACTTGAATGTGGGTGTCCAATATCTCAAAGGCCTCTCTCTCTCTCGTTGAAAAAAAACCCGAAGTCTTATGATTTGATTCCAATGTGGAACAGAATCAAATGTCAAAACCTCTATTTCTTTATGAAAGAGAATTCTTGTTTTCCAGCTAGCCCTAATTATTATCTCCAATTTTACAGAGGGAGAAATGAAACAAGGAGGTTAAATGACTTGTTCAAGTCTAGTAGATCAAGTCATTGTCAAAGCTAAGATAAGAAATATTCAGTTATGTATCCCAGTCCAGTCTTCAAGACCACTGGGATCCTTTCAGAAAATAATCGGTCCTCAAACTTTTCCTTACTAGGACCTCTTCTTTCAAGTTGGAGCCCACTCATGTAACCAAGATCTTCCTCTTAGTCATACAAGAAGGGCAAGTCAAGACCCCAAAGTTGAAAATTTATATACTAGACCAGGGAATCGGCAACCTTTGGCACACAGCCTGCCAAGGTAAGCAACCTGGCAGGCCAGGCCGGTTTGTTTACCTGCTGTGTCCGCAGGTTCGGCCGATCGTGGCTCCCACTGGCTGCAGTTTGCCGCTCCAGGCCAATGGGGGTGGCGATCGGCCGAACCTGTGGACGCGGCAGGTAAACAAACCGGCCCAGCCCACCAGCGTGCTTACTGGCGGGCCGTGTGCCAAAGGTTGCCGATTCCTGTACTAGACTATGAAAAGACATAGAGGGCATGGTTCTTATTTCTCTCACATTGATGTAAAACAGGAATAACTCAATTGAAATGGAAACCTCCCTGGAACAAAATCAGGACCTTTTCAAACTTTTTGAAATTAATGGAGTTATTTCAATTTCACATCAATTTAAGAGAGATCAGAATCAGGACAATAGGCTTCCTCCTCTATAATGAACTGGATGAATTGCTATCCATTGGGACTGTGGGGAAAGGTTTGGCTGCTCCCACTATTTCATGTATTCATCATAGTTCCCTTTGAAAATCACAATAATAGGTTATGCAGTGAGACAGTATTATCCTTTAAAAAATGTTTGGAGAAAGCTCTTTTTCCCAACTGCTGGTTCTGTGTTTAGTATTTCAAGCATGCCAGGTATTTGCCAGACATTTATTTAATAGAGAACATTACAAGGGCTCTGCTGGCACAGCAGCAGTCATTCATTATACAACTTAGACAGAAACACAGGGACTCAGAATAGTACTGCATCAGAACATGTGGCTAACTTCTGCTCTGAGGCTGCTCCTGAAGGGACTGAATGGTAATACAGAATATCATACTGCAGAAGTAAATATCACCAATAACTGTAATAAGAACTAGATTTTTTTTTCACATGGAATTGGGTCTGAGAAACGTCCTTATTTAAGGAAAAAATAATAAAAAAGCACTATCCTATAGCAAAGGTGCAAAGCATTATAGCATATAATCATGTTACTACAGTGTATTAATCATTACAGTGGAATACAGAAAAGTAAAACAACCTTTGGACCATAAAAAAGAGCTTATGGCAATGGGGGAAGGGAAGTAGGAAGTTGCTGTTCTTGGGAATGAATATTATGATCCTGCAGTGATCGATTTTTTATTATTATTTATTTATTTATTCTCACTGTTTCATTGTCTCTGTTAGCCAGCAGGAAAAAACAAACTATATTCTGACTATGAGTCATGCTCCTTGCAGAGTCTCTCTCAATCCCTCTCTCACACACGCGCACACACACACAGAGTCCCTTCGGGGTAACACTTGGTGTTCATCATTCAGTCTGCATTAGAATACTGGATTGTAGTTTTCTATCCTCTATTCAGCCACTGTGACTAAGTAATTTCTCAGTTTTAGAATTCAGTATGAAAAAAGACTGGCCCTGAGTTCATAGGGTCTGATTTATGAATAATTAGATTTTCATGCATTTCCCTGATAAAGAAACTACATAAGTGTACCGTAATACCTTTTTCAGGAAAGATGAAATTACTCTTCTTTAAGGATTTATCAGATGCCTGAATTCCCCTCAGAGTGGGTCAAGGCATTTCAGTTGGGGCTCTGGGGTTGAGGAATGCAAAAGCCTAAGAAAGGTATAATGACACTCGGGATGCAAAAATGAGAAGTGATTTTTATCTTTCTTAATAAACAGTTGAACATGAGAAATTCTTGGATTTCCTTTTTCTCTCCCTCCCTCCCTCCTGTTGCCTGCCCAGAACTGGGCCCGAGATGGCAAACAGGGGGTTCGTCGCCCGGTGTGCTTGGCACCAATAAAGACACCGAGGGGAGAAAGCAAGCCAAGTTTATTTCAGAGCTCTGAAATGGCACTAGGAGACCAGCATGTCTCAAATCAAGTGCCACAAATACAAACAACTTTTATCTTTTATACTCCAAACTGTTTACATACATCTCTTTGTCTGGCTGTTCCCCCTTCCCCCTCCCTTCCAGACAACTGTTACAATAAACTGTACATAAGCTTGTGAGAAAACTTTCTCAGTCTTTGCAACTTTGGATTAGACACCTGCAAACTAACTACCCCTCCTTTCCCTCGCTTCTTATCTCTATTATTTTTGCTAGTTGTGAGTGAAACTGCAGCCATCTGCTAAAAAGCTGACATTACATTTCTGCTTCAGCCTACTTCAGAGCATGTAAGCAGTTAGCATAGAAGTAGGTGAGAGTTCCCAAGATGGAGTCACTGTGGCTCAGGTAGGCCCAGAGCAAAAGAGTTTCATCGACACTTTTGGCCTTCCGCTCTCCCGAGTTACCTGGTAGCTATACCTAGTGGACCCCAACACTCCCCTATTTGTTCTCCCAGGCCCTTTCCCACCTTTTACCTAGTTCTTTATCCTGCAAATATGCACCAAAGGCATCAATTATCAGGTTGATTTTTGCTTCTGAAATGACTCAGTTGATGGTGAATTTGCAAAGGAGAACAGAAGCAATCATCTCAGGACTAGCAATCTGTGGTTTCTATCAATTTATCCAACTATGGATATTGGAAATGTCCAAACGTTTTGTTTTGACATTTTTGATAAATAATCTGGATATTTGAAATCTGAAAACAAAACAAAACATTTTGATATTCATAACATTGAAATGTTTTGTTTCATTTTGTTGAATTGACCTGAAATGCTTCATTTCAAGTCAGTTCAACATTGAACTGCATTTTCCCATTGCTCCATGAGGGTTCTAGTTCTGGAGTCCTGTGCCATCATTCACTTCTATGGGACAGGCTCTGGCCAGATTACATGTCCCATTTTGCATCCAGAATCATGTTGCCCCTCAGATGCACCATACAGCTTGATCAGCATTGCACTGTGGGAAATGCAGTCCTCCAGTGAGCCTATAGGAGAAAATGGTGCCTGATCTGTAACTCTCTTAAAGCAATGCATTGTTAGGGAAAAGCTGTTTAATGTGTTGAACTGATTTGAAACAAAACATTGAGTGTTTTGAATCTAAACTGACCCAAACCAAAATATGTCATTTCAATTTTCCTGACAGAAAATCCATTATTTTATTTTATTTTTGGCAAAACTAAAACGTCAGTTTTGCAGAAACTGCATTTTCCATTGAGGAAATTGTTCTCACAGAAAATTCCCAATAAGCTCTAGTTTGTACATTGCCTAACATATAGGCACTATCATAATAAAAATACTAAATAACTGCTTTAAGGGTCACAGAAATTGGAAGGGTGAGTAACTGAGCACTGTGGGCCTTAGTGCTGGGTCTAAAATTTACTCCTGGTTTTCTTCCTTTCTAGCAGCTTTGGATCCCAAAGTTTATCGAGTTAGCTGTGCTTGTGTATATCATTCTTTGACATTTTAGCTTTTAAGCATAAGGATATTGTTTTATGAAATAAAAGGCAGAATTTGTTGAATGAACAGATAAGAATATAGGATTGTTTTAAAAAATAAACAAAACAAAAGATATCAAAGTAAAAACATCTGAACAAATTCTGACATAGTAGGAAAAAATCTTCAAAACAATTTGCTATAATACCCTAGAGCAAGTGTAGTTTTCTATTTCTAATTACTATTATATTTACTTCATAGCAGCAGCCTTGATGGGAATTAAGTAGCTATGAATGGCAGGAAGAGAAGGAAGATGTTGGCTACTTGTAATATAGGGCCAGATCCTTCAAAGCTTTACTCACTCAAGCAGTCCAAATTGTCAGTGGGACTATTCACATGACTGAGGAGTCCTTGAATGAATGAAGCTTTGCAGACCAGGCCCAGATATTTTTAAATGAGTTCCTGATGTCTGAATATTTTGGAAAAAAAAATGGACATTTGGATAGCAAAGGCCCCAGTCACTTGGACATAGTGGACAGTTTTAGCCCCAGGGAACAGGTTGTGATTCCACGATCTTTGGACACTGAACCTACCCTAATCTCCTTCATTGGGATAAGCTCCACCATGCACCATCCTGCTACCAACATGCCAACAATACACGAGAGACTCCCCATTACATTACAGTCGTGGAGACAACTGGCATAGGAGATGGTTGTGACGTCTCAGCCACACCATTTATACTAATGGTGAAGAGTGTCCTGGCACAGCAGGAATTTACGTATGTGAAACTGATGAAGTAGCAATCTGGCCCAAAAAGTTATAGAATAAAATAAGTATTTGGCACATGGATAAGGTAGACGGGGCATCCAGAGTGAAATGCCAGGAAGTCAGCTCTGCCAATGGTATCTGATGGCAACACTATAGGACATCATACAAGAGTGGGTAACATCAGGCCGCCAGCTAGGGAGAAAAGCAGCAGGATTGTAACACCAGGAGGTAGACAGTCGTAAGTCATTCAATCTGCAGATGGGAATGGAAGCAAGAGAGTATTGCCAAACAATCCGTGTGTGTTTGTGTTTGTGCGTGTGTGTGTGTGTGCGCGCGCGCACAGGGCAGAAGGAAGTCAACGTTATTCGACACAGTGTGCTATATTAATTACACTGGAGGAGCAAGCTGGTTTAGTAGGAATTTGAGGCAGGTGAGGAATGCTGGATAAGACATGTGTTGGGATTGTTCACTTTAATTGTATATTTATTTCAGTTCCAAATGAAAAAAAAAATTTCATTACTTGTGGACCAAGTGCTATCTTAATAAAGTCAATGCAATCCATCATGAAGAACAGAATGACTCCTCCATGTAAAATGCTAATGACTGAGTGTTCAAAAATGTTGACATCAATGAGCTTTGGACCAGGTCAAAAGGCCAGAATTTTGCTACTTAAAGGAACACAAGTAAAACCTTCATGGAAAACAAAGAAGCTGTGAGAAATCCTAGTATTTATCATGCATGTCCATCATGTGATGACATTATAGAATACGTGAAAATTAAAAAAGAGAAAATTAGACAAATGCACTGTTTTGTATGAGAAAGGAGTAGAATCCATTAGACTTGTCCTAATTTAAGATTATTCTTGGATTTTTTCTGTAATTGATTAATAATAAAAAGGAATCGAATTATAGTCCAAATAGGTTGAAAAAATCAATTAAAATTGCTATAAAAATTGGTTTCATTTTTTTAAAAGGTCGTATTAAAGAATTCTCTGATTTATGATTTTAGGAACTCACTGATTTTGCATTTCTGGAAAATATATGCACCATGGTTGGATTTTGTGTGTTTGCTGACCACTTTAATGATTCATTGTGAAGTGTTTTTTAAAAACAATCTGTAAATGTCTTCTTGTCCAGAGGCTGATGATGATGAGGGACATGTTTATTTCACTTGTTTATAGGCTTTTTTCTGAGTACCTGAGCATCCTTGAAACATTTAACTAATCATCCTTGCAACACCCCTCTAATGTGGGAAAGTATTTTTATCTCTAGTTTACAGATAAAGAACTGAAGTGCAGAATGATTAAGGCTCCAGCCCTGCAACTGCATGTTCATAGAAATACCTCAGTGCCAAACAGAGCCCTACTGAAGTTAATGGGGCATCATACAGGCACATGTCTCCACCCAAATGTGTGCAGTGCAGGACTGAAAACAAAGGGTTTCCCGGAAGTGACACAGAAAGTTAATTGAACCCAGCTATTCCAGATCTCAGGCCTGTGCTTTACCCACAAGACTGCTTTGCGCCCACTAGTACCATTTGGTGAACATGCCTTTTAAAGAGAGTAATGTTTCCTTTTAAACTTATGCAAAACCAATCTACACGTAAGCTTCTATTCAGCCACTTGGGGCTTTGTGGCCTTCACTTGGGGCTTTGTGAAGTCCTGCCTGTTGGCCCCCTCAACCTCTCTTAGTCACAATTCTTTCTCGTCTTACACTCTCACTTTTCTCTTTCCTGCAAAGTTATGATGCAGAGAAAAATGTGTGTGCTGGGCATAGGGCAAAATCATGTTCACCTTACTCACACTATTTGTTCTATTGATTTTAGGGCAAAAACCTGTGTGAATAAGATGGGAAAGATTTGACCTCCCTCTCGTGGTTGAATTTTCACTTGATGGAAGAATAGAGGAGTTCCTCCTCCTTTCATATGTGACTTCCTCAACTAGTTCCACCTGTCACAAAAATGACTTTGAGTGGAGGCAAGACAATCCTGCCCTATCAGCTTGTTTTGTGTTTTGACCTGGGCCCAGCTGCTTCTCAGACAATGGATGTGCAATGAACAATCTTACTGTAGTCCTGAAAGCCCAAACCACTTCCTCTCCTCTGGACCTTTGTCTTCTCATCCTGCCTTCCCACCAATTCCTGCCATAGGAAAATAGTAGGAAATACTTTCTCTTAAGGACAGGGAGCACCACAGTACCCCAGGTGCCCTGAACTTTTCTTCCTTGTTGAGAAAATGTTAGCACTTGACATAAAGCCCCCCACTTGTGCCAGAAATTGTAATATTTTGAATTAAAATCATACTGATCACATAATGGATGCCTTTCTGGAAAGTGTACTTTATTCAAATACAAAATTATTGGGCTCACTATAGAGAGGAACTGGGTGAAATCCTATGACCTGTGTTATGCACAAGGTCAGACTAGATGGTCAAGTTATCCCTTTGGGCATTAAAATCTATGAATATGTGTGAAAGCTATGAATAACATGTAGAACTTGGTATGAAAACACTAAAAAAAATGGAACATTTCCACACACAAATATTTTTTTCCATTTCTTTCATAATTTTTCATGGAAAATATTCAAAGAAAAACCTAGAATATTTATTTTTGTTGGAAAACTTGAAACAAAACATTTTTTAAAGTATTCTTTTTTAGAAAAGAGATAATTTGTCATAACCACATAACATTATTTTCTTGTTTTCATCTTATTCTTTCTAAGGCATATACAGTATTCAGCTATTTTGTGAGCAGACCTAACTGATTTGGACTCACTCTTTGTGGCTTCAGTGAAAGTCAGTGAGATGAGTTGCTGATAGTGAAGAGAAACAAGCCTTTCAAATTCTTAGCAGCAACCTTTCACCTTTTCCCTTTGCTACCATGACAAAGTGAGAGATTGAAACAGAGTAGCTCTTTTTAGGGCAAAATAACTCCAAACTACAGATCTCCTCTTAGAATCCAATACAGCATCAGTCAGAAGGCAGACTCCTTAACACCAAGCGGGGAAAAGGACTTGTATTTAGAGCATCACAAGAGCCTTATTGTTGCTGATTGCTAGCAAAGAAAAAAAATAAAAAGAAAAGAAAAACCTTCAGAGGCTTTTATGGAGCTTTGGACTTTGAAAAATGAATAAAACATTGGATTTGAAATCCTTTTGTGCGCTACAAGAAAGAGATAAAAGTTTATCATGAAATAAAGGTTTGGCAACTTCAGCAAATATGTCCAAGGAAATGGAACTTTAAAAGTGTTGTAAATAAATAAATTTAAAAAACCCCCACAAACAAACCTGCTAAAGGGAAGTTTGCCAGCTGGGTTCGAAGGTTATTAGAATGTTCTTTGTTGAAAGATGAGCTTTTTCAATTAATGACTATGTAGATTTAGATCAGTAATTCCTTTAGTAATTATACTCTGTGCAAAGAAGGAATTATATGCCTTGTAAGCATGTTCACTTCTGTCAAAGCAGATTTGCGCAAAAACTGAATTAAAAAGATAGTTTATCAGTAGTAGTTCACATAATAAATATGTCAGTCATTGTACCTTGGGAATCACAGGCAGAATGCAGACTTGATTTTTACCTACTTATTAGAAGAATTCACTGCTATAAACATATTTTCCATATTTGTCAAAGTGTTGTTTATCATTTTATTTATTTGGGTGGAGAGGCAAGTGTGACTTGGTGACTATGTTTACCACTGAAATTGTTACAACTTTATGCTTCGTATTTTTATTGCAAGCACTTTCAGACTGGAATGCATTTCTATCCTTAGCATACTTCCCCAGTGTTTTGGAGCAGACTCAGCTGGATATTATAATTTAATTTTTTGTTGATTTTGGGTGAATGAACATGTTTCAAAGAACTGTTTTCTGAAAAACTGAAGCAACTCGTATTTATCCATCTTACAAAGTTGGCATCTGCTTCACTCAAATGACTTTACTGTGACTAAAAACGAAATACCAGGCCATTAATTCAGCAAAGAAAGAAATTAGTCTAAAATATTTACAATAGAAGATAACAGGGACTACAAAATGAAATTTGTTCGTACCTCATCTACTGGGACTTATTTCTTAGTCTGTCCCACAAAAAGGATTTATGTGAAAGCTTATTGTAAATCTGTTCCCATTGATTTCAGCCATTGTTAGTGGTGCCAAAAAATAAGCAAACATGAATTGTTTCTGAAAATAAATGATTACAATAAAAGTCTGGTTGAACTGAAATGGAACAATGGAAACTACAAGTATAATAGGAAACAAGGTGCCTTTAAATTTAATATTGGATTTCATTGATTTTTTCTTAATAATGCTTCCTTTCTTCTTGAAATTTATGTTTTTCTTTTGGAGAATTTACTGCTTGTAAAACCTTCTGGATTAACAAGCATGGAGACTGAAGTCTTTTTTTATTCATTGATCAGGTACAGATAGACATGGTTGAGCAAATAGGGCACTGAGCAGTGGGTCAAGAGGCAAAAATTCTATTTCTAACGGTGCCTCTGATCTTCTGCATGGCCTTGGGCAAGTAACTGAACCTCTCTGGCTTTCTGTTTCCCCTCACCACTTTTGCCCCTCTTGTTTATTTAGATTGTAAACTCTTCCAGGTTAGCATCTGCCAATCACTATGTGATTGTATGACACCTAGCATAATGGATCCCAAATCTTGGCTGGGGCACTTAGGTGTCATTATAATACAAATAAATAATACCAGTCCCAATTAGAAATACAGGAGCATATTGAATTGTCTTGCATGTAATATATTGCCTTTTCTTGCAAGCAATCCTTTATTGGTTTTCTCCATATCACTTCACATTTCAGTACATTTTTCTATATACAAATGGTGGAAAACCACAATATTATAACAGCTTCAGTATAGATACTACCTATGCTGATGGGAGGGATTCTCTCATTAACATAGGTAATCCATCTCCCCAAGAGGTGGGAGCAAGGTTGACTGAAGAATTTTTCCATTGACCTAGTGCTGTCTACCCGGGGTTAGGGCGATATAGGTATGTTTCTCAGGGGTGTTGATTTTTCACGCCCCTAACAGACAGCTATCCCAATGTGAAAGCCTAGTGAAGAATCCAGGCCTGTTTTTTTCTCTGTTACAATATTGTGGTCTTCCACCATTTGTGTATCAAACAATGTACTGAAATATGTAGTGATATGAATACAATTATTAAAGGATTGCTTTACAGAAAAGACCTCTTAACAAGGTCACCACATTAAAACTGACACTTCCCTTATTTGACTCTGTACCTTTTGATTCTCTCTCACACTCTTTGACATCCGCTCTGTCTCTTCAACTCATCCATGTTATTTCTTTTAATGGCCAAGCCTGCCAATGTATTCCATATGTAAACTATCCCAGGAATTAAATAGTTCTTTCTAAATGCTTCATTTACTTGGAAAAAACAATGAGGCATCCTTGTGTCACCTTAGAGACTAACAAATTTATTTGGGCAGAAGCTTTCATGGGCTAAAACCCACTTCATCAGAAGTCCAAGAAAACAGATTTCACGAACAGATAACTGGAATTGTACAAGGAAAGAAATGTGTGTATCAGTTAGGGTACCAGCCTAGCATTTGTTTAATCTAACATTTTATCTTCACTCTCATAACCCCCTTCCCTGGGAATGAGATTAAATATACTGATAACAAAAACAGCAGGATGCATATATTTTGTGTCTAGCTAAATGTCTTCACTCACATAGACTATACATACACGTGTGTGTGTGTGCATGTGTGCATGTAAATATAGATAAGTATAAACAGTGAGAAGAGATTCTGATGGTTGTGAGATACCTCAGGCTATGTCTACACTATGTCTAGCCTATGTCAACAAAACGTATGTGGCTTAGGGGTGTGAATATTCCACCTCCCTGAGTGACATAAGTTACTCTGACATAAGCGCTTGTGTGCACACGGAGAAGCATCAGATGCACTGCAGCGTAAGTAATGTCATTCAAGTATCAGGTCAACTTTTTTTTTTTTTTACTTTCTCTGGAAATTAAACAAAATAGAAATTGTGTATATTTTAAAAATTGTCCTCAAATTGGGTGAAGTCTGCTCAAACTGGTGTTTGCATTTTCTCCTTAAAAAGATGATTTACCTCAATTCTTCCTAATTTTATTTGTATTTACTTACTAACCAATAGTAAATGAACTAGACTCTTTTAACACTAAATAAAAACTGTCTGATATGCTATGGGTACAAATTGATCTCTTTGATACTGCAGGACATTCTAGGTCCTGAACATTCAGGAAATCCCACCTTATATCCCATGCCACTGTTATATATGCAGCTGGTGTGGCCAAATGCATCTTGTTTATCCTCAGATGTACTATAAGCAAAACTCACTGAGGGAACCAACACAAGACTGACTTAAGGACTACATTTCTTAGCTGTCACTGCAGCTAAGAAGGAAAAGGTGAGGCATCACTAAGACATTTTTCTCTTTCCTTGATCCATGCTTGGGGAATTTGCATAGGCCCCTAAAGGGCTAGCTTAAGATCCCTTTGTGATACAAAAAGACTTCAGCAGCGGTTGGGAATTTGTCCCTAAACTTTTAACACAGAACTTAAGTGGTGATTTAGCCCTTGTGTGGACCAGTGCATTAACGCTGAAAATCACCCTATATAAATGCAATATATCATTATAATTAATTATTAACATTTTAATATTAATTTAAATGAGCTTGTGTCTGAAGTGTTCCCAAGAGACAAGTAGGCCTGGAAACAGTGGAATGGGACTGGGAGAGTTTAAATGAGGTTACATTTATTTCAAAATATTCTGGTTCATAACTTAGATGATTATATAGGTACAATCTGCTGTCAGAAAAAAATAGTTTATCTGAAACGGGGCATATGGAGCAAAATGTTAGATGAAAGCACTCAGTGTCCCAAAGTTTAATAGTATTTCCCATAACCACCCTAGATTTATGTTAATCCAGTGCTAAAGTTATTGGTATATTATACAGTACCTTATCTATTGTCAACAACACAGTCTAGACATTTATACACCAAATATAAAAATTATAGCTCACTTAATCTATGCAAGGAAAGCAGACTGGATTGCTTTATGTGCATAATCAGATCATGGAAAGATACATCAGGAGCAATTTATATATGGCTGGTTTTTTTGTTCTCTTTATTTTTGGATCACTATTTGTCAGTAATACATGAACTATGCAGTAAAGAATGTTTAAAATTTCTGCAAATTGAAACAATGCTGGCCTTGCTGTCTAAAGGCCTGTTTCTGTACCATGGAATTGTACGTTGACTTGGTTGAGCTCAGAGTTGAGCCTTAAGAGTTTGTCTTGTAAGGTGTGGAGATCCCCTTGAGTTGTACTGGACAATTTAAAATTCTACTGAGGTCAGTGAGCCAAAGCCTCAGGCCTGTACCAGTTCTTCTTGATGTGAATTTCCCATTGTTTTCAATGGGACTTTCACCTGTGTAATGACTGAGTATTAAAAGAAAAATTCAATGTAAAGGGCTCAGTGTTTGGTCCATTACAAGTTAAGGACCTATCAGGAAGTGCTTAGTATGGCTGCTCAGTAATAATTTATGAATAGTGTATGTTGACCTGATTATTGGGATGTTTACTGTCTGTTACTGTATTGAGTTAAATCAATAGGGTTGCTGGGAAACAAACAGGAAGACAAAATAATAATTCAGAATAAGAGTCCCCTCAACAAACAGTTGGGGGTTGTTACAAGACAATGGGAAAAGCCATTGGCCATGAGGAGAATTACTCTATCTCCTACTGAGTCTACCAAACAGAACAGCAGGCCAAACACCTGCAAACTGAGAGAAGGAAGAATCTGGCTGCATAAAAAGTGACCTCTTTCTAGGTGTCAGAAAGGCTGTTATAAGAAGACTGACTCTGACCCCAAGAGGGTGAGGGTGACTGGAAAATGAAGTCTTCTCAGGGACTTTACCCAAGGACACAAGGTCTCTGGGTAAGATAAACATGCGTGTACACTATTTTTAAATTTTAAAATCTTTTTTTAAGATTCTGTTTTATTCCTACTGTTATGTTTAAACAAGACTTTGGTTTGGGGAGGCTTTTTTGGTCACTATATGCCCTTGGTAACAGATTCCCTAAGGGAAGAACTGCAGGTGCAAACCCCAGTTGGATCTGCTGGGTAAGCATGGTCAATACTCAGAGTATGTAGCCCAGAACCTGGCCTAAATTTGGAAGAACAGTGGAATTCCATTCCAGGAGAGGTAAAGGCACAAGGTCTGGCATATGAGAGGGTGACCAGAGAGACCAGAAGAGGTACAGCCAGCCCTATAACCATGACTCTGAGTATCTTGCAAGATCAGGTCTTGAAAAGCTGCTATTTCCATCCAAGCATTGTGAGCATTTTAAAGTGGTATATTGTACAATGATGGAAGCTAGTACATTTGTTTTCTATCGGAAGCAGTGTAACAGCTCTCAATCATGAAGAAGTGCTATATTCTGCATTTTACAAAATAACTCCGGTATTAAAAGCAGAACTCAACATAATTATTATTTTTCTTTTGCCATTTACATCAATTTCAACTTTTTGTACTACAATGATTTAGACACTGCTGATAACTTAGTACTGTTCTGTTATTACCATAATTAAAAAACAGTGTGTGACGGGTTGGATCACAGAAACCCCCTTGGGAGCTGCCACCAGATGCGCAAAGACTACCCCTGCTTCTGTTTTCCCTGCCAGCTCAGGACTCCAGCACCCTGTCTTGCTGAGCCAGACACTCCCGTCTGGCTCCAGACACAGACCCAGGGTCTGAATCACTTGTCCCAAAGCTGCAAGTTTACCTGAAAACAGCTCGCAGTAGCGTGCTTGTCTTTAGCACTCAGATGCCCAACTCCCAGTGGGGTCTAAACCCAGATAAATCCGTTTTACCCTGCATAAAGCTTATGCAGGGCAAACTCATAAATTGTTCGCCCTCTATAACACTGATAGAGAGATATGCACAGTTGTTTGCTCCCCCAGGTATTAATACATACTCTGAGTGAATTACTAAATAGAAAGTGATTTTATTAAATACAGACAGTAGGATTTAAGTGGTTCAAAGTAGTAACAGACAGAACAAAGTAAGTCACCAAGCAAAATAAAATAAAATGCGCAGATCTATGCCTAATCAAACTGAATACAGATAATTTCCTCACCAGTTCCAGAGTGCTCCCTTTTACAGGCTAAGCTCCTTTTAGCCTGGGTCCAGCAATCACTCACACCCCCTGTAGTTACTGTCCTTTGTTTCAGTCTCCTTCAAGTATCCTGGGGGGGGTGGAGAGGCTCCTTCTTTAGCCAGCTGAAGACAACCTGGAGGGGTCTCCCACAGGTTTAAGTAGACTCTCTCTTGTGGGTGGAGACCCCCCTCCTCCCTCCTATGCAAAGCCCAGCTCCAAGATGGAGTTTTGGAGTCACCTGGGCAAGTCACATGCCCCTGCATGACTCAGTCTTTGCAGGCCGACGCCATTGTCCACATGGCATCTTGCATGTCTCCAGGAAGACTTCTCATGTGGATTGGAGCATTCCAAGATGCATTGTTCCCTAAGTGTCTCCTGATCAGGTACTTAACCTGGCAAATTCCTTCCTAAAGAAGCTGACCAATTGCCTCACAAAGCTTACTTAGAAATCAGGCAAGCATACAGCCCATATTCTTAACCTCGAGTAGAAAATGGTATATATGTACAAATAGGGTGAATAGATATAGTAGACCATAACCCTTACGGAGATATGTTACATGGCACAGGCAGCACAAAACATATTCCAGTTATGTCATACATACATTTATAAGCACCCCCTCCCCATAAAGCCTTATGGGGTACACTGTCACACAGTGTTCTACAGCAGATAGCATTGCAATATTCTTTGCCTGGAGCACTTTACTTGTGATGTCAGTAAGTGATAATCCTGCATCTGAAAGAGGGATAGCATTAGATGGAGCACTCTGATTATGGCATGCTAGTATTTTCTACATGAAACCATTTGTTATCCCCCCCACTCTAAAACTTCTTTATAAAAGGCTGTGAAATAGATGGAGATGTGTGCCCATTGTACCTCTGCTAGTTTATGGACACTGTGGAAATCCCGAGTTTCTTTCAATTAACATGAACCCAACCACTTTCACTTAGGCACCTAAATGAAGTAGATACAACAGAAGGGGCTAAATATTCAGCACTTTTGAACATCTGGTCACTCATTTAGGTGTCTGAATGACTGTTGAGCTCTTTTGAAAATCTAATCCTCAGTTCCTGAATGTGATACCAATAAAATGTCCTCTATTCCAGTATGAAAGACTGAAAATAAGAGAAAAGCATCAGATAAAATAAAAATAAAAACAGAGATTATTTGGAATATTATCAAAACAATAGTAGAAGTGTTTAACAAGTATTCCTTATAGTTACTGAATTATAATCTGATGTCTAGGCTCCTCAAGGGACCGTCTAAGGGCAAAAACTGGCCCCTGAGTCCAGTGATGCATTCATATCAAGGTGCATTTGTGTATCAATTCTGCATCAAGAATTTAATTGGTGTTCAATATATTTAAACAGGCAGTTTAATGACATCACTAGAACCCATGTATGAGAGTCTGAGGGCAGAATTTGGCCCTTCAGAAACATTATATGCCATTTAAAACAAGAAACAGTATTGAACATTTTGAGAGGTATAAATGCTTTTGGGATGCTAAGGACACTATATTAAAAAATACATATGCACCTGCATGGTTAACTTGTGTGTGCAGTCACCATGCTTATGTGTACAAATGGCTATCTAGGCATCTAAATGATTATTTGTCTGTGCAAGCACCCTGTTTCAATGTACAAATATCCAGTCTGCATGAGACCCAAGAGGAGGTAGAAACATTACCTGACTTCCACACAGGATTAAGCCCCACTGGAGCACAACATGCCAGGCTGGCACACAAAAGTGCAATTTTCAATTGCCTTCCCATCCACAATTAATCTGACTTAATTTCTTTTAGATAAAACTGAATTTCTAGCAATATCTTTTAATTCAAACTTTCATGACATTTTTCATAAAGTATGGGGCACTAATTCTAATGTTCTATGCAAATTGCAACTAAGTTACATTCTGCCTATTTAAATTCCTGCAGATTTAATTGAATATGGTATTATTTTTTTCACATCCTGTCTCAATTGTTTTTATAGTGCTGCTGTGAATTTTTAAAGAGCCATCACAGAGGTAGATCAACTTCAGTGGGGAGTGAGGAACTGAGTGATTCCTGTTTCTCCCTTATGTACATCATGAGGATGTTGTGAAGCTTACTTCATTCATGTTTGTAAAGCATTTTGAGATCATCAGATGAAAGGTGATATAAAAATGAAAAATGCCATTGTTATTAGTTTATAAGTCCAAAGTCCCTCAAGGAGAGTCACAAATCGACATGCTGGAGTTTGCATTGGAATCTCTGGATCAGTTGTAAATTTCTAATCTTTGGATCTCTGATTTAGCAGTATAAATTGACAAGTAGGCAGACAGCTCCTTTTCTGAGCATTTGAGTCTTGTTTATTCCAAGGTGTGTTTGGAATAACTTCTATCAAGAATTGTGTTCCTGGTACACATGCTTGATCCCTAAGGATATAAATAACTAAGCCCTTGTCTAAACTTCTGTGGTAAATTGGCCTAAATTATGCTACTCCAGCTAAGTGAATAACATAGCTGGAGTTGACGTAACTTAGGTCGATTTACTGCAGTGTCTACACTATGCTGCATCAATGGGAGACACTCTCCCATTGATTTACCTTACTCTTCTCATTCTGATGGAGTACTGGAGTCAACCAGAGAGCTCTGTGGTCAATTTAGCAGGTCTTCACTAGACCCGCTAAATTAACCTTCACTGCATTGATTGCAGCAGCGTTGATCCCCGGTAAGTGTAGATATGGCCTAAGGCACAATATATTAGAACATAATTCCTGTGTAGCACCTTGCATCCGAGAATCTCAAAGGGCTTTAGAACCATCAATATTTAATTTTACAAGTATAGAAATTGAGACACAAAGAGGTTAAGTTACTTAAAGAAGGTCAATCAGGAAGTCTGTGGAATTGAAAACCAAATATCATCAAGAGCAATTAAGCATTACAACATGCTTCCTTCTAGCACAGAGTTCAGATATCACTTCTGGTCAGACCATTTCCTATTTGTTCTAGTATTGGTGTAGATGGTGTACATAGCTGTCCTGACACACAGTTTAGACTCCAGTTGAGCTAAAAATTAGCATTACTCCTGGGGGAATTCTGTGCCACTGCGTGCACACAGAATTCATGGCCCCCACAGATTTCTATGCTTTCCTGCAGAAAAAAGACTTCTGATTGGGGAAGCAAAGGAAAGCCCAAAGAGTGGTTTGCACCCCTCTCCAGCAGCATGGGTGCATTGTTTTGGGAGCCCAGAGCAGCCGGTGGAGAGGTAAATCACTGCGAGGAGTGGCAAGAGCCAGTGGCTTCTACCCTGTGCCGTACTGAGCTGCTAGTCCCAGCTGGGCTGGGGGCAGTGGAGAACAGGACTTCCTCTTCTCCTCAGACACACCCCCAGAAACCTCATCAACTTCACACGGCTCCCCAGTTCCTGCCGCTATCGATCCTCCGCTACAGGGGGAGGAGTCACTATACAGAAAGTTTCTCCACTGTCTATCCAATCCCCAGGCATCCAGATGCCACTCATACTCAGACCCCCTGCCTAGCCTCACCCACTGCTCCCTGAACCCCCACCCCAAGCCTCCCACTCCTAAACCCCCACCCCACCAAATCTCACACCCTGCATCCAGAGCTCCCCGCTGAGCTCCTCCCCTCCTGCATCTGGACCTCACCGTTGCACCCAGACCATCCCTCTCTGAGTTCCTGCACTTGAACCCCCACCCTGAAAAATCCCACATTGCCTGCACCTGGACCACCCCAACAAGCCCCTCGCACTTGGACCCCCACTCCACTGAGCTCCCTCCCCACCAAGTCCCATCTCCCTACACACAGACTCCCCCTTCCCCACCTCCTGCTGAGCCCTAACCACCTTCACCTGGACCCCCCCTAAAGAGTGCCATTCCCCCCTGCACCCAGACCCCACTGAGCTGCCCACACACAGATTTCAAGCAAAGTCCTGGGCTGGATCCTATTCTCTTGTCGGGTGCGGCGGGGCACGGAGCCGGCTAAGTGGGGAGCATGTCCCCGCCACTCTCCCGTGGGCAGCGGCCACCCCACCCTCAGGTGGGAGCTGGTAGTACGGCCCTGCCCCGGCTGCAAAGGACAGACAGCTCCTCCTCGGCTTGTCCCCGCCGCTGCAAGCTGAGGAGCGGCCTGTCCTCTGCAGCCGGGGCAGGGCCGCGCTACTGGCTCCGCCTCGCGGGGTAGGGTGGCTGCTGCCCGCGGGAGAGCGGCGTGAACAAACTGAGGAGCAGCCCATCCTCTGCAACCGAGGCAGGGCCGCGCTACCGGCTCCACCTGGGGGGTGGGCGCTGACAGCGGGAGAGCGGCGGGAGCTGCTAGCATGGTTCTGTCCTGGTTTCAGAGGACGGGCCACTCTGCCACAGTCAGCGCCCACCCCCCAGGCAGGAGCCGGTAGCGCGGCCCTGCTCCGGCTGCAGAGGACGGGGGAACATGGCGCCCGGGCGGTCTGCTCCTCCTCAGCTTGTCCCCGCCTCTGCCTCCTCCTCCTCCTCCTCCTCCTCTCTGCGCCTCCTCCTGCCAGGGGAGGGGAGAGGGGAGTGGAGCAGCAGCCCGGGCTGAGCCCAGCTCGTGCCAGGGCCAAGGCGAATCCCAAAGATGAGCAGGGCTGGGATCCAGCAGCAGCCCCAACCCCTGGCCCTGGGAGCGGCGGTGACCGGAGATGACTCCACTCAGGCCAGATCCGCAGCAAGGTAAGAGTCGGGCCAGGTGGGAGGGTCCCCAGGATCCCTGTGGAGCTTCTGCCTGTTGGAGCCCCATAGGCTGCTGCCTCCCTCCCCAGCCCCTCACAGCACTCCAGTGCCTGGAGTCTCCTTCTGCCTCCCCCTCCTGCAGGGGGTGAGCGACCTGGCAGAGAGGGGCAGCATCTGCCCAGCAAGCCCAGCACCTCTTCCTTGGTTCCTCCAGCCCCAGAGCTCTCTCCATTGCATGCCCCTCGGGCTCCCAGCAGGGCGGCCTCAGCACTGGGAAAACGCCAGCAGGGCTGGGTCCAGTGTGTATCCGAGCTCGTGGGGAGCTCTCTTGCCCCAATGACTAGCACCTTACCTACGGCAAGTACAGTAGTGTAATAGGAGTGTGACATGAAAAATATCATGTCACGTTGTGACACGGTCACTCAAATCATGATTACGTGTGTGTACTGTGCTGCCCTATCGGCGCCATTCGCACTAATTTCCGTTTCGTGTTGGTGCCAGTGGTTATAGGGCTAAAATGCCGGGACAAAAACGAAAATGACTTTCTGGTGCTGCTTACCGGCAACAAAGAGAGAAACGGCAAAAAGCTTTTCTAATTCTATCTCGTACTTCAAAAAAGTCGACAATCAAGGAGAAAGCTCTAAGCAATGCATTGAAGGTGATTATTCATCAACTGATGAAGACCGATCGAACCAAAGATTACCTTTATCTACTGATAAAGATGAACAACAATCTGACCAAAGATTATCTTCACTAACTGATAAAGACGAACAATCACAATCCATCCAAAGATTACTTCAGCTCAAGAGTCCAGAAATGAAAAACTGTTATACAAATCTAAAACTGAAGAACAATTATTGGAAGGAGGAGAGACTGACATAGGATCAGATCCAAGTACGTGGCCGACAATAATTACTGATACAATGCAAATTATTATTGTGAAAAAAGGTCCTTCAAAACTAGATCCTACATTTGAATATCCATTTAATGAGTCGAATCGTTGATTTATGCCATCCACTATGAAGAAAAAAAAATGAAAACTGGGGTACAAATTAATAGATCGTGGTTAGTGTATTCCCAGACCAAAGATGTAGTTTTTTGTTTTTGCTGCAAACTGTTCTGTAACTCGGACATTCTTCTGACAACTGTAGGTTTTAATGACTGGCAAAATTTGCATCAGCATTTGAAAGAACATGAAACATCAAAAAATCATTTACGCTTATTGACAAATTGGATTGAGCTGTCAAACAGATTATGTACCGGTACAACAATCGATGCGATACAGGAACGTCAACTAAATTCAGAAATTCTACATTGGCAAGCAGTGTTGGAACGTTTACTGGCAATCATTAATTTCCTAGCCGAACAGTACCTCGCATTCCGTGGATCCTCGGATATTTTATATGAGAATAACAATGGAAATTTCTTAAAATTGGTTGAGTTATTGGCAAAATTTGATAATGTTATGGCTGAGCATGTACGAAGAGTGAAAGATGGAGAGATTCACACCCATTATTTGGGTAAAAATATACAAAATGAGATAATAGAATTAATTTCTAGTGGAGTGCGTAATGAAATTTTATTGAATTTGAAACATGCCAAATATTACTCAATTATAGTTGATTGTACTCAAGATCTGAGCAAAACCGAGCAAATGTCAATAGTTTTACGATTTCTGAAAATTGATGAAAATGCAGAAGTGAAAATTTGTGAACACTTTCTAGAATTTATACCAGTGAACGAAACTACTGGGAAAGCCCTCACAGATGTAATTCTACAGAGATTGGAACACTATGGAATACCTTTAGAAAATATGCGCGGCCAAGAGTACGATAACAGCTCAATCATGCGAGGACGACATGCAGGTGTACAGCAAAGAATATTGAATTTAAACAATCGAGCTTTTTTCACTCCTTGCCATGTGCATTCGCTCAGTTTGGTTGTCAGTGATGCCGCCAAATCATCTAAAGATGCCATTTCATATTTTACCACAGTGCAAGCAATTTACAACTTTTTTAGTGCTTCCACACACCGTTGGGCAGTCTTGAAGAAGCATCTTGAACAAAAACTTGCACTTAAACCTCTGAGTAAAACTAGATGGGAAAGCAGGATAGAAACTATTCGACCATTCCAATATTCATCAGGAGAGATTTACGATGCACTATTCGAAATAAGCCAGGACTTGTCGTATGATCCTTCATTTCGACATGAAGCTGAAACATTGGCTCAGAAAATGATGCAGTTTCAATTTTCATGTTGCACGGTTATTTGGCACAATATTCTAAATCAAATTAATTTGACCAGCAAAGTTATGCAGAACATAACCATAGACATATCCAAGGCAAAGATGATTTTGAATAAAATGCTGGAATATACCGTTCAGATGAAGGATTTGAAGAAACTGTCAAAGAAGCCACAAAAATAGCAGAGGATCTTGATTTTGAACCAACGTTGCACCTCAACAATTCATTCGTCCTCGAAAAAAAACAAAACAGGCTCATGATGATCCTATTCTCGATCCAAACGAAAGGCTTAAAGTTGAATGTTTCTATTGTATTTTGGATGTAGCTATAACTTCCATTGAAGAAAGATTTTGTCAGTTGCATGGTCATTGTGAAACTTTTGAATTTTTATACGATATTGGACATATTAAAAATCAGTTTTCCAAAGAAGACCTCATGAAGCAGTGTCAAGACCTACATTTAGCGCTCAGTACTGATAACACTGCTGACATTGATGCAGTAGAATTGTATGATGAATTAATAGCTTTACCTGAGCTAATAAGTCCTAAAACTGCTCCTCTAAAAGTATTAGAATTTATAGCAAGAAATGATTTTTTCACTCCAAAGAACATTTTTTCACTCCACTGCTATAGCATTACACATTCTTTTAACATTACCAGTATCAGTGGCTTCTGGTGAGCGCAGTTTCTCAAAACTGAAATTACTAAAAAATTATTTGAGGTCCACCATGTCTCAAAATCTTATGTCAGGACTGGCATTAATTTCAATTGAAAGCACGATTGCAAAAAAATTAGATTTCACTGACTTATTAAAAGACTACGCAAGTATAAAAACCAGAAAAATTCAGTTCATATAAATTCTTTTAATTTATGAGAAACTGGAAGACACTAACGTTTTTCATTACAGTGTATAGTTGAACTCAAATTGTTTGTAATTGTGTTTTTGTTAAAATTAAATGTTAAAATTACACTAGTAGGAAATTGTTTTATTTCACTAACTACAAATTCTCTGTTTTCGTTTTTTTTTTTTAAATTGTAAACAGTCAAAACAAAACTGCAAAGTGCAAACATGCGTAACCCCCCCCAAAAAGTGTGTGCGTCGGGGGGGGGGGGGGGGGGGACGACAGCCAAAAATTTTTTTGCTTGGGACAGCAAAAAACCTAGAGCCGGCCCTGTCCCAGGGAGGTCTGCAGAGTGTCCCACCTCTGTGCAGCCAGCGGCCTGTGCTTCTCACTGCCATGCTGGAGGCTCCACATTTATTTATTGACAAATAAAATACGTAGTATTTTACAGAATTTTAAAATTTTATGCACAGATTTTTGTTTGTTTGTTTGTTTTTTGGCACAGAATTCCCTCACGAGTATATCAGGTAGGATGCCATATGCCCCTTTACATCCACAGATTAATTCCTCTTTTGGTGATGCATATGGATTTATCATAGTTGATAAACTCCACTACCAAACTCAACAAAGCATAATTTCTGCTTTTTGTCCAGTGATATGTACATAAGAATTATAAAAACAAAAGAAATAAAGCTTAGTGAAGTAGATCCAGGATCTGGATATTCTGGACACAAAACACTGCTTGTACCCCCTATTACAGGAAATTGTCAAGTCAGATCTCCTTTGTGAAATGTACTTTGCTTGTTTCTGTTTGTTTTAGGATATTAGCTAATTCAGAGGATTTGCTGTTTTCCAATCAGATATAAGCTGTGATTGCCATTTCACTTGGATATTTTTCTATTAGTAATTTAAATGTAATTTCTCAGAAATAAATAGACAGCACAACAGAGACATTATTTATTGTATTATTGGATGGTACATAAAAGCATGCAAATAAACAAAGCCCATTTCAATTATGCCAGGGACATAATTTTGACTGTTGCAATGCCTTCTATAATTACTCTTGGAAGCAAATACTGTTATATTCAACCATGAAATGAAGTGGAAGAGTCAAGCTTATTGGAGATTAATAAAGTCTCAACGAATGTTCCTAAAAAGCTGCTGAACCCTTAAATATAGACTATAGGTCAGAACACTCTGCCAGAACTTCCTCTGAGAGTAACAAATCAAGTAAAATATGTCTATTAACTACAGAAAGAATGGAGGGATGTCTAATGAGGGGAAACTTTAACATATTATAACAGAACAAAGGATTGAAAATGCAATTTTAACCCTATTATAATTAAGATGTTTTAATAAAGAAAAACTGTCTCAGCCCTGAAATTCATTAAAATATTTGCAACTTATTGCGTACCTATAAATAAAGGTGCTCAAAAAATGATGTCTTTTCCCCCCCATGGAACATTTTGACTTGTTGAAAAACTGTAAACTAAATGTTTTGGGGATTTGACTTTCTGACAGTCGAAATTTTATGTGGAAAGCCAACACTTTCCATGGAAAAGTTTAGTTTAGTGGAAAATCCAGTCTATGATTTTGCTTCCCACTCCACTACATTCTGGCATGCAGCGTCCACAGGTACCAAAAACAGACAATGTATACAAAGATGGAAATGCTGCCATGTACCTCTGGGGACACAGTGGTGCAACAGGTGCCATGCATGCAACAATAAAAGGGCATGTGAAAAAAAATATAGGCCTGGCCTGGGGAAAAGACTTCAACCATATATTCCTTGCTGTA
This sequence comes from Malaclemys terrapin pileata, assembly GCF_027887155.1. Classification (NCBI taxonomy): domain Eukaryota; kingdom Metazoa; phylum Chordata; order Testudines; family Emydidae; genus Malaclemys; species Malaclemys terrapin. The sequence goes on along the minus strand of NC_071506.1, from coordinate 92,863,730 downwards.
TGAATTAGAAAACTGATCATTTCAGGTAAAAATTAGAATCCTTACACCTCATCTTGCCAGCTGATCCTTCCTCCTTGTCTTGTCCCAGAATCTCCTTCCATCCAGTGGTGATGCACCAGTAGTGATGCACTATCCCCAGGCTTGAATGCAGGCCATCCTTCCTCATACCTCATCCTCCTTCCCACTACCAGTTCCCACCCCTTTCCAATGCCTTGTCCGCTTCCTTTCTTCCAGATGACTTAATCCAGGCATCTCTCATCTGCCTTCATTTCCTACCTATTGGTTCATCCTTCCCAGTCCCTTTTCCTGCTTCACTCCAGCAGCCTGTCCCTTCTCCCCTGCCCCTGGTGTCTTTCACCTTCACTTTGGGCCCACTCTTCACACCATTCACTGCTACTTCCCTTTGTTCCACTGGTGTCTTTCCCTCTCATATGTTCATCCCTCCCTCCCTCTTTTCCATGCAGTCCCTCTACCAATGGCTGAAATTCACCCTATGAGAATGGTGTGTGAAGGGTGTGTGTCTGAGAACCTTTGGCTTAGGCACCAATCAGCAGTGGTGTAGTGTTAAAAATAGGAATGAGTAAACTAACCTAAATTAAACTTCATATTCCCTGAATGAGTTTACTTGAGTTTACCCTTGAATACACTATTGCCATTCGGCCTTGTGTAGCTTTGTGGTCTCTTTTCTAGATTTCTTTTAGAAAGCAGAAGTTGAGCCAACTGAAATGGGTCATGTTTTCTTAGAGTTGATCAATAAATAATATTGAATTTCTAAAGCACTCTTCATGGACTCAAGCACTCTAGGGGTGTACAAAAGATCAGGAAAGAAAACAAACAAAGAAACAAAAAACATAGCCACAATGGAAAAGCTAATATATTAACAAAATGTCTGGTAAGATTTTTAAATGCTGCAATTTTCTAAAGGCATAATAGGGGTCATCAATAAATGATGTTAAAAGAGTGACAGACCCTAGTCTCCATCTTACAGCGTAACCCAGTGTAGGAATAAAGCTCTTAAAGTGCAATAGTCTTTCCTAGGGTAGCATTTGTCTGTTACTTACTCCTAGTCCATGTAGCTTGTGCTGATACACTGAACTCAGTATGGATGAATGACTGCACGCACCAGAGTAAATAGATCTCATTTTCAAAGATTCAGACTTCTACTATTTGTAAATTGTTTTTGTTCTGCTTGGATACAGGTGAACTTTAAAATGAGAAATCAATTCTAGAATAAGAAAACCTCACCAAAGTGAAAAAGAAAAATTATTCCCCACCCCTATATCCCCAAGAGACAGCTTTCAAAAGACAAGTTGATAACAGGAAAATTGAATAAGTGGTAAGGATTAAACGGTAATGGGAAGAAATCATTGTCCTTGGTGCTTATACAACCGGGACTTTAATTTACCACTGTATTATCAATACTTAACCTTTATCACTTGGAGTCACTGGACAAGAACCTCCCTTACTTTCAAGAATACTTATTAAAAATGAGATTATGGAATGGATTCTCAAGTCGTGTAAATCAGTGTAGCTCCATTGACTTTAGTGGAGATATCTTATCTATGACACTTAAGTATCTGGCCCATATATTACACAGAAAATCTGTATAATGTATTATTTAGTATTGAAACTGATAAAATACGACTTGTCATAGATTATTCTGTCGATATTGCTACTTTTTGCTTAATTCTTAATTCATAAAATATTTTTTTTGAATAGTCAGCCAGCTGTATGTAATATTCCATGCAAAATTCTAGCCTCATTACAAAGGCTGAGAAATCTAGCCCTCAAAATACAGAGGTAATGTTGCAAGCTGAATCTTAAAACTCTGCTCCTTTGTACTTGTATAACTATATAGAACAGCTTGTATTTATACAACCAATTTTAGTTGTATAATTCTACATATGTTTTAAAATATGGTCTCCCTTTATAACGTTCTATATAATGTTTCCGATAATACAATATATACTATAAGACGGTACATTGTACTGCAATTGACAGAAGATAAATTCTTTTCCATTGGTATAAATATGCCATAACTCCAGTCACTTCCATTGATCAACATTGGATTTACATTTGTGTAACTGAGAGAATATGGCCCACAGTCTTCAGAGTAGACTTGATCCTTAAATCTCTAGAGATTTACCAATCTGAATTACAATTTGAATGAAACTGGTTCAGTAGTTTTAAAATTCTAGGTATTGTCCCATGAAATACTTTCTCTTGTTTTGTTCATGCTATTCTTATTTTATTGTTGTGGTGGTTTATTTTGCACTTTCCCCACAATCAAAGTCTCATTGATAATTAAAAGATGTCAGATGCTGATCTCAGTTACATAATCCTGGAATAATTCCCTTGAACTCTGGCTCAGAATCCTTGTTACACAGTACTGCAACATGGTAAATACAGTGGGCAAATTCTGCAAAAGGTAAATTACATGCTGGCTATAAACTGGCTAGGAAATGGGCATAGCTGGATTAAAGTGTTATTACAGTGTCACATTCATCTGGCCTTCAATGGGTGCATTTAACATGTGGCTGGGTGTTTGAGTGGCATAGAGCAATCCCATTGGATAAATCCAGGTGCAGTACTTTGAACAAATGTCCCTGCTGTCAGAGGAATTCTTTGAAGACCTTGCTAAATCAATGTTGGCTATGCTGTTGGAGAAATTCCCATGAATTATTGCATATGGAGACTTTTGTGTTTGATATGAGAGTGATTCAAACATTTAATTCTACTTCCAAATTCTGAACACAGACACAAACATCAATCGCAGATACACACTTCAAGTCTCCTCAACTTATATGGGAATGGAGTGCATGTTGCTAACAACAGGGTTTAACCAGTAGGATGTGCCAGGAAATTATACAAAAAGAACAGGAGTATTTGTGGCACCTTAGAGACTTGTGGCGCCTAAGGTGCCACAAGTACTCCTGTTCTTTTTGCGGATACAGACTAACACGGCTGCTACTCTGAAACCAGGAAATTATATTAGCTGAGCCTGATTCAGCAGTGCAGAAGTGTAATGTGTGGTTGACTGGGATTTTCTTACAGGATGTTTTTATTTTTAGAGTAGGTATTGAAACATTGAATATTCATGAAGATATGCATTTCAGTATTAGGATTACACTCTTATCATCCCCTTCTGATTGAATTACAAATGGTTGACATTGAGTGATCTAGTGATGTATGAAAGTCCATATTTTCTACAATGGCACATTGCTGCCATTGGTCCATATATGCACCCAAAATACATTTCAGGTGCAAATATTAGTAGACTGTGAATTACCTACTCTCACCAACAAATCAGGTGGTATTTACACTTCTATCTTCTACTATTTGTGCCCACAGCTCAATGCAGGTGCAAGATTGTGAGTACAGTTATTTGTGGGTGAAAAAAAAATGTGCCTTCAAAGACTGACTGTGATGAGAGCTGAAAATTAGGTCTTGAAAATGCATAAATGGGTACATACATAAATGGGTTTGCCTCAAACCCAAATCTGTAGGGCCTTTAACCTTGGCACAACCCTTACAAGCAATGCTAACAAAACACAGAAGCTGATAAAACCGTAATGACCACAGTCATTAGCACTCTCTTGCCACTTAGCCTGTCACAGTATTTACTAAAATACCACCATTTGATTTGTCTCTGAGGGCTTGTCTATGCTGGCACTTTAGAGCGCTGCAAGTTTCTCGCTCAGGGATGTGAAAAAATACCCCCCGGAGCATTGCAAGTTTCAGCGTTGTAAAGCACCAGTGTAGACAGTGCACCAGCGCTGGGAGCCACGCCCCTGCAGAGGTGGGTTTTTTAGAGTGCTGGGAGAGCTCTCTCCTGGTGCTCTGCCACGACTACACAAGCCATGTTAAAGCACTGTTGTGGCAGCACTTTAACGTTACCGGTGTAGACTAGCCCTGAGAGATTAAACAGGCAGCATAGGGTGTGGAACATAGGAGAAGATAAATACCTTTCTGGCAGGCTAAATTTAATCCCTATAATCAAATATTTTAAGTTTGTAGGTATATATTTATTATCATGTAATTCTGCATGACCAACACTATGCATCGTGATGAGTTTAGTAATCAACAAAACAACAGTAAAGCGAATCAACAAAAGAACACACAAACTATGGGCCAGATCCCTGGTACGTCACTAGTCCCATCTAAGTCACTAGGATGGTTCATTAAGGGCTAGATTGCTATTGTATTATCTGCCCTAAGTAAGGGGAAATATGTAGATGTACTACCCCTGGAGCTGACCAGAGAATGAATTGGGCCTCTGACGCTGTGAATCACACCTCAAATCAACGTATTTGCACACGTTCTTTTTGAGCTAGCACACTAAAATTAGTAGTGTAGCCACGGTAGCATGAGCAGCGGTTACTGGTGGCATGGGATAGCCATGCTGAGTATATACCCATGTGATCCAGGCAGGTTTGCACTCGGCGTGGCTAGCCCATGCTGCTGTCCGCTGCCCATGCTACTGTGGCTACACTACTATTTTTAGAATACTAGCTTGATGAAAGCTAGTGCAAGTATGCCCTAGTGCTGGGAATCACATCTCCAGCTCCAAGAGTAGATGTAGCCTAAGTGCCCCAATTATTCTCCTATTCCCCCTTTGTTCTAAGTAGACAGTAAGTTTTTGTAGGCCAGTTTTGGGTCTCCCACATGGCAGAAGCATGCCCTAGCTCTTTCCTGATGAAGCTGTTCCAGTGTGTATAAATAAAGAGTCATGAGAGCAGGGCTATGAACTTGGGTCTCCTTTCACCCAGCTAAGTGCCCTGACCACCGGGCTATAGAGTCATTTTTACACACTCTTTCTGGAGCAGTGGGCATTCAAGTATTTTATACAATGCGGGACACTTCAGCAACAGAAATAGTGTGAACTGCACAAGAATATAGGAAAGCCCAGTGGCTAAAGCCCACTTCTGTAATGTGGGAGAAACAAGTTTGACTTCTTTCTCAACATTATGGCAGGGTCAGGGGGAAGTGAAGCCCAGGCTTCAAGTGGGCTACAAGTTATAAAAGAAACATCTGCTTCCGCCAGTTTGTGAATGGCACCTAAGTCCTAGGCTGAAACTATTCTATCAATTCATGAATAGTTTGGGGTCAATCACAACTGTGCTTTTTAGCAAATGAACTATTTGGCCAAAATGTTTTGCCCAGCTCTAGTAATAGTCGGGAAGCCCCTGCTGTCACTCTGTTTCTGGAGTCGCTATTAACCAGATTCTGATCCCTTTACTCACACGGCATAGTAATTTATTCTATGATTAGTTCCACTAAAGTCAATGGGACCAACTATGGAGTAAATATGACACTCAACTAGAGGAAAGGATATTGGAATCTATCTTTACATGACATAATAAGAACCAACGCTAAATCTCCAATCATATATAAGATTGAGTAAGATTTCAACTGCATGGCAGAAAACATCACCCTTTGTTAGAGCGTAGTTTTGGATTCCAACAAAAGTCATAGGAATGCAGAACACAATCCTGTTCTCTACCCACCCCCAGGGATGATGCAAAAAATAGTTGGAGATTGATCATACATGGAAAGTGAAATTATTAATTGTAATACAATATATATTTGTGCAAAATGAAAATTAGGTTGGATATGAAATTAATAATGCCTCCTCCTAAATGAATGCCTATTTTTGCTTCACAGAGTGGCCATATTGTTCAAGAACAGTTCATTTTTGTCAAAAGATCAGACCCATTATGCTTCTGAGTTCAGTTGCTTCTGAGGTCAGTGTCTGCATGATCTTTGTAAGTGCTGCTGAATAAGTTAAAAACACCCAAGGGCAACATTAACTTGTGCACCTGACTTTTCAGAAAATGTGCTAATTTTTTCCATTCATGGATTGCCATCCTTTGCTCATTCATGCTTATGCCACAACTTTTCACTTAGTTTGTGGCCCATTTTAGCCATGTACTGATACAGATAACAATTAAGTGTGCTAAACTTGTATTAATGAGATTTGATTTTAGATGTCATCTAATACTGGCTGTCTTGCAAACACATGAAGTTTGAAAGTTAATGCATTTAAAATTCTTACTCTTTCTTGCCATTAGCGCTCTGTTATTCTGCCTTTGTTTGCTTTGCAAAACATGTTCCCGGAAGTCTTTTTATCATTCTTAAAGGGTAATTAAAATGCTATACTAGCGGGCCATTATAATAATCATTTCGTGCAATGTTCTGTTTGAGTTTCATCAGCATTCTCTAAACTTTGAATATGCTATATTTATTGCAGTGAAATCTATTGTTGGTCCATGTACCTATCACACAAGTGATGTGACAATTGAGCCCCTCTGAGTGCAGCTTACTTAACTGCTGCATGTGGCAAAGGTTAATTTCATTTTTTAATGGTGAACAACTATACCTTTGTAACAAGGTGTCTGTTTTCAGTTTCTGTAGCTATTTGTAAGCTTTCCTCCTTTCTGGGTATACCCCCAAGCAACCTTATTCAAAAGCCATAATGAATATGCCAGAATGGACCAACAATAGACATCTCTCCCTTAGGACAATCAGTTTCTCAACAGCTAGATTGTGACTTGCACTACATGCCCGTGCAGGGAAGTAAGACCTCCATTTGGGTTTGCACCCCTGGAACACCAACTTACTCCACCCCCCACCCTAAGAGTCGGTGGGTGAGAAGTGGGAAATGAACAGAAACAAAGATGGTCAAAGATGGGTGGGGACATAGTGGAGAAGGGGCAAAGCCTTGGTTCCACTTATCTAGGCCAACACAGTAAGTAAAGACCAGCAACACTTATTTGGGTGCTAAACATGGATGTAGGAGCCAAATACAGGCACCCACTTTTGAGAATCTTAAGCAAAGTGACATGTTCTAGGTCACAGAGGAAGTTTCATCAGAGCTAATAACTGAACCCAGATTTCTTGAGTTCCATGTGAGTGCCTTAGCTACAAGACTAGCCACTTATCAGTCTCTGTGTACCATGTTAATTTAAGGGGTTCTCTATTTAGCAACATTTCTTTACAAGTTTTCTAATCAATTCTTGAAGAGCTTTTAAAAATTCATATAGTGTATGGGAATTGATCAGAGACTACTAAAAGTGAATAGTATGAGATCAAGTTCACATTTATAACTGCTCTAATTACCATATCATCTGTTTAAAATATGAGTTCTGCATAATGTCTACAAACAGTCCTTGAAGCTGTGTCCTACCATCTGTCCTCAGGAAATATCCATTTTAATTTTGTTGTTGTGTCATTAATGTTGGTGAAAAAATATTGCCTAAATTTTGTGGAAAAGATGTTTGATAGTCATTAATGAAACACAAAGAAATAAGTAATCAGATTTATTTAAAATGTCAGAAGTCCTCTGAGGGATCTTTCATGTTTTGGAAAATCAAACTGACTATTTGATTTACTTTTTAGAGAATTGGATGATTCCAAAACCAATCTAAAAAAAAATGATGTGTCAACTTGATTTGAGCTGATACAGCCTTGATAAACATGGCTATTTGTGATACAAGTCTACTTGTTTTGCATCATCCAAAGATTGCCAATATTTTTTTTTCCAAGTCTGGACATTTAATAATCAAAGGCTTGAGACAATTAATTATAACACTTCACATTTTCATAGAGCTATTCATCTTGGAATTCTTTATGGTCAATGAATGGACTCCAACAATTTGACGTATAGTCAATTTAAAAAGAAAATCGTTCCTGACCATTTTTTTTTGTCACAATGACATGGGTCTTTAATTTTTGTGACCACATAGTTCCATTTTCTTTTTTTTTTTTCCTCCATTTTGTTCACCCACATGAACATCAAGGACAACTGACTGCGGCCTGGGTCCAAAGAGCAATGAATTTAATGAAAATATTGCCATGACTTCAATGAGTGTTGGATCTGCCTTGACAGAAAATAACAAATTAGTATAATTTATTATTAATATTTCAGGAGAGCCTACAATTTGCTAAGTGCTTACCAAACATAAAGGAAGACACAGTCCCTGCCGCAAATAATGTACATTCTAATGGCAGACATGACTTAGAAAGAGAGAGCTACAGAAATTCCCTGGATGGCAGTTACAGGAATATAACTATTTAGTTGTTATGCACAAATTTTATTACAAAATATCTTCCCCGACATCAAAAAAACTCCATATACACTATTAATATCCCCTTCAAGAGCAAAGTGACCTATCTTTTAATCCAACCCATCCATTTCTCCTTCTTTTTCCACCCCATCCACACTGATATCCAACCATCCTTCCCTTTCCTGATATCCAACTTTCTCCCCACCTCCCAAACCTTTCCCCCTCTATCCTCATAACAATCTGTGAGCCTGACAATTTACCCTGGGCAAGTCACCCCCTGACAACTAGTTCTTTTCATGCATAAGTTGTCCCCATATCTCCTTAGCATCACTCATGCTATCAGAAGCTCCCAGGGCTGTCAAGGTTGTTCCCACTCTCCCACTTAGAATCAGATAAATATGAGTTAATCTTTCAGATTTTCAAGTAAAAATCTTAGCCATCTTATGTAAAAGACCTTTTCCCTTAAGAGATCACTTTTTATTGGTCTCGTGTATGATAATTAATACATTTTTCCTTGTACTTAGCTTCTCGCGTTTATTTTTGCTCTTGTACCTCTGTAGTAGACTTCCATTGTTTGATCCTTGCCTGATTACAAATTGTACTGGTGACATCCTAGATGCAGCTGAACTGGCAGAGAATGAGTGGCTGGTATTGGACATTCTATTGTATGTCACTTGCAGTTGTGGTTCTTCCTTTAGAATACTTCGGGTACACCTATAGCCAGAAAATAAGAAAATAAAACCTTCCCACACACTCTCACACTTTAGCCACATTCTATGTACCATTATAGCAGTTAGATGAGCAGCACAGCATTTCCATCTTTGAGATGAAGGATTGATGCCAGGTCAGCTGCTCAATTGCTTTAAACTGTATCAAAGGCTCCATTGTAGCAGTGGGAGTTCAGGAACCTGCATGTACCTCATGCAACCATCTGGGAATGACAGCAGAAGACTGAGAGATCATACTCCTGCCTCTGTTCCATGCAGTCATAGTTGGTGGTGGTATTGCTGCAATTCCACTCTGCAACCAAGAAGAATTTAGATGTGCACACAAGGGTCAGATATAGAGTTGGTTGAACATTTTTGAGGTGGATTTTCTACATTTACATTATGATTTGGTGGAAATTACTCAAAATATGTAGTGATTTTTTTCCTATCTTCTAAAAACTAATTTATTATAAATTTGAAATTTCTGCAAAAAGATTTTATAAATATTTCCTCCCAAAAATTACAAGAGTGTTTCTGCATTTGTCAAAAAGCTCTGGTTTGGTGGTCTGAGGGCAGTATTTTCCCAATAATTGAAATGATAGGGAGTGTTCAAATTTATGGTGCAGGGGTGTTGGAAAAGGACTAAATTGGAAACACTGCTTAGCTAGGTTACCGCTGTGAGGGGGATGGGAGAGTTCAGGGGAGTGTACACTCTAAGACGACATGGAAAGGTGGGCAGCAGGCTAGATTTGTGGCTGGATGATATCCGGCTCCTATGATAATTCACTTTCTCCACCCTCCTCTAAATGAACTTATTAGGAGCTATGAAAGATACTTGAGACTAAGGCTCCAGACCGTCTGTGGCCTGGATGAGAATCCTTTCCTCTCCTTCTCCCTGCACATCCTCCTAATTCTCATTTCAGTACAGTATTTGGGAGTAGACTGTGCCTCACCTAAAAACTGAGCTCAAGCTATCATTGGTTATTCACCCTCTTTTATCTTACATTTATTGCTTGAATTCTGTATGATAGTTATTGTATATTTAATTAAGGAAGCAGCACAGAGGCTCCACAAAACAATTTCTGGGCCTGTCACTCATATCCCCACCAATATAGGTTAATTGGGACATAATTGGCAGATCAATTAATTGAGTAAAACTATAGCTGGGGGGCTAATTTGAAGGGGAAGCAACCCCAGCAGCAGGGAGCATATACATTGAGAGGAAGGAAGTGCAGACGGGGGAGTGCTGAGAGCCTGAAGGAAGATAGAGGTAGGAAAGACTGGCTTCTGCTAGTTCAGTTTCCTTACCCATAAGCAAGTGGGGGAACTGTAAATATATGTAAATAGCACTACAGGTGCTGGAACAAAACAGTAAAACATAGTGGAGGGTGAAGGACACCTGAAATCGGATGGTCTGTGATTAAGGCCTGAAAGGTCTCTCAAGGGGAACATCCTGAGACTCTCCCCAAGTAGAAAGAGAATTTCCCTGCCCATTCATTATTACTTCAGATTAACTTTTTGGTCAAAATCCTGCTAAATTCTGAGCAATCTTTCATATACTAATTATTTTCAACTCCTGTTGAAGTCAGCACTTTGAGCTTTAAGCCCTGTCTACATAGATCCTGATTCAAATCAAAATGAAGTTAATGGGACTCTTTCGAATGGGCTTTGAACCAGGCCCATAGAGAGATTTAAGCACAACTCTATTATGTTTGCTGATCTATGGTTAATTATTAGTAAAATATTTTCCTTAAAGTATGCACAAACACAAAATCCACTAAACAGTTACCTGTATTTTTTTATGGAAAGGGGAATAGCAAATTGGAACATTAGCCTAATATTGTGTTCACAGAAATAACACAGAAAATGGAAATAATGAGGTGACATTCTTGTCTTGAGCCTCTGTATTTTTAATTCTTGTTTAACAAGGAGGTATAAGATGAAAAGCCTGCCTGGAACAGTGGGACATGGTAGCTTACTCATGACTTCATCAGAGGGTCAAGACCAAAGATGCCAAGAGGAAGGGGGAATACTAGTGTTTAAATGAAATTTTCCTAGAGGTTTTTCTGCATGGAAGAAATCTTTTGCTTTAGTACAGTACCAGTCATCATTTCCAGCCATAATGAGCTATTTTACCTAGTATCCTGTTGTTCAAGCCTTTTTATGACAGTCTCTGCTCTTCCATATGGATAAGTATTTTATGATTTCCATTCTTTATCGACTTAAAGGTCATTATCAATTCTGCTTATTTCCCCCATAGCTCTTCTTGTTTTCATGCAACTTTCCAGCCCTTCACTGACCTTTCAAAAACTTATGAAAGTTACGGTAATTTTTATCTGAATTCATAGTCTTTGAAGCATAGCAGTTTTCCATCACACACATACGTAACTTAGCCTTTAGGAACTGTGAATCAAACATTTTCCTGTTTAAAACAAGTTTAATGCAGAAATGCAATTATTAAAGAAATGTGAACTAATTTAAACCTAGTTTGAGGCATTAACCTTCCCATTCGTTCAGCCACTTTGACTGGATAAGTGCTGACTTAATTTTTTTTGTTGCCTGTCAGTAGAAAAGTATCCCATCAATATGCAATATCTTGAAGAAAAGAATTGATGTACTGTGCTGTTGGGCAGAAACAATAGAGATTGCTCTCTCTGAATTCAAATTATTGAGCAGTTTCTTTGTTGTGCTGCCCATTAGCTTAAATGAGGACATTTTGTAATGCCAAGTACATAATACCAGCCTCCATATTCACTGTGCGCAAACCTGGTTTATATTCTTGTTTTGAAAATGGTCAGAGTTTGGGATTTCCATTCACTGATATTTTTGTTACATATATAAGCATGGAATCATTTGAATTTTCAGTTCAATGGCAGCTCTGTGTTTAGTTTTTGTGATTTAGGATCAATGTTGCAATCCAGAGTGATTTACAACAGTGCTTTTTGTTTGTATACCAGAGGGAAAGTGATAACCATCATCTAATGAGTTATTGAATTATGAATACCCCAGACATCATAAAACATTTACTTCCCTTTTTTTCCTTAACTTCTTAACTCTGAGTTCCTAAGTCTATAATACCTCATGAACCAAATTCTGCCCTTAGTTACATCCCTGAAAACCAACTGGGCGTAACTGATTAAAGAATTAGACTGCATAGGTCTGTTTAGATACGGGTCAGGCAGTTGTGCCTTGCTGAAAGGAGACTTTTGTTCCTAACATTTTAGGTTCGTTTTCTCTCTTTAATGTTGGATGCAAAACACTTATGGGAAATCCAGTTAATCAACAAAAATGCCACGTTACCTTCTGCTGTTTGGCGCTGAGGATAGCAAATTGTGGCCAGCAATGAAGGAAACCTGCAAATTAAGGGACAGTTTTTGCTACATGATACCCCAAGTTTTGTGCAGCTTTGGGCAGATGGGCCTAAGGAGAGGGAAGAATGGAAAAGTAACCATTCTGTGTGGAATATCTTCCTTTCTTCCAGGAGGATTTCTAATGAGATTTCTGGTTGGACTGGAAGTAACTGCCACGCCCAACAGTGTAATCTCAGGCTGTTCCCACTTCTTGAAGGAGCTGGGAAATTGACAGATATAGAGTGAATTAACTCTCAGTCACACTTTTATAATGATGCTGAGAATAATTTTGTCCTGCATACATTAGCACTTAGCCCATTTTCATAATGAGTTATGGGGGACTTGATGTTGTTAACAGTTGTCAGTAACGTGTCCGTTTCCGAGTGTAGACAGGGCTACGAAGAGGCTATGAAGAGGCGTTTCTGGTGTACCAGTGGACAAGGAAAGGATTGTCAGAATTATATGACCTCCAACTCATTGTGATGAGATATCCTTGCTAGAAGCAAAGATTCCGCATACTATAAGGATTTACATAAAAAGGGTGTTGAAACATCCTAAACTTTCAAAATATACATATTGGGACTAGAGCTGGCTAAACATTTGGCAAAAAAGCCTTTTCAATTGAATAAAAATGTCATGAGAGAATTTCTATTTTTGTTAAAAAAAATTGGAGTGGAAGTTATAGAAAAACTGAAAATCAAAAATGGTTCAGTTTTCAAAAGCTGAATTTGTTGGCCACTGGATTATTGGGTGAAAACCTGAAAATTGCTCAAGGCTGTCTATGAAGACAAGAGGTTTGTGTTTTCTTTTAAAGATTTCACAGGAAATAAAATATATTTCCAAACCTGATCTAGTTTTAACTAGATACAAACAAAGAACAATGGATCCAATCCTGACCGCAGTGAACTCGATGGAGACAGGATGGTGCCACTAATATGTAGAGTTACTGTTACTGCCATGGAAGTAATACCAAAAGACTATGTGCTCACAGTCGTTACTTGGTAATACAAGGAGTTAGGAGGAGTAAGGCCCCTGTTTCACTGTGCTCAGAGCTGAAGCTGACCAAAGGGAAGAGAACTGAGGTTACCTTCTCATGCTCCCCACTGTGAGTAAGGGGTGGGGTGGATGTGAAGAGGATAAGAGACCGGGAGAAGCCCTGTCTCCAATCCCCAGAGTAGATGACCAGAGAGAAAGCCAGAGGAACAAGGGCAGATGTAGAAGAGGAGTTATAGTTCTACACCACAATCTGAGCTGGGCAAAATTTTTACCCAAAAGTTTTCTGTTCTTTGTCTGAAAAATGAGATTTGGGTCAACCAAAACACTTTGTGAATTTGGGTTGAATTTGCTGAATTGTTTTGGTTGGGGAGGACGGAGAAAAGAAATAAAAACAAATCCAAAAACATCTAAACTTTTGTTTTGAAATGTTTTGAATGAAAGGTTTTTATTTCTTCAGTTGAAAATGCCATTTCCTTTAGAATTATACTGTAATTTTACTTTATAAAATAAAGTTTAAAAAATCTGAACATGAAATGGAACCTTTTTGGTTTGGATTGAATGAAATGTTTCAGTTGAACTAAAGCTATTTTTTCCCCCTCAATTTCTTTAATTCAGCCACCAAATTAAAACATCTGTTGTTCACATAGCTTTAATAATCATTCATTCCTGGTTTGGTCCCCAGGTACCACAGCTGTACACCACTTTACTACATTAAAGACAGATTGTAAAGCTACAAGGTAGGACAAAATATTCTGAGTCTTAACTTTTCATGGTTCCTCCTCAGACACTTAGAAAGCCATGTCCGTTTGAGAAGAATGGAATACTTTTTCCATCAGCCTGAATAACAAAACTTTCATTTTTAATATGGAAGGATGTGGTCACCAAAAATCAATGTATACTCACAGTTACCACAGAAGGGGACAGATTCTCAGTTGATGTAGATCAACATAACTCCATTTAAGTCAATGGAGCTACGTATAAAGTATACCAGCTTGGATCCGGACTTAAAGTTTCTAAATCACAGCAGCTATTCCTATTCCAAGATAAATGTAGTATCTCATATCGTATATGGTAACTCTTGGTAAATACTGACTGTTACATGGCATCCACTGTGAGTTCTAGCTAGGTTTATCAAAGGAGCCTGAAGCTGTTAGGCATTCTAATCCCAGTTCAAGTAATTGGGAACTGGAAATCTGGGTAGCCAATGCAAGGGAATAAGGTGCATTATTTATTAAATAAAACATTACTGCTCCTGCGTACTGACTACCCTGATCACAGGTAGCAACACAGGGAGGAGAACAGTCTCCACAAGGCTGCTACAACCCTCTTCCCCATGCAAGTGGGAGGGATGGGATGAGGAGTGATTGGAGGCTTTTCTCTGTCCCTACTGTGCATTGGCTAGTGTTGCTAAAACAGTGTGCTGGCTAACGTATACTGGTGGAGGGTACTTGCCTCTCAGAACAAAGGGAAACCCAACAAACAGAGTGTGACAATCAGCTTCACGCTCTGCCTTCCTGTCTGCTACAATGCAACAGTGCTCTTAACCTTTGGTCAAGGCTTATGACAGCGCTACAACTGAGCCCACCACTGACACAAAATACAAATACATAAATACTCCCACAATCTCAAACTCAGTCTCTTTCCTTTTGTTTTACTTTCCTTGTCGCTTTGCATTACTAGTTGCACTATCACTTTATTATGTATGAATGAGCAATATGATACTTGACAAACTTTTGGCAGGTTCTATTTTTTAAGAAAAATTAGGCATATAAATATTTAATTTAAACCTTATTTACTAAATTAAGTACATTGAATTATAGTCATATACATAGCCACAGGACCAGGGAAAATGTTTTTGCATTATAATTTACATAAATACAGAGCTGCTGCCTCAAGAAAACTTTAAAAGAACACATAAAGTATTAATATTTGTACTTAAAATAACATTAAACATTTATGTATCTTTATTACATTGGTTCATTAATATTTTCAATTTATTCAAACTTTACTCCATATTTCATATTTTTAGCTTTCATTTTATTTTACTTCTCCATATTGAAACTAAAGTTTATTCTTTGCAGCTATAAAATTTAATGCAACAGAAGTATCGTTCAGTGGTCTTATTTTATTTTTCTTCTTAAAATGCACCTATTGTTCTCCAAGCTTATGTACACATTCAAACTATACATTCGTAATACAATGAAGTTAAATGTGTAAATTAGATTAATTCTGAGTATCATAGTTCAGCAGAGTATAGAAATCTTTACTATTAGCCAGTAAGAAAAGCAGAAACATAAAGAGCCAGATTCTCACCTGGTGTAAATCACTGAAGAATTAATCCACCCAATGGCTCTATGCCAGTCCACCTGCTGAGGGGAGATAATGAAGATGCACAGAGCCTTTATGCAGACAACAATGGCCCTTCTTTCTGATGTCCTGGGATCCACAGAGTTCACAGGAGATGTATGGGATTTGGGACGGATCCCATGACTCTCTTTAGGAAGGGGAAAACATACCCTGCCTTCTCAATAGAACAGTATAGGTCAAATCTTTACTCAGAAAAACATTTCAGATATTTTCTTCCCTTTAGCCCTCTTCCTCAGGTTTTATTTGCAGAAGTGGGTGTGCACACTGTGCAGGGTCACCGCGATTGCAAATGAAGAGTGACATGTATTGGCAGAATTGTATAGGGCCCATTTGCAGAATAACAGGACATATTTTTTCTGGCTGTAAAGTATTCACCATCTTTCAGTTTCTTTAGCATTAAAATTTAAAGTGTTGAAGGGAAAATAATAAAATAGTAAGAGAACATCTGGCAAAATTACACCTGAAAAATTGTGCCTATTACTTTTATCTTGGATAGTGCCCTAATCCTATGGTGCACTTGCATGAACTGCTGACATTTCATATCAGCCCTGTGTGGAATAATTGTCTGGAAATAAGAACCCTCATTCCCTGAGTGACTGGCTGTCTCCAGAATGGTGCTGAAACCTTTCAACTCCAATTGAACTTGGGCCCAATGTGTTCTAAAAAGGAAAATGAATCTGCATGGTTTTATATACTTGTTCTCACAGGGCCTGATCTTAGGTTGCTGTAGGCTCCTATTCAGGCCTAGACTTTCAGCACTTCACAGAATCAAAGTCATTCTGAGCAAATATGTTTATATTTTTACATTATAGAAGTAAGGTTGAGCTGAATTGTGCACTCGAAGCAGGTTTCAACCACTTTGTTAAGTACATCTTTTTAATGTATGAAAAACACAGTGCATCCTCCCTAAAATTACAACATTTACTCTTTGACTAGAGAGAGAATTTTCTGAGAATTTACAAGTAAACATGTTAATTCAACATAGTGAAAATGAAACATCTTGAACAATCATGTTTACCTCAAATAGTCAAAAATACAACAATACCTTTGTCGTAATCATATGGATATCGCATAGTGTCACCACAGGGCAGAGAAAAGTTTTTTTTTGTGCCTTATTCTGAATTGCCTGAGTTTTTAATGTTTGATTTTAGGAAAATTACAATATCCCTGTAATGTATTTTACTATAGATTACTGATATACTCTCAACCTTACAATTGTCTGAAAATGATATTACCTTTCATTCACAAGACATACATGAACACATTCTTGTAACATCATAAATCAATATCTTCTGTGTTTGTGTGTATTTGGACATGAAAGCAGTTACATTATTCGTATCTCTTTGCAGCCTATTGTTACTTCTGTTTTGGTCTCCAGGGATACTACACAGTGGCCATCCTCCACCAGTGAAAAGATATTTCCTTTTGCTAACTACTTCCTAGCTCTTATTAGTTATTATGTCATGCCAACATTTCTTGCCTTCCAAGAGTCCCTGTTTTGCCTGCAGCATTGATTTTCATGGCTATGTTCTTCCAGATTTTCTGGTTTTATATAAATTCACTTTCACAGTTTAATCTCCAGCTGCTTTTCATATTTCATCAGTGAGTATGACAGTTGTTTCTTAGGTTGCAATTTTTTATTTCTTCTTTTAATTGTGACTTTCTGCTTGCTGTTGGTGTACCCTTTTGCCATTCCCTTTATAACCAATTAGAACAATCTGTGTTTATGTAATCACGGGTAGGGAAATAATTAAAGAAAAATGTTGCTTTTAAATTAACCTTTAGAAATGAGGTAAAACATTCAAAATCCTTGAATTTTTATCTGTATCACCCAGTTTATTTTTTCATATGTATGCCTGATACATTCCATTTTGTATGTAAAAATAAATATAATAAATCTCATACTTTAGTCTATAGCTGGAAAATTAATAATTTAATAGTTATTAAATAGTCTAACTATCTTTTGCTATTTTCATATAGCTTTCATTCAAATGCTTTTTTTTACTCTGTACATTGCTTTTAAACCAATCCCTAAAGAGTACACTTTGATTGAGATGATAGTGAAATAGTTTGAAATGTGCTTTCTAAAACATGATGCAGTGAAAAATAGAATGAAACATTTTAGCCACATTTGCACAGGGGCTAGATCCTCAGTTAGGTAATTTGACATAACACCACAAGGGTCAAAGGAATTTATTTGATTTACTCTAAGGATCTGGCCCTGGATTTTCATCTTTGTCATCTCTCATCTGTGCTAGGGTATTAGACATTTTCCTATCACTGTTAACACCAGAACAAGCTGACTACAATTGTGGGAGTGCTGAGTCAGCTCACGGGGGCTCTGAGACTTGGTCCTGCGGGTTTTTTTATTGCACTGTAGACGTAGGTTACCCAATGTTTAAAATGCCACAAGCTGTCTAGAGCCCTTAAACTTCCCATTACCATGGTACTTACTGTTACCATGCATTATCTTAGCTTTGTTTCCCTCTGCAATGCACACCAAAGGGGAGCATTTGAGCTTCTGATTGGATTCATACACTCCTGACAAACAGTGAACCATCATTAAGCACTTTCATGAAGATAATGAATCAGCAAGTGAGAGACCTTAGCATGAAAGTGTCTATGCACTTAACTACCACCGTCAATTATAAATTCAATTACATGGTGCCGAAAACTGAGGAAAAGAGGACATTGTTAAACTGTGAATAAAACTGGAGAAAACAAATTTGATTGCGGCCCATGATACAGTCTTGAAAACACTAAAGACCAAAAATTAACTCTTTACAGTTACCTGGCAAGAAAAAAAGAGATGGTTTGGGCAGATGGAAAAGTTAAGCCCATTTTAGACTATTATTAAAGCCTGGAGGTCTCGTCGTCATCATCTTTCTTTCTTTACCTTGGAAACATCAAGAATGTCAAATCTCTTCTTTCTGTCAAGGTATTGTTACAGGACTCTTTGGACATCTGTCTTATAGATGAAAGGCAATATAGTCCAGGAGTCCTTGGGCAAGCCACTTCACCTTCCGGTACTTCTCTTTCTTCTTCCAGCCTCTGTCTTGTCTGTTTCAACTGTAAGCTCTTCAGGGCAGAGACTGTCTCTTACCATATTTATATGTAGAGTCCCTTACACGATATGGTGACTGGGGCCTTTAGACACTACCTTCATCTAAAAAACAATTTTTTTTAAATGTTGAACGTTGTTCATCCCTTAATTAAAGGGCTGTTGTGCATTTGAATTAAATATGTATTAACAAATAACAAAAAAAAAAAATCTTCCTGTCCTGACATGGGTTGGATCATTAGCTGGTGTAGCTAAACATAGCTGCACAAATCAGCATAACTCTAGGCTGCCAAAATTACAGCAGCCAAAACTGAGCTGGCAGCTGTGCTCAGCAGAATCTCCATAGCTGCATCCAAGCACAGGAATGCTGCACAAATGATAAAAGGTTTAGAAAGCCTGACTTATGTGGAAAGGTTAAAAAAAAAACTGGGCATGTTTTGTCATGAGAAAGGAAGACGGAGGTGGAACTGATAAGTCTTCAAATAAGTTAAGGGCTGTTATAAAGAGGTCTGTGATCAATTGTTCTCCATATACACTGAAGGTAGGACAAAGAAGTATTTGGCTTAATCAGCAGCTGGGTCATTACGCTCTGGAACAGGCTTCCAAGGGAGGTTTTGGAATACACATCACAAAAGGTTTTTAAGAACAGGTTGGACAGGCACGGTGTAGGTTTACATGGCCCTGCCTCAGTGTGGGAGGCTAGACTAGATGGCCTCTCAAGGTCCTCTCCAGCCCTACATTTTTATGATTCTAAGATCTTCTGTGACTCTGTTCCTTTTTGTATCTGCCCCTTCCCAACACCACCCTTAGCACTGCGCCCTTTAGGCTTTGAGCCCACACCTAGTATTCCACTGCACCAGAGCTTGCACAGGAATCCTCTACAGGCAGCATGTTGCTGTCTTACTCAGTTCTCACACTAACAGATATTAAACCTGTCACTTAATGCTCTACTGGACAGCACTCAGATACCATGATGATCATTGCTGAGGGCAGTATGAACCAGAAGAGAAGAGGAATTTTCTTCTGGTCAGAATCCAAGTTTTTAATGGTCCCTTTGCTGTAACAGTATAATGATACTATAGCAGGAGGGAGACTGCCTCCCCAGATGTGCAGTGATAGAAAGTTAATGCCAGTTTAAATAGCCTCACATTCATTTATCTATGAACTGAGGATGGGTAAATCAGGCTGGATAAGTTTAGAACCAATCTGTATCTTTGTGCAAAATCTGAATGAACAAAACTCTTCAAATATTTGAAACTAGACTTGACTGAGTAATATTCATCAAGTAGTTCATTCAATAAAAGTTATATTTTAATAACTTGTTCATCTAATATTTTCTTCATCATTCACTGTTTCACTGAAAACAAATTATTGGTAATTTTTTTTATTTGAAAAATACATATATATTTAAAAATTCATGAATTGCTGTATTTACAATAAATAGGGATAAAAATATGCTAGAAGAGAGTACTTCTAGTTTGATTTCTCTCCCAAATATTTGTTCTTGATGCTTTTCTTTTCTCTGAATCTACTGCAAAGCCTCACTCAGTCAAATGTTTGTGAGCAAGAGAATAAAAAGGGGTAAAGCTGTCAGTGAGGCAGACTGGCAGATTTTATCTTCAAGAATATTCACTAAGATTTTGATTGAGCAAAGCACTTAAGCATGGGCTTAACTTTAAGTATCCACAAGAACTGCCCACATGACCTCTCTCAGCATATTCACAATGTGCCCAGCCACTTGATGCCAGGTGGAGAGCCGGCAGCCCACCATCAAAATATGTCAATGGGCATTCGTCAAGGATATGCAACATAGCCTGAAGTTGACCACAGCTGCATACAGGTCATTAGAAAAAAAACATTTAAAGAGATTGGCTGCACAGTTGCCTTGTCCTGTTCAAAACCAGTTCAGAGATGACCACAGGTGCCTTGGCAGATCAAAACTGTGGACAGATGGTTGGGTCCCTGATGAGGGAATGATTAACAATTGTTGTCGCTGACCACTCATTGCGCCAAACAGATTCCACTCTCATGTCCTGTGGTGGCATAAATACCATCAAAGGTGTCCAGAAGACAGATGAGCTGGTGGGTGGTTGAAGAGCTCTGCATAAAAAGGCAGGTCGCTGTTCTCATGGATCTTGGCCAGCAGCATGACAGAGACCTTCTCACAGTAAATAGGGGGTGGTGCTATGTTACTAAGTATTGGCAGGCATGCCAACAGAGTTTCATATAAAGTCCCGGTAACAATACACATAGCTTTGCGAAGCTCTACATTGACCAGTCTAATTTGAGACAAGCAACACCAGACAGGAGTGCAGTATTCTGCTTCTGGATAGTGGAGGGCAAGGGCTGATGTTCTAAGCATCAAGCACTCGCACCCCAGGTTGAACCAGCTAATTTTCTGAACAGATTGTTCTGAATGCTGACTTTGGCTACCTTCTTCCTCAAGTGATTACAGTATGCTAATGACCTATCCAATGTCACACTGAGGTAAACCAGGTTTGGACCACACTGCAGATGTTGGCCATTGAAGAAAATGTTTAACTTGTGGCTTACGCTTGCATTATGCAGATGAAATATACTAAAAACTGTCTTGTGAAAGCGCAGCTGCAGGCGCCATTGAGTACAATCGTCTGCCCTGAGCTGCATATCCTCATTCAAGACCTCATCAATTTCTGAGAAGAACTGAGCTTGATAGCTGCAGCAGATGTTGTCAGCACAGATAAACTTGCAATTGATCAGTGTTCACATCACACTACCCATCAGTACCGGGCCTGGGCTGGGAAAGCTAATGATCCAACCAGCAGACCAAATTCAGCGACGAATCGTGGTCATGTGTTGTCTAACAGCCCACATGATTAAATCTTAGTACATACCCAAGTGCTTTGTGTTAGGATATAGATATTCAGGCCTGTCTGTAAAGGACTATACTTTAAGAATGTACGTGTATTCTTATCACTTAGCTAGTTATAGAGGTATAAAAGAAAGAATCGAAATCACTGTCTGTCTGTGAAAGGGCCTTCTCATACTGTGACAGTCTGAGGCTCTGTTCTTAGGCTAAGTAAGGCATTTGGCTAAGCAGCAGAGGCAACCATAAGCTGAGAAGTGAATGGTCACATCCTCACATTCCAAACTAGTCACATTAAAATAAGGCCATCTGGGGCTGTTAGGGAGGTGATCCGATCTATCACCTCCAGATAAAGGGAAAAGCCTAGAACATGTAAAAGAAAATTTAGTTTGATAGTTTTCTGTCTGGTAAGAACTCACTTATCAATAGACACAGCTGGAAAACTCTTATGTCTGTATGTATGTAGTTGGAAAACCCTTATGTCTGTATAGATGTAGTTGTGAAATCCTCACTTCTGTATTGTTTTGTATGTTTATTTGCATGGTCTCTGTCTGGTTCTGTAATTGTTTCTGTCTGCTGTATAATTAATTTTGTAGGGTGTAAACTAATTAAGGTGGTGGAATATAATTGGTTAAATAACCATGTTACAGTATGTTAGGATTGGTTAGTTAAATTTCAGTAAAATGATTGGTTAAGGTATAACTAAGCAGAACTCAAGTTTTACTATATAGTTTGCAGTCAATCAGGAAGTAAAGGGGGAATGGGAACGGGGAATGGTGGTGGGGAAATTGGAATCATGTTTTGCTAAGGGGGGAATGGGAACAGGGAATTGGAACAGGGATGGCTCTGTGGTGTCAGAGCTGGGAAGGGGGACACTGAGGAAGGAAACTGGAATCATGCTTGCTGGAAGTTCACCCCAATAAACATTGAATTGTTTGCACCTTTGGACTTCAGGTATTGTTGCTTTCTGTTCATGCAAGAAGGACCAGGGAAGTGAGATGGTGAAGGAATAAGCCCCCTAACACTTTGCTGGATTGGGGCCTATTACTTTTGTTGTGTTCTCCCAGCTTTACTGCTCCCTGTTTCAAACAGTAGTGCTGGCAAGATGTACAATCTTTATATATAATTCACTTGCATACATGGGGATTTGTCATAAGTGGAGAAATACTTCTCTTACCTTTACCTCACTATAGATTATTTCTTTATATTCTAATAGGAGCTTCTATTCTTCGTCTAAGAAGAATTAATGGTGCCTTTGACACCTTGACATCTTTGTCTCAAAATCCTCGAATTCTCAAGTACAATTGGTTTCTATTTGCATAACAATATTATCTGTCTGTTCACTGGCAATTAAGTGACCACTCATTTGGTTTTATTACTTTCCTGTGTTTAGCTGGCATCAACTTTGAGGTCATCTAAAGAAAAACTGATTTGAGCAAATGTCATCATTTTTTTGTTAAGCCATCTATAATTCCATAACCCATTTAGATAATGTCATCTGATTTATTTTACTGAAACATAGACATTAAAGATAGCAAAGATCTATTAGGTTACTTATGCCATGTCCTGTCCAGTGAAGCATTAATCCCAACTATATTCAGTCTAATCCTTATGTCCAGTACAGTTTTAAATATGCTTCCAATGATGGGGATAACATTTACCATCCCTTAGGAAGTGATTTTTTAAAATGTCAACGATTAAAGGCTCAGTCTTTGGTAATGAGATACAAAGCCTTTCACTTTTATGTCCTTATTAAGGTTATGGCGTAAGTCCAAATCCTGGTAGCTAAAGCCCCAGAACAGCAAAATATTAAGCATGTGCCTATCTTTAAACATGCTAGACTGCTGCTTTAGTTAATAGGAAATGGACTAGGAACATAACTTTAAAATATCTACCTGTGGTAATTCTATGGTATCTATTACTATTGTATCTGACGATCTCACTAACTTTTTAATGTACTGATGCTCCCAGCTCCCCTGTGAGGTAGGAAAATGGTGTTATCCCCATTTTACAGAATAGGAACTGAGGCACAGACACACAGTGATTTTCCTATGGTCACACAGGGAGTCTGTGACAGAGCAGGGAATTGAATTCAGGTCTCCTCAGTCCCTGGTTAGCACTGTAAACACTAGACCATGCTCCATCTGCTTAACTTTTGCATGTCTCAGTGATTCATAGTGTAAATCTGAGAACAGAATTTAGCCTTTAGGCTCAATATTCATTGTATTCACAAACCTCAACGCAAACCTCAGCTTTGTTTGCCAAAACCGTCAAAGAGCACACAACATATGAGTAGAGCTTGTTCTTGCATCTGGGGAATTGTCAAACATCTATATAACCAGTCTCCCTTGATTCCACCAATATCCTCCATCTCCTCTGTAATACAACCTGTGAACCTTAGATTTTTGTTTTTCCTTTTGGTATCTTCAGAGGGGCTCCTGTGGAGATGAGTCTGGCTTTGTAGGGGAAATTCACTTCTTAAGAAGTTGGTTCCCTTCTACATCCCATGGACCATACTGCAGGGTTTGCAAAGCTTTAATTGCAATGTGACTTAAAATGTCACCTTGATTCTGGTATGGCAACACTTCATTCTGTCTTGTGTATTTACGCACATTGTAAAAACTCAGTTCAGCAAAGCTCTTTTGTTTTCTCCCAGAACTATGGAGGGGTCAGGCTTGCAATTTTTCCTTCTGTGCTTTAAACTCAAAGGTTAAAATATGATGATCAAAATGGTGATAGAGAGGTCTAAATGAAGAAATTGGGGTCTTTGACCTCAATCTCTACTTGGGGGGTGAGTGGAGGGAATCACTCTGTATTTTCTAGTTCAACCAGAGAAACCTGCATCTGAAAATTTAACCTATTAGGTTTTGAGCATTTTCAAATCAGATCAAAATCACCATCTGTGTAAGATAACAAGGTTTTATTTTAGTAAATTCTCACATAAAAACCCTTCAAAACTGCAATATTGAGAGCTCATGTTTTGCTTTATTTAATTTTTTTATTTGGTCAATCAAAATTAAAATATCCTGGGTGAATCTCATTGCATTTCCATATTAGCTTTGATTTTACTTGCCTGTGGGTAAATGGATATGAGAAACAGCAGCACTTGATAACATTGAAGTGACCAAGTCTGAAAATGGGGAAAAAGAAATAACATGAGATTGAGGTCTCAAGAAGAAAAGAAGATTTATAATGTATGCTGTAGTAGGAAGAGGGCCTGAAACATAAACCTATGTATCAGAGGCCTGGGGTGAGGCCTGAGCTAAAGTAGTCAAAACTTTGCAGATATAAAGCAAAGTTAAGCTGTGAGCAAGAGGCAGGCCCTGCTAACAGAAATTGGCAAGCACAGGGCTGATATTGCAAAAACATATATTTCTAAGAGTTGCTAGGCACAAAGCACTCAGGCAAGCACAGTCCATAAGGATGGTACCAGAACACCCCGATACCAAACACGTTCCCCAAAGCTAACAGGAACATGCTGACCCATATTAAGGATAAGATCAGTATGACAGCATGATGAATAGAGATGTTTTGATCGAACCTACAGGTACAAGGCATTGGCTGGTGCCCTAATATGTCAGAGGGTGGCATCCTGATATGTAAAGGGTGGCATGTAACATGATTGTATTGATGTATAAAGAAGCATCTCAGAGGGAGTGTCTTTGTCCAGCCCAGGGGGCAGTGGAAAGTCCCACCACTAACGGATCTGCATCCATAGTCATGAGCATACATGTGTTAGTGTAACTATAGACAATGATCCAGGGAGCTAGTACCGTGCTTTGCTGACAATAAACCTGACCAAGCGCCTTCACCCCTTAATGGATTTTGTGGTCATTGGGCTGTTTGCTCAAGATCTGCTGTGCCAGCTATCTGCACAAACCTGGGAAAACACACAGGGAGAACACACACACACACATGCAGCCGAACATCTGATGACATACACTACTGAACAGAAAGCCATTTAAAAATCCAAATAAATTAAGTAAATGAAAATATGGAAAATGTGTAAATAAAACAAATTATCTGATCACTAGAAATGAATCTGTGTATTTTCAGAAATCTTCAATAGCTTATGTTTTCATTATACGTACCATCAAATTACAACATATATACTTTTAGAAGGGAATTAATGGACTAATTTTCAGAAAGAAAAACCAATGCTTTGTGCATAATTGTGCAACTAGATTTGATAGATCTGTAAATGCAAACAAAGAACATTTTTTAATGGTTAACTAGGCAAATTTACATACGGATGTTCAAAACCACTGTTTCCTATTTAGTAATTATGAGTGTCCTTCCAAATGTTCAAATGAAAGCCAATTACAGTAAATTTTCAAAAGGTGGAAGAATCTGGTCTGCTGTTTTTACTTAAACCTTCCTCAGGTAAAATCAAAAATAAATGATGATGATGATTGATGATTGACAATATAGTGAAATGCCAGATTTGACCACTAAACTTGGTTCTAAATGTACATCCAGATCCAATTTTGAATTTTGTGCCTCTAGAACATTTGTCATTCTAACAACTGTACAAAATTAATAGTCATTCATTTTAGTCTTATTTCACTATATTGAGGGTGTCATAACTATAAAGGGAAGGGTAACAGCTGTCCTGTGTACAGTACTATAAAATCCCTCCTGGCCAGAGACTCCAAAATCCTTTTCCCTGTAAAGGGTTAAGAAGCTCAGGTAACCTGGCTGGCATCTGACCTAAAGGACCAATAAGGGGACAAGATACTTTCAAATCTTGGGGGGGAAAGGCTTTTGTTTGTGTTCTTTGTTTTGGGAGTGTGTTCGTTCTCGGGACTGAGAGGGACCAGACATCAATCCAGGTTCTCCACATCTTTCTAAACAAGTCTCTCCTATTTCAAACTTGTAAGTAAATAGCCAGGCAAGGCGTGTTAGTTTTCCTTTGTTTTTCTCAACTTGTAAATGTACCTTTTACTAGAGTGTTTATCTTTGTTTGCTGTACTTTGAACCTGAGACTAGAGGGGAGTCCTCTGAGCTCTTTAAGTTTGATTACCCTGTAAGGTTAATTTCCATACTGATTTTACAGAGATGATTTTTACCTTTTTCTTTAATTAAAAGCCTTCTTTTTAAGAACCTGATTGATTTTTCCTTGTTTTTAAGATCCAAGGGGATTAGATCTGTGTTCACCAGGAGTTGGTGGGAGGAAGGAGGGGGGATGGTTAATTTCTCCTTGTTTTAAGATCCAAGGGGTTTGGATCTGTACTCACCAGGGAATTGGTGAAAGGTTTCTCAGGGCTTCCTAGGGAGGGAAAAATTGGGAAATGGTGGCAGCGGAACCAGAGCTAAGCTGGTAGTTAAGCTTAGAAGTTTTCATGCAGGCCCCTACATTTGTACCCTAAAGTTCAAAGTGGGGATCCAGCCTTGACAGAGGGAGACATTGAAAAAGCTTTAATTTGGAAATAAATTACCCAAAGACTCTATAAATATTATGGATCAAATATACAAAAGAGGGACCCAGGGTTACACTCACAAAAACGCAAACACATTTACTGATTGTGGGGAAAAATTGTTTATACAGAACAGGTGTCTTATCTCAGGTGTAATATCTGCATGAACATTTATCGTGCACATATTGCATTGAAAATTTTGCCCCATTTGAATTAATCTTTTAATGAAATCTAAAAATAGTGAATGCTAATTTTTGAAAAGTTTGCTAACATAAGTATAATTAATAAGTACTCTGCAAAATGTACATTACTTTGTCTAATGTGTTTTAGCAATGTAGTTATGTATTGTGCAAGATTATAAGTGGATCTTGTAAAATAAGATGATGCGGTGCTTCTTTAAGATATGAAGACAGAGGATCACAGGTGAAATACAGATATGCAAATATTAATTTGATCAGTATTGGGTTTAATTTCTCTCACTAAAGAAGCAGAAAGGTCAGAGTATAGCGGAACAGGATATATTGGTGAATCCACAATAGAACAACATCAAAAGGAGAGACTGAGGGAGCTCAGTATATACTATAGCTCAGTGTTTCCCAAACTTGGGACACCACTTGTGTAGGGAAAGCCCCTGGCGGGCCGGGCCAGGTTTGGCTGATCGCGGCTCCCACTGGCCGCGGTTCACTGCTCCAGGTCAATGGGGGCGGTGGGAAGTGGTGCAGGCCAAGGGATGTACTGGCCACCGCTTCCAGCAGCTCCCATTGGCCTGGAGCAGTGAACCACGGCCTGTGGGAGGCGCAATCGGTCAAACCTGCGGATGGGGCAGGTAAACAAACCAGCCCGGCCCACCAGGGGCTTTCCCTACACAAGCGGCGTCCCAAGTTTGGGAAACACTGCTATAACTTACTGGTTAGGGAACTCAGTGGAGAGGTGGTAGATTGCTGCTCAAATCTCTTCTTCCCTTCAGGCAGAGCAGGGACTTGAACTAGAGGTTTCCTACATCCCAGATCAGTACCCTAACTACTGGGCTAAAAGGTGAGGGAGATCCTCCTCTTCCGCCCTCCTCCAGCTTCTTGCCAAAAACTATTACCTAATGCCAAGACAGAGTTTGTAGCTGAGAATCTCAAGCAGAGGGAGATACCTCCCTCTAGCCCTAGCTTAATGAGTGTTTCCATCAGAGGGGTGGGACTTAAACACACCCCTTTCCTCAGCATCTACCATTGCCTAGCTTAGGTGGGAACTTGCATAGCATGCTGACTTTTGTGAATCCCATTCTAAGGGATTGTCTAAACTGGCATATTACAGCACTGAAACTTTCTTGCTCAGTGAAAAAACACCCCCCTAAGTGTTGCAAGTTTCAACACTGTAACATGCCAGTATAGACAGTGCACCAGCACTGGTAACTACGCCCCTCATGGAGGTAGTTTTTTTAGAGTGCTGGGAGAGCTCTCTCTCAGCGCTATACCACGACTACACTTTAACATTGCCAGTGAAGATGTGCCCTAAGATGCATATCTCTCCCCATTCAGTGTATAGGGGACCTGGATGTCTAAGGTTTTGTAAACTCCAGTGCTTTTCTAGGTGCAAAAAGTCAGGTGTGGCAATGCTCAACATCACCATGCTTATGTTTTGTTGTGAACCTATCCCTAAGGGGAAGTATGTAAAAATAAGAAAACTTATAAAAAGAGAAGAAATATGAAAATGGATAGAGGACATATAAGAAAATGATAGGGATAAATAAAAGAACAGAAGGGCTGAGAAAAGGACAGAAGTTGCTTGTTGAGGGGAAGGTCAGAATTTGGTGGGAAAGAGGCAGTTTCCCCTGAGGCTTTATCATGAATAAATTCATAGCAAAATGCAACGTATATTTTCAATCAAAATTCACTGTAGTCACAAAAGTACTGAGTGCTCAAAAGGATGTAGATGCTTAAATAGAAACATAACCTCTACTGGAATCAATGGAAGTTAGGATCCTAAATAAAAGTTAGGAGCCTAACTTCTTTTAGGCATTCAGGCTGAAATTCCTGCTTCTCTATTCTTACTTAAAAATCTGACTATTCCCTGGGAATTGCTAACTACAACTGCACTTTTCATATAATAAAGTGTGCATGTTAGTCACTGCATGGGGGAGTTGTGTTAGAAGGAGCTATATATTCCATTCATATTCCTGTTACTGAGAGCCAAATAGAAAATAAAATGTGAGGTCACTGAAATTTCTATAGCCCATGTGATGAAATGGAACACCCAGGTTTGTGCTGCTTCAGTTCTCTCATGCCATATTCCACCCAGGAGTCAGCTCAAGAAGCAAAATTATTCTCTGGAGTTCAGGGGTGACTGGACACCGGGGTCTAATTTAGCTCATTGTACAGACTAGGGCCAGCACTGACATTTAGAACCTCAGAATTCCAGGGTATTCCGATCTGAGCTATTGCATTGGTTCCTTGTCTACTTCCAACCAATTCTGCCTCTGACAGAACAGCAAAAGGGACAGAACAGAGGGGGGGAAATCTGAAAGATAAAGGTGGAAGTGCTATCCATGACAATAAACAAACTCCAAGCAGCCTATTTTACATATGGAACTAGATATAATTCTAAAAATGTAAAACACATTAATTCTCAACATCCTTGGCACGGTTTCCCTAATTAGCTAAACTGCTATTTACCATTTTTGAAAATGTTTCTGCAAAACATTGAACAAAATTCTTTCAGTTTAGGCAAGATATTCTAGTGGCATTGGTTATCATGTGTTGTAGAGTGGGGGCTTATTTAAACTCCTTAGCAGAGAAGGAGGAAGAATACAATAACTAGGAAAGGGTATTTAGACCATGAATCACACACATTGACAAAAGAATTGATTAATACAGTCAACAGTTCTACGTAGACATCCTTTCTTTGACCAGGTTCAATGTACTATCTGAGCAACTGGTGAGTGGTGACAGCTCTGTAGACGGTAACCAATGCACTGCTTGCATTATGTATTGACTTATTTCAAAGAGAGGCAGACAGCATTACTGGAATCAGTCAAATGACTTTATCAGAATGCTATCCACATATTCCAGATGCCATTGCTATCACACTGATACATAATTTGCTTTTTCAGAAATTCCCCTTTGACAACGTAAAGTAAAAGAGGACATTTTTGGTGCTGCCTAATTTACCCAATGTGTAAGGATCCATTAACTGCACTTGTGTATTAATTGCAGCTGTTTAATTAACAAGAAAGCATGTAGATATAGGAAATTCTGTCAGTGCACAAATATACAAGCAGCCTTTTGAGCCACTGTGATCAATATTGTTATATAGTGTCAAGAGCCTTGCAACAATGTGTTTTCCAGTTGTGCCAATTAGAAATGACTTTGATTGAGACATTTCAACTAGTTGAAAGGGTATCTAATAAGCAGTAGTGACTTCAGATAAGTGAATTATCAAGATTTATTGACCTAAGAGGTAAATATTTGCTAAGGTGAAAGCAGGGTCATGATCTTCAGTGTTGCAAAAGACATTAAACCTTGAGAGTTCTGTAGGAGCCATTCTTGTGCATTGTGAAAAAACATGAGCTAGGATTTTGTAAATGCATTTTTGAATAAGCTGTCACTTAAATATAGGGCAGATTCTGCTTTCAGTGGGACTACTCATGGAGTAAGGTATTACTCAATAAGAATAAAGGTGGCAGAACCAGGTGTACATTTAATTAAGAGACTCATCTCAATGCTTTATTCTGGGGCTTGTT
Source organism: Malaclemys terrapin pileata (assembly GCF_027887155.1). Lineage (NCBI taxonomy): Eukaryota > Metazoa > Chordata > Testudines > Emydidae > Malaclemys > Malaclemys terrapin. The sequence continues at coordinate 92,833,191 of NC_071506.1, read as the reverse complement.
TTTTTGTGTTTAAAAATTGTTTTTTAGTTAATGAAGAATATTATAGAGTAGTACAGTATGGCACAAATATCATGCATATATATCGTTTTATAAGAAATTCCAGGTTATGCTAAACAATATGCAATAACATAAACAGAGATGCTATTTTAAAGTAAAAGCATAAGGAGCAGAATTAAGGGTGATCATTCAACCTTAAATTTCCTTGCTGACATTTATGTGCTTGCTTTTTCAACTTTAATGTTACGTTAATATTACCAACAGTTTTCATATAATATATATTACAGAAAAAAATGTCTGAACATAAGTATTTGGGTCAGATCTTCAACTGGTTTAAAATGGAATAGTTTCCATGAAGCCACTTAAGCATGGGCCCAGTTCTTCAGTCCTTGCACACCCAAAACTCCCATTAAAGCTAATGAGAGCTTTTAATGCATGGGGACTTGCAGAATTGGGGACAAATCATGGGTTCGAGTAACATCTAATATAATTCCATCTCTTCTATCTCCATGCTCACCTCAGGCCTACTGCTTGGATTTTTCTCCATTGTCAATAAGTTTGGTATCATTCTTAATTTCTGAGATTTCCGTGTCTTGCCTCAGGACCTATGTCTACAGTTTGATTAGCAAAAAGCCTAAGTGATTGTTGGTGTAACACACCATCACAATTTCACCTCCCAATTGTCTATGCTTTCATCTCTTCTTCTTTGCAAATGAAAACTTCCTCCTGTATGTATGTAAAAAGTCCTCCTATATATATATATATATATATATATAGTCTACTCAAGACTGAGCAATCTAGATTAGAGCATATTCAGAATGTTGCTGTTTGTCTTCAACAATGTATAAAGAGGTACAAACTTCCCCACAATACTGAAAACAAGAACAAAAAATCTAATTCAAACTATTCAGTGAATTTCCCCCCTCTCCTTCATAGACTGTAGAGTGTACATAAAATCTCACTAAGGAAATCATCAGTTGTCTAGTTCATGATATGCTTAAAATTACATGTTAATTCATTTTCTGGAAACCTTACCATGCTTGTATGCTATTAAATGGCCTAATGAAAATATTAACATTGTAGGCATTTTATCCATTAAGCATCCATATGGGGATTATTTAATGTAGTGAAACACATCCTGTGTACGTCTCTTCAGACAACTAGCAGTATGTTTATAAAATAAATTAGAGAAGAATTCCATTGTCATAGTCTTTACATGAATACACTAACACTTATTTGACAAATTATTCATGAAATCTGGTGGCTTTGAGTAAATTTAAGATTACATATTAAGTACAATCAGTCAAAAAACAATAGTTGGAATAGATCATTTCTGACATAGATCAATTGGTGTTGCTCATTACTGCCATTTGTGAAATGTAGTGCATCTAATATTGAGCAACTCACCAAACAGTATGAAAGCAGAGCATCTAATTAGAATAAACAAATCATATTATTCTATTTTTAATCTCTTATACTTAAAGCCCATGTGTGAGTTGTCATCCTTCTGACTGCTCAAATTAAATTACATCCTTAACTTGTATTTACTATCCCTCTTCTCGTTTCCCTTTTTTTACATTTATATTAAACAGCGATGTGTGTGTGTGTGTGTGTACCTGAACATAGCAGGGTGAGATGACGACTTTCAACCATGACCTTGTGCGTCACAAATTGCCCTCTTTTCCCCTTTCATCACAGAATGGTATGTAAGAGGGTAATGATATAGAAGTGTGCATGCACCTCTGGGTGAGAGTGAAGGTAGCTTCTATTTCTCTTCCAAGAGTTCCAATTCCCAATCATTGTCTTCTACAAGGCTAATCACTTAGGGCCTGATTCTGACACAATTCACAAGTGTTGACCTTTGACCCTGGGTCTGATCTTGGAAGGTTTAAGCTTTTATTCAAGTTACAAACAAGGTGCTTAAAGATGTTAATATTAAAGTTGGAATAAATGTATAAATAATGAAATAGACTTGGTAATAAGTTTAAGGCCTAATGACCCTAGCAATTATCATAAGGCTAGCATTACTATTTAACCTAGGGTTACAAGATTTCATAATATGTATCTTGTGATAACCAAATACATTGCAAAAGAACAAAATAACAAAATTCTAACAAAACTGTAGGGGATTTTTGGTAAGTGTAACCATGAGGTTAAATACATTAATGTATTGGAAATAATGGGAAATATATTAATGCAGCATTCATGCAAATAGCTTATGTCCATAATTGGAACCCCAATTATGGCTCACCGCAATACCACACATGTGCAGTGGGCTAGAACTCCGTCTAAATTTGGCCTGAGACATGGGTAGGTGTACAGAAAAGATGTATAAAGCATGGTGTCTGTCCAGCCTCTGATATGGATATTGGGATGGCAGAAGCCTGGTGCTTATGGTGCTTTTTCTACTAACTATTCTTTTCATCTTCACTTCTGATGGTCTCCATAAAGTTGTTCTTATGTGCAGTACAGGCAGTCATTTTGCTGTACTTATCTTATTCTTTTTACATTTTACAACTCTAATTCTATTTTTTGTATTTAAGTAATAAATACAGGTTTCATATCTCTATGTGTGGCTCACCGATCTCACCCTTAATAATAATCTCATGTAGCTGTCTGCATAAAGAACCTGTGTTTAGTAACCTGTACATTTTGCACCCAAATCAATGAAAAGACTACACACGTAATCTCAGAGCAGTCATCGGGTCAGACGTTCTCCTCCTATGACAGACAGTGTTATAAAGTCACATTTGTTCATGCTCACTAGACAGAAAGCAAAAAGAGAGATCGCAAAGAGGTAGGAGGAATAAAATGTGTAAGCAGAGGGGTGTGTGTGTCTATGTGTGTAAAAAGAGACACATTAGGGAGGGGCTAATAATAGGAATTTTAGGTTCACAATTCAGAAGTTGCTTAGATGAAACCATCAAAATGGTGATAATATCTGATTCCCTCTCCTCATCTGTTCCAGTCATACCTTTCAGAATCAAGAAAATGGCCCATGAGAGGGATACTAAATCTCTAGATCACAGCATTTGGTGGTGGTGGTGTCAATCACATTCTTTAATGTTGATGATGTGGATTGTCATGGTGGTGGTGGTGATGATGCTGCCTCAGGAAAGAAAAGAGGTGCAGAAGAGGTGGCAACTAGAGGCCTAGTCAGAAAACAGATTTTCCATCCTGTAAAATATTATGATTTAAACAACAACAACAAAGTCCAGAATCTAGATGAAAAGACAGAATGTTGAAAATTTTCACAAAAGCAAATTTCTGAAAAAAATCATGTCAGGTTAATCAAAATGTTTCATTTTTGATAAATTCAGAACATTTCACTTCAACTCTGATCCTTTCATTTTTAAAAATATGTAAAAAAATGAAATAATTTTTGAAACTAAAAGTTGTTTCAAAACAAAAAATCAAAACTTTCCATTTGGGATTTTTTGACATTTTCAATTTTTTCCCCAATTTTTTTCTAAACAGAATTTTGTTTAAATTGAAACTTTTTAACAAAAAAATTTAGTTTCACCGAAAAAACATTTTCTGATGAAAAACTGTACAAAAATATTTTCAACCAACTCTAGTGGTAACTTTGTCTCATTAGGAGTGTTCAATCAAAACAAGTTTTCAATAATTTATATATGCATACTTTGTTTCATCTTAAGAAAATTATGACCAATTGCTATAACAATCCTCAGCTTCTGCAGAAGCCTTGACAGCCCCTAATCAATAAACACATTGGTCCAAAAAAATGTGTTAAATGTGTAAAGCTACCTTTAACAAAATTTTCAAAAACAATTAGAATACATTAAAATGGCAACTTGGCACCTTGCACTTTAATCATGTTAAGATTTTAACCAAGGATTGGTTTAATCACAACCCCACCTAAAACACTGAACTGCCAGTGCCACTTTCAGGTTCACCAACATTTTTGTTGGGCCTACCTCCCATCCAACTGCTGAGCAGACCCAGCCAGGCAGGTCATAGCTGAAAGCAACATTTTATTCTATGAAGGAAGAAAGCTAAAGGGCAGAGGTATTGCCTTAAACATACACTGAAGGTTAACCTTCAAATTTATTTCCAGAATTTCACAATTGTTTTCTCCTTTTTTTCAAAAACAATTTTATTGGAATTTACTTTAAAACATGGAATACAAGTTAACAATAAAACTTAGACCATGGAGGCTGCCATCTTGCAGCTGACTTAAATTAGAACAGGAGTAAACCAACTTATTGTTTTCTAGAATCAATGAAAGATAAGGAAATCTAAATTCAGATTGTAGGTAAATTACGATCCCTACATGACACAAACCTCTTTTTTTGCTACAGATCCTAAATTAGATTTTCCCTGTTGTTTCCTAACTTCCACCCTGCTCATTTAATCTGTTGAAAGTCATTTGTATGTCACAATGACTTTGCATGATGACAAAATGAGATGCTAAGAGACATTATACAAATGATCAGGGACAAACAAGATGATAGTCATATCAGGTCACTGATAGTTCAAACCAGCACCTTAAGGGTATTCTGTATTAGAATTATGAAATGCCATTGGGCCACTCAGTTACTGTGAGAAGATCAATAGTGTATGTCCTCCACATTTCTAATATTCTGTCTTTCTATTCATATATTTCATTTAGCCACAAAACTTATGAATTTTCACATTGTGTTATACAGTAAATTAAAACACACCCAAAGACACATTTAATTGAACTACACATCAAGAAAATATTTTAAGTATTCCCCCAAGGATATATTTTCATGTCAAAAATACAGTATGAATGCACATGACCATCCTTTACACCTTCAAATGAAGTAATAGTTTTCGTCATGTATGCTCTGTCACTCAAAAATCACTTTACTGAGATTCAGTATAGAATTGCCCCAGAGTTCTCTGCTCTGATACATTGCTGCTCTGATACATATCTCAGTAAGATGCATGTTGAATGGGGAGGTGGGGAGGGGTAATCTAAACGGAGAGAAAGGACTTAATTTAGTCCTCTTTCAGTATGTGGAAAAGACAAATGGGTACACTAAATTTAGTATTAATGGGAGTTATCCATGTAAATCCCTTGCATACTGAATTGAGTATGGAGTCCCACATAATGAGAGGAGACTAGATACCTTGGCCATGTGAGAACATGGATAAGGTACTAAGGCCTAGCAATGGTAGTGCTGTGGGGACCAAGACTAAATATGATGGCTTCCTGGTCTGTCATCATAACTATTTAACAGGGCATCAACAAATTTTAAGCTGGTTGAAAATTTTCAGATGGAACATCTTTTTCATTGGAAAATGCAGTTTCATCAGTTTCTTCATTTTTTTCCATGGGAATGTGAATTTCATGAAATATCATTTTGGAAAAAAAATTCTTTTGACACTTTTGGAATTGAATATTTCATTGCTTCATTCCCAAATGGCTTTTTTGTTTCCTTGGATGTGTATATTAAAATCAAAACAAAATATTTAGATTTCATCAAAATGGAATATTCGATTGAACTATTTATTTAAAAATAGTTGTTTCATGGGAAATTTCAAAAATCAATGTTGTGTTCTGATTTGGAACAAAAAGAAATTTCAAATTAGTGGAATTCCCCACAAAATGGATATTCCAATTCACACATAGCCCTACAAAAAAATCATCAAATGGACAAATAGATTGAAAGGGAAGTAGAAGGACCCCCAAAGGAGAGGCAATCATTATTCTCAGAAATTATCATTCAACACTCAAAAAACAATAATGGAACTACCATGTCAATAAAAAGAAATTTTTTTTTTGTTTTTTATGTGTATCAAATCTGTGAAAAGCCTACTGATTTTGCTTAAGTGCAATTTTTTTTTGCTTGTCTTCATGCATGTAAATGGCTGCACAAGTGGAATTCATTGAAGAATCAGATCCACTATTCCACTCACAAGAATGCAGTAAGGTGATGTTTTCCCAACGATAGCTTTCATGTTTCTTGAATTTTGAGTGATAAACTTAACATTGAGTGATTACAATTTGTTTCATTTAATTTGCAATTAACTTATGTAAAACATTATGTAATGAACTGGTCAAGAGGAGAAGACTTATTTCAGAGTCCATCAAAATAAGTGGTTTATAGCTATATTTTTCAGAAGAACAAATGTAATGTCCCTTCTAAATGGTATCTCAGTATTATTAACTTAGAATATGGCACATTAGAAAATCTGCTCTTTCCTGTTCTTCTTTGGGAAATGTCTTTTAATGTGCATCCCAGATAGTCAAGGCTATTGGACTTGCAATTTAGTAATATGCAGGTAACACTGTTAATGTATTTAAATGTATAAAAGGTATCTTATAGCTTCCTACAGGCTATATTTATATTACATGAATGTTGATGGCCTCATTACTCATGAGTGCCAAGGGCATGAAACGTCAGTCAGGGCCAAAAATGTATTTTAAACTTCTTAAATAATTCTTTGAACACCATTTGAGCATTTTAACAAAATATTTTTCCTACTGTCACACATCGGAAAGAGTTTAAAAAAATATTCAGGGGATGGATGAATACAGGTGGAATTTTGAAATTAGAGTTAGATGGAAAGACCTTCTTTAAAATCAGATTTCAATCCTACTCTTGGAATGAATCCTGCAATCCCTACTCAAGTAAACCTCCCATGAGCTCATGACTTTGTAGGCATTTACCTAATGAAAACATGAATTTAGATAGTGTTTTCTACAGTGATATATATATGATTGCATATTAAGTCTGACCTCAAATTTACTCTTTCAGTTTTGACTGATTGCACCCCGGTATTCACCCTACCCACTACTGCAATAATCTTTGTACAAACTATGCCTTGTGAAGTATTATTTGAAAACTAATAACTCACTGGTCAATAATATCATGATGAAATGTGTGTAGCAATATTAGATGTAAAGCTATAAACATAAGCTGAAATGTGTTTACAAGCCAAGTCTGGGTAAACCAGTTTCTCAGAGACATAGGACAAGTCTGGTGTAATCTAAGCTGATGGGTAATCACCTGTCAAGTGGCCAGTCTTTGGCAATGAAAGGAGACAAGAACAAACTGATCTTCATTTTAACAAACAACAGCATGGAACCTCTTTCGGCACAAGATTCCCAGTATCTGTCCTCAAAGCAGGAATGAAGGTTATCTAGGAGTAACCCTCAGAAAAATGCATTTCAAAGGGGGACTGGACTATAAAAGTGAGGGGCAAAAAGACCTCAAGGTATCTCTCTCTCTCTCTCTCTCTCACCTAAGAATAAAAAAGAAATAACCTTTGGGAGCAGATCCTGGCTTGAGAATTTGATCAGCAATGTTACTGAGAACATTTGGTAAGGGATTTCAACTTGAACCACGTCTAGTTTAAGTTTTAGTACTAGGAAGCATTTTATCTTTATTTCTCTTGTAAGCATTTCTGACTTTAATGCTTTATATTTGTATTCACTTAAATTCACTTGACTCTTTGAAGTTCAATAAACTTGTTTTATTCTTTAACCAAAACTAATCCAGTGTTGTATTTAAACTGAATTATATGGCTAACTCCATTTAAAGTAGCAAACTGTAGGATATTCATCTGCTCAGAGTGGCAACTGACCTAAACTATCTGGACTATCCAGGAGAGGGCTGGACAGTGCAGAACAAAAACACATTTTTGAGAGGAAATTCAGAACTAAGAGTGTGTTGGGATCACCTTGCAAATACAGTAAAAGCTGTGTTTTCCAGCACTTTATCAACTGGAAATCGCTTTTAACCAGCATTTCTGATATCTCCCAACACAAATCTTCAGTCTAGTAACTGGGACTAGTATACTGCCCAGGAGGTTATGCATTTGCATATTCTGCACACTACTTTTATGCAAAAGACAAGTAAGCAAGGTGATATCAGGGATTTATTCAAAAAAGCAGCTTCCAGGGTTGTGTCATAGGGTCATTACAAATTCAGCCCAATCTCCTACACCTTCTACAGCTACAATATTAATTGACGTTGCTAATGATGATCCTGAGGCACTGCAAGATCCAGAAGTGCCTTCTGAATCTTCAAAGAGAGATTAAATTATGGTCAGTATAGTTTTAATGTTAAGTGTAGTTTTACTGATCTGGGTGTACGACATGCGCTGCCCATAATGATATATAGTGTCAGAAGATAACCTACTGTATAGAAAAATTTACCTGTATACACCTAAGTGCTTCAAGAAACCAACCACTCTGCAGTACAGTACTACTACTGGATTGGTGAATACCTATATACTGTACTACTATATTTTACTCTTTATTCATTTTACTGTATTCTAATTCTTTGAAAATTGGTAATTCATTGGTCAAAGTATAACTCTCACTTAACCGAAATATTTGATTAACCACACCCTCGATTCCTCCAACATGCTGGATAACGAAGCTTTTACTGTTGTAACCAAGGCTGCTGGAATCAAAAGTGTGCTTGTTGTGTTGCTGACAGGTTGCTGGGGTCATAGTAGCTGGACCAGGATTGTGGCTATACACAAACACTCAGGGTGTGACCTGCATGCTGATTGTGAGTGATCCAAGTTGGAAGATAGAACAGCAAAGCATTGTGAGGCATTCCAGGTTGCAGGGCCTAGGTGACACAGCCCCTCACTTGTCTGGATTGCACCCCAGAATGTCACAATTCTATATTATGTGGGACCTAATCCTGCAATGTGAGACAATGCAATAGACCCCCCGCACCTATGCACAATAGAATTCAGTGGGATGTCACACAGGGGCATGAGTCCTTGACAGAAGCTCATGCTTCAGGGGTAGTGCCAGGAACACTCTTTATATATGACACATAACATATCAAACTATCTCTCTCTTAGATGTGGTAATGTTATTTTGGTTTTGTAATATTTAGGTTACCTAAGACTAACCCGATTTTATAAAGTTTGGAAAATTGTCAGTCATTCTTTATTTAAAAGTGTAACTTAGAAAATGTAATTATTGATTTTTGTCAGCATACCACTCTAGGAAAGCCTTGTAGTAATTAGTAAATTTACATAACAGTCTGTTTTCATTCTGTAATCCCATTACAGAAAACATTCCCCCTTTATATTTTCTTATCTTTCATACTCCTTCATGCATAACACGGTGCCATACTGTGCATTGAAAGATTATTGGTAAAATTATAATTACGTTTCAGAATTTAATTTTTGCCAACAAATGCTTCTTAGAGCTACATTTTGTCATGCTGTTTAAATATATCTGAATAAAATCCCTGGACAACATTCATTATGAACCAAGCTTGTTAAGAACTTAACTTTCCAGTAATTGGAATTAAAAATAAAAAGTGGTAGAAGGTGCCTTGCTCTTTAAGTGGTATTAATAAGTATAAAGCTAGCATGTCACATGCTGCCATATTCTTACCAGATTTCTGAACAGGATATACTGTAAACACTAACCGTTAAGGACAGACAGTGTTAGCATTAGCATCTGAATTGTACAGAACAATATGCATATACAATCTAAGATGCTGCAGGACTACATAACTGATACTTTTTGTTTCTACCTATTTGTGACTCAGGGGCCTCTTGGTGCCACCTGGTGTGGGGGCACAGAGTTACATAGTGTTTTACAGGGATCCTTGGTCAGATATATGCATAATAATACACTCATGTGGCACGTGAGGTCTCTACTGAGAGCCAGTAGCCATTGGACATCATAATCACTATGAAATATATGCATATATACTATTTATAGAGTTATGTATCTATATTGAAAATTATGTTCTTAAGGCAGGTAAGCAGGAGGTGACATGTCTTGGACAGGTTCCTTTCTGCCAGGGGGTAACGTATGCTTATTTCCTGTCTTGTCAGTGTGTATTGTGCAGAATATATGCCTATTTGCACAATAAACCAGATACTGATGGAGGGTTTACAAAATCTACAAGAAAAGTGTATACAGGAAAAAACAACCAGCAGGAGGGTGTCCTGTTTATGAATAAGGGCAATAGATTGTTATGATATAGCTCAAGATAAAAAAACAGACACCAAGTTTCTTTCATCAAGGAGTCAAGCTGGTAGAGTGACTTGTCTCATGATTGGAAGACCACAGCCAAGACTGACTGCAAAATGTTGGAAGGAGTTTGGGTGAGCATTGCTCTGTGAGACATGAAAGTATCTAGTTAAATAAGTCTAGATTCTAAAATGTGAATTATTATTTTATTTTATATGTTACCTTTTGTTTCTAATATTGCTATTTGCTATCACTTGTATCTCTATATGTGTTAAATACACCTCTACTTGTTTTCACTCTAAACTTTTCTTAGTGTTATCCGGGGAGATAATCACAGGGCTGGAGTATGCCTAGAACTCGACTGGAGAGAGAGAGCGGCCTAGAAGGCAGTGTTTGTGTTGCCTAGGGCTGGTGAAGTTGGGGAACTGATCCACGATAGGTACAGACAAAACTTCCTCACACTAAGGGCTGGTGATAGAGAGAAGCCTCCCAACCCTACGTACCCCCAGGAAACATCACACTATTACATTAAAAGTAAAGTAATCTGTATCAGAGGGGTAGCCGTGTTAGTCTGAATCTGTAAAAAGCAACAGAGGGTCCTGTGGCACCTTTGAGACTAACAGAAGTATTGGGAGCATAAGCTTTCGTGGGTAAGAACCTCACTTCTTCAGATGCAAGATGTAATCTGATAATTTAAAAAAAACAGCTACTGAATTTCCCCCCTTTACTTAAGCTAGGAAACAGTTGTGGTAACTATGAAAATTGCATGGCATTTGTTAGCAAATGTTGACTTATTAATGACTACTGTTTATATATGTATAGAAGGGTGACCAGATGTCCCGATTTTATAGGGACAGTCCCGATTTTTGGGTCTTTTTCTTATATAGGCTCCTATTACTCCCCACCCCCGTCCCGATTTTTCACACTTGCTGTCTGGTCACCCTAAATTGTATAGTCATTTACACCACTGCTAAGTGAATCCAAAGTAGGTATGAAAAGCTACTAAAACAGAATGTTTTACTCTTATTTTCTATTAATTGGCAATGGAGAATCAGACCCACATTAATTAAATATTAGAAATCTAATTCTTATTTACACTAACATCTCCCTCTTTACATCATTCTGGCAGTGTAATGAGGCCAAATTATATTTACACCGCTTTACATAGCCTGAGTGGTGTACAGCTGCCTTAGTGTCAATGAGAACCAGTCTCTAAATTGCTTGTGTCTGTGAAGTATCTTTTATTTCCCTATGGCACTAATTTGGGGACTCATTTGCCCTCAATGTGCATGTCAGTGATTTTAGTGAATGTTACATGGCATAACATGAAGAGAATGAAGTGCTCAGATCTCGGACTGATGTGCATAGCAATGGTTTCAAACCTGAAGCTTAGACACATAACTACCCCTACCACAGTACAGTACAAAATACAATACAAACTTCTTTAAACAAGAATAAACTGGCATTGTGAGGAGACTGAAAATAAGAGACATACAACATGCCTGAATGGAACAATTTGTGCATTTAATTAAATGAACTGTGACGGGGTGTACCAGCCCCGCATTGGGCCACCAGGGGTGGACCAATCATTATGGGCCCAAGAGGCCACCCCCCCTTCCCTGCTGCACATGCTCCAAGTGGAGAACTCAGATAAAAGGAGGCAGCCCAGGCCAGTCTGGGGAAGAAAGGAAGGAAGGAATTACACTGCAGGCTCCTGAAGAGGTACGTACAGCGCCACTGGGGGTAAAGCCCAGGGACCGGGACTATCCACCAGGTGACTACGCCAGCTGCGGAGACATCTGTGGAAGCCAGGCCCTTCTTCATTGAGGAAGCTGCCTAAACTATGGCCCAGCCTCAAGAGACATGAAGCCTATAGACGCATTTCCTGCTTGCTGCTTCGCCCTGATCAGGGGCTAATTCCCCAGATGGTTTGATTGTTTTGCTGCTCAGAATCCACAGACTACCCGGTTAGGTGACCCCGTCCAGGGGCCGGGCAACAGTTGGCAGAAATCACCCACTTAATGGGGAAGGCCATGTGGCGGAGCGGACCACCCCCATACTGGACTGACGGAGGCACCCCAGCTCGACTAGAAAGGCACCACCTGCCACATACCTACATTAAATTGGTCATGCAACACCATGTAATTTTTAAATGCCTTGACTTTGGTTATGAAAAGTATAACCTTTTCAGGATTCTAGATGTTAGTGGAATTGCACTGGCTATTTCAGCTTCAATTTTGGCACAATCAACAGACTGGCATCTTGAGATCTTAGCACTCAACCAGAATATGAAGAGAGAACATCTTATTAAGGACTCCAAGGACATACAAGGTCTTGTAAAGCAGAAAACATATTTTAAAATCAATATAAAATCTGACTGGGAAGCAATGGAAGGGACTGAGCTCTCAGGAAATATGCTGAGTTTATCTAAATCCTATCAGTAATATTCTCACCTTATTTGGGTCATAGATTTTTCATAATGGCATTGAGAGGACCAAAAAACAGAAGTCACAATAGTAAACTATGGACCTGATCCACTGGAGTCAATAGATGTACTCATGTACTTAAAGTTAACTATGTACTTTAATGTACTCTGCTAGACCAGTGCCTATAGTCTTAGAACTAAGCAAGACACAACAAATATCTAGGAAGCAATCTAGATGAATATAATAAGTACTGCTTAGATTGCAATATGCATCTTGTTTATGATCATGCGACTATCATCACTGGTGTGTCAATTCTGTGTCCTTGGCATCACCAGTTTCCTAATCCTAGATACAGTTAATACATTGCTAATTAAAGACTCTTTCATATAAGTGCCAACCAGATGATGCTAAGAACTGGCATGATTTCATTCCTTTCAGTGTTGTTTTTCCTTCAGCTAATCCAACTAGTACTACTGGACAGATAAAAGCCACTAGGACAATAACAGGGTTATAAGATATTGGAAGATCATGTAAATTGGTGTTTCTTCTGGATAGCAATGAAAGCCTGGATTACATAGACAAATTAGTGTAGCTAAATGCAGCATACAGATAACAAAGAACAGGAGATTTGTGACAGTACCCGTGAGACACCCCAATGCATATTAGACATGGCACAGAAGGCCAAAAATGCAGTCTGCATAAGCCAAGATTTAAATCTCTCTAAATCACTGCCTAGGAATAACTCACCTATTGAAAAACTGCCCTATTGGTCAGGGAATCCTATTGCTGAATGGATGGTAAATAACTGAGTTAAAAAATATCATCTGACAGTGGATGGAGGTTTGGGAATTTGAATCCTTTTGAAGAATGATCATGTGTAGGAGGTTTGCCTGAGAATAATGCAATGTAAACAGGACGCCCCCAACAAATCCAGGAGAGGAAAACTAAATGTACTTTCAAAAGTAAGACTGAACTTAAAAAAAAAAAAAGGCATTTGCGTATGTTCTTGTAAGAGCCATTTTCAGTAATGTGCATATATTTAACACTAATGTGGATATATTTTAACAAAATGTAATTCTGTTAACAGTTTCATATGCTTCAGAGATATTATATGTTCCAAACAACATTAGTAGTATGTTTTTTATAGGGTGAGATTTTTCTCAACCATTTTTTCTTTCATAGTTTATTTTTAAAAAAGACATGAAAATGAGTAGCTTGGAATGCTTTTGAAGTTTATGTGTAGCTTGTGTGCTCTGACTGGCTGCTAAACCCTCTTCCTAGCAAGTCTTTTTAAAGGACACTATACAGAGCCAAAGACTATAGGAGGCCTTTTGTAGTCTAGCTACCACCCCAGTTGCAGCAGGCCATTTATCGGGGATTGTGCTGGAAATGCTGTGGCAGCAGCAGCAGAAGGACAATGCAGAGGGTCCCCATAATGAAACAACACAGACTGATCCTGGCCAGGAAATGTGAAAGTTACCTACTCGCCTTTACTAGAGGACTAGCCTGGAGATATCACCTTAGGTACTAGCCTGAGGAGCCCTCCCCTTTGATTGGATGCTCTTAGCGCCCAAGATAGGAATTTCTATGTTTTATCTTGAAATGTAGCTGCTTAAACATATGTAGCTAGGGTATTTACAGTCTTTCCTTTTCTGCCAACCTAGTAAAATATCTCTTTACTTTAGCTATGGGTCTAAGTGTTGAACATAACAGGGTGAGAACCACTTGGGCTAGCAGTTGAAGTGCCTTAAGTGCTTACCTCTGAGTCCTGCTGTTTGTGTAGCTTAAGAGGTTTGGTGTACCACAGCACTGAGCAGTCACATAATTACAATGTCCTTCAGTGTATACACATACACATCAACTATCTCTCCTCTTCTTAGAAAGTGTTTCACCAACAGCACCAGGATGAGGTAGAATCAAAAGCCACACATTCTATAGGCCACATATCCTGAAAGGAGTGTGAAACTCCTGGTCTCAAAAAGAGGAGCCACAAGCCAAAGGCAGAGAACTAAGACTGAATGTAAATGATTGACCCAGAGACTCTCAACTAGAAGGATTCCCTAGATGCAGATGAAGCCACTAGAACTGAGAGGGCCAATTAACGTAAATATGATACTCTAACAGATCTGAAGCCTTCACTGCCATTCTATGGGAGGTACCTTCACACAATTCAAGGGTAAATGGAACTACAGTGGTGCTGCCCCTACATAAAAAGTAAGCCAGAACTAGGGCAGTTTTTCAATAGGGGAGTGATTTGGACCCAAGGAGCATTGCAAATCCACAGATAATTCCTGCTCCAGAACCTGTAGTGGTCTTGAAACAGACCCTTTTGAAAAAGAAAGATCTGAAGTCTTTCAGCACTCACTGAGGATGTGGTGCCTCATACTTCAAGATGATCTACTCTCTGCAGCCTCAGTAAGATCCAAAGAAGCACTGGTGCTAGGGTACAAATAAATTGAACTCTGCAGTCCAAGAGAAAAAATATGCAGTGGCTTCCTCCTTTTACACCCTGAGTTCTAGAGAATTTGTATCTATGGTTGATGTCTAAGTGGCCTCAAGCAGTTCTACTCCCTATGAGTGATTCCTTGGCTCTTAAGGAGAGGAAAATTATCCCTAGAAGAAGGATCTGCAGAGAAGATTTCATGAAAGAAAAAAAAGTTCTGCATGACTCAGAAAGGTCACTTGGATTAAAGTGCTTTCATTAAATGGATTAGCATAAATGGATTCGTTTGCCAAGATTTGTACACTACTAGGAAAATATATAAGCATCATATTTGCCATTAAATGGCCTATATAAGTCATGCAGAAAACATTCTTCTCTCAGACAGTTAACTAAAGAATCATTCTTTTATTGCCAGTCTCCATGTAATTTCAATTTAGTTCTTGTATGAAAAATTATTAAGCCTTAACAATTTAATTAATGTATTATTTATTATTATTATTTTATGGTTTTTAAAAAGTCTTGCATTTTCCCCTTCTGGAGTCTAAAAGCCTGATTCTGCTGCCAGTTCCACCAGTAGAAATCAGGAGCAGTTTCCCTTAACATCAGTAGGGTTACACGGTTGTGAGGATAGAGTCTGGCCGTATTTGTGTCTCATGCAGAACACTGAATATGAAAAAAGTAATACAAGTTGAAAAGCACTCCTTCAATAAGTGGAACAACCCAATATCCCATTATTTTCAAATGACCCAACCACAGGAATTAGTTGGATGGGGAAAATCTGCAGGTAATGTAATACCCCTAGCACATACTGAAGTCATTTACTGCTGTAGTAAAAATTGGTGAGATGTTTAAATGATGTAATTGGGGTGGAAGGGCAGATATGCAGCCAATATTCCTCAGAAGATAAGGCATGTGGGCTCCTAAAGAGACCAATAGAGCAGAGACCAAAGGAGAAAGATTTTACTGATTTCTCTCGGTAGATATTCGATTTGGTAAACATGCATGGCAACCCCCAAAACTAATGTCAGACCATAATTTCTAAGAAGGTGTTCTCATAACCTTTCTTCATCTTATTTTATCCTTCCCTGTAGCAAAGCTTCCCAATAGCAAGAACATATCTACTAGATAATTTTTAAGTATGCATTCTCTGTATATCCAATTTTCATTTCATGTATCCTATGCTGTATGACTTTGACCTTGTAACCAGTGATAATAAATGCTATAATCCCATTTGACTGCATCATATTTCAGGATGCACCCTCTGAGAGCATCTCTCCAAAGCACATTACTAGTCCATTATGGACAGATCTGTTATGACTCCATTAGCCTGGGCAGAGATGGGAATAAAACCAGACCCTAGAGCATAGTAAAACCATTGTCTCATTCCAAGACAAACCAAAAAGATAGTATCACTGAGTTGCAGCTTGGATGTTCCTTAGAGCTTCAGGGTAAGAACTAAATGGACAAGGTGTCTAGGAGAGACGTATGTGACTCTCTGCAAGAATGCAAATACTGTTGTTACATCAGCGACAATAGTTTGGAAGTTTTCTCGCATACTTTCAATCGGTGCCTAAATTGCATTCACTCCTGCATAATACCCCTGTAGGTTTTTTTAATCATATATTATTAGACTGCTTCATTCTGATGATGTGTTAGAGTGATAAATCATCAGAGTGTGCTGCTGCTCTGATGAGCTGTTGCTTCAGTACACCATTGAAGCTGTCATGCCAGTGATGTATTAGTAAGGCATACTGATGGTGTGTTACGCAAAAGATGGCGCTGCCCAGGGAACAAAAGGTTTAGGAGCAGATTCAAGAAACAATTACAAGATAAAAGTCAGCCAGCATACAATATGCTATAAGGATGGCTACACTAAATCACCTTCTCTTTCTATGCTATTTCTGATATGATTGCCTTTCTTTTGTAACCATGAATTTGTGGTAAAGTGGGGGCAATATAGTTTTGGAAAGAATTATTTCAGCAAAAGCACTAAAGTAACAAAACAGCTGCTTTCTTCACAACCTTAACCAAACTACAGATTTTAAGTTTAGATTTAATCTATAGGTCACAATACAGAAGGAAGCATTTACAATTGTATTGATTTTCTCCTGAGATGCAGCTAGATGAAGGAGCAGAAACATAATTTTATAGATTTGGGCCCTAGCGCTGTAAGACTTAAGCACATGCTTAAATTTATACGGGATAGGAGATTTAATTATTATTTTCTAAAGCCCTAAGAAGACAATAAAACTGGGGCTCTGAGGTAGATCAAAACATGACTTGTGAAAGGTTGCCAGAAACAAAAATATATATATTTCAATGGTCTTTAATAGAGGTTGAATATTATCTTAAAAGGAATAGATAACTAATCACAGAACTGACTCTGCAGTCAAAATGCAGTCCTAGCTAGGACTGAACAGAGACGTAGATTCTCATGACAGATGAAATGTCACAACATTTTACAATTTTAATTTCTCCTGTTTTTCTGTTGGCAAGATTTCATCTTTGTATTTCAAGGATATGTGGATTTGAAATATTTTTGAACTATATGTTCTTTAATGGACACACTAATATATTCATACAGCTAAAATAGCAAAATACAAGTTCTAAAATTTGCAAATATTGATCCAAAACTGGCACATTTCATCTCAAATTTGGCAAATTTCTCCTCCATATTCAGAAAAATAATGGAAGTACTGAAGTAAATGAAAGTTTTACCTGAAGTCAATGGGAGGTTTGCCTGAGTAAAGTGTGTGTTAGGAGGACTATAGGATTTCTGTCAGATCCCTAGGCAGTAGCAAGGACAGACAATGATACTAGTCCATAGGGCCCCTCAAATGATAATAGCTCATTGGAAAAAAAATATATTTCACATAATTTTTTTAAATGTTTTGTTCAAAATTTTCAGTGATTTTTGTCAATCTTTTTTCCAGTAAAAATGTAAGATATGGAGGTGTTCCCCCCTCATCCACATTAAAAATAATGTTTCAAAAATTATTACCATGAAAAAAAAGTTGTACAAAATTAGTATTTTTATTATTTTTTTGTTGAAAAAGCATTTTATGCTTAAAAAAAGCTTTAAACGGAGAATTTTCAGAAATACCATTTGAATACTTGTATTAAGTAACAGGCCAGATCAAGCGATCATTGATATAGGTGCCTCATTTGGATTTACATGCACGCATGAAAACACACACACATCAGGATAAGCAGTATTTCTTTCAATATAATTCCTGCATTTGAAGGACGAAATTTCAGAGAAAGACAATACAGGCTACATCTAATAAAACTGACATCCAACTACCATGGTCTCTTTTTCTTAACTTCATACTTATTGTCTTTTTTTATACATGTTGCAAATGTACCCAGGTTTTGGAACAGACAACAAGACCTCAATGATATTATTGTTGAAAAAAGATCTTGGGATGAATATTACTCAGGACTCAGAGGCTTAGCATGTGGTCATTAAGAAACCCATTGTTGATCCACTGCTCAAGACTGAGGCAATCATATGCAATGTAATTCACAAAGTGTTCAGAACTCAGTTGAATCATATGAGTATTATGTAACTTAGAATATGCTGTAAGTGACCTTAGATTACCCTATAGTATGACTCTTTTGGGGTTACTATTGTGAGACTAAACCTTATGACATGTGGGTTCACTATGGAATTGATTTATTAGCACTCCTCTTTATTCAGACTTTCTTTAAATTCTCTGTGTAGAGACACACCTTTGGCAAACACGGTTTGTCTGTTCTCTAAGCCAAAGTGAAAAGAGATACTTCCTAAGAACTGCAATGGCTGTCAAAAGAATAATTTTGAAAAAAAAAAAAGTGGAAATCCAAGTCAACACTCTAAAGAGCCAGATCCTCAAGTAGATCTATATCATTGTATCCCAACTAGAGATATGGCTTATGTTTTAGTAAGGTTACATACTTCATTAGATATTTTTATATGTGAGAAGTCAGAATAAAAAAGATTTCTACAGTCTGGTCACTCTGGGACAGAGATCTTGTGTATATGTTTTTTCTATAAAATGCCTAGCACACTTCTGGCACAAGAAATGAAATTAACACTCCTGTGAAGTGGGCAAAGACAAGGTCTGTGCAACATTTAAGTCTGAGTCCTTGCTTAACTGGGTGGTGCATTGGTCTCTTTCTGGATCTCTACACCACTGTTAAATTTTATCCTATATAAGTAAACATAATAAATAAATAAACAAACATTAAATTGGTGCCCTATTAACTAATTAACTTGAAATTGCATCCTACTTATCCTCCACTTGTGGGTGAGTTATGTCAAAGTCTATAGATGAAGATTTACACACACACACATATTTTAACACTTTTCTCTCTCTCTTTATCTTTTGAATGGCAAAGTCTGGTGATATAGTATTAGCTCACAGACATTAAACAACTATGACATTTCTACATTAGATGGTCTGTTATTTGCATTTTATAGCTGCACTGCGTAAGAATATTCCCTATAATATAAATACATTTTATTTAGCATATGATAAAATATTAATTATATAAATAAAAACAATGTCCTCTTTAGTGGGCTGATGCTTCTCAATGGAAAATACATTCCCTTTGATTGATTGCTACTACAAGACACCATTCCAGTCTTCATCCTCTGCCTCTGCTCTGAACTCCCTTCTTTTATATTCTGGTGATGTTAAAAGTTATTAGCATGATGCTGACAGTGATGCTGACATGTGGTGTTTGAAACAAAAGTTTTTGAATTATTAACGAAATCACAAGGGCAGAATCAGATGATTTGGTGGAAGCTGGGAATCTTAAAAAGACCTGTAGCTGACACTAAATTTTAATGAGGTCCAGAGTATCACTGAAATGCACCATTTCATTTGCCATTAACCTTTTTGATATGCTGCTCTGAGGTCTTTAACTTCTTCAAACAGGTGCCCTTTAATGACAAAAACAGGTGACTGTTCCATTTAAGTGAACATGCTTAACAGAAACATGGCAGTGGAGTGAAAATCATTGGGGGCTAAATATGAAGGAATATAGAAGGCTTGCAGATCACTGAGGACAGGACTCCTTGGCAGAACTGCTTGTGGGGTAGAATAAATTGCTTGAAATTAAAGCTAACGAAGGGACTAATGATCCATTTCTGTGAGGGACTGAGCATTCTCAGCTCCTACAGTTCCCTATAAAAATCATGTCTAACAATAATGTAGGAGAGAACATGATGTGGTCAAGTGAGCTCAAAGTTGGGTGCTGACAGGTCCTGAATTCTAACTCTAGTTTTGTTCTTGCCTGTCTATGATCCTCGGGCAAGTCATTAAGTCCCAGTTAATCAAGGTATTTTCAGCATGTGACTCCTTTAAAGCATGTAAGAAGTCCTATTGGTCACATTTCACTTCACTGGCTTTAGTGAGACTAAGATAGAGAGGGTGGATGTTCCCTTTATTGTAAGGGAGTCTCAGCTATTCCTTCACACAAAGGACAGATGCTCACAACCATGTGTATATGCAGCCATCAATCCCAGAGGCAGCTGTTCTCACTGCTTAATACTTGACATCAAAAGGCTGCCCTAATCTGATATTGGTTTATCTCCAAACTTCCATAGAATGCCATTTTGTATTCATTCTGTTTCTGTTTAGGACACTGGCTCCCAAGTCTTTTTGCTGGAGCCCCTTAGGATGAATTGCTGCATGGGCACTCCTTCCCTTATCCCCTCCCACCATCTCCTGACACATTTGCCACCATCTGTGTTTTTTTTCTGTCCATTTTCTCTCTTGATTCTTCTTTTATTGTGTGTTTTCTTTTTTCTTCTTTCCTCCTACCCACCCCATTGTCCTTTACTACACATTATTATTTAATGACACAGTCTTCCCCCAATGCTCTTGGAAGATTATTTCACAGTCAACTACTGAGAAACTTTTGTTCAACCTACACTTTTATTTTCTCCGCTTCATTCCATAACTCCATGTTACATCACCTTGGGCCATCATAAACACTTGCTCGCTTTCCTTAACTTTTACATCTTTTACCTTTTTTTAGATGGGATTGGGGACCTTAATTACTCAAAAAAAAGGACAGAATCATTAAATCGATATTATTTTTAGAACCGAGGCTATTCAGAGGGAATCTCAGTCATTACACATAGATTAGTTGTTAGATGGAATCAATGATCAAAAAGCAGCAATAGGAACAATTAGTAAAAAACCCCACAAGTGTGCAGTAGAGTTAGATGCAATATTTGGAAGAGAATAAATTATTGTGGAGAATAACTGCTAACTTCAGGGAAGCAATCAAAAAAAGATGCTCTTTCTGCCTTTCTTATCTCTTAAAACCTCCAATACACCTATGTGATAATTGCTGACTTAATTGCTTGGAGTTTCAGTGTCTAACTGAGGTCAAAACTTCTGTGCTTTGTATTACTTTATTTATGGAATGATTTCAAAGGTCTTTGTGAAGGTGATTTTTCCAGACTCATTAAATATTTAAAAATGAAGGGATTTAGAAAGTTGGCTAAATTTCTATGAGCACAGAATCAAACAATTTACTACTTAAGGACCAGAAGTCAATTAAAGTAATAGAAGAAGGGAAACTACTAAACAAAGCAAGGTTAAGAAACACTCATATATTAGTGAAGGAATAGATAGGTGACAATTATTAATGGGCATTGACTCTGTTTGGTCAATGCTTATAAACCAAACAATACAAAATAATCAGTAAAAATAAATGACCAGCTGTCAAACATCAATGATTTGATGGAGAATCTGGTAAACCCTCAGACCATGAGGATACCCATCATAATGCTTACTGTATGTGCTTTAATTCAGTGGACACTTAAATTAATATTACTTGCTGGAAATTTCTGACTCCATTCAGGAATCTTTCCGTAATACATTGAAACCTGTTACCTGCTTTACAAGAACATGCATATATTTTATGTTATTGTTGCAGGCTATGAATGTTAAATAGGTTGTCTGGAACATTTTGGAGGAGACTCAACAGTTTCAAAAATGGTGAACATTTATGCAGTGTATATATATATATGAATGAAATGTCTGTGGTTGGATTAACAATAAGAGGAACAATAGGTCTGTGCTTTTGTCTCCAGCTCCTGGAGTTGTGATTATATCAGACTAAACTTTCATTTAGAAAAATAACATTTCTAGCCCACATGGCTGCAAAGAAAAGCTTCAGAAAGTGAACCCGTGCTGCCTGTGACATCTGTTTGAGTCTGTAGACCATGTTCAACTGAGGAAGGCATAGCAGCTTTTAGAACCAGGGAAGAATCCACACCCATGATCAAGAGCAAACAGGGCCAGCTGCAGCTCTAGGGATACCACTGTGCTGTTGCTTGTGGGGCCATGCTGTCTCTCCTGCCACTGGCCCATGCTATGCTGAGGTAATGATGGTGGGAACCCACACAATCCTCTGCTTGAGTGAGAGAGGGCTCTGTCGTCACTTCTGAACTGAACCCAGTCAGCTTGAAAGGCAGGGAGAACTGGTGTGATAGGGAGAGAATCCCCAGCCTGCCCAAAAAAGGAGCACTTGAAAGCCACTTACAAATCTAGCATATGGATCTTGTGTGGATATATGCCAAAATCCTCCAAAGCAGGGATGGGGGTAGAGTGTGGGCAGAAGGCTGTGGAAGGTGGCAGCCTTGGGCTCCAGATTTCTTTAATCCATTTCTGAGGACTTTCTTGCTTTTTATGAAGAGAACCTTTTGATAATATTAGCTATGTAAGTGGCAACAAAACAGATGCTTTTAATGCCTGTTTAAAATTGAATATGTTTAGGTATGTAATTTTTTATAATAATTGAATGTGCTTAATATACTGTATAGCTATCCAGACAGGGCGACTTATTAAAAGATGCACTCAAAATTAATGCCTCTCAGTGGGTAAATTCAGGACCATACCTGATTTAAAAGAGGATGGGCAATACCAGCCTTCCTTTCCCCATATCCCCTTTGATGGGTACATTTTCACCTTGTCTTCTACCTGGGCTCCAAATGCCAATAAACTTACTGATGCTCACATAATGAAAGTGAAAATGCACCTATTACATATGTGTCAAAGATTCTACATAAGTCAGATACATGTGTCAAAGATTCTAATATTTGCATGCAGCCTTAACCCATGTTTATATCTTGGTTTGCACAAATGTTAGAATTTGCACCAACCAATGTCAACATAAAGAGGCATGTTTTCTTGTAGACTTTAAATTATTTACGGTGTTTGTACA
Organism: Malaclemys terrapin pileata; assembly: GCF_027887155.1. Lineage (NCBI taxonomy): Eukaryota > Metazoa > Chordata > Testudines > Emydidae > Malaclemys > Malaclemys terrapin. The sequence continues at coordinate 92,810,150 of NC_071506.1, read as the reverse complement.
GGTCATTCCACCTGCCCACTGCAGTCACAAGTTTGTGCATGGACAAGTACAGTATAGTGCATGGTAAAGGAAGCTGGGCCTTTGAAAATGTACACCTGAGAGAGAGAAACTGGAACTTGAAGAGAAAAAGCAAAAGCCAAGATGTTAAAAGTTAGGTTCCTATATGCATATTTAGTTGACTAAATGAATGGCCTGATTTTCACAAGTGCTAAAAACCCATCAGCTCCCACTGACTTTATAGGGGCGGAAAGAAGATACATCATGATTCAGTCACTCCCTATCCCTCTAAATCCCAATATAGGTGTCAGCTCTCTTAGCTTTATATCTGCCGGGGGCATCCAGAACTTCACTCCTCTAATGGTTAGAAACCTTCGTCTAATTTCAAGTCTAAACTTCCTAATGTCCAGTTTAAATCCATTTGTTCTTGTGTCCACATTGGTACTGAGCTTAAATAATTCCTCTTCCTCTCAGAGAAGACAAAGGAGTCTCTGAAAAGTTGTAGTGTTCTTTAGAACTTAAAGCTTGTGGTGGTTTATCAAGTCCTTGGAGATATGTCTGCATGGTAGAGAGAGCGTTAAAAGGTTAAGAAAACAGTAAGAGGAAGAGAAAGATAAACAAGAGTTAATAGGAGCTCAAAATATGGTTCACAATATACTGTTTGAATTGCTTCCCTAGTTATAGCATCTTTAAAGCATGAAGTCCCCATGTCTGACAGAGAGAGAAAGCACAAGAAAATCAATAGCTCATTACGAAAATGGTTGTGATGTCAGTTAGCTTCCCAAAGGAAGATTCTTTACAAAAGATCTTGTAAAGGAAAGCTTCCCCTGTCACCATTAACTGATGAAACTGAGGTGACTGCTAGCAAAGCAGTAATGAAACCATGAGGGTCAAAGGATGAAAGTGTGAGAAAATAGATACTATCATTACTGGAGATGGGGATTGAAAAAAACCACTAATTTTCTCTGCCTCCACTTTTCACAGTGAACTTTTTTCTTCATTGTTTTAAGAGAGGAGGAACTTCAACAATGCAGGGAAATGTAGCAGGTGTAAAAGTCTGCAAAACTGTGGGTGCACTTTCCAAAACTTAATGTAAAAATGAATTACCAATAAAAATACAAACATTTAAAGAACATTTTCTTACCATGTTTCTTTCAGAGCTAGAGCCAAATTCACCTCTGGCACAAGCAAATCTTCATTACAATTGTGCTTGTTTATGTCAGTGATGAATTTGGCCCATAAAGTGTGGCTCAATGCCCTATGAAGTCAAGGAGAGCTCAAGAGTGGTGTTCAGTGGGCTTTAAATCAGGCCCATAATGAGGAAGGGTATTCCTAATTCCAAAGCCCAGCATTGTGTGATCCAAGAACCCCTTAGTGCCAACTGTCATGAGTGTTACAGGAATGTCCTGATTCTGGTGTGTACATTCTGGTCCACCAAAGAATGTCATGTGAAGAATCAAATGAAAGCCGGGATCATGCTGGTCAATAATATTATTGTGAAATGTTTGTTCAGATACTATATAAAATCTGCTGTAAATTAAGGTTTTATCAGACTTTTCTATCAAAACCTGACTGCTAGTAACTTTCACCCAACTTCTGATTTTATTATGAACATGCAACTCTCAGTGGTTCACCAAGTTTCAGTGAAACTCACTGAAATTTGGGGAATTTAGGTGTAGAATTCCAACTAGGACATTTTTGTCTGTTTGAGCATATCATTTTGCCCCCTCACCAGTAGCCAAATACCACTTTAAAGGATTATTCATGAGAAGACATTGGATAGCCGATCACTGAGCTACCTGAATAAAATGGGAAAAGTCAGAATGGGTAAGCTAATTGCTTCTGAAAAGTAGACTCTAGATGTAAGATGGGATCTTGCAAGATGAGAGCGCCATCCTGTCGAACCCCAAATTCAAAGCAGAATGTAATGGATGTAAACCTGTGGGAACTGAAACAAAGATCCACTGCACCTACACCAACCAATAGCTCTGGTATGATCTCTCATTGTATGGATGTAAATTATGGCAATACACGAAATGCAAAATTTTTACACTGAAATTATAGTTGAGTGTTCAAGAGCTCAGCTGCTATAGTGATGAGCGTGGTATAAAAATCTATATAGAATAGAACAGAAACTGTACCAGAAAAAAAGCCGCTTTATTTCTTCCTCTGAGCCCCAACATTATTTGGTGTTGGGTCTTTGTTCAAACTGGTTCTCAGGTGATGCCAGAAGTGTGGGTGCCTGTGGCTCATGACCAGTAGTCAACACAGCAGAAGAAGCTGGGGTGGGAGGGAAAGGAAATGGAGTAAATAAGCTAAGATCAAGCATGCAAAGGAGGAGGAAACAGGAGGATGTGGGCAGGCTAAAATGTTGAGAGGAGCTGAAGCTCACCTGAGGGAAGTCAGGCCACTGGTTTTCACCTGGCAAGAAAACCAAGAAGTAGAAAGATGGAAATTGATGTGCAGATGGTTAGATTATCAGAGGAAGATTGAACCTGGGACAGTTACAGTATGTGGGTGGGTCCAAGAAACTGATGCCCAATTCCCTATCTGATTCTTCTGTGATGGTTGCCATCTTGACCAATGCCAGGGATTCACCAGTGGACCTCCACAACTAACAGTGTTAATTTCTTCAGCTTCAGCTAAAGACACAGCTCTCTTTAGCCACTGCTATAACAGACTCATATTATCTGTAGATCAGGCACAGAGGGTGACTGTAACCCACACTCACCAGGGGTTATAGTTGCACTTTGTCTAAAAATGTATATGGCTAGCTCTGACCTTTATTATACATTAAGAAAGCTTGTGGCATACATTTAGGTCTTGTGGCATTGAAATCTATGCTGACTAAGGCACCTGTTAATGTGACTGTATATTCCCAGTACACCAACAGGAGGAGAGAAAAGACACTGATTCAAAATGAAGTTCAGGAAATAAATTAAAGGAAATAAAGGGATTGGGGCAAAGTAGTTTACATAAGAGAAGACCTGATGAGACAGCAAGTATCCTAGAGAGAAAATTCTCTTACTGAGCTGTGAAAAATGAAGACATAAAGGCTAAGATATTGCTAAAGAGCATTACACATTCTCTTGCTAGTGCAAGCATAACGTTAACAATAGAGAGTAAGAGAAGATACTGACTATAGAAAAATCTGAGAAAACTGATATCACTCACATCTAGTAAGATGTTGGCCCAGACCCAGATTTGCTGGACACATGAAGAGAGGTTAAAAATTATACTTGGTCAAAATTTTTCAATTAAAAGTTTATTCAATGGAAAACATTTTTGTATAAACTATTTTCATCTAATTTTTTCATATCTCCATTAAAAAAAACCAAAAGTCAAAACAAACAAACAAAAAACAAATAGTTTTCAGTTGCTGAAAACCCAAAGGGTTTCAGTTTTCGGCAACTGGTAAGTTTTGGGTTTTGATTACTGAAAAGAGGAAATGGTGCTGGGACCAGATTAATTAGGTGAGTAGCTGACAGCAACCTTCCACCAGGTGGAGCAGATTACAATAGCACTAAGAATAGAGTTTCTGTGGGAGATTGGCCTGAGGTAATTTTGTGCTTTGCAGGTGTAGACTTGATTTTTGTGTGATTTTGTTCCGGGGATGGTCTTTATTTAGTGTTTGCAGGGAAACTGGGATTGGTAATGTGATGCTGGCATACCAGATGCCAGCTAATGCCAAGACCCTCGGCCTCACGGAACAATGCATAGATGGAAACCAGTCTTGTTCATCTGTGGGTTAGTATAATTAAAATAGATATTCATGATATAAGAATGTGTTTAGTGTTTAGACTTTATGAAATGTGTATAGCATGCTGCATATATTAACCCTACATATAATAGCTGTATCCAGTGCTACAAGGTAATATTTAAGTGTTTGCTCTATAACGGTAAAATGCTTGTTCTAAAACTCTGTAACTCACCAAAGAAGAAAAGAAAAACCTGCATCTAATGCAAAATGCTGGTCTCCTAGAGAAGATGTCATCTCCAGCCTATCAGGAAGGACTATTGAACACAAATGGGCCATTGTGGAACAAAGATTTTGTTGATTGCACCACCCACCCACCCACCCACCCATGAAGAATCTGTGTGCAGAAGCATTAACCCCATCAACTTGGACTCCAGGGAGGCATGGTATTTTTATGTTGTTTGGACTCTAATGCACAAAGATTCCTAAATGTAAGCAACCAATCTCCAAGCTGCTTGGCTTGGGCTAGCCCCAAAGGGCATAGAAGCTTGCTTATTATAGAAGCTTCTATTACCTTTTGAACTTAAAATTGTGTCTCATTTTTGTGTGTGTGCTTACCAGCTTTAACCTTGTAAATAATTCTCTTAATTCTTTTTCCTAGTTAATAAACCTTTAGTTAGTTTGTCTACAAGCATTGTCGTTGGTGGGAGATTTAAGGTGCAAATTGACCTGGTGTAAGTGACTGGTCCTTTTGGCCTGGGAGTAACCTACATATTTTGTGATCCTTGATGTAAAGTGACCATCTATCATAGAATCAAGCTTGTCTGGTTGGCAAAATAGATCAGAATATCCAGAATATCAATGTCTGTGACTCCATGATAAGTCTGTATAGTGCCGGAGGCATTTATATTTGTCGGTTGAATCTAGGTATAGCACTCAAAACCAGTCTGGGGTTTGTGCACTGCTTCTTAACAGTCTAACCTGTGACTGCTTTTCTCTCTCATGAGCCATTCCAGACAGCCTGACATTTGGCATAGTCTTGGCAGGATTCACATGCCACAGGTCAACTGGATTTACAGATCATAATCCAGAGTTGTTAAAATCTTAGACTTGATATTGAGAGTTTTTAAATGTCAAAGAATAGACCCAGTGAGTGAACCACTGTCATATGATGGTCTTGAGACAAAAGACTTTGAGAAGTTATGTAAGGACAGGAGAATATCTTATAAAAAGAAACCTCCTGAACGAGGACTATCACAGGGACATTGTAAACTATGGTGAAGATACTTTACCAGGAGAATGAATGACTGGGATATATTACTCCCTTATTTGTTATTCACATATAGATGTGATCTCCAAGAATCTATTGGCTTTGCTCCCTTTGATCTCCTCTAGGGAAGACATGATTTGAATCAAGGCTCTTGTGAGGATAGTACAGAGGAGATAGGTCAACCTGTAGAGGAGATTGTCACTTGTTTTAACGAGTCAGGTGGTTCAAAAAGCTTGGCATGAAGGTTGGAGAAGAAACAGAAGGAGGGAGAAGTGAAGGGACTAATGAAAGGTCATGCCACAGGTAAGTGTCTGAGCCAGGAATAGAATACAGTTTTCCTAACTCATAGTTCAGGGTCCTATCCACTGGGTATGCTTCCTCCTCGGTTTATTAAAATTGAGTTATACCATTTTTACAATGGTGCACATGAGAGGAGAATCTGGCCTACTAATGTCACTGGCTCCAGGAACAACAAAGATAAGAAGAATGAAAATAAATGGATCACTGACACTGTTAGACCTGGATCCTTAGCTTGTTTTCAGTCTGTGCATGAGTTGACTGCAACTGTATTGTCAAAATTAAACAAACACCAATAGGCAACAAGAAGATGGGAGTGAGTTACTTAATGATTTTTAATTAATTTTAATTGCTGACATTTTCAGCGGTAGTTTAGCATCCTGAATTCTTCTCCTCACCCTTTCCTGATGACATTGGGATTTCTGCCAATTTTTTATGGCTTTGGGTTCCCCCGGTGCTTTTTAAAAATGAAGCACTTTAACAGGTGAAAAGTTTAAAAACTCGGGGGAACCCAAGTGACTACAGAGAAACAGGCTAATAGTTTAAACCTTAACCCTTTATTCAATCCAGGGGGTGGAAATGGGATGGTACATCAATTGAAAGCTGCAATCTATTTTGCAGGATTTGTGTAGGCGTATTATATATTGTAGCTCCAACTGCATGGAGAATAGTATGCATATGCTATATAAAAAGACTTCTTAAGAACCATTAGGATTAACTAAAAGAAACAATTTTTCTAACATAAACAGTTTTTTGCTGGTTGCTGGGTTGCTGGGGGATCTATCTATTTATTTATTTATTGGTCAAAAGGGGCACACATTTTAAGGCAAATCTTATTAGCCAAGATGGAAAAAGATTCGATACTGCAACAAGCAGCTGGCACTGATGATATAATACTATGTGGCTTTCTACATACTATAATCCATTTATAGGTAGAGTCATTTTTATATGAATATTTCTTAAGAAGCTGCTTGCAAACATTTTCACAACTCCCTGACGTTCTCAGCTGGATTGCTCCCAGACACTCTCATTGCCTTCAATGTGTTGATGCTGACCCAGGGCTGCTTTTGCCCCAAATCTACAATGCATTAATTACTGACAATATTCTCACTATAGCTGCTTAATTTGACCAGAAAAGCCAACACACTTTCAAAGTTAACCACAGTATTTTATTACAAGGGTGTTGTTGTTGTAAAAAATAATTGAAATGTTCCATCTATCCTGCATTGGTGTATGTGGTCTGTGCTAGATGTGTAGCTTCATCACATCATTGCTGGGCTGCTTGATGCCAGCATTTTCATGATTGGTCCCAATATGCTCGTCAATTATGTGAGTAGGTGTATTAGTCAGACTAGCCAGAAACTCTACAGAGCTGCTAATTTCCTATCAAGATAGCCCATACTGCAACTGACCTCCAGGTCAAAAGCCTAGAATGCTTGCATTGTTGGTCAGTGAAAATGCCAGTGTCTTATATTGGTGTTTCTGATAAGCTATGTTCATAGGAATTTAAAAAAAAAAGTCATTGGCATTCCTATAACAGATCTACTTTTGTATTTTAAAAAACAGTTAACAAATATGTCTACAGAAGTTCTATATTTATAGAAAATGGTCACATACTGTATGTAGATAAAAGCACAGCTGGATATTTATGAAGGCATGAGATTTTTATAAATATAGAAATTCGGTAATTATCACTGTTGTGCCATAGTAATAAGCACAGCTGGGGAATGCTGCTGCTGCTTCTGTTTCTTTGGCTGTGAACCTAAATTCAGACTTAGAAGTCCCTACTGTCTCATCTTCAACTTTGTACTGTGCAGTGGAAACAACCTAGGGACACTACAGTTAAATATACGGCTCCTTCCCCCAACTAATGATCAGTGGCATGATCAAATGCCCATTGAAGACAATGTAATAACTTCCACTAACTCTGGATCAGGCCCGACGCCTTCTGCTGAGTCAGGTAATCAAGCCACCACAAGGGCTAAACAAAAAGCAGGAATTGAAAACAGCAAGATTCTGGGAGCTGTCCAATGAACAAAAAATGATGTTTCACAGTTAAGTTGTCATCAGAGAACTCGGCTTATTGGTTGTTAGCTCATAGCTGTTAAATATTACTTTTATTTATTTCTTGTTAAAAAAAGGAGGAAAAACAACCATTAAACATAAAGTGTTTAAACTAATGTTCCGGATGGAAATAAACAGTGATATTAACAGCCTCCCACTAGTTAGATGATGAACCTTATTTTGAAAATTAGACTGTAAATTTAGGCAGCTTGTTGTTAACATTCCAAACGGCTGCCTACTCATTAATCTGTGCAGTTTTCACTCACACTCCACATGAAGTTTATAGAGTTCACAATGGGGAAAATTGATGATAAATTGTAAACTGAAGCTACTGGACACAATAGGGAATGTATTATATAATTTTGTTTGTTTGTTTTTTAAACACAACTAAATGAAATTTTCTTTGTATTCCACTTGTGGACTTCCTGCATTAACATCAGGACAATAATTCTTTGATTTGTTTGTTCAGCACATGTTGTACTACTTTGTTAGGGGCTGATTTGCATTTGCCTGTTCTGCAGATATACAAAATGACGCTGGGGCAAAGAATATCTCCCAGATACACCTTTTGTAATCTGACAAACCTGCATTCCGAAGCTCAGAAGCTGCTCTCTCTTTGCATCTTGCCCATTAGAACACAACATACATCAAAAGTTGCTAGGAAGACTCCGCCACACTGCCTCTCTTCACTGGCCAGTGGAGCTGTCTGACTGTGCAGGTGCAGCAGGGGGTGTATTCTGCCCTGGGAGGAGTTCTGCCCCTTTGCAATCTACCAAAGCATAACTGAGTCCTAGACTAATATTTTTTAATTATTTAGCAATTTATAGTGATGCACCAGACCTCTGTCCCATATGCACTAGGAAGGAATAGACATATCGCCTCCTGTACACTCCACACAATTCCCAAAACTGGAGCTGTGTAGGGAGTTGGGTCTGCAAGGTGTCAGAGACAGAACTTGAGTGGGTGGTGGTGTATTGTCCTACTTAAGCCCCTCCTTAAGTCCCTTACAGTACAGCATTCCTCCTATGACCAGCCACAATGTCTTCAGGGCCATAATCTGCCAGGGGTAAAATACACATTATGGGTGATGGCTCTGAGCCATAGTGTTCAAATACAGCTAATTAAACAGCCTTTGGCTGAAGGCCTCTGTTTTGAATTTATGAAGGAAGATTATGAGTAAGAATGAGAAACAAATAGTCAATCATGTCTGTAAAAGCCTTGTCTGGGACTATTTCACCATGTACAAGAATAATCCCACAAAGGCTGTTTAAATTGCAAAACCACAATCTCTCGTGGTAAAGCAGCCTCAGGGTATATGACAAATTAACTAAGTTATGTGCAGCAAGATAAACAAAGGGACTATATAAAGGATTAACAAGGAAATATTGTATGTTGACTGCATACATTGTTGGATTTTTAGTCCACCAGAACTTTGAATGACATGCTAATAGGCACACTATGGAATCCTGAAAGTAATAACATTATTGTTTTCTCAATTAGTGCATATTTAAAATAGATTTCTGCAGAGACAACTATATGACATTTGATAATGATATGTTATGAAATATATTTGCAAATAGCTTTTAATACGTTGGTATCCTATTAGAAGATTTTACACAATTTGAAATTATTCACTTTCATACATAATTATTATTTTATGAATATTATTGCAAGCACTGAATAAAAAGTAAAGATCTATGGAAATGCGTTTGTTCATCCTTGTCCTAGCTTTTGTCCCCATAACATGAATGGGCCTGATTCTCCATTGTCTTATGTAATCATTTATATCTGTGCAAAAAGGAGTCAAGTAGAAATCAGAATGGTAGAATTTTACACCCACTTTGTACAAGTATAAATGACTGCACAAGCTAAAAGGCTCTGGTGACGTCTACACTACAGGCTCTCTAGCAGCATAGCTACGACGCCATAGCTATGCCGCTGTAATCCCGGAGTTTAGATTTAGATTACAGCGATGGAAGGGGTTTTTCATTGCTGTAGGAACCCCACTTCCCCAAGTGGTGGTAGATAGGTCAACGGAAGCATTTTTTTCCATTGTCCTAGCCGTGTTTTACACCACTGACACTGTTGCTCTGTAAGCCTAAATTTCAAGTATAGATCAGGCTTTAGACGCACTGCCTCCTGCGGCTTGTTCAGAACTGGAATCCTGTTCCTAGGCGATTGCCCAGCTTTGCAAAACCACAGGATTTACAAAATGGTTGACAGACGAGCGCTTCAAAATTGTTAGACAGCAGAGCTCCAGGCGAATGCTCACCTGGCTCCTTGACTTTCCTTTCTTCTCAGACTCTTTTTTTTTTTTTGTACTGGTTGCTAATGACTTACTTTAGCATAGATTATGCAGAAAGAAACAGAGATGAAGACAGCCAGAAGATTGATAGTTTACCATTCATTCTCTGTGCCCATACTGAGAGGGAATTGTGCATGGTATTTATATAAAGGTCTATGACTGAAAAAAAAAATCAACTAAAATAACCAATTGGTGTTAGAGATGTTGTGGGTATGAGTGTCTTTCTGCATCCCTTGAAAGTTACAGCTCCTTTTGGGAATGACAGTTCAGAGCGGCACATTGTGTTACCTCGGAAACAGCAGTGGCGGCATATGTATATTTAGATCGAAAGTATTTATTTTCCTGCACATTTCTAATACAGCATTGACTTTTGTTTAAGTTCTTAATGCAGTCAGTCCTTTGCTGTCACAGCTGCTCTTTACTACTCTTTGGTCAACCACTGTTGCCATGTGAGCAAAGTTTTATTTATTTATTTTTTTACTGATTCACATGCACAGCTGCATCTTTCTTAAATCAGGATGGTTTACAGGAGAAAAAAGAAAAGAAAATTATTTACACGTTTAGGCCCAGAAAGGTAAAATCCATGCAGCATTGTCATGATATATCAACTAAGAACTGGCCTATACAATGGGGTAATCTGACCGATGGGTGAATGTGTTTTCTAAAGCACACTAACATCCTGAGCATTAATTGGTCCATGTAGACGCTGCTGGCATGCACTAAAGGTTCCCTACTGTGCTTTAACATATTACTGTTTGAAAAAGTACCATGTTAAAGCATACTGTGGAACCTTTAATGCACACCAGCAAGATCTACACCAACCAACTAATAGGCAGCATATTAGGGTACTTTAGAAATCAGCCCCCTATTGAGTGCATTTCCCCAGCATGTAGATAAGCCCTAATAAAAGCATAGAAGGCGGACTCCATTTCCTCTTATTTCACATCAACACTAAGCAGTAGGATATTTGTCTACAAGAAAGATGCTTGGCAGGAAAGAGGGGACAAGGAGCAAGGAATCTTGGGTTCTAATTTATGGTTCTGCAAATGAATTGCTGTGTAGTCTTTGGCAAGTCATTTAAATATTTAACATTGCCCAATCTCTAGTGGAATAATAAGGCACTAATACCTACCTTACTGTGTTAGGGGAAGCTTGCAAAGTGCAGAAAAAAAGCTCAATATAAATGTACAGTATTATGATCTTAATTCTCATACTTATATCAGCCTTTCCCTGATGAAGGTTTACATTATGGTTTTAAAATATAGCATGATTCATCTGTCAGAGAAATAATTTTAATATTCCAAGGCATTAACTTTTTTCCTTTCCTTAGATGAATGGCTTTACTCACAATAAATTATTTTTGGTAAAAAGGCTATTATGTACAAATTAATGAACACTTGCTCAAAGTCAAAAATACAAAAAACCCGCAGCCAATTAAAGGTAGAACAAGTTCCCTGACTACCATCCATATCAGAATATATCAGGAAAAGATATTGGAAAAATAAAAACAAAAACCCAAAAAATAAAACAAGGGCTCCTGTATAGGTGGTCCAGACCTTCCCATACTGGCACACTAAAAAGCCTTGGGGAAAAACAATACAAAAATTGCAATAAAATTCAAATGGATCCCAACTATACAAATCTCCTCTCCAACTCAACACCCAGATTCTCGTTTCAACTCAACACCCAGATCCAGCTCAACACCCAGATTTATGTTTCCTCTTTCCTTACTCTCAGTCTATCAGTTTTTCCTACCCCCATAGATCCTCTGCCCTTGCTTTCACTGCTGCTTGCCTGTGGAGCACCGGAGGAAGAGGAAGGTGTTGGAGTGGTGCCCGTCACTGCAGCATGATATCATATACAAAAGGAGCTCTGTCTCCTCATTTCTCTTCAACACCTCCAATTCCACAATGAACTATGGAGCAGGAGCAAGTATAGCTGAGAAGCAGAGAGCCCCATGCAGGGCTGTGAAAAGGAAGATACTGCCAGGATGACCTATTTCTTGCCTATCAGCTGCAGGGCCCTCTGTGTCAGGCAGAAAGTGAACAATAACAAAAAAAAAGGTTCTGACAGGCAGCCAGGAAAGCTGGAGGTAGTGAGAGGTGAGCCAAAGTGTGTGTAAAGACAGAGAAAAAAGCCAGCATCTCTGGCCAAAAGCCAGGGACTTGGCAGATATGGTTATATGCAGCCCTCAACTAACTATAACAGCCAGAATATTATTCTTTCATGTCCTAACTTTTGCAGTTTCACACACGTTTCATGGCTGGGCAAATGAATTTCCTTGGGCAACAAAATAGAATGCAAGGGCCTGATTCTGATCCTTGACAATATTTATATCAGTTTAACTCCATTAACTTCAGCAGAGTTACTTTCACTATACGCTTCAGAATGACAAGGGTAAGAAAGACTGGAATCTGGCCCCCAAAGATTTAAAGGGTCTCTACACCCTACAGATCCACAGATATTATCAATATGTTTATATATTATCAGAATATGAAGAATAAAGTATTGTCTAGTGCAGTGTTTCCTAAACTTGGGACACCGCTTGTGTAGGGAAAGCCCCTGGCGGGCTGGGCCGGTTTGTTTACCTGCCGCGTCCGCAGGTCTGGCTGATCGCGGCTCCCAGTGGCCGCGGTTCGCCGCTCCAGGCCAATGGGGTGGCGGGAAGCAGCGGCCAGTACGTCCCTAGGCCTGCGCTGCTTCCAGCAGCTCCCATTGGCCTGGAGCAGCGAACTGCGGCCAGTGGGAGCCACGATCAGCCGGACTTAAGGACGCGGCCGGTAAACAAACTGGCCCGGCCCGCCAAGGGCTTTCCCTACACAAGTGGCATCCCAAGTTTGGGAAACACTGGTATAGTGGCTAAAGCACAAAAATGGGAGTCAGAGAATCCAAGTTCCATTTTCTGTTGTAACATTGATTTGGTGTCTTTGCACAGATCAGTCAACTTATTTGTGTGTTTCAACATTTGCAAAATAAACTCAACAGCCTTGGCTGTGCTTGACATCTCTGTTGTTTGGTTGGTAAGCTGATCAACAAAGTTTATATGTAATGTACACTGACAGCTGAATACACCCTGAACATCTGCAGTTTTTGTAAGTTGAGGTACAAAGCTATAAAAACCAGAGAATGCTGGAATTTTAGCCAACTGTAATAATGTTGTATTGTTTTTTAAAAGTGAAATGGGTCCTTGGCATAAATGCTAGTGACTTGAGGCCTGCCTTAGAACATAACTGCTAGATAAGTTTTGAAAGTTAAGATGATAGCTGATTAAATATCAGAAGAGTTTTTATAAGTGACCATAACTTAGCATGAGTTGTCTTGGCCTACTCAGCTGTTTTACTTCCCTTGTTTTTGCATTGCTCATGAAAGATGTTGAATTTACCATCCTTTAGCATCTGAAGTCTTATGTTGCTCTTGCTGAGCAGGGGCTAGTACCCACCAATGACTCAAAAATGAGCTGGAGGGAACAGTTCTAAGGGTGAGAAGATAGTTTAGTCTCTGTATCAATTCAGTACTTTCCTTTATGCTGAAACTGCCAAAAAGGGTGCAAGTTTCATGGTCAAGTTGTAATGTGAACACTTGTCCTCTATGAACTGGACTCCTACAACAAACATTTCACACAGACCACACAATAATCCCCAGAAGATCATGCAGCTCAGAGACTATTGACCAGTGCCCCATTCAAATGAACATCTTATTGTACAAGGGAAGTGCTATTAGGTACCGTAATTCTTAGTTTGCTGAGCCATAACCTCCTGTTAGACTGTTAATCATTTCTTCTACAAAGCAGAACTATTTTTGAAAGCCTTTAGGATACAAAGATAGGAAGAAAGGCAAGAGTAGATTGGCATGTATTTTTTAAACATCTTGACTCAATCTTCCACTTGGTTAAAAACCAAATTTTCTCTGGAGTTATACCAAACACAACCTGTGCAAATCTGTGAAGAATTTGGTTCTAAACAACCCTAAGAGAATGCAGCACTTCCAGAGGCACTGATTAAAGGACCCAGGACTGCAGTCTCATTCTGCAGCCCAAGGATTTTGTTTCTGTGTTAGCAAGTGCACCTGGTAAATCTTAACCTTTATAAGACTGAGAGTCTGTACAATAAAATCAATGTATTATGGGAAAAGGAAAGGGGAATGCAGAGAGGGAAAAACAGAGGGAAGGGTGGAGGCGTGCAAGAGCAAAGGAAGTCTAAGAGATCATGTGACTAGCTATTTATTTTCATGCCACCAAGGTGGCAACCCTATAAAATACTGATGGACTACCACAATGATTGACCTCTAAATTGTCTTCTCATATTACACTGTGTATTTATACCTATTTTAGAGCTGGGAGAAGGTTAGATTTATTTGCCCGTAAAATACAATTTATACTCTCAGTCTCCTGTGCTCCGTTTTACATTTTCTAAAGTGCACTAAATTTAATACTTCCCAGTTAACAGCTCTCTGATGAATACAGACAGATGTAAACAAGACATCCTGTTTCTGAGCTGGTGAGAGTTGTAGCCTCATATTCTAACATCATGTCACCCTCACAGTTCTGCCTGTTGGCTGAAAATGACGTGTCACTCTGACTCCTAAGATAATATGTATAAAGGTACTTAATTCACTTTGTGTCTTGGAATGTAAAAGTAGGCAAAAATAAAAGCACTCATTTATAAAAAAACAGCAAAAAAACCCTCAACAAAACAAAAATAACCCAAAACATTATATGGGATGGTTGATGAGAGATAATCGTATACTGTACACTTCTAAACCTAGCATGCTCGTTATGCTTCTAAACCAGAAAGATGTTTGATGTTAAAATTTGACTCACGTTGTATGTCAAAGCGACTAGATTTATAAAAACTGCAAATAAGAAAGAGAGAAGACGTATTATTTGACCTACCATATGTCTCCTCATGCAGCAGCTGGAGAAGGGAAGCAGGGCAACTGAAAAATAATTAGAAATCATAAAAGTTTTCTTTGTAAGCTACCAAAGATCCCCAAGTAAGATCAAGGGAGAGTCTTCAAAAGAATTTTAGGTTATGTGGCTTCAGAGGGAATTGTGCAGCTGAAAACTCATGCAATCCTTTGGACATATCAGAATAAAAGGCTGATATGATCTGTTTCACTATAATAACATAACATGAAAAGGTGAAGATTGCATATGACCTCCCTTTTTTCTACAGTCAGATCTCCTCAGACTGAGAATCTTGCCACATTTAATAGAGTAAGCAAAGTTAGACTTAGTCAATATTTTGTTGGAAGCGCTCTAGGGAGTGTCAGTGATATTCCCCAGAGCTATTGGCTAGTTAGTGTTGGTGGCACTCTGCCTTCTGAGTCAGTATTGAATAATTGCCCCAGCACACAATTAAAGAATGGTATTGCACTACTAAGGGTGTGTTCTGCTGGATGAAATATAAAACCAAGGTCTTGTAAAAGAGCAGAGCTGTTAACCTCCTGTGTCCTAACCTAAATTCCTCTTGCATTTTGTTTGGATATAATCTTCTATAGAGCAGAGCTCGTAATAGAAAACATGTCTTTATGGACAGTCATTTTGATTTGAAAATAATTTTATTTCCAATACTTTTGAGTTCTATTTCAACCAATATTTGAGCGCTTGAGCTTCACCAGCATGAATCCTCATGAAAAAGCTATTTTTTACCTAGAAAATTTCCCTCAAATTGTATATCTGACTGTAAAATTCACAATTTGAAACATTTGCTGTATTGGCCATGTTGTCAAATCAGAAAACAGATGGGGGGGGCATACAACAGCGGCCATGTGTGTTTCCCTCATGCTGCTTGCTAACGTGACTTGTCGGCCCCAGGTACAATACAGTTTCTTTTTCTGGAGAGGCTCAGCTTCCAAATTTTTGGGAATTGCTGATTTATATGACTGAACTGCAGGAAGGATTAAATTATTTTCCTCTGATGCTGTTGCCTCCTCCCTGAATCTTTAATTTATTCCCTCTGAGATTAATTCAACCTGGGGCTTACAAAAATACTTCTGAAGAGAAAATATTTTGATTTTGGAATGACTTAGAACAAGTATCAGATATTACCCCCCCCTCCAAAAAAAATGCAGAGGAGGATACACTCAAACCCTTCTCCCCGGTCATACAGGAAGATATGTTTGCATTCACTGGTTTAGATCACCAATTGAATATTGGTCTTTGTTCATTCATATACTCAACTTGTTTCTTTTTTTCAGGGACAAAGTATAAACTCTTCCTTAACACTGCCTGTATCAAGAAAGCTAGGGCCAGCCAGCTCTGTTCAATTATCAGGCCCAGCTGGGAAAAGATTAGAATGATCCCTATAAAGGGCTGAGAGAGCTCAGCTGAAGGGCTATCTGGGGGAGTGGGCTTGGTTTGGTTTGGCTTGGCTTGGCTTGGCTAGTGTAGTAAGACTTGAAGCAGGGGTCTAGGCTGGCTTCACCTTCTTTCAACATTGAGAGGCAAGGTATAAAGCTTCTGGGAGCTGTAGCTAGTGTGGATAGAGGACCTGCTTTTTTATTGTTCAAACATAAAATTTAGGCAAAAGATCAAAACACTGCATCCTGGGGCAAGGACCTGAAAGACTTGGGGCATAGCATTGTATCCAACTCAGCTGAGCAGAGGGGCTAGCATCTGACATTGGCCTTTATACTTCTGGGGGCCCCGTGGTGTTGATTTCTTGGTTAGGGACTTGAAAAAGTACTTGAAAGGGAAAACAAATGAGTAGCTATCCCAGCCTCTCACCTTTCCCCTCTGAAAGTGTATGGGACATGGGTATATCAAGGCAAAGAGGGAATTGTTTTGCAGGAACTTTTGAAATAGCTAAAGCACCTCCTTGCTCCTGTTATTTGTTTTTCCCACTATGTCCCTTGGCATGTAAGTTGCATTCATTTTGAACACAGCCTAAATACCAGATCAGTTCAAGCTATGCACCTTTGCCACTTACACACATTTGCTGCCCTATACCCAACATCTACATTATACTGTTGCTGAATTTGACCCTGAAGCTGCTTACTCCAGCCTTATACTGGAGCTGAATTTTACCTATTATTATGTCTAGTGGCTTCAGTTAAAAACTTGACAAACATTGTTTATTTGGGGGTACAAAGCCATAGTATTTCTAGTGTTGTAACTATAATTAGAACACTAACTCATATTCAGAACTCTATCTGTAGATTTGAATATGGAAGACATAGAGGAGGGGACATGCCCAAGGTCCTGCAGCAGGTGAATGGTAAGGCTGGGAATAGAGTTCAGGATTTTTGACTCCAAGCCCAGGGGCCTTACCACTTGATCATTTTATTAATTGCTATTTACCTAGGAGCCCTAGACATGGACCGGGCCTCTATTGTACTAGGCACTGTACAAACACAAAATAAAAAGATGTTCCGTGCTCCAATGAGCATATAAAATAGGGACAACAGGTGGATACAGACAGATGGAGATAGGTTGTGAAGGGCCTTCAAAGTGAAGACAAGCAGCTTATGTTTGATGCAATAGCGAAGGGGGAACCAAGGGAGGGTTGCAAAATGAAAGGTGACATAGTCAAAGCAATGAGCTAGGAAAATGACCTTTTCAACAGCATTCTGAATGAGTATGAGCAGGGCAAGAATGCATTTGTCAAGGCCAGAGAAAAAGATGTTGCAGTAACTGAGACATGAGATGATGAAAGCGTGGACAAGAGTTTTAGCTGTGTGGATGGAGGAAAGGCCTTACCTTACAGATGATATACAGGAAGAATTGACAAGATTTAGACACAGCCACACATTGTCTCAATAAAGAATAACTACAGATATGCATTTATGTGCATACAGAAATAGTAGACCTACCACAGTTGTTACCTTTACCTGTAAAATGTTGCGGCAGGTATTCAGTTGCTGTAAACCTGCGTAGCTTGACTGAACTCAATGCTTGCTGATATACACCAGCAGAGGACACAATCATGTTGTCATGTTGTGAACCTTGATGGGCCTAATGACCTTTATTCATGCACTATATTAAACATTTCTTACCTGTTACATTTTATTACTGTTTTCTAAAATGTCCATGACAATTTATTTTTCTCTGTCCTTCTAATCCACCATCACAGTGCAGTGAATCATCCCCCTTTCATTGTGAGACTGATGACTTTTTCCACTATAGCATCGTTCAGGACTACAATATAATTCCTCTTCCAGCCTCCAGGGGTTCTTTACAATGCTGTTCAACTAATCATCCAATTGCAGCAATGCTCGTAGGGTCAGATTTTGCCCTTAAATATAGATGTGCACAGCTGCCATTGAATTCAACTCCTTACCTCCAACTCCATATGAAACTATTTTCCTCCCTCAAGGAAAATGGAAATCCTAAGGCTGCTGCCTATCTCAGGATCTTTCCATGACATTGCAGCACTTTGAGTTTTGATTCATCACCAGGTCTACTGCTAGCTATTTGAATAAAAGTCACTTCACACAAGTGATGCAGCATCTGGACCAGAATGTCTAGCTTAAACTTTGGCTTCCAGTTATTGGTGTTGATATTTGGCTCTTATCATTGGTACTGGGTTCTGCCATGTCATAAGAATTGGATTATGGTTTATTCATCTATTTTTATGATTAATTATTCACCATTATTAATTTTTATTATTATATTTTTGTATTGTTGTAGGATAACTGTCCCTACATATTTCCATACTGGAAATATGAGCATTTCATTTCCTTGCAACCAGTTTGCCAATATCACCCAATAGTGAAAAGGAAGAAACTATTAAATCCCCTTTCTTATTTCCAAGCTTCAACTGTGTTGCCTGCTTATTCTACATTCACCCTCTACACATTCACTGCAAGGGAGAATAAATGAATAAGTACCCAAAGAAGAAAAATGATATCTAACAAAAACCTCAATCATATTGTGTCTTGGGGGCCAACAGGAATTGGACAAAAAGAACACAGAATCACACATCTTTCCACTAGCCTATTTAGTTCACATGAGAGGAAGCAATTTTTAACCTCATACATTGCATGAATCCTTGCAATGTCCTTGGATGTACCATATACCATCAGAGGAAGAACACCTTTTCATCCCTGTGGGTGTTTGCTGTATGCTACAGTCAAACACTGCTAGGAATTGAAGGGAGAAAAAAACAAAACATCAAAAGACATGGAGCTATTCCCTACTAAATATAGAACAGCATGAACAAAATGCATTTCTTCTGAGCACTTCATTCATAGATAAGGATCAGTGTGGGTAAATATCCATTGGCAAGAACTTGTTGCTTTTGGTAATTTCATACTTCCCATTAAGCTTGCTATCTGGTATCATTCCTATTATTATCCATTATTAAGACTGGAAGTGTTTACTCCATAGGGCAATTTCATTTTCCATTGGGGAATTTTACTCCTGCAACACTACTCCCTTTTGTCACTGGATCATTTTTGAAGCAATGAAAGCACCAAGGCAAAACTTTTCTGTTTCATGTCTCTGTCCTCCTCTCTTCACCCCCTTTTATTTATTTTATTTCATTTCATTTATTAGAACAAAAATGACAATAAAGTTACCCCTCTCCACCCCCCACCCACACACACACAGAAAGGGGCAGCTTGTGATACACTTGAATAGTACTTTACCCCACTGGTAGTCCCACTGAAGTAAATGGAATTGCCTGTGGATTACTCAGTGCAAGTAAGGACATCAGAATCTGGCCCTACATGAAGCTCTCTTACAGCATCACAAGGCACTTTTTATGGATTTTAGAAAACACTGAACTGCTATTTTCCAGTCAGTATTGTACATCATGCAAAAATATAAACCTCTTGCAACACTATTCGTATTTAGTGTGTGCAGAGATATCAATCTTCAGAAATGACCTGTGAGAGCAAGTGTATTGTCTGTAACAGCAAGGTTAAGTGTACTCTGTTGAAAGCAACTAGATTATGCCATTAAAAACATCCTAGTAAGATAGGTGTAGTACCATAAAATATGTGGATGATGCTTGGTTGATGACAGGACAAAGAAAAGTGACTCCTAATAGAGGAAGGGGAATAAAGAGATGATAGAAAGGAGAGAGCATCAAACCTGACCAACTATCCTTTCTCCTGCCACTTTCAATGGTCATTTTATCACTCTCCCTTTACTATCCTTCAGAGAGGGTGATTTTACCCTTCATCTTTTGTGTCTTAATGGACACTTCTTTCTTCCTACCACCACCTCATCAATGTGATATTATTTTTCATGTAGTAGTTTTTTTTTAATCACTAAGGAAATAAAAAGATTTAAAAATTCATACTGCCCAATCTTGTCAGACTCGAATGATCTAATGTGGCTTGAATGTCTAGTTTGATATCACACTTATGCCTAGCTGATGAGTAGTTAGTCTCAATAAGAGGAATAGGGGAGTACTGAGGCAAAGCAGTAATTAGAGGAAAGCAATAAATGTTAGTGTACATAGGGCATTTTGCACATGTGCTGGTTCAGTTTAATTTTATATCTTTTTTTTCTCTCTTTCTGCACATAGCTAAAGTGAATGCTATAAATGCTAGTGAAGAAACCATGCTAAAGGTAATGAACCTCAAAAAATCTTAAGGTTTAGTTTTGCTAAACACCTAAATGTTATTAATAAAACTAGTAGAAAATGACACTGTTCTGAAGGTGAAGTATTAGCCCTAGAGTACCATAAGAATGGTGATGTTAATGACAGTTTAACCTTATCAATGGTTACTATAACACCTTGGCATCTGATGCTCCTTTGTATATAGGTCTTTCTCCCCAGCCCCTGAGATGACAGTAGGAGGTGCCTTTCCTCTTACTTCCAGAAGAGGAAGGATGGTTCTTGTGGTTAAGGAACAAGGCTAGTATTGGGAATTTCAATTTAGGAACTGCCACAGAATCAGCGTGCTGCCTTAGTTACTCAGTACCTCCCGTCCCCATCCGTAAAATAGGGTTCAAACTTACCTTCCTCCTAGAGATATTGTAAGAATAAGTTCACTAATGTTTATGAGGCAGAAAAGTAGATGGATGAGCTATGCTGACTCATGATCTTCTCTCTCTGGGAACCAGTAGAGGAGAAGTGGGGGTTGGGTTGGTTCTTGTCTTTCCCTCATCCCTTATAGTTGGGAGGAGTGAGGGGCCCAGCAACATACAAGCTGTTGAGTCTTGTAACTAAGGAGAGCTAGGATCTGTTAGGCAATTAGCATTGTGGTTTCTGGAAGAGTGACAGGGTTCAAACCAAATCCCAGTTGCTTCTTCCTGCTTACAATTCTCTTGTAACTTAAACTGTGACGTGTTGCTGGGTGTAAAGTAAAATGGCTAAATCATTCCATCTCAGAGGAACTTCACAGTTGTGGTGGGTAAAGTGAACTACTCTGTGTTCTTAGTTTGAGACTACAGCAAGTATGCAACAACACAAATGGACTATAAATCTCCTGGGAATAGGAGTTCTAGAAATATTTCCAACACTTCTTGAATTCATTTGTGTCAAAAATATTATAAACATACCTGATTTTCCTGTCAAAGGCAATCTTAGCCTTTCTGGGGTGGGCCTGAGATGTAATCATTTACATGTGTTGGTGATTGTTCTTCACTGCTATTACACCATTATGCACAGGGATGGCCTAAGGTTTTAGAGAAGATTCTTTGAATTGATTCTTTGGAATACACACTGACGCTGGGTGCTTTTACATAAAAGAAAAGTGTGGGATCATTAAATGCACATTTAATTGCAGGAGATGTGTTTTCCCTGCTGGATCTAAGGAGAATAAAGATAAGATGCATCATGATACATGACCCCATTGGCTTCCGGTTCTTTAGAACAATCTGTATACATAGATTAAGAAATATTTTCAATATATTTTATTTGACAGCAAATATTCCACTGATTTGAGAGTTTATAGAGAGCAATATCTATGTTTACAATCTTTGTTCTTTCTTGTGATTTCCACATATCCCTTTCTTTTGTTGCAGAATCTTCATAATAATTTGGTAAGTTGATTTCTTCAGGCAATACATGTCCAGTTGTTTTCTGACAGTAACAATATGATCTAAGAGTTCGCAGATTTCATGTAACACCTCACAGGTATTTTCAAGTATCCCACTCATCTTGTAGCAAATGATTCCCTAGCAAGTCAAAAAACAATTTAAACTATGACATTTTTGCCTAGTCAGCATGCTTTACTACACACACTGGTTGGTAAGCTTGTCTCGGATAGTGAATTGATCCATTAGAGCAGTGGTTCTCAAAGCCAGTCCGCCACTTGTTCAGGGTAAGCATCCTGGCGGGCCGGGCCAGTTTGTTTACCTGCCGCGTCTGCAGGTTCGGCCGATCGTGGCTCCCACTGGCCGTGGTTCGCCGCTCCAGGTCAATGGGGGCTGCGGGAAGCAGCGCGGGCCAAGGGATGTGCTGGCCGCCCTTCCTGCAGCCCCCATTGGCCTGGAGTAGAGAACCACAGCCAGTGGGAGCCGCAATCAGCCGAACCTGTGGATGCAGCAGGTAAACAAACTGTTCCGGCCCCCCAGGGGCTTTCCCTGAACAAGCGGCGGACCGGCTTTGAGAACCAATGCATTAGAGGATATTCTGAATAAGGCACAGTCCTATTTTGATCTCTGACTCTTGTAACTCAGAGAACATAAGGACAATTAGGGTACGTCTATACCCAGCCGCTAGTTCGGCGGCTGGCAATCGAAGTTCTGGGTTCGACTTATCGCGTCTTGTCTGGACGCGATAAGTCGAACCCGGAAGTGCTCGCCGTCGACTGCGGTACTCCAGCTAGACGAGAGGAGTACCGCGGAGTCGACGGGGGAGCCTGCCTGCCGCGTGTGGACCGAGGTAAGATCGAACTAAGGTACTTCGAACTTCAGCTACGTTATTCACGTAGCTGAAGTTGCGTACCTTAGTTCGATTTGGGGGGTTAGTGTAGACCAAGCCTTAGTCATCCTTAAAACTATTTTTGTGAACAGTGCTGAATGTTTCCTGCTGCACTTGTGATGAATCTGAGTTAGACACGGTTGTTTATATGCAAGACTGATCTATGCGCTGAGATGTAGAATGTGGGAGGGGATATGATGTTATGGCCAGGGCTCTGAACTGGGACTCAGCAGACCTGCATTCTATTCCTGGCTTTGTCATTGACTTTCCTCATCTGTAAAATTGGGATAATGATGTTTCACTCCTTTGCAAAGCATTTTGAGCTTGATGGATGAAAAAGTGCTGTATTACAATTAGCTGAAATAAGAATCACACATAAATGATATCTATCTGTGCTGATGTGAATGTGAAGCTGCTTAGCATTCCTCAGATCAGTATAACTATGCTCAGATTTTTAAAATGAGCATAGCCAGGAGCGCCGCCAGCTTTTCCTCCGCCCTAGGTGGTAGAAGGTCCCGCCCCAAAATGCCGCCCCCCCAACAGAGGCAGCGGAAGGTCCCACCACCAAAATACCACTGCAGTCGCTGCCCCCCAAATCGCAGCACCCTAGGGTGCCTAATGGGTTGCGCCGGCCCTGAGCATAGCCCTTCAAGGAGAAGTGCTCTATACAAAAAAATCAGCCATGTGATCAACTACGACCATGAATTTGATAACAGATTTGCTGGAAACCACAGTCAACAGCATTGTGTGTTCCCATTTCAGCTCTGCAATGTTCTTACAAGTGCAAACAACTATGTGGTTTAGAGTGTATTTGCTTTTCATGATGACCAGGTTAGAAAATACCACTTGACTTTGTGTCATCCAGTGGTGAGTACTTTGGAAACATAAGTAATTGGTATTTTATATTGCACAACATGGCTTCACCCAGAATCTGTAGAAGAAAAGAGGATGGGAAACGTTTTGATATTGACAAGTGTGCATACACAGAAAATCAATAAAGAAAAGTAATTTAGAAGGGAAACATTGATTCAAGAGAGAAATCCGTAAAGAAAAAAGTCTCAAACAGTGAAAAAGAACAAACACAACAGAAGCAATACTATCTTTGATCCTTAATAATCTGTTTTCGTCACAGCTGATATCATGACACCTGGTAAGAGTATTGGAGTGATCACATCAATCCATCTAACAGGATGATTTATTTCAAGAAGGAATGAGATCTATCTTGAATATTAGTGCTGTGTAGATACTGACCTTATTCCTTTGATAATAAGAAATATAGGGTCAGATTACTCACTCCATTACATCAGTTTTACACCAGAGTAAATCCACTGATTACAGTGGATGTACATGTTCATAGCAGAGTGAAGATCCTGGTCTATAATCTCACCTGAGTGTGACAGCTTTACCCAGACTTTGTCAGTAGTCCTGCTAGACCAGGGATCGTCAATCTTTGGCATGCCCTGGCAGGCCGGGCCAGTTTGTTTACCTGCCGTGTCCGAAGGTTCAGCCGATCGTGGGTCCCGCTGGGCGCGGTTCCCTTCCCGGCGCCCCCTTTGGTCTGGAGCAGCGAACCGCGGCCAGTGGAAGCCACGATCGGCCGAACCCGTGGACGTGGCAGGTAAACAAACTGGCCCGGCCCGCCAGGTGGTTACCCTGGCGGGCTGCGTGCCAAAGGTTGCCGATCCCTGTGCTAGAATATTGTAGAGGCCTCGTGGAATTTCAGCTAGGCATACCCACCATACAACTCAGTTGTGACTTGGTGGGAACAGGAAGGAGTTAATTATGGGTGGCTGGTTGTTTGATATTCTGCCAAATGAGGGCTTCAGTGAACTCTCATTAACTACAAGAGCTAGTTAGAAATTTTCAAAATTTTCATGAAAACTTTGTAAAAAATTGTGAAGGAAAGTCTGTTCAAAAGAGCGCTTATAGGAATGTTCCATTGTCCTTGTGGGACACACAGAAAGAAGTAATACACTTTACTTTCACCATTTAGAACTGGAAAAGTACAGAGGGGCAACAAACATGAATAGGATTATGGAACGGTTTCTGTACGAGGAGAGACTAAAAAGATTGGGACTGTTAAGCTTAGAAAAGAGATGATTAAGCAGGGGATACAACAGAGGTCTAAAAAATCATAAATGTTGAGGAGAAAATGAATAAGGAAATGTTATTTAGTCCTTCACATAACACAAGAACCCGGGGTCAACCAATGAAATTAATAGGCTGCAGGTTTAAAACAAACAAAAAGAAGTATTTCTTCACATAAATTAATCTGGGATGTCATGAAGGCCAGAAGTATAACTGAGATAGAAAAAAATTAGATAAGTTTATGGAGGATAGGTCCATCAATAGCTATTGGCTAAGATGGTTAGGGATGCAACTCCAAGTTCCGGATGCCCTAAACTTCCAACTGCCAGAAGATGAGACTGGCTATCAGGGGATGGGTCATTCAAAATTGCCCTCTTCTATTCATTCCCACTTCAGCATCTGGCTCCGGTCACTGTCAGAAGACACTGAGCTAGATGGACCATTGGTCTGATCCATTTTAGCCATTCTTTTGATCTTATATTTAGTCAGCCACTTAGTCTTTTATAAGGTTTTCAACATAAGGCTCCATAAGAACAACAACAACAAACCCCCCTAAAATAAAGAATTTTAATCCAATGAAAAACTATGGAACACCATAAATTGATACTGTGAAGAATCCTTTTAAAAATTGCATTATATGTACTATAGTAACATCTCTCATCAAATATTAGAGACTTTTTAAATATAATAATTTTTATACCCAGCAGACAAATGTGTGTAGTGTAACAACAGAGTTTCAGGATCATCTTCAAATTGTGTAATGGAAAATGAATACATGCAAGAATTTTCAATGCATTAAATAAAGTGGAACAGATTTCTTCCCATAGCAATGCAAGGCAAAGCTGACACATTTTTATGAGAAAGGGGATATAATTTATTTTTATAAATATAAAACAGGAAAAAAGCAAGGCAGTTGTGCTGTTTACTTAAATAACACTGAAATCTCCTTTGAGTGATATGTGCTAAAATCAGCACTTTTGACTTCATAATCCAAATGCATGAATTATTTTATCTTACCACCAACAAGGAGATTATTATAAAATTGTTCTCCCATCACCTTGTTGATTTAACACCAACATAACACCTTACTTTTATTGAACTGCATACGCTTGATACTTTTTTCACTTTCTTTTATTGAAAATCTTACATATGTGACTAAAAGTCATGGGTAATTATCTTTCAGTTCCATTACAAAATCGGTCATCTATCTATCTATATATATATCTATATATATAGATTTAATACAACTATAAGCAAATCTACTGAATCATGAAGCAATGATTGTCTACAAAAATGTTATCCAAATTAAATAATTGTGTTGCAGATGATCAAAATTACGTTTTTAATGAGGCTGAAGGCCACTTTCACATAGTTATTGATAATACTGGATTGCAAGAATTACAAAATCTTGAGGATATTTCCCCCCACCCCCATGTGCAATCCATATATTAGGATTTCACTTTAAGGGTCCTCTTTTCAGAAAGAAGCACTTTCAGAGTGAACCTTATCCACTATGGAGTGACTACTCACTGCATACTTAGGCCCTAACCCTTCAACACTTATGCATGCCTCTGAAGTCCTAGCAAAGTCAAGTCACTGGAATTTAACACATGAATAATGTTTGTAAGATTGGGTCCTTATTTAGGAACTCATCTACATATGCTTCAAAAAGAAAAAAATGGAAAGAATATTAAAAGAATACATTATTATTACTTGAATATATGCCTTATTTTCTAATAATAAATCATGAAAGATGAAGTATAAATATTGTCAGAATTATAAAAAAAAAGTCTTATTCTAAGAAACCCTACTTCAAAATTGTACAATATTTTAACCTACTGCAATTGTCCTTCTATTTTGGCACTCCTGAATCAGTGTAGAAATTATGTGTTGTGAAGTTAATTCCTCTGGGGAAAATACTTATGTGAGTCAGGATCAAAAGATGGATTCTGGAGTTTATAGCATTACATTGCTTAACATATGAAAGAAATTTTTAACAGTCTTTTACTGTGATTCATTAACAGCAAAAGAGAAGGGGAGAAAAAAGCACGGTCTTTAAAGTCTTCCAAGCGCATAGGACATGTGACCTTGAAATCTAAATCTCGCACTAAAGACACTCCCAACTACCTCTGAGTCTTCTTTCGAAAATGCAATGTACAAATATTTTATTCAAATGCCTCCGACATGGTAATAGCTCAGAAGAATGACTGTGTGTCCTTGTAGCTGTGCTCCTTTCTGAGAGATGAATGGTGGGCTCGATCGCTTCACTGTAATTTCTCCATTTCCATGCTTCATTTCCTTCATGTATCTGAGACTGGAGAAAAATCAGCATGTTCTGACGAGTCTAATACCATGAGGCAGTAAAATGGACCTGAATTTAGCGGAGACTGGAGCTCCAAAATAAATATAACTCTATGTGTCAAATTAAAAAAAAAAAAAAAAAAGATAAATTCTCCTGTACAAATCAGAAGAGATAATAAAAAATAACAAATAGACAGCAACTTTTTGCATACCTACACAGGCATCACAAGACCATTTTCAACTTTAATAATTCCTTTTCATGGTTTTTTATTTTATCTGGATTGTAAATTATTTCAATAAGCTGATGACAAACATTGCAGGTTTTCTTAGCACGGTTTGCAATTATTTTTGTTTCTTTTGATAACCTCGGTATTTACAGAGATTTCTGATTAAATAGCTCTTTTAACCACCATCACCACCAATAAAAATATTCTGCTGGGTTTGGTTTTTTGTTTTTTGTCTTGTGTTTGTTTTTGTTTTTTGAGCAAGCAAGCTGCATGCAATACTGTAAATAAAATTTGCCAAAAGATTTTGTATCAGAAAAGTACACTGTATATTATAAGACTGTTTTGAATGGAAGATTGTGTTTGTTTCCTCTTCTACTTATCCCTTATTAGAGATTTTACAATCTAGACATGACAGTACTGTGAAGGCATCTATAGGGTATCATTGGCTCATTGAAGTCACAGTGCACTACATACTCTTAGAAGTTAGTTGCCTCTGCAGGTATATGAGGGTTGCTATCTATTTGGATATGGCTGAGCATCTCATTTTATCAAAAACGCCATCAAATGCTCAGGATCTGTGTGGTCAGTGCAGTCCCTAGGACAAGTCTAATGAAAATATGCTTCACCAAGGCAAAAAAACCTAAAAGGTTAAAAATGGAGAAATATTTACAACTTGCCTTAGTCCAGATGTTGAGTTTTTGTTTTTCTTCAGTTCATTTACATAGAAAGATTCCAAGGCTATGAGTATAAGCTGTCAGGTCCAGTTCCGTACATATCCGCAAGTCGTTTAAAACGAGGCCCCCAGTCACTGAGGTAATCATAATTCTGATCAGAGTTTGAACTGATGGAATCTAAAGAGCTGAGTGACTCAGCCACTGAGCCATTTCCCTCAAAGGCATATGTCTGCAAGGAATCATATGGCGGAGCACAGGGATCCACATCAGCCTCTTTTAGTCTTTCCCAGATAAATTCCCTAAAAATGACATTATCTGGGATACTTTTAAAAGTTGGTCTGCTCAAAAACTGAATCTCGGGAGTCACATCCCTTCTGGTCTTGGTGTCTCGGATGATGTTGAGGTTTCTCAAGGCAGCCATATCAAAAGCCTCTGTGTCTTCTTCTCCGCCGCCTTCATCATCATATCTGACTATGTTTTCCCTGATATCTCTCTCCTCATCAAAAATGAGTGGCTCTTTTTTCCGCCGTCTCATGGTGACAATCAGCAAGACCAGCACTGGAACACAAAAGACGAAATTTTTAGTGAAGCTGAAGTTTGAATTTATCCTCCACTCAGATCTTTTCCAGTAGTGGAACTATTCCTCAGTTTATACCATACAGATCCTTTCCTTATCCAGGGAACACAATGTCCACATCATGCAGTTAGATTTCGAATCACTAGTAGGTTCTAAAATGGCTTTTAAACAAAGACCTTTTAGATATTACAGAATCTATTTCTATTTCCACAGTAATTCTGACTTAATGTCTTCATCTTTAATGCTATATCCCACACTATCTGCTAAACATAAATTTAAGAGCCAGTTGAGGCTGATTATTTCAATCTTACAACCACAAAATGAAAAAAGAGACCTTTTTCTGAACTCCTAATTGCCCAAGCGGTAAAAGCACATTCATAAAGATACTGCATGGAGTTTAACAACCGTAGTTTGAGAAGGGACTGAATTAAAGTATGCCACCATAGGTTCACTGATAAAATACCTGTTCCTTGATTGGGAAACTCTGAGTAGTTTAGTAATTTCTAATATACGCCTGTTTTGAGTTCATGGATTAAAAGCATCTCTATATTAGACTGCACTTTGCTTTAATGTGCAAAATACTATAGTTGGTGCCTGTGAATTATGTCTGATGAGAATTGCTAAGGCTGCTTGTGTTTATTGGATCAACCACTAAAGGTAATGGTTTAAAAATTTCTGATATTTCAGATTTCTTTTTTTCAGCTTAAAAGCCAAGATTAATTTATAGAGACTTAGCCAAAGTACAAGGAGGAGATTCACTCCAGGCATATAATATACTTGCAATCATTTACAGTTTAAATATGTTTTGGTAAACAAACAGGTACTATTCATAAACATAATTTGAAGGAGCTAATGTGAATACTACATTCATGTTTGAGAGATAACAGACTGTTACGCATCCTCCTAAAAATGATTATTTTATTTTAACATTGAAGCATCTGAATAACTTTGATGGGATTAGTGGGAGCTATAATGTATACTTAAGGTTATAAAAATCAGAAGACATTCAGTATTAAAGCTGCTCTTCCACCCTATCTCATAGCATTGTGCCTTGGTGCTATTTTTAAACTCTCCTAAGAATATATTTTTGTAAAAAAATACATGATCCAAGGTTATATTCTTTGCCCCACAGCACTCACATACTTCTGCTGGATGTTACACAGACTTCCTGAAGGGAAAAGTTCCTGAAAGCTCATTTAGATCAGTTTTGGTTTAAAGGAACTCAGTTCTCCTTTGGCTGATTCTTTGCATGCCATGCTTCTTCATGGACTGAACTTTTGTTTCAGAATGCAAAACACTGAATATAAGGTTTTATAATATAAACAGAAGCACAGCCAGATATGTAGCGATATTAGGGCATACCACAATAATAAGAGTAGTTGAACTGAGATACTACCTAATGAAATATAAATTAGACACCATTAACCCAAAGACACATTATGGGTATTAAATACATAAATAACTACCTTGGGGCACTCCCCAACTACGTGAACTGGCCCCAGGTATTCTCATGTGTGACATCAATGCAGTACATAACGCAGGATTGTCATCCTCATAAGAATATCTTTTCAGGGAAGTATTTTCTACAAAGATGTCAATCTACACAGAGGGCATAATTTAAGATGTGGGTCAGGTGGTAAAAATACCTAAGCAACTCAAAGCCATTCAGACCGCTTTTCTGTTTAGAAGTACCACACCATCTTTCTTATGTAGCTTTTCCAGTCCAGTGTCAAATTGGCCTACAGCACAATCAGACTTCAAAGACGGGTTTTTGCAGTTCCTTCCTGGGCACATTGCGTGTCTTCTAAAAGTAAGACTGAAACAAGTTTTCTTCCTGAAGTTTTCTCTTTTTGACAAATATAGTAAGCAATACATTATTTTTCATGTAGTAGCTACAGGGCACGCATCTAATGATCCATCTATTAGCAGATGCCTTGTGATTGTGAATTATTGCTGCATCAGCCTATATTTTTTGTATGACATCTACTGGCATAAGAAAGACACACATTACTTTAAGGCGGCACTGGTTTGGTGAACACTATTCTGAGCCACGTTTACATCAGTTTGAAATATTAGGAGTTTGACCTTTAAAAAGGATTTAGAGTAGTTTCCAAACATTTTTGTGTTAGCAGAATATATGTTTTGTTGTAAATTACAGTATGGTGCACATAATATGTACACTCCCTCTCTCCCTATACACATATATATATCTCCTAGACACAATGGTTACATTTCACTCTTAACAGGTTTTCTTACTAAAAGTGATATTTTTAAATGAAAGACAAATTATGTTGCTATCAGTGATAAATTTGTGATTTAATTTAAGATCACTATAGACAGAACTAAGGGTTTTCTCCATCTTTTAGTTCTTCTTTTATATTTTTACCATGTCAGTGTGACAATTTTTATTGCCATGTAACAAGCATCTAATCACTTCCTTTACTCAAGTGTAAATGTGTTTTCACACTCCTGTCATGCTGAGCAGACTTCATTTTGAGATTTAAATACCTGCTAATAAGTGAAAAATATGAAACTTAGTAGATATGCCTGCCTAGAGGTACAATAAAAATCAAGATCAAATGAATGTTTTATGTAGTATGCCTTGTACATCCCACTCTTGCTTGAAGCCAAGAAAAATATGAAGTCTTTCAAAAGGTTAAACATTTTAGCATTTAGATGGCTTTAAGAGATTATTAATTTCTAACTACTCCAGCAGCTATGAACAAGAATGTTTAACCTCTAAATGAACAAAGCCTTAGCTGCATTGCAGGGACTGTGGAGATTATTACAGGCCAAAACCAAACATCTGTGGTACCTAAAGCAAGCACGTCTGATTTTAAATGTAGTCTATTTCCCATTATGGCCTATTTCCTTTCCCATGCTCATCACAGAACCAGTGATCAAGGCGGTAAAGTGTGCCTGACTGAATGACTAGAAAAGCTAATTTTATAGATTGTACAGTGGAAATAAAAGTATAGTACACGCATTAGGTATACATATTAACACTAAACAACGACACAGACAATAACATCACTGGTTGTTATATTTAATAAGCAAAGCAGCTAATACCAATTGTTACAAACAACTAATCCATGAATAACCAGAACAAATGGCTGGGACCACACTCGGATTTTGTACCAATTTAACTAGCTTGGTAGAAAAAGTAATTGAGTTAAATTATTACAATGCCCTTATCTGGATGCAGTTATACAGATATAAATGTATTTATATCAGCACAGCTTGTTTGGATACATTTTGTCAAAATCAGCTATGCCGATAATTAACACCTTTCTGTCACTGCAGCCATAGTAAGGGTTGTAACCATTTACCTTAATCTGTTTCCGAACAAATATAGTTCAGTCAATGCAAAAACTGTGTGTAGACCAGTCCCAAGTATATTCCTGTGTAAGTCACTGCCTCTCAAAGCCATTGTGCAATGTGTGTAAATTTGAAGTTCTTACTTACCTTAGTAGGCTGTCACCCAGCATGTCTCCCTGTCTCTCTTTTCGTTCTAGACTTTCATTTTGTACTCAAGGCAATTGCTGTATCATTGTAAAGATGTAATAATAACCAACAGACAATCCGGAAGAGAGGACCACAATCAGGGCTATAAAGAACGGCATGTAGCTAATACCCACTGCCATACAATAGTCCCTTTAGCATGTTCTCTAATATAGCAATAAACCACATCAGGCTTAGAATGAGTTGAATTGGTTCATGCCTTGGATGTATTATGAATCCTGGAGTTAAAGGCTGGGTACCTTCAACCATCTAAGAAATGCCTCAGTAGCATTCTAATTCATACACTCTCACGGCTAGTGCAATCAGATAGCTCTTGTGGTTAAAGCAGATTGGGACTAGGAGATCTGTTCCCAGATCTGTACAGGTTTTCTGGATGTCCTTGAGTAAATCATCCTTGCCTAAATTTTCAAAAATGACTGGCAATGTTGTATGCCCAATTTGAGAGATCTTAGCAGGGGATGATTTTTAGAGAACAGGTTCTTAGCACCATCTGAAAATCAGCCCCCCTTCAAGGTATCTCAGGTTGGGTATCCCAATATTGACTCACCCCAAAACACCATTTACTTAAAAAAAATATAGGCCATAATCTCTTTATGAGTCAGTTTCAGATCCCGTGTCCATCTTATCTATTTAGAATGTAAACTCTTTAGGACAGGGACTGTTTCTTACTATGTATTTGTACCAAAATTGCACAAAGAGTCTCATATCTCCTTAGGACCCATGCATGGTACAATAATATTAACAATTAATAAACAATTTTATTTTAATTTTTAAATCTACTTTTGGAAATGTAATTGTATTATTATATAATATAGCATATAGTAGTGTATATAATGAGGTGCAAAGACCTTTTTTTAGTATGGGATAGGAAAGTGGGTGCTGGTGGTGGGTTACCGTTTCAAGTATGGAAGCTAAAAGTAGGAAAAGCACATTCTACCTCACTGCTGTTTCAATGTAATGGAAATTCCTGAGCTCTGGAAATAGGTTATGTGTAACTTTACATGCAAATACTTCTTTTTGTGAGCTTTTACATGTACATATAATAAAACTGTAGTTACACGCTATGTTAAATGCTTATTATAAAAACTATTATTGCATCTGTGAGATGTTAACTGAAAAATAAATTACACTGAATGAAATTACCATATAATTTTCAAAGGAGTTAAAGATTTCCTCTCTTATTTCTTAAAATAATTATGCACAGTATAAAGTGAATGACACCCAGCATGGTACTTTTCACATGTTCTTCGTAGTATAAATTACAGCCACGTTTTTGTTGAAAACAACAGCTCTGCTGCAGAGTTGATACTGTGCAGCTTTTCTAAGTAATCGACTGATTATTGGAACTTGCTTGTGCAACAGAGTTTAGAAATCAATCTTCATTAGTCAAACTAGGGGGGAAAAAGCTCACCCCTTTGACCGCTCCACTTTGAGGCTCTAACTCTGGCATTCACACAGGACTACATCTTCAAAGCCAGCTGTTTAACATGCACCTGCAGCTTTGCATGTAAGCATCCAAATGTGACTTTGTAGGCAGAAAGTGGTAACGGGCTCAGCCATGCAAATGTTCATTTGGACAAGCAAAAGTGAGCTTTGTGGGGATATTCAGATGGCCAGTTTTGAAAGCCCACAAAATGCAGTGAATGTCAGTTCTTTTGACACCTATGCTGCAGAACAAATTATTTAGATAATATGTTCTGAGATTCTCTCCTCTTCTCTTTGCCAGTGCTTGTGAACAGTCTCAAAGGGATGAGAAAGAGCACTGTGGTGCCATAAGTTATCTGCTGCATTCCAACCCCGTTGCACTGAAGAGAATAAACAAGTTATTACCTGGCAACTTGACAACTAACAAGTTGGGTCTCTACTGAATGATTTCCCTTAGAAACACTGTCTCCTGTTTAATAAACGCACACACACACACACACACACACACACCAGTCCTGTAAACCATGGAATATTTTTACAGGTCTTTGAAAATAACCGTCTCATTTATTTATATTCCAGAAATGATGGTATGTCAGTGTTGGGTGAAATGGCTTTCTATGAGTACAGAAATTGTATTTCTGTAAAGTACTTTGGGCCAGATCCCAAGTTGTGCAAACTTGCATTACTCTGTCAACTTCAACCAAGCAATGCCAATTTATACCAGATAAGGATCTGGCCCTTAGTCACTGATTCAAGTGTGCAAATATGGGAGGGCATGTGTTCAGGAACTTTCTTTAGTCATGCTGATGATCAGGGTAGTAATATTTTTTTCCATATGGCTCCATTCCATTTTTAACCTTATTAACTCTACATACTGTTCTTAAGTATTGATGGAGCAATTTAAGTACAGCAAAATGAGTAAAGAACAAATTTGAAAAGCTCCCTGCTTTATTTGTCACAGGCTTAAAACACCAGAAACAGGAAACAGTACAACCTGTGTACAACCACTGTGTAAACTGACTGGGTTCTCCATACTATTGTTGTTTTATTGTTCCATTAATAGTGATCCAGGCAGTCTCTGCCTGTTAGTTTTGAGCCTGTCTGGGCAGTCCAGAGTACCAGAAGATATGATGCCTCAGGGAGGCACAAGGCATTCTTTAGGGAGGTGTGGCCTGCTCTCCACCATTTCACCTAATTCACTCTGCAGGCTCCTGCAGGGGAGGAGAGGCAATGGACTGCATTTAGAGACTTCAAAGTAGTCAACACCAGGAAGGGCACACTGCTGGATATGGTTTGTACACACACAGTGGAGGAAACTACAGTAAAAGCCTATTGGTTGGAGCCACCTAAACTGATTCAGTATTT
Organism: Malaclemys terrapin pileata; assembly: GCF_027887155.1. Taxonomy (NCBI): domain Eukaryota; kingdom Metazoa; phylum Chordata; order Testudines; family Emydidae; genus Malaclemys; species Malaclemys terrapin. The sequence goes on along the minus strand of NC_071506.1, from coordinate 92,775,520 downwards.
TAGCTACCTCTGTGTCTATGATACCAAACTGTGGACACTACAATCTCCCCACGCCTTTTGGGATGATATGCTCACCAAGAGTACTCCTACAAACCTTGACTGAGCAAAGCACTTAAGCATGTGCTCAGCTGGGGCCTCAGGAACACTGGGACTCTGACTGCACCAGAATCTTGCACTAGGTGTGAAAATATTAGGGAAGCTCCGTGGTTCCCCTTTCTACTCCACAATCTTGAGTTTTTAATACTGTCACGGCCTACTCAATTTCACTTCAGTCTCCAGGGGGAAGTGAGAAATCCTAATACAACTCAGCTTCTAGTGTGATTTCACAATTTCCAAATCAGTTTTTCTCCCTCTCTTATCTAGTTTCAGTTTTGCCATGGAATGTAAAATGCAACTATGCTAACAGCTGCAGGTATAACAAAAGGACAGCATGCAAATACTACTCAATTAAATATGCTAATTCTCATCAAGAATGTTATAAAATGCCTCTGAGGATATAAACAATAAACAAGGTTTGTTTGTTTGTTGTTACTACTGTACTTTGGGTGTAAATGAACAAAACACCAAGGACATACCTAATAATGTCAGTACACAAGCAAGTATTGCTATAAGTGCACCAGTGCTAAGTCCTGCAGGCAAGATGTATGCTTCTGCATTGCATGTTTGGGCTATGCCATCGGCATCACAGTCACACACTCTGATAGTGAGGGTATTGGTGCTACTAAGTGAAGGCGAGCCACTGTCCACAATGAATATTGGCAAGTAGAAAACAGACTGTTCCTGTCTCCGGAATCCATTTCTCCTGGTTAGCACAGACGCGGTGTTGTCTAGAAGAAGAAAAAGACAAGTGTAAGACACTCAGAATTTCTAGAGCAGTGGTTCCCAAACTGGGGTTCGTGAACCCCTGGGGGTTCACGAAATGTTACAGGGGGTTCTTGGGAAAACATTCCCTAATGACGGACAGAGCTGTCCCTAGGGACCCCGGAGAGCACAGGGCCAGCAGCCTGGAGCCCCTGGACTTCCAAGAGCTAAGCAGATCAAAGCATGCATAGCTATCACACTGAGGAGATTTAAACTTCAAGACTCCTTATAAGAAATGGAAAGGGCGGTGGATATCTTTTGCTGTTTTTAAAATTAAATAGGCAGCTAGTCTTGTTTTTAAAATTATGATGAACAAATTTAAGCTTTGTTGTAACGTGCGTTGTTTGCCTGGACTACTCAAGACCTGAATGCTTATGTAGGAGGAACTCTTTGAGTTGGCTTCTTAAATACCTTCCTGCTGTTTCAAATCTGATACTCCTTGATGAAACATAGGAGCCTGGTCTTATAACAGGCTTATTCAAAGTGATACAAGCTACGGAAGTGAGATCTTGGAAGAGTGTTGCCGTTTTCATAATGTAATAAAAATAGTGTAATTATAAATAATAATTAATAATAAATAGTATGTAATAAGCATGTCATAGAAACAAATTTTATATTTCCAAGATCACTGCTTTTATAATTTATACTCAGTTAAAGAAGAAAATCCCTGGAAATATTCATTTTTAGGAGGGGGTTCACGACATTTGACATTTTAGTGAAAGGGGTTCACAAGTTGTTAAAGTTTGGGAACCACTGTTCTAGAGGAATAGTCCACAAGTAAAAATGCATTTTTTTTTTCTGTCTGATGGACTTTAAGTTTTATATTATTTTATTAACTTTATACTTCCTGGCCATCCCCCATAAAGTGCTACAATGATATGATTTGCTTGAGATTCTAGTTCTAGCTCATGGAAAAACCATTAAGGACTGTATTTACCAGTAAGGCTTATGCTGGAATTGTGGAGGCCTATAAATTTTAGTCACACTTGCAGTGCCACATTCATGAAGCAAAATCCCAGAAGGGGTGGGGCACAGTAAATGAGATGAAAAAGTTTGCACTTCACTTGTTACTTTAAGTAGCTATACAGTATATCAACACACATTTCACTTCTAATTTTACAGGCTCTGTTTCCCCACCCTAAATGTGCATTGATATTAATGGAAGTTAGATTCACACAGGAAGAGGAGAAGAGGAGAATAAGCCTCAGAAATCCACATTGTCACAGCTTGGGTCACTGTGTATGACTACCAAAAAAAAAAAAAAAAGTATGGCAACCGCACACACAAACACGTATTTGTGTGTGCAAATGCACAATTAGGTAATAGCACATCTAATTATTTGTCTGCATGCACAAAGACCCATTAGTGTACACAAATAATGCAAGAATCTGCACATATAATGGGAGTCTGCACTTGTTTCAGGCTTACCCAGTGTACAGGAGTTTAAAATTGACCTGGAAATGACAATTAGTTTATATATTCAAGGTCACAAGTGAGCTCCTCAAAATGGTGTGTCTAGTGGCTTAAAGACATATGCAATGGAACCAATCACTTCAAAATCCATAATCACATCTCAAATATCTTTCATAAGAAAATAAAAAGCTATATAGCCTCTAGTGACAATCAAATAGTAGAATAGCTGAGATTTAATTAACAGCTCACAAGCACCCAAAGATAGGTTTTGAAAACTTTATTAAGCTGCTCAAATAGATATGGCGGTCACAACTGATTTGTAATGTTTAGTACTAAGTTTTAAAAGATCTTTAGGTCATGATATAGAAAATCACTTCAGCATATGCTTACTTGACTTCACTATTATTGTTCATATAAGTAAAGTTAAGCACATTGGAAAAACAAACTGTGGACAGCTGAATAATGTTCTTTATCAACAGACTGATTTTTTGTATTGTGGTCCAGGAAAGACACTTCATTTCATTTTATATTTAGTTTGTATTCTTATTTTTATTCGGGACAAAAGGAATCGAAGTGTGGATACAGTTTGAAAAATAGTCCATAAAAATAGTGCCTTTTCACTCAACTTATGTTTAATCATTTATTTTATTAACAAGAGCAAGTTTTTTTACTCCATTTTACATTGCAGAGCAAATAGAGGAGTGCAGCAGTGAGATGGGGTTCTATTTTATTCTATTTGCTTCAACCATTAGCTAAGCAGACTGACAATGTCCAGCTGCCACACATATACAGCAACTAATGAGAACGCCAATTAGGAGTGTGTTCTCATCTCTTTTCACCAGTGGGAATGTGATGCCAATGATGGTCCTTTGTGTAGATCTTCAGGGAAATACAGTCCTAGAAAGTACGTGTAAATATTGTAGGTAGCCTAAAAAATGAGCACTCAGCCTTCACCTCCAAAAACATCATTCAGTTGCTGAAAAGGTGGAAGTTTTTTTCCAAAGGAATTCTCATTTTCCCATGTCTTTGGGGCTCATTTCTTTATGCCCTGAGTTATATTAATAAAACATGAGGCCCAGGACATTTTTCAGTCACTGCCCCCAAAGTAAAATCTAATTTGGATAAAGACCTATAAATACAGGAAAAAAAAGTGAAAAAAGGCATTTGGGGAAAAAAAAAAGATTTGAAGCCCTGCTGTTTAGCTCAAGGCTCAACATGATTTAAATAACAGTTTCTTCCTCTTGACAGATAATCTCTAGATAAAAGTTATTTTACGGGGCTGATTGCTCTTTAATTAATGTCCTCACTGGCAGGGAAGTTCGCCTAAATGATGATCACCATGTTTCTGAAAAAAGGGCGGTGGTCACCTAAGGCACCTAAGTCAGTGCTCACCTAAGGCACCCAACCACATTTGTATTTTTACCTTTGTTGTCTTGCAGAGTAAAGTTGTGGTTATTTGCTGCTTCTGCTGTCAAACTGAAGTAGAACTGGTGACCGCTGGGTGGGTCATCTTTATCAACAGCACTGATTTTCTGGATTACCTGAAACAAGAGAGTTAGTTTGAAGTTATATTGGGTTTTACATTTTATATAATACAAAGAAGTATATACACACATGCCCTATACATACAGTGCTCATGGTCAAGTGATAAATTGCATTTGTCATGCACCTTCAGCCACCTGACTTCCGTTCTGCCCCCTAACACCTTGTTCTAACATTTCAACCTCGTAAGCAATTTTAGACACCATTAACTTTAGTCTCCCATCTCCCCACTGAACACGATGCAAGATAAATATTTTTCCTTTCCTTTCTCTACCCCAATCTGCACTGGCCCGAGGCACTATGTGGCCAATATTCATCCAGTGACAGGTTAAGATCTACTACATTACCACTCATTAAGGCTAGGAATAAGAGTTTTATAGTGTTGGAAAGGGGACACCTTATGTGTGAAAATAACAGTGGATATAATCTAGCACTAGAGAGAGAGAGACAAGCCTCTCACAATTATTTGTGGGTGCAATTAATGTCACATTGTGTCTGCAAACCACAGGTGTAAAAGTAAAGGCCAGATTTTAGAGTTAATTAAGGATGAATAAAACAGAATTGAGTATTAATTTAATCAACATATTCTGAAACATGACAAACCATACAAAATATAACAGACTAGACCAGGGGTCGGCAACCTTTGGCACGCGGCCCGCCAGGGTGCTTACCCTGGCGGGCTGGGCCAGTTTGTTTACCTGCTGTGTTCGCAGATTTGGCCAATCGCGGCTCCCAGTGGCCACAGTTCGCCGCTCCAAGCCAATGGGGGCAGTGGGAAACGGCAGACAGCACATCCCTCGGCCCCTGCCACTTCCCGCAGCCCACATTGGCCTGGAGCAGCGAACCGCGGCCAGTGGGAGCCGTGATCAGCCAAACCTGCAGACGCGGCAGATAAACAAACTGGCCTGGACCGCCAGGGTGCTTACCCTGGCGAGCTGCGTGCCAAAGGTTGCCGATCCCTGGACTAGACCACTGGTGGGCAACGTGCGGCTCATCAGGGTAATCTGATTGTGGGCCGCAAGACATTTTGCTGACGTTGACCATCTGCAGGCCCAGCCCCCAGCAGCTTCCAGTGGCCGTGGTTCGCCATTTCCAGCCAATGGGAGCTGCAGGAAGTGGCGGGCCACAGGGATGTGCTGGCCACCGCTTCCTGCAGTGCCCATTGGCTGGGAATGGCGAACACGGCCACTAGGAGCTGCAGGGGGGGTGTGGATGGTCAATGTCAGCAAAATGTCTTGCGGCCCGCAATCAGATTATCTTGATAGGCTGCATGCGACCCGCAGCCCACAGGTTGCCCACCATTGGACTAGATTCATGTCTTTGATGTTTATAAGTTATATATGGTCATGAGTATCTGGAATAATTGTTTAGAGCCAGGGACAGTGTGAGCAGATACTCATATGCAATTTGGTCAGTCCATCTGAATTCTCATGGCTTACAAGACCCCCGCTGGTCCAGTTCTAGGTTTCTTTTGAGCAAATGCGGCTAATCATGCTAATTCATGTTGTAATTTTAAATTTTGTTGTAATTTTGAAAAATGGACAGAACAGTGATGTCTTTCATGAAAGAGGTGGAAGGCTGAGACTCTGGGAGATAGCACAGAGGTGGAAATCCTCCATGCAGAGGGCCATTGCATCCAGGGCGGTGCATGGATGCTGTGAATTTCAGGAATAAAACTGCCTCCAGTTTCCTAGAAGGTGAGAGGTTGGAGCAATGTGAATGCTCTTGGGGTCTCTTTGAGTCTGATTTTCAGAGGTACCAAGGACAAACAACTCCTGTTGAAGTCAATATGTGCAAGGAGTGCTCGGAACCTCTGAAAGTCAGGCCTTGTGAGGGAAACCTTGTGCAAGTTCTAATACAAGAGAACCGTCACAGGGGATATTGTGGCCCTTGGACCCTTTTTTCCTAACTCAGCCAAACTTGTGCCACCCACATTTCAGTTTTAGGAGTGCTAGAGGATATAGGACTCAGTCATGTGAAGTGCTGAGCACTCTTACTTCGTAGTGGGAATTAAGGGTGCTCACCCCTGCACAGAATCAAGTTCACATAGCATCATTTTGCTTTGCAAGGACATCTGGAGTTTTACACGGCTTGTGCACATCTAATTTTTATTTCTGCAGCTCTTTCACTGTAGCCAGTATGGTAGAGTTTTTAGACTTTGTTTAATATTTGTTTATGCTGCGCAGTCCTTCCAAAGTGTCATTTGTATTGCAATACGCTGACTGTCTTTTATCTTAAAGCTGGCATCGTTTCAAAAGAAATTACTGCCTAACCAATGTGAATAAACATCTGGAAGTATTGATCTGCACCTGGCCAGGCTGAGCATTTTCACAGACAGTGGTCTCGTACTCCATGGCAAACTCGGGGGCATTGTCGTTGATGTCAAGGATAGTGATGGCCACATATCCTCTCCCAATCTGTGCTGGGTTCTCTGTGCAAAACAAACAAAGACATAAACAAACACATAAACAAAGACCCTTTACAAGTTTTTTTTTTTTTTTTGGCTCAATATGCCTTTCATTTGCATTTTTTCTTGTGCACAAACCTGTCAAAATCAATTAAAATACCCCTTAGAAACATAATGTAAAATAAACTCTAGGGTAGAAATCTTGGCCTTTTTTCAGACGATGGGAGTTTTGCCATTTACTTCAGTGGGACTGTATTTCACCGTAGGGGTCAAATTCAAATTCCAATGTATAAACCTCAGGAGCAAAAAGTCCCTGGGGTGAGGGGAATAAGGTGACATAAAAACCCTGCCACCTCCTGTGGGCTCACAGCCAGTCAGCATAGTACCATTCACCTAGGATGGGGCATGATTTGAATGGATATGGGACGCATTTATTCAGTTAATTCCCTTCAGTAATTTAGGGGAGGCCATGACAGAATTTATGGCTTCCCTGTAACTGTGTGAAGCATAAGAGAAGTACCATCTACACACTCAAGTCAATCTCCTTGCAATTCCGTTACTATTAAGAGTGAATCTAGCTCTAGGAATCTAGCACCTTTACTTGCAGACATGGTGTAATTCTTCTCAAACCTGAATTACATCCCCAAATTGAAGCAATCATGGATTTTAGCAATATGGACCTCTACTTTCTACTGGTGTACAGGACAATTGCTAATCTGTGGTGAAAGGGGTATTGCACAGTAAACTGATAATCACAGAGTTGAGAGGACATGTGTCTTAATGAATAAAACACCTGTCTGCAATGAGACAGGTCTAAATGACTGCACAAGGTGTTAGGTCTTTATTTATCAGATAAGACATGGAGATATACCTATCTCATAGAGCTGGAAGGGACCTTGAAAGGTCATCAAGTCCAGCCCCCTGCCTTCACTAGCAGTACCAAGTACTGATTTTTGCCCCAGATCTCTAAGTGGCCCCCTCAAGGACTGAATTCACAACTCTGGGTTTAGCTGGCCAATGCTCAAACCACTGAGCTACCCCTCTCGCCTATCTATCTATCTATCTATACCTTATTTACAACACAGTCCTCATCACATTATCTATAGTAAGATCAGGTATATAGGTCTAAATTTTCATATTTTTATTCAATGCCATCAAGCAATTATTATAATTGAACCTGTAGCTTGTGTTCCTTCTGTGTATAAAACCTTTAAATTGTAACTTACGACTCTCCATAGCCAAGACAGTGATGTTATGAACAGCATTCGTTTCTCTATCCAAAGACTTGGCAGTTGTAATGACTCCACTGTTGGCATCAATATTGAAATATCTCTCCAGGTCTGTGTTTCGGTCGATTGAGTACCTAGGTGAAAGATTAAAGAAAACTTTTGATTTATGTTCAACTATAGTTTGTTAAAATGTTTCACTAATTTCTCACTAGATAGAGAGAGCACTCATTTTTTCCCCCTTTTTGGACTCTTTTTGTCCAATATCGCTCAGGTTTCCTGGAAGAAGCAAAGCTGTATATGCAGCCTCTCGATGCTACAAAGTGAACTGTGCTGAGAGATGCTGGCTCTGTTCCCATACACAATGACTTCTTAAATGAGGTTACAGGTATTGCCTTCTCTTTTCTTACTTTCCTCCTTAAGGTAGCCATTCATTTATTCATGGAATAGCATATTCCTGAACCCAACCTAATGTGAATCACAATTGGAAGCTTGCCACAGGGCTGTATCAAATTCATGCAGCTCCCAGCAGAGCTGGCACTGAGAGGAACAGAACTTCTGTCAGTAGTGGAAGAGCTCCTGTCTTCTCTGTGCTACAAGGCTGGGGAAAAAATGCTTGGAGGAGTTCAGGGGATTACATGTTTGACTGCCAGCTCCTGGTGCTTTATTGTCATTAGACAAACACATTGAGTTTCTTGGCTTAACATATTGTTTGCTAGGAAGGGGGACACAGCTCAGCAACAAACAGAAAACAACACAGAGGAAAGGGAGAACCTGTTCACTGTTTACTTTTCCTGTGTGAAAATGGGAGATGGGATTATGCAGTTTTAGGTTTACTAACAATGACGCCTTGACATACCATTCTTATTTACTACTCAGCGTGAGATAAAGAATCATCATCTGGCCAGATGTTATAATTACTGCCGTAACAATGCAACTACTTCACTTTTGGTATACTACTGATCAAACCTTTTAAAAATGTGGAAGGTCAAATTACAGTAGCTATCTCAAAGAGATCACTTCCCAGATATAATGACCATATACCATTATGCATTTGTACTATATTGTACTATGCCAGTTTGTTCTGTGCTGTACTGCATTGCTTTCATCTGTCCCTTTAGACTGCAAGTTGTCTGGAGCAGAGACTTGTTATACACTTGGTGTTGCTTTACTGTATAATATTATGTACTGAGGGTGCTACGTCAACAGAAGCACTAATCAAAACTTTTTGGCTTTCATCATTTAGAACTTCCCCTCTCTCATCAGCAAACACTCCTTATTATTTTATTGTATTTCCTGTCTTTTCTATTTCAATTTTCCCTTTTCTCCATGCCAGAACTGCTGTGTACTTGGTCAGCAGTGCTCATCACTGTTTCATGGCTGGCATGTTATCCCTAGAGAGTATGCTGTACCTGTCATTTTTGCAATGCAGTCAGTCTTGCCAGCAGCAGTGATTCAGTCCCTTGCCAAACCCCAGGTTTTCCAGTTATTAACACTATCACTGAGCAACCTGATGAGCCAAAGATTTACTGTTTTAGAAACAATGGATTACATAAATTGCAACACATATGTGTAGAACAAGAAGAAAAATGAATGTTCTTTAAACATTCTGAAAAAGAGATTTCCCCTAACACTGACTTACAAGTACTGCATCCATACTCAAATTCTAAAAATCTATTTCAATGTGATTTAATCTTTTAATTCTTTAGTATCAGTTGTGTTTGAAAATTAGTTAGGCAGGTCCTTTGTCAAAGCTATTTCAAACCTCAATAATTCCCATTACCTTTTGAGATAACTCCTGCTTTTCTTACCACAGCCTCTGTTTTTCTTAGATGTCAAGGTTTAGAAGTGTCTAATCTTATAATCACACTATCCCATCCAAAATTTCAAGACATGTATGTTTCTAGGCAATTCAGTTCTTTAGTCAATATCAATTTTCCTTCTTGGAACATACATTGTTGAAATAATCATATATATATAATATCAATATATATATTGATCCATTTAGGAAGTTTATATATATGATTTATATATATAGATGGCTGTTTTATGCTCTTCCAATCCTGGTGAGTCTGATCCTTTATGTAAATTTTAGCAGACTCAGGACACTTTAATTTAGATCAGTGTTTTCTCATGGTGTGATTTCGGCACCCAGGGATTACGATGTCATTGGCACACCCTGGCTATTTCTGTATTGTTTTCTCCAATCACACCCCCTCTGTGGAGCTGAGCTAATAACTGATTTTTTGGTTCACTTGTAATTCTGAAAAACTGAAAAAAAAAAAAAAAAGTTTTGGGACAAATTTTCAGAAAATTGAAATATCAAATAATAAAATGTAATTTCCATTTTGAGCAGTATTTAAACATTTTTATTTCATTATTAAAATTAAAGGAAATTTCAAGAGGAAATCTCATTTTGAATAAAAAAATCAAAAAAAAGTTTTGTAAATGTTGAAACAAAATGTTTCAAAGAAAGGGTGGTGGGGTTTTTTTTACACAAACAATCTGGTGAAACTGAAATGAATAACCATTTTGATGTCACTGAATCTGCTTTTTTTTTGCAGAAAAAAGTTTTATCTGAAAAATTTTGGCTTGCTCTACCCTTGAGTCCTACGCAACCTTGAGATGCCTGGAGAGATCATCAAGATGCCAATTAAGCTAGTTTTATAGCTGCTTTGTGCTGCTGTAGTGGTGCAAATTGACAAAAGTGAGATCAAGAATTTGACCGTCACCTTTTTACAGGAAAAAAAGAGTACACTGAGGATAGATTGTGTATAGATGGAAGTTGGAATTAACACTAACCCTTGCAGTTCTACTAAAACCAAATTTTATAAACCAGATGCTAACAACACTGCCAGAAAACACTGCCATGGCAGAGAGAGCTTAGTGAAGATAAATTTCAGAAGTAAATCCATGCCAACTCATCCATCTAGTACTTGTTTGTACATGTATTTTGAATCTGTTGCTAATCTATATTGAGAAAGAGAGAACACATATATCACCTCTTCAAGTGAGATACATGCTTTATTTTTACATATTAGGGTTGCTGCATTGTAAATTACAGAGCCACAACATAGTGACAAAATCACCTTTAATAAGTGTAAATAAAAATTAGATAACAGAAAAGGTGAAATAATTAATTAGCACCATATAAGGTTTTCAGTGCGTATGCCAAATGAATAATATTAACAATAATAACACTTAACAACAACTTTCTCTTAAATAAATTGCCCTATTTTCCACGGACCTTGAATAGGTTAGAATTTCTGTGGGACAGAAATATTATATAAAACTTTTATTTATACTGTCTGTATCCTGTGGATATCATTCTGACATCTAGTATTAACACCTAGTACAGTACTTAGAAAACGAATTACAGTGATCTGGCTGTGTTTTAATTTATGTGATCATTTTCTGTCCCTCTCTCCCCACACAACCACAAACATAAAATTCACTCTTTCTATATGCGGCTCCTTGTCGTATGCTCATAATACTTGGGTCCCAAGCATGATATTATGGAGGAATGGCAGATTCTCCACCTAAACATGCACAGAGAAGGGAAATACCTGAAATAGATTTTTCATTCCCTCCTTCATACGAGGGAAATGTGATCACATCTTTTCCTGTGGTGATGGCAGATATTTGACCTCAGTGGGACCAGTCAAAGGCACACAGCCAACGTATCTGAGCCATCCTCTCTATCCTGTTTAGGACACCATTATACTTATTGAAACCCCCTGCTGAGTCTTCATTGCCCACATGCAACCAAATATGTTTCTTGACATTGTCCATTTCTATGATATATGGACAATTCACACTGTGGTGATGATATGGGGAAATAGTTGAAATTGTTTGTGGAACCTCAGGTCCAAGTTTCTGAACTACAATATTAAAATGTTTTTGTTTTTACTAAGGTATCAGAGGGGTAGCCGTGTTAGTCTGGATCTGTAAAAAGCAACAGAGGGTCCTGTGGCACCTTTATGACTAACAGAAGTATTGGAGCATAAGCTTTCTTGGGTGAATGCCCACTTCATCAGACGCAAGACATATCTTTCACACAAATAGTTATACAAATATAATTTGCTAAACAAATGAACCTCCAGTTTGTTCTTCTTGTGAATACAAATTCTACAACATACACATTATCAATGCATCCAGAAAATTCATCACTTCTTTTTTATACATAGTTTTCTCTGTAATAGGTTTGGCATAATTGATTTAATAGAGACATAAGCTATGGTTTGTGGATTCTTCCCAACCGCTGCTGAACTTGGATAATCAAGTGATTTTTTGTTTCAGAATCCTGAATATATATATATATATTAAAGAAATTTAAATAAATTGTTTGATCAAAGCTACTGCAACACTGGAGTCAAAATAAGCAAACTTTTCAAACAGCACATACATATGCCGCAAGGGAAGAAAATGAAATAATCCTTTCCGTTACAAATGAATAATCCTGCAATATAGTGGACAAAATGACATCAAAGGACAACATACATACATATGTACGTACGTATGTACATACATACATAAACAAAGCCTTATAATTACCTAACAGGGCTATTCGAGACATCGGGGTCATGGGCTGCAACTGTTCCAATTATGGTGCCAACCTTTGCTGCTTCAGACACTACCATGGAATACAAACGGGAGGTAAATACAGGGGGCTCATCCACATCCTCCACAATTATCTTCACTGTTGTCATATCGCTAAAGGGTCCCAGACTTTGAAAGCGAGAGTCAACATGCTTATTTGCTGCTTCTATCCTCAGTGTATAGCTTGTCTTAGCTTCGAAATCCAGCTCCTAGAAAGAGAAAGTTATTTTGAAATTTAATTACTAGTTAAAGAGATGGTGCAGCAAAACTCTTTCATTGACAAATGTCAGTATGTATATAAAGAACTTTGCCACTGGTATCCAGGCAGCATTTTTGACTGGCAGTTCATAGAAAACTACTGATTTTTACCATTTAGCTTGCCACTATTTGCAGTATCTCCTTCCATCTAATCCAAGATATTTTGATTAACTCCAAGGCTGCCAATTAAATGCTAAAGTTATTTTCCATCAGTGCATTAATTCTGTAGTTATAAAACAACATGCAACTGCCAAGGGAAAGAGCAAAAATTCAACAGGAGAAGCCAGTGCTGCTTAACCAAAATGGAGTAAGAGTACAAACCGAAAAACAAAACTTTACCATGTGGTTTTAATGAATCCTTGTTGTAGCATATAAAGGCAAATGAGATGTATTGTCTGAAGGGGATTTTCAAAAATGCCCAGCATTGGCCTACTCTGCTTCTACTGAAGCTGATGGCCAGTAATGATTATTTTTGAAAATCCCTCTCTAAGGATGAAATCCCCTTGGTTTCCCAGGGCCAGAATTTCACCCAATGTTTTTAATGTGTGTGAATCCTTCATTTTGTGTTATGAATATTTACCATCAATATAATATCACCTTATAATTTCCTTTTTACTGCACTGTCTAGGGCTATACGTTTGGCGGAGGGGTTACTCATTAGAAATTCTCATTTAAAAGACTACAACAGTTGGACAGAATTTTGAGACAGTGTTAGAAAGATACCGACCAATGAGATGGCCCAAATGCAGAAGCAGTTTGGATACAGTGCACCACAGCAAATCAACATCACACTATATTGTCTGCATCATAGCATATTGCATCTGGATGTAGCCCAAAGAACATTTGATCTAGACTATTTATCAAACAGTCTATGCAAAAGTTGCTTCGCTTGGTTTTGCCTCATCAATATCCACTATATAAATATATTTTTCACGGACAATTAATACCATATTAGAAGTCACACAGAAACACACAGCACTCAATATTCCAGACCCAATCATCTTTTCTAGAACACAAGGATATGATTTGGAGAGTAGTCCCCATGAAACTAAAGGACAAATTTGACTGATGATGATATGACATCCTGCTACAATAGAAGACCCTGGAATAAAGAAGTGAATTAATATCAGCGATATGCCCATACTCTACAATGTAATGTCTCTGGCTACCCTGAAGGTCTAAGCCTGATGGAGTCAGGATGCACTGAGTGCCTCGCTACCTAGCTACCTTCTACATTACAGAAGTATTCATTTATAGACAACAATGAAGAGACTGAAGCCTTGCTAAGTCTGCAGTTTGGTTAATCAGCTACACTTTCAAACTATGTTCACGAGACTATAAATACTTCCAGAAAATTGGTTTGATTGTACAGATACTGGAAAAAATTGTTAGCATCTGAAATGCCCTGCCACAATAACCTGCTGATATCTGCAAAACATTTTTATACACACTTGGAGGAACAGTGTTTATGGGAATTATTAGCCAAATCAGAACCAAATCTGCTAACCTGCATACACTGTGGGCCAATTATGCTGATATATATATATATATATATATATATATATATATATATATATATATATATCCAGAGTAAGTCCATCAAAATCAATGATGTTTACATTAATTTTACTGTACAACCTATAATAGTGTATACACCTGCATAAATAAGAGAAGAATTTGGCTCATTGTGTTCAAAAGGAGCTGATGGGCACCCTGGGAGGCTAATATGGGGGGGAAAGTAGTCAAGGACAGATGGCTCTATTTTAAAAAAAGCCTTATTGAGGGTGCAGGAACAGATCACCCCAATGTGGAGAAAGAATAGCAAATATGGCTTAACAGTGAAATCTTCTGTGATCTTAAAGGAAGCTTACAAGAAGTGGAAACTTTGGCAGATGACTAGGGAGGAGTATAAAAAATATTGCTCTAGCATGCAGGGATGTAATCAGGAAGGCCAAAGCACAAATGGAGTTGCAGCTAGCAAGGGATGTTAAGAGTAACAAGAAGGGTTTCTACAGATATGTTAGCAACAAGAAGAAGGTCAGGGAAAGTGTGGGACCCTTACTGAATGATGGGGGAAGCAACCTAGTGACATATGATGTGGAAAAAGCTGAAGTAGACAATGTTTTTTTTGCCTCTGTCTTCACAGACCAGGTCAGCTCCCAAACTGCTCCACTGGGCAGCACAGTATGGGGAGGAGGGGAGCAGCCCTCAGTGGTGAAAGAACAGGTTAAGGACTATTTAGAAAAGCTGAACATGCACAAGTCCAATCGGCCAGATGCAATGCAACCAATGGTGCTGAGGGAGTTGACTGATGTGATTGCAGAGCCATTGGGCATTATCTTTGAAAACTCATGGAGATCGGGAGAGGTCCCAGATGATTGGAAAAAGGCAAATATAGTGCCCATCTTTTAAAAGGGGAAGGAGAAGAATCCGGGGAACTACAGACCAGTCAGACTCACGTCTGACCCGGAAAAATCATGGAGCAGCTCCTCAAGAAATCCATTTTGAAGCACTTGGAGGTCAGGACAGTGATTAGGAACAATCAACATGGATTCTCCAGGGCAGGACATGCCTAACCAACCTGATTGCCTTCTATGATGAGATAACTGTCTCTGTGGATATGGAGAAAGCAGTGGACGTGATATATCTTGCCTTTAGCAAAGCTTTTGATACGGTCTCCTACAGTATTCTTGCCAGCAAGTTAAAGAAGTAAGGATTGGATGAGTGGACTATAAGGTGGATAGAAAGCTGGTTAGATCGTCGGGCTCAAAGGGTAGTGATCAATTGCTCAATGTCTAGTTGGCAGCCGGTATCAAGCGGAGTGCCCCAGGGGTTAGTTCTGAAGCTGGTTTTGTTCAACATCTTCATTAATGATCTGGATGATGGAATGTATTGCACCCTTAGCAAGTTCGCAGATGACACTAAGCTGGGGGGAGAGGTTGATAGGCTGGAAGGTAGGAATATGGTCCTGAGTGACCTAGACAAATTGGAGGATTGGGCCAAAATAAATCTGATGAGGTTCAACAAGAAGAAGTGCAGAGTCCTGCATTTAGGATGGAAGAATCCCATGCACTGCTACAGGCTGGGGAGCGACTGGCTAAACTGCAGTTCTGCAGAAAAGGGCCTGGGGATTACAGAGGACGAGAAGCTGGATATGAGTCAACAGTGTGCCCTTGTTGCCAAGAAGACTAACAGCATTGGGCTGCAGTAGCAGGAGCATTGCCAGCAGATTGAGGGAAGTTATTATTCCCCTCTATTTGGCACTGGTGAGGCCACATCTGGAATATTGCGTCCAGTTTTGGGCCCCCCACTACAGAAAGGATCTGGACGAATTGGAGAGAGTCCAGCGGAGAGCAATGGAAATGATTAGGGGGCTAGGGCACATGACTTATGAGGAGAGGCTGAGCGAACTGGGCTTATTTAGTCTGCAGAAGAGTGATCCGGGATTGATAGCAGCCTTCAAGTACCTGAAAGGAGGGTTCCAAAGAGGATGGAGCTAAGCTGTTCTCAATGGTGGCAGATGACAGAACAAGGAGCAATGGTCTCAAGTTGCAGTGGGGGAGGTCTAGGTTGGATATTAGGAAAACTATTTTACTAGGAAGGTTACCTAGGGAGGTGGTGGAATCTCCATCCTTAGAGATTTTTAAGGCCCAGCTTGACAAAGGCCTGGCTGGGATGATTTAGTTGCGGTTGGTCCAGCTTTGAGCAGGGGATTGGAGTAGATGACCTCCTGAGGTCTCTTCCAACCCTAATCTTCTATGATTCCATGATTCTATGTTTAATGATTTGTTGAATCAGGGCCTAAGGCATTCAAAAATCATGTCCAAGACAGTCATTCTGAGCAGTTCAAATATTAAAATAAAGCAGATTCTCTTGATCTACTGTAATTTTGATATATGAGTGGACTGTTTTTAATTTTTATTATGGAAACAAATAGTTATTTGACTCTCAACCTCCATTTGGTTTTACATCTGAAATACAACAATCTGAGGAACCCACTTCAATCAGCCATTAAGTATCAGTATGCATGGTGCTAGCAGGGCTGGCTCCAGGGACCAGCGAACGAAACAGGTGCTTGGGGCGGCCAATGGGAAGGGGCACACATCTGGGTCTTCAGCAACAATTCGGCGGCGGGTCCCTCAGCCCCTCTTGGACTGAAGGACCCACCGCCGAATTGCCGCCGAGGAATGAAGCAGCACGGTTGAGCTACTGCCGAAGTGCTGCCGATCACAGCTTTTTTTTTTTTCTTTCGCCGCTTGGGGCGGCAAAAAAGCCTGAGCCAGCCCTGGGTGCTAGCATGATGTAGCCTGGCAGGAATTGTGGTATGTATGGTATCTAAGAGATGTTCCAGAAACAGGGCAATGAAGCAATTGATATGATATGCTGTGCATCAGGCTTACAGAGAGAACAAGAAACCTGCAATGTGTTAAGGCTATTCTTATTTTCTAGCGCAACTACCCATACAAGTGAAATAAATTAGGTTCCAAACAATGTCATAGAGAGGAGGGAGAAAATGTTAAAGATGAAAAGATGATATGTTTTGAGCAAAGCCTGGGAACTCTGAGGCAAAGTGCACACAATTCTGTAGCCAAGTGTCTGAATTCTGTGGCGCTGTGCTGTGGCAGTGGCAGCTTCATTTAAAATTAGAAAATTGAGGTTTTAATGAGCTAGCTATGCAAATGAATAATACAGTCAGTACACTAGCCCCATTCTGTTTATTTTGATATTAATTTCAGTTTAACATTTACTGTCCCAACATTTTCAATCTGCTGCAGGTGATTGTACTGACAAGGTTTAACTGAATCATAAAAATTATCATGGGAGTAACTGGAGCTTGGGGCAGCTGGACAAAAGTTGCATATTTCTGCTAAAATTCTCAGAAATAAAAGAATTAACATTGTTGATATTTAACTTAAGATTTTAGAGTTTAAAAACCATAAAGATGACTAGGGCAGCTCACACCCCTTAGAGCTAGTGTTTTAGGCTGTCTGAAGATTTAGGAAAATGTTGATCTATTGATTTGCACTTGGTTCACATTTTCAAGCCTATGTTCATTCACAATTATGAGGCCAGAAACACAACTTCAAAACAGAAAGAAAAGATTTTATTCTGGAACATATATCTGTAGGTTTTAAGGCTAGAAGGGACCACTGTGATCATCCATTCTGACCTTATAACACAGCCATACAATTTCCCTGTATTTATTCCTGCTTCAAGTCTAATAGTGGTGCATGAACTAAAGCATACCTTCTAGGGAAAAAAAAATCCAATCCTGATTTAAAATATCCAGTTATGGGAATCCCACACAGCCCTTGATTTTTTTTAAAAAAGTGCTTTCTTTCTAGTCTGAATTTATTTAATTTCAACTTCCAGTCACTGGTTCTTGTTACTCCTTTGTCTGATAGATTGAGAAGCCCTCTGTCACAGTTCCAGGGTTAACTGAACTTCTGTTGCCTCTGGGATTGGCTCAAGGGCTCTCCCATAGGTCTCATACTTCCAACCATCACGTCTTTAAGTGGGGACCTTCTTCCCTCTCCCTCCAGACTAGGGATTTAGGCTTACTGCCCTCTTGCAAGTCACTATGATTATCCCAGGGGTCTGACCTTAGTCCAGCACCAGCTGTTCTGCTCTTCCAGTTAACAACCAGTTTTCAGAGCACAGTACATTTACTTAGGAAAAAATCGTTACAGAGAAAGTATATCAGAAACAGAAAACAGTCTATACACATATTAGCTTACCAGGTGTTACCCATCTTCCACTTGGAGATCCTGGTAAGTTGGCAGTACTTTAAAACCTTCCAGGAGGGTTTTGCCCTCTAGGTTACAAATTCATACCAATTTGAGGATTAAATGAGAAGCCCTCAGACAGTTCAGAGTGACCCTTTATACACAAAGCTCTTTCTTTGACTCCTGGACCTCTTGAACATGGTCTGAACCAGTATATGCAATTACCCCCAGGGGGTGGTAATTCTTTGAAGTTGTTTACCTGTCCTGAGATTTGCAGTAATTACACCCCACTGACTTTAATTCCTGGAGGATGCTTGGTAACTCTCCTCCATAGAGCTAGAATACAATCCCTAGCTCACAAATGTTTATAAATATTCCCTGTGACAGAGTCTGGCACATCTCAATATAAGTCTTTTGAAGTTTCCATGCTTCCCAGGTCTCACATTTGGTACACACACACACCCTTATCAAATTTCTTTTCCTCATGTAAGTACTCACAGATGCTGAAAAAGTCATCCTTTTACCTTCTCTTTGTTATGCTAAATACAGCGAGTTCCTTGAGTCTTTTATTATAAGACAAGTTTTCCAATTAATTCATTCTGTTGGTTATTCTCTACACCCTCTCCAATTTTTCAACATCCTTCTTGAAAGTAAGGACACCAGAACTGGACACGGTGTTCCATTAGCAGTTGCAATGTGGCAGTGTCAAATACAGAGGTAATTTAACATCTCACTCTATAATTCTGCAACAACCAATACATTCTGTGGGTGAAATTCTGGCTTTATTGGAGACAATGGCAAAACATCCACTGACTCCAGCAGAGCCACGTTTTCACCCTACGTCAAATTCTGATGCTGCAGAATCAAGTAATACACAGGAACATATTATGAGCTAGAAACACTGGACGCAAAATTTATATGAGGGGTTTCTTCATATACTATATACCACTGATTGCTAACTCTCTGCTGGGTGGTACTGGTAGCAGTTATTTAAAAAAATACATTAGTTTTATGTTTCAAATGTCCCTTTGATTTTAGAATTTTAGGTTGGTTTTAGGTGGTTACGTTACTTCAACAATAGAATATGTTGGAGTAAGATGTTTTAGATTACAGGAGGACTTCATCACACATGTGGAAATCTATTACCAGGATGCAGAGTAAAATATCTTTTTATTAGATATTAGTGACCAGCTAACATCACTGCCAAAGTCAGCACTCCAAAGAAAAAAAGGTTCATAAGGAATTCCATTTTAAAAGAAAATGTGTAAATAGTACAATATACTGCATCAGATAAACTCTGCAAAGCCTAATTCAAATAGAGCAGGGCACAACAAGTTAAAAAAAAGTATGATTCAAAGTTCAATTTTTACAGATATTCCTGTTATGATGTGTAGTTCATAAAAATGATTTAAATTAAAATTTCTGGTAAGTTTAAAAATTAAAACACATCTTGGCCTTTGTTTTGCTAACCACACATTAATATTCATTTGACCCACTGACATGTACCTTTAATTTTTTACCATTTATTGGCCTCTTTTCCTAAGGGAAGAAATTTACTTCTCTTTTAGATTGTAATTCAAGGATACAGGAGTGATAGAAGATTCAATGTGAAACAATAAAGGGCAAATAAAATACATATTCATGAGAGGGAGGTATTTCATTACTGAGAAGGATGGATGAATAAGATCATGTAGTTTACATATGTTTTACAAGCTGGCTTACTAGGGTATCTGAAGGGCAGTGAGACTGCAGTATCGGACATTCCGTGCTACCAATTGTTTCCTAAACCTACAGGGACCTTTGCTAAAGAAATATGGTCCAAAAACTTTTAAAATACATTTTTGATGGGAAAATGCATTTAGTAATATAGTGTAGACTTTGTTCACAGAAATAATTATACATTTTTAAGAAAGAAATTGGGCTCATCATTAATTCTTGTGAATTGCCAGTCCTGGAGGGTGTTGGGAACCTCCAATAAGATGATGGAAGCCTTCAACTCTCAAAGAAATCAGTGGTAACTATGGTAACTAAACACCCTGAAGAGGGTGTTCAACAGTAGACCTGGACAGAAAAGGGCATTTCCCTCCTGTTAAAATTTAGAATTTTTGAAAAAAAAAATCATCCCAAATCAAGACAAAAGGTCAAATATTCCAAATTTTTCACAGAATTAAAAATTGTGAAAACTTCTGACAATACAGAGTAAAATTCAGTCCTGAACAGGTGGCCAGCAGAAGAATTTGTACTACTCTACTGTGAGTAGTGCCACACAGACGTCAATGGAACTACTTACAGTAGAGATTAAGATGTCTTGTTTTTCAGGCAATGTCTGGGGTTTAATTCCTGACTATCACAAACTTCCTGTGTACCTGTGGCATGTCACTTAATATCTCTGTTCATCAATTCCCCATCTGTAATATGGAGGTCATAATAACTCTAGTATGGGTATTATATAGGGATAATAATATTGTCTGCCTTGTCTTTTTAGATTATAAATTCTTTGGAACAGAGACTGTCTCTTTGCATATATGTGTACAATATACAGCAAAATGATACCCCAATAATAAGATGAAGCAGCAGCAGAAGGAAGCATTTATAGGATCTAGCCCTAAGAGTTTGATTCTGACATAGGATATACTTCCCAAACGCTCATAAATAGGACACTTGTGTCTTCTATGGCAGGCTTTAAGGCAGAAAATCAAGCTACACACTTTAGGTAATCTGGGAGGATGGAAAACCCTTTCTCAGTTATGATAGAAGCAATAGATATTATTACTGACCTGGAAGAAATATGTGTTCAAAACAAGGTTAACTTTCAATATAGAAAATGACAAAGATACTGCACATTACAGACACTAATAAAAGGCAGAAAAGTACACTGGAAAGATCTGCAGGTTTGGCTTTTTTCTCTTTCTATCAATCTAATTAGCATTGATGCTAATATTATACAGAGCGTCATTTATCTGGCCTTCAGATTATCCCCTCATTACTGCATGCTATAACAGAAGCACATTTTCAGTAAAAGAATACCGAGCCAAAAGCTTACAAATCACTACATCAGTGTTGAAGGTTAAAAGGACAATGTATACTTTAGCTCTTCCTTCAGTACAGTGAATAGAGCTTGACAGCTTCATTAATATCTGTGCATTAGTGTTATCTGATTAGATCCTGTACAGGCTCCATTCATCTTGTCTTTATTTTTTTTTTCTTTCTTTTTTGGGGATAGGGATTTTGTCCTATCTGAAGGAAATTACAAAACAAGTCATCCATAGTACAGAAGCTGGATATGCAGTTATCCTTCACAGTAAGCCCATTTTTGTAATGCTCATTTTTTTTACTGTATGGTAACTTTGTAATAATGTACTTTACAGAGGTGAAAATCCCATTTTTAAGCCCAGTTGAGGTCTCATATTGAAAACCACAGTACATCAAACAAATGCACATTGTATCTCAAAGGAACCAAGAACAGCTCAAGTTCTTACATTGTAAACTCTGATACAGAATTGAAAGCAAATTTCCTAGCTGGAAAAAATGGAATGTTAACACTCAAAGGCTCACTCATAAAAGCCCTCTTTTTATAATTGCCAATATTACTCTTAGAAGCCAGCTCAGGTTTTAAAATAATCACTCAACAGCAACACACACACACACACATACACACACACACATACACACACACAAACTACTTTGCATCACTTGTTTTCAATTATTTTCATATAACATTCAAATTGGGTGGTGATATTGGTGATGGGGGTGTGTATGAGAGGAAAATGAAGACAACAGCAGCTCTACAAAGTGAATCTTGCTTCTTGATACTTGTTACTAGACAAAAATCAAGTATGACCATCTTCCAACTGCTTTTCAGGATTTCTCACTGCGGTAAAGGTCTGTTCCGAAGTCCACTGAAGTCATTCCATTGACTTCAAAGGACTTTGGAGCAAGCTCTATCACTTTTAAGGACTTTATTATATATTCTATTTAAATAAAATAAGATATGCACAACCTACCTACTACTACCATTACCACTTTAAAAGCTGTGTATTTCACAACACTTCTGGGGAAGACAAACTTTTAGATGGAGTGGGATGAGATGGATATAAGAGACTTTGTTATCTATCAGGTGCCTTGTACAATCATTTTCTTAATGTATTGTGTTATGGGGTAATGTTTTTGTGACTGTAAGATTAACTGTTGCCTACAACATGGGTACAGACACTCTTTTATATATTAAATTAAAAAACAAGTAAATAAAACTGAAATCAATATACATGGTTCTCTTCTCCACCCATTACCCTTAGGTGTAAATGCTTAAGAATGCATATACAATATGGCCTGTGCAAAATTGTATGTATGCTTTTTCATACAGAAAGAGAAGCATGCTCAAAACATCTGATTGTGCAAACAGCCAGTGCAAATTTGTTTTGCAATTGTCCAAGCACATTTCTGTACAGACACTTTGAAAAAGTAAGTTTCCTTTATTATGATTGGGGGTAATAATTGATCAAACCATGATTCCACTTCCACATATTCTATTTCAACTCCAAGGCTACTTCTGGGGAGAAGAATGTGACATAATTTCGACAATTACTTTATCAGTAGGGTCCTTACTAAATAAAATATTAATAGCTAAATGTCGATAAGGCTCATTCAAGAACACCAAAATTGAACAATAGAAAGAACAGTCATAGGGCAGGTCTACACTACGGGCTAAGTCGACCTAAGTTACGTAACTCCAGCTACGTGAATAACATAGCTGGAGTCAACGTACCTTAGGTCAACTTATTGCGGTGTATACACCACTCTGGGTCAACGGGAGGAACTCTCCCATTAACTTACCTTATGCTTCTCATTCCGGTGGAGTACCGGAGTTGACAGGAGAGCGATCAGTGGTCGATTTAGCGGGTCTTCACTAGACCCGCTAAATCGACTCCCGGTGGATCAATCGCCATGGGTCGATCCCCTGATAAGAGGAGACAAGCCCATAGTCATGCTCTCTCTGTCCATTGTGCAATTGCTGCAATCATGTCCCCTCCACTGTCCCTTCAGCTCGCTCTTCCAGCAAATAAAACCACAATATCAACACAGTCATATCCCTTTTTAAAAAAGAAAGTGAATTTTAAGCATTCATACTTTAAAAATAAAGTGAATTTTAAGCATTCATATTTTTAAAAGACAACAAAAAGGTTAGGAAGACCAACACAGAGAATGTCAGGCAACGTTTTAAAATTCCATGTACGACTGGTAAGTACAGTTGGCACTTTTTCTTGTGAGTGGTGACTCCGTGTCATACACATCTGTAGATTTTAAGCTTTAAAAAAAGTTTCCTATCAATCATAGTTACTGATAATGCCCCCCACGCCTCACCATTTAAAATATGTACACTCACAACACCCCTGTGAGGTAAGAAAAAGCTATCATCCCCACTTTAGAGATTGAGAACGGAGGCACAGAGAGACCAAGGGTAAAAATTTTAAAAGCACCTAAGGCAGTTAGGTGCTTAAGTCCCATTTTCAAAAATGACGTAGGGCCAGATGTTTAAAGGAATTTAGGCTCCTAAAGATACATACAAGTGCCTAGCAGGGTTTACAAAAGCACCTAAGTAGGTGAGTTGCCTAACTCCTATTGATTTTACTTAGCTATTCACTAAGGGTAAGAAAAACAGAACCTAAGGCTAGAGGACACACAGAGAAGCAAAAAAAACCCTCTCCTTCCATTTGCAGCAGCCAGGGGAGTAGTGGAGAGTTAGTCGTGAAGATATGCCCTTACAAAGGTCAGGAAGGCAGTTTTGTGCTAGGAGGAAAAGTAAAATGAACATACTTTTTCTCCCTTCCAGCAGCCAGAAGAATTGTTTTGTTTTGTTTGGTGAGGGAGGGTGGGGGAATTATGGTGGAGAGAAGAAGGGGCTCCAAACTGATCAGATAACTACTAGCCAGGAGTTGCTATGAAAGATGGACACACTAAGCAGGTTGCTAGGACAGCTCCCTGCTACTAGTCCCAGGACTTTCCATCCTTCCAGTAGCTCGGGATAGGTATGGGCTGGGTTTTTCATGAGGCCTCTGGGATGTTGGTAGTGAATCCTCATTCATTCATTATTTGTACTTGCTTCTGACCAGTAGGTTTTGTTACTCATACATATCTGGTAAATTTTTCAAGTCCTGATTTCAGGCAGTAAATGAAAACTGACATGCTAGGAACAATGTATCAATGTATTGGTATGTGTGTTTCTATATATAAGCAGGATAAAATGTTTGCTCATACAAAGAGTGCATGCATTGTTAGGTAAGGAACGGATTAGTAACTCAAATGCATAATATGTGCCATGTGATATAGAAGGGACTTAATTTGCTGGTTGGTTGGGTTTTTTAAAATGCCAATAGCAATGCAAATGGCTCATTTCTATAATTATTATTATTATTTACTAGATTAAACTCCTATTGATTTCAATTTTCCAAGATTTCACCCATTATTATTATTTAATCCCCAATTGAGCGTTCTGCTTTGTAGAAGACATGACTCTTATCCCAAGGAACGATCTCCAAAATCAAAAGAAAATAAAACCAATTAATTTATGTGACATGAGCTTGAAACAAATTTAAATATTGAATGTTTCTCCTGTTCATCCAGTCCTGGTGTCCAATCCTAGTTTGCCTGGCATGGAGTCGGGTAAGGCATCACAAGCACATGCACACAATCGAAAGATGGGTCTTGTTCCAACCTCTTCCATTAACTGAGGGAAGGGTCCTTCCCAAACTTTCAGAGAAAGGAGAGCTCCGGAGTTTCTACTGATCTATATGCAAGACTTCTACATGGCCCTGCATAGCAATGCTGCTTAAGATATTACTGGCCAAATCCTGCTTTTTATTGTGTTGCCAGGGAACAATGGGAAGAAGATGTAGGGAACCTATCTTGGAGCCCCCAGGTATACCTGTGCAACTCCACTGAATTGAGCAGGAATGAAAAGGTGTAAATGAAGACAGAATATACCCCATGAAGTTTATTTCTGATTAATAATGTATTGTACACTTTAGAGTACAGCTACAAAGACTACAACTCCTTGTTTTGGAAAGTGCCCCTAAGATACAGATGTGTATCTTTCTAAAACCCTCCCAAAGCTCATACTTCAATCTCAACCTCAGCAAAGACAATACTCATATTAAATGAGCAAGATCTATTAGATACAAATAATCTCACTGAATACACCACTATAAATTAGCTTCTGAGTCTTAATAGCAGCATCCCTGTGGCTGGCCCTTTCCAAACATCCGCCCAGCTCTTTCCTTAATAGATTATTTTATAATATGCTATTTACATCTTTTGCTGACTTGGGTAGTTTCTTTCATTTTCCCATTCAGTCTTAATATAAACAAGTTCTGTTTTATTTGCTAATATCCCTAAATCTCATTTCTTTCTATATCATTGATATCTTATTTTTAGGAAATATCACCTTCATTTGTTTTAACTAATGATTCTATAAGCTCTGTGTATGATTTGTAATTAAGCAAAATTAAGTCCCTTAACAATGGGACCAAAATTTTAATTATCTCTAAATTTGTGCCCCACTAAAGCCAGAATGTAAAATCATAATTTCTAAGTGAAAACCAAGCAGCAGGAAGCCAAATATTAAACAGAGAGGCAAGTGTAACTGTGCTCCTATATTTATTCTAACAGCAAGTGGTCCTTTGCATGCCCATTTGCCTGATTTGCACAAATGACTGTAGCAACTATGTGCAAAAGCCAAGATGCACAGTTGCACACGCATTTTTTTATATTGAACACAAGCCTCCCTATTCAGAAGTGTTTCCCATGACATCTGATTGCTTGATATGTGCACAAATGACATCTGCACACACAAACAGATTATGTATTATTAAATTACGGGCAAAAAATTTGGAGGCTGGATTGAGGCTTCTTTGAAATTTTGTTCCTTAATGCATACTCTGATTTTTGGGAAGAAATCAATGAATTACAGACACTTGTGTAGAATACTTCCTGCAGTTGGTAGCACAGCATTGCTATTAGGTAAGTTCCAAGTTACAGACTTACGCTCATTCCCTTACACTTCTATGCAGAGCTCAGTGATGTTACCATGCAGTGACACCCTCTGGCTGATTCAGTTGTGAGCTAGCATGTTCGTCATTATAGTTGAAATCCACTCCACCTGCATACAGTACCCGTAATTTAATTCTGTATAAGTGGACTGCAGAGAAAGGGAATTGGGAAATGAAATCCTAGCCCCAAGCCTGGGATCAGTCCTGGAGTCTTCCACTGTCAATCCCTCTCCCCCTCACTCAACGTTGTCTGCAATGGGATATGCAAGCTTAGCAAGGAGGCTATTTTGACTGTGCACAGGCACCCCCACATACCCAGCCCACGCTGAGTTCCCTTGTGCAACTCCAGTGTGGAGCTTATGTACTGTGGAGGGTCTTGAGCTTGCCATGTGCTTCAAGGGTAGATTTTAGTGTGTTAGGGTATGAAAATGAGGCCAGGTTGCTAAAATCAGGAAAACGGATGGGATGCTGGAAGCACCCCATACGAGAAAAAAGTCTGACTTTCCATGTTAAAATACTACCATATTTCTGAGGTACTATTGTTTGTCCCAAAAAAGGTTTCAAAACGGTTAACAGAATCGAGTAGTAGAGTGAGTCAAAATTTGATAACCTTCTTTTTAATGTGGTTCACCAGACATTTCATGAAACACTTTCCAGACCAAATTTTCAGCACTGAAAAGGACAGGTCAAAACCCAACAATAAATATAACAATGACAACAGAGATAATAATAATAATGAATGGCAGTTATTTACCCCACTCTGCACAACACTGAAATCAAGATTCTCTGAGTCTAAGTTCCATAGCAAAATTAAAACATATGCGTCAGCTCCTGACTTGGATCATAAGAGACCCCAGACTGATTCAATATTGTTCAGTGTGACACTGACAAATGTTCTCCCTCTAGGACAGGCATAATTCTTCCAGAGCTGTACTTGGAGACATTAAATGAGCAAGCTGAAGAAGCCACACTGAATTTCGCTGCTGAACAAAGAAAAGGCTAACTTTTCACTAGCTATATTTCAAATATGTGTTAAGTAGAAATCAGCACAGTATGCAAGAAGTATGCTTGATTGCTTCTGCCTTGAAAGAGGATATTTGCAAATCACGTTGCAGTGTTAGGAACTGATTTGGGGGGAAGCTGAACATCCTCACATTGCTCTGACTTCAGGGGAGTTCAGCAGCTCTCAGGAGGTACTCAGTACCTTCACAGGATCAGGCAGTACATTGCAATATCATGCAGAAATCACCTCTTCAACCTGTAAACAATTTGTGGAATTTCCCACAGAATGGAAATTCTGGATCCTACACAGTTCTAATTGTGAATTCAGGCCCCTAAAAATTATGAGAATGGCTTAAAAATCATGAGATTTTAAAAATAATAAACTTGGGATCCTTTTTATTTGCCTTGTGGCTTTTCTCTGCAATCTTGAGGGCTAGAAAGCTACATGTTTATAAATGAAAGCTGAGATTCTCAGATAATTCTATAGATGCTGGGACTTAAAAAAAATACACTAAAGATCATTGGACTCATGATAAAATCATAAGAGTTTTCAATACAAATGATGTTCAGGCATTTAAAAAAAATCAAATCAAAATGAGATCTGCTAACATGACCCAGTAACAGCAGGTGAGGATCCTCCCCATCTTAGCCATACAGTCTCATCCTTATACCTACTACATTGGTCTTACTCCACCACAAATTAAAAAAAAAATGAGTCAATGTTACCTTCTGAATAGTAATGATTCCCTCCTGTGTATCTTTGTCAACAGAAATTTTGAAAACTCCAAGGCCATCACCATCCACAATCTTATATTCCATTTCAGCATTAGGTCCCACATCAGCATCTGCAGCTTTTATTCTGGCCACCACTGAAGCCACAGGCAAGGACTCTGGGACATTATACTGATATGACCCTGTGAAATTTAAAATAATCATTGGGGTCATGACTTATATTAACTTGACAACTCTACTGAAGGTACCACATAAAAATCTTAGTTGAAAAATAGAACAATTGCCCTTTCAGGTGAAAAACAGTGGGTATCATTCCTCCATCCTCCACTCTCTCACACCAGG